>NC_134353.1:148830710-149430710 GCF_048569485.1 Anomaloglossus baeobatrachus
TGGTACTATACACAACACACTCAGTTTTTATAATGATTATCACTATACTAGATTCATAGAGTATACTTTTATGCACTTAGTTATTCTATGTGGATTTTTACAATAAATATACACATTTGCACATAAATATTTTAGTTATTATTAACACTAATAGTAGTAATTGCTCTTTCAATTTTATTAATTTTTATTTTATTTTATTCTTCTCACTTATATAACATCCATAGTGATGAGATCTACTATTTTATATCACATATGGAGAGATATACATAATGTTTAGTGACATACATTTTTTGAATATTCTCACATATCTATCTGCTCACATGATTTATTCCTATATACAAATCATGAACCAATGGATACATTGTTAATATATTATCCATATAATTTATATATAGATTGTGGATATTGGTTGAATACTATACCTATTACTGAAATATATATATAAATATATCAATTTATTTATTCATTCATTCATACTAATATACAAATGGATGTAATATGTCACATAATCAGCTCCTTTACTTAGTATATCCTTTATTAATGATATATGTATGTTAATATAATAATTCATGTGTACATATTTTTACTTGATATTTTTCAATTTTTGATAATATGCACGTACAAAACAAATCTTACGTGTAAAGCACTTGTTTAGTTTAAGGAAATCCACATATAATGTGAATTTAGCTACATTGCTTTCTCTGTGCGTTGCGCATATATGGGATCGCGATGCTGTTGCTTCCACACAGTGATATACTTTGACGCAATGGGGCTTCCCTTGTCTAGTGACAAGTGGAACGCAGCGTGAGTCTCACATTCACTGTTAGGAAGCAATCTTTAGATACAGCCCCGTCACCCAGATCATACGCCGCAATACACAGATGCCGGCAATTCTGAATTATCTGACACACTATATAAAGGCTGCAACCCCTCACCTTAACACCTGCCCCCCAAAGAAGAAAAGGCGAAACATATGTTGGGGTGACGGGACGTGGAGTGAGTCTTTTGTAAGTATTGTGCAGTCTGCTTCTTATGCCTCCTATAACTATTTAATGAATACGGCTGAGGTCCGTTACTCTGAACAGGGAGAAAACCTGATCGGGCACACTGGGCAATATTAACAGGCTTATGTTAATCAGTAATTAGAGCATCACACTTAGCACTTTGTATTAGCACTTTCAGGCTATAATACAGGGCTTCTTTTTTGAACAGGGAGAAACCTGATTGGGCACATTGTGCAATACTAAGGGGCTTAGGTTAATCAGTGATTAGAGCATCACACTTGGTACCTTGTATCAGCATTTCAGGCTATAATACAGGGCTTCTTTTTCATGGGTGTTAAATATTTATACATGTTTTAACCTGCTACTGACTGCATGGTTTAAATTTTGATATACTTGTTTTCTTAAAATATTTATATATAGTCAAGATAATGCAATTTGCAAATAAACTTTGATTCTTTTATATATAAATATATATTCTTACAATAATAATTACCCCATGCTATTTATATGAATTGTTTTCCCTGAGTATTTATGTGCATTAGTGCCAATATTTAATAATCACTGGTTTATATATAAAGGATATATTTTTCTATCTGCATATATTTATATTTTTACAGGAAAATAATTTTTTATTGTGAAAATAATCCTTTATTTTGCCTATTGACTCACATTCATGTCTCTGTTGCATTTATGTGGAATTCTTATTGAAATTTTATATCTGTAACAATTTTAATGATAGTTGAATAAAAATTAATATTTTATTACTTAGTTTCTGTACCATTTTTGGAAAGCAATTTATTCCCTGCAACAAATCGAGTTATTACTCCCTTTCTAATCAGGATTTGTATTTTTGTATCTCATGTGTTTTTTGTAGTTATGGTTTTTTCTATTACATTAGAATTTTCTATTTAAATGCATTTGACCATGAGTTCCTGATATAGTGGGAGGAAGATCATGTGATCTTTAAGGGAATATTTTTATTATCAGGTATTGGTATTTTTTCAGGGTTTTTGCTGGCTGCAACCAGTCATCTATCCTATCCTTTTGTATATAGCTAGCAGGGCCTAACTTTGCTTAACCCTATACTTTCCATCTGTGTGTTGTTTTTTCTTACATCACCGTCGTTATATGTTGGGGGTTTTTTACTTTTCCTTTAGGGCTCATCTGAGGCAAGTCAGGATTCCTCATTTCATCTTTGAGGTTAGCTAGTTCTCAAGTAGTAACGAGGCATCTAGGTTGGTTAGGAATGCTCCACCACTACTTCTAGTTGTGTTGTTGTAGTCAGGGGATTGCAGCCAGCTAAGTTTCCAACTACTCTTTGTGCATTATCACCAACCATTTTATGGGATTTTTGGAGCTCTTTTTGCAGTCGCCTGACCATAACAGATCACATTTTGTGGCAAAATTTATCAAAGGTGGCAAATTCGAAGTTTCAAAACATCTGCTCATCTGTAATAAGATCTTTAAATGCTTTTCAGATAAAATGACATATACTGTAAACTAACAATTCTGGGTACATCATGGATGGTGTCAGGGTAATCATCACCGGCTGCTGCTGGCAGCCAGCAGTGATCCATGCACATGTCAGCTGATTTGAGCACCTGACATGTGTGCCTTGCAGGCACAGGTGGATCCGCAATCCACTCGCCCCTGTTAAACACTTAGATCGCACTGTCAAAATGTGACATTGTGATGTACATTCCGGCCGTGTTAAATCTTCACTCAACTGTCGCCATCGGAAGTTACGTGACATGATAATGTGGAGCCGATGGTTGCCATGGTAGCACATGGTCATGTGATGACCTTTGTAGCTATCATGAGTCACTTCCTCTTACTGCTGGCAGAGTGCCGTATGTGAGAGGACAGCAGCATTTCAGCAGATCAGAGCTGTGCAGCTGTGATCTACAGAAATGCACAAGCGATCAGACTGCTGATCCTTATAGTCCCTTAGGGGGACTGGTAAAATTAAAAAAAAAGTTAAACAAAAAGTTTTAAAAAATTAAAAAAAGTTAAATAAATTGAAAGTTCAAATCACCCTCTATTCGCCCCATTGAAAATTAAAAGATTAAAAAAAATAAAAAATATACACATAATTTGGGATCACCGTGTTCAGAAATGCCCGATCTATCAAAATATAAAATCAATTAATCTGATTAGTAAATGGCGTAGCAGCAAAAAAATTCCAAATGCCAAAATTACATTTTTGGGTCACCGCAAATTTTGCACAAAATGCAATAACAGGCGATCAAAAATTTACCGTTAAATAGGTCAGCTCGAGACACAAAAAATAAGCCATTACGGAACCCCAGATACCAAACACAATGGAATTCGGAAAATGGCACAAAAATTGCACCACTTTTTTGGACAAACTTGTGAATTTTTTTAACCCCTTAGTTAAAAGTAAACCTATACATGTTTGGTGTCTAAAAACTCGTACAAACCTCAGGCATCACAGCGACACATCAGTTTTACAATATAGTCAACGCAGTGAACAAAATGTCCCTTAAACTATTGTGCAATCACACTTTTTTTGCAATTATTCGACACTTGAATTTTTTTTTGCCGATTTCCAGTACACCATATGGTAAAACTCATGGTTTCATTTAAATGTACAACACGTCCTGCAAAAAATAAGCCCTAATATGGCAAGATTGATGGAAATATAAAAAAGTTTCGACTCTCGGAAGAAGGAGAGCAAAAAAACAAAAATGGAAAAGCCGAAAATCACACAGGGGTGATGGGGTTAAGTTTAAAAATTCAGCCATATTACTTTTGCCATTGTATTATATAGCTTGAAACTGTTTGTGTGTTATAAATAGATATATACTGTATATATACAGTGTGTCCACCCATATCCTGTCCACCGCCATTAGCTTGAGAACTGGTGTCTAGGTATAGTAAAGTATCCATGCGCTACGCAATAAAACTACCTATAGCGCCACCTGGTGGAAAACAACGGAGTTAGCATTTTTATCTCGAAAACGGAACGAGATAGAATAAAAAGTGAATTACAAAAGGTGTAGGGCATCATCAATTCAATACAAATCGATACCTTGCATACAGAAATGCTATGATTAGAATGTATAAAACTCACAAGGCTGCGTACGTGAAGCGATACCTTATGGAGACCTTCTTACAAGTCATTAGGTATGGTGGCTTCGTGGAGTGGCCTCCACGCTTACCTGACCTGACATCATAGCATTTCTGTATGCAAGGTGTCGATTCGTATTGAAATGATGATGCCATACAATTTTTTAATTCACTTTTCTTCTCTCTCGTTCCGTTTTCGAGATAAAAATCCTAACTCCGTTGTTTTCCACCAGGTGGTGCTATAGGTGGTGTCATTGCGTAGCACATGGCTACTTTACTATACCTAGACACCACTTCTATGCCTATAGCTGCTGCCGTTCTCATGTTAATGGCGGTGGACAGGATATGGGTGGACACACTGTGTGTATATATATATACACAGTGTGTCCACCCATATCCTGTCCACCACCATTAACATGAGAACGGCGGAAGCTATAGGCATAGAAGTTGTGTCTAGGTATAGTAAAGTAGCCATGCGCTACGCAATGACACCACCTATAGCACCACCTGGTGGAAAACAACGGAGTTAGGATTTTTTTATATATATATATATATATATATATATATATATATATATAGATAGATAGTACAGACCACAAGTTTTGACACACCTTCCCAATCAAAGAGTTTTCTTTATTTTCATGACTTTGAAAATTGTAGATTCACATTGAAGGCATCAAAACTATGAATTAACACATGTGGAATGAAATACTTAACAAAAAAGTGTGAAACAACTGATAATTTGTCTTATATTCTAGGTTCTTCAAAGTAGCCATCTTTTGCTTTGATTACTGCTTTGCACACTCTTGGCATTTTCTTGATGAGCTTCAAGAGGTAGTCACCGGAAATGGTCTTCCAACAGTCTTGAAGGAGTTCCCAGAGATGCTTAGCACGTGTTGGCCCTGTTACCATCACTCTGCGGTCCAGTTCACCCCAAACCATCTCGATTGGGTTCAGGTCTGATGACTGTGGAGGCTAAGTCATCTGGTGTAGTACCCCATCACTCTCCTTCTTAGTCAAATAGCCCTTACACAGCCTGGAGGTGTGTTTGAGATCATTGTCCTGTAGAAAAATAAATGATGGTCTAACTAAATGCAAACCGGAAGGAATAGCATGTCGCTGCAAGATGCTGTGGTAGCCATGCTGGTTCAGTATGCCTTCAATTTTGAATAAATCCCCAACAGTGTCACCAGCAAAGCACCCCCACACCATCACACCTCCTCCTCCATGCTTCACGGTGGGAACCAGGCATGTAGAGTCCATCCATTCACCTTTTCGGCATCGCACAAAGGCACAGTGGTTGGATCCAAAGATCTCAAATTTGGACTCATCAGACCAAAGCACGGATTTCCACTGGTCTAATGTCCATTCCTTGTGTTCTTTAGCACAAAAATGTCTTTTCTGCTTGTTGCCTGTTCTTAGCAGTGGTTTTCAAGCAGCTTTTTTACCATGAAGGCCTGCGGAACAAAGTCTCCTCTTAACAGTTGTTCTAGAGATGTATCTGCTGCTAGAACTCTGTGTGGCATTGACCTGGTCCCTAATCTGAGCTGCTGTTAACCTGCGATTTCTAAGGCTGGCGACTTGGATAAACTTATCCTCCACAACAGAGGGGACTCTTAAGGCCGCTTTACACGCTGCAACATCGTTAGCATTTGCTGGCGATGTCGAACGCGATAGCACCCGCCCCCGTCGTATGGCCAATATGTTGTGATTGCTGCCATAGCGAACATTATCGCTACGGCAGCATCACACGCACATACCTGCTCTGCGACGTCACTGTGACCAGCGAACCGCCTCCTTTCTAAGGAGGCAGTTCGTTTAGCGTCACAGCTACGTCACAGCAGCGTCACTGAACTGCCGCCCAATAGAAAAGGAGGGGCGGAGATGAGCGGTACGTAACATCCCGCCCATCTCCTTCCTTCCTCATTGCCGGCGGCCGCAGGTAAGGTGAAGTTCCTTGTTCCTGCGGTGTCACACATAGCAATGTGTGCTGCCGCAGGAACGTCGAACAACATCGTACATGCAGCAGCAACGATAATTGAGAATAGGGGTGCATGTCACCGATTAGCGATTTTGAACGTTTTTGCAACGATTCAAAATCGCTCAGAGGTGTCACATGCAACGACATCGCTAACGCGGACGGATGTGCGTCACAAATTCCGTGACCCCAAATACATCGCTTTAGCGATATCATAGCGTGTAAAGCGGCCTTTAGTCTTCCTTTCCTGGGGCGGTCCTCATGTCAGCCAGTTTCTTTGTAGCATTTGATGGTTTTTGCCACTGCACTTGGGGACACTTTTAAAGTTTTCCCAATTTTTCGGACTGACTGACCTTCATTTCTTAAAGTAATGATGGCCATTCGTTTTTCTTTACTTAGCTGCTTTTTTCTTGCCATTATACAAATTCTAACATTCTAACAGTCTATTCAGTAGGACTAACAGCTGTTTATCCACCAGATTTCTGCACAACACAACTGATGGTCCCAACCCCATTTATATAAGGCAAGAAATCCCACTTATTAAACCTGACAGGGCACACCTGTGAAGTGAAAAACATTTCCAGTGACTACCTCTGGAAGCTCATCAAGAGAATGCCAAGAGTGTGCAAAGCAGTAATCAAAGCAAAAGGTGGCTACTTTGAAGAACCTAGAATACAAGACATATTTTCAGTTGTTTCACACTTTTTGTTAAGTATTTCATTCCACATGTGTTAATTCATAGTTTTGATGCCTTCAATGTGAATCTACAATTTTCAGAGTAATGAAAACAAAGAAAACTCTTTGAATGAGGTGTGTCCAAACTTTTGGTCTGTACTGTATATATGCTGTGTGTGTGTATATATACTGTACATACATCTAAATATATATATATATATATATATATATATATATATATATACTGTATATGTGTATATATATATATATATATATATATATATATATATATATGTATATATACATATATATATATATACTGTATATTTATGTGTATATATATATATATATATATATATATATATATATATACACACGAGGGGCGATCCAAAAGTAATGATAATCGGTTATTTCTATTGCACACAGAAATTAAAAGAAAATGTTTTCTTCTCTCTTAGGTACCCACTAGTCTAGGAAAAAAAATCACTTAAATAGGCCACGATTCCCGGGAGCTACATTCATTTGAATATGAACTGCCGAGGAGTGAACATCAAAATGGAAAAAAATGAGCTCAGAGCTGTCATCAAATACCTCTGCTTGAAAAAAATGACTACCAAAGACATACACAGCGACTTGGTGGAAACATTGGGGGACTGTTCTCCTCCATATTCCACAGTTGCACACTGGGCCAAGGAATTTAAGCTGGGAAGAACATCGACGGAAGATGAACATCGTGAAGGACGCCCATCCACGTCCCTCAATGAAGAAAACGGGAAAAAAGTTGAAGAAGTTGTATTGGCAGATCGAATAGGGACTATCAGGCATGTAGCTGAGGTCACAGGGATCTCATATGGCAGTATTAAAAGAATCCTTGCAAAAGAATTGCATATGAGAAAGGTCTCCACGCATTGGGTGCCAAGAATGTTAACCGACGAGCAAAAGAAGAAACGAGTTGACATTTCAATAGCAAATCTCAAAAAGTTCCAAGCAGACAAGGAGAATTTTTTGTCACATTTTTTGACCATGGATGAGACCTGGTTCCACCACTTTGATCCCGAAACTAAACAACAATCGATGACATGGAAACGAGCCGACGAACCGACGCCGAAGAAATTCAAAATGTCAAGCTCAGCAGGGAAGGTTATGACATCCGTTTTTTGGGACGCTGAAGGAATTATTATGGTGGATTATTTGGAGAAGGGAGCCACTATCACAGGCTCCTACTACGCATAACAAATAAGAAGCTTGCGGGAGGCTATCAAGGAGAAAAGGCGCAGCAAACTGTGGGCTGGAGTGCTGTTTCACCAAGATAATGCGCCAGCTCACAAAGCTGCAGTTGCCATGGCAACAATTCAAGAAGCGGGCTTTGAACTGGTGGAACACCCCCCCTATTCGCCAGATCTAGTCCCCAGTGACTTCTCTCTCTTTCCTCGTCTCAAGGAACACATCCAGGGCAAGAAATTTGACGACAATAGCGACGTGATAACCGCTGTTGGGGATTTTTTGAGGGTCAAGATCAAGAATTTTTTTCGAAGGGAATTCTAAGTTTAGAAAAGAGATGGACTAAATGTATAGACTTGTTAGGAGACTATGTAGAAAAATATATATTTTTTTTAATATATTCATTGTGTTTATTATCGATTATCATTACTTTTGGATCGCCCCTCGTATATATATATATATATATATATATATATATATATATATATATATATATATATATATATATATATATACCGTATTTTTCGGACCATAAGACGCACTTTTTTTCCCCCAAATGTTGGGGGAGAGTTGGGGGTGTGTCTTATGGTCTGACTATAGGGCTGCGGCCGGGAATGAGGGTGCTGTGGTGGAGCGGGTCATCTGGGGCACGAGCAGGCTGTAGCAGCCTGCTGTGACCACGTGGGACCGCTCATTACATATGCACGCCCATCCTCCCGCCCATTTCTCAGCGCAGAAGCCGACACTGACAGGTGGGCGGGAGGACGAGCGGGGACGCGCACATAGTAAAGAGCCGGTCCGCATGATCACCCCTGGCAATTAAAGCCTAGAGTGATCATGTGCGGCTGTATTCACTGCCCCCCGCGCTTCATCATGAGCGCGGGGTGCAGTGAATCAGTGTACTCACCCGTCCCCGTGTGTGGAGCCGTCCCCTGCAGCACGCGATGTCTTCCTGTCTGTGCCGGTCAGCTGATCTGTGCTGATCAGCTGATCGGCACAGACAGGAAGACATCGCGATGCTGCAGGGGAACGGCTCCACACACACAGGTCAGCGGCGCAAAGAGGAAGATGATCAGCTGCAGGGAGTGAGGAAAAAGTGAGTATAAACGTTTATTCTTTTTCTCTGTGCTATAGGATACAGGCCATATACCAGGATGGTATATGAGCACGATGGGGGCATATAGCAGGATGGGAGTATATAAGCAGGATGGATGGGGGAATATGAACAGGATGGGGGTATATGAACATGATGGGGGTATATTAACAGAAGGGGGTATATGAACAGGATGGGGGTATATGAGCAGGATGGATGGGAGAATATGAGCAGGATGGATGGGGGTATATCAATAAGATGGGGGTATATGAACAGGATGGGGTATATGAACAGGATGGGGGTATATGAACAGGATGGGGGTATATGAACAGGATGGGGGTATATGAACAGGATGGGGGTATATGAACAGGATGGGGATATATGAGCAGGATGGGAGTATATGAGCAGGATGGATGGGGGAATATGAGCAGGATGGATGGGGGGTATATCAATAGGATGGGGGTATATGAACAGGATGGGGGAATATGAGCAGGATGCTGGTATATAAGCAGGATAGGGGTATATGAGCAGGATGGGGTATATGAGCAGGATGGGGGTTTATAGCAGGATCATATAACAAGGCAGGAGGATCATTACCAGGATGGGGTACCTTAGTGGAGAATTTGGGGACATTACCCCCATAACAGTGTCAGCAGCAGATCCTCGCCCCATAACAGTGTGTCATGACCACATTTTTTTGCTTAAAGTTTTATTTTCCTATTTTCCTCCTCTAAAACTAGGGTGCGTCTTATAGTTCGGTGCGTCTTATAGTCCGAAAAATACTGTATATATATATATATATATATATATATATACAGTCATATGAAAAAGTTTGGGCACCCCTATTAATGTTAACCTTTTTTCTTTATAACAATTTGGGTTTTTGCAACAGCTATTTCAGTTTCATATATCTAATAACTGATGGACTGAGTAATATTTCTGGATTGAAATGAGGCTTATTGTACTAACAGAAAATGTGCAATCCGCATTTAAACAAAATTTGACCGGTGCAAAAGTATGGGCACCCTTTGAACACTCCTAACTATTTTTTACTGACTTACTGAAGCACTAAATTGATTTTGTAACCTCATTGAGATTTGAACTTCATAGGCAGGTTTATCCAATCATGAGAAAATGTATTTAAGGTGGCCACTTGCAAGTTGTTCTCCTATTTGAATCTCCTATGAAGAGTGGCATCATGGGCTCCTCAAAACAACTCTTAAATGATCTGAAAACAAAGATTATTCAACATAGTTGTTCAGGGGAAGGATACAAAAAGTTGTCTCAGAGGTTTAAACTGTCAGTTTCCACCGCGAGGAACATAGTAAGGAAATAGAAGAACACAGGTACAGTTCTTGTTAAGCCCAGAAGTGGCAAGCCAAGAAAAATATCAGAAAGGCAGAGAAGAAGAATGGTGAGAACAGTCAAGGACAATCCACAGACCCCCTCCAAAGACCTGCAGCTTCATCTTGCTGCAGATGGTGTCAATGTGCATCGGTCAACAATACAGCGCACGTTACACAAGGAGAAGCTGTATGGGAGAGTGATGCGAAAGAAGCAGTTTCTGCAAGCACGCCACAAACAGAGTGGCCTGAGGTATGCAAAAGCACATTTGGACAAGCCAGTTACATTTCGGAAGAAGGTCCTGTGGACTGATGAAACAAAGATTGAGTTGTTTGGTCATACAAAAAGGCGTTATGCATGGAGGCAAAAAAACACGGCATTCCAAGAAAAGTACTTGCTACCCACAGTAAAATTTGGTGGAGGTTCCATCATGCTTTGGGGCTGTGTGGCCAATGCCGGCACCGGGAATCTTGTTAAAGTTGATGGTCGCATGGATTCAACTCAGTATCAGCAGATTCTTGACAATAATGTGCAAGAATCAGTGATGAAGTTGAAGTTACGCAGGGGATGGATATTTCAGCAAGACAATGATCTAAAACACCGCTCCAAATCTACTCAGGCATTCATGCAGAGGAACAATTACAATGTTCTGGAATGGCCATCCCCGTCCCCAGACCTGAATATCATTGAAAATCTGTAGGATGATTTGAAGCGTGTTGTCCATGCTCGGCGACCATCAAACTTAACTGAACTGGAATTGTTTTGTAAACAGGAATGGTCAAATATACCTTCATCCAGGATCCAGGAACTCATTAAAAGCTACAGGAAGCGACTAGAGGCTGTGATTTTTGCAAAAGGAGGATCTACAAAATATTAATGTCACTTTTATGCTGAGGTGCCCATACTTTTGCACCGGTCAAATTTTGTTTAAATGCGGATTGCCCATTTTCTGTTAGTACAATAAACCTCATTTCAATGCAGAAATATTACTGAGTCCATCAGTTATTAGATATATGAAACTGAAATAGCTGTTGCAAAAACCCAAATTGTTATAAAGAAAAAAGGTTAACATTAATTGGGGTGCCCAAACTTTTTCATATGACTGTATATATACATTATATATATATATATATATATATATATATATATATATAGTAAGGTTGCACCCCGCAACCTGGGGGGTTCCACTCACTTTCAGCGGTGCAGGGTAGCTTAGGCATACACAGGCAACACAGTCTGTCTCAAAAATGCAGCAGTTTATTAGTAACCAACATAAACTGCACTTCCAAAACACAATGAAGCCTCTTCTGGCTTAAAGGAAAAGGTAAACTAAACATCACCTTCACATACCGTGGGCTTGAAGTCCATTTAAATGTCCATAGTGAAGGTAGCGGACCGCCCGCTCAGGTTTGGCCACTACAAGTGGACTACAAGTCCCATAGCAACCTCTTCAGTTTAATATCGCAGGTACCTTCTCCACTGTGACATATAGCGACCAATTACCACATTGGTGGTCGCTACCTCACATATCCCCCCTCTGTTCAAACTTGTAGGGTTGAACACTCGATACCCTACAGGGGCCACGAGACAGGGCATCAGGGTCACCTTGCCCTACCAGTTGAGAGGGCCCTCTTTGACAACCTTGAGCTTCAGTTCTCGACATACCGTCTGTCACCAAACCCTTCACAGGAAACCCACTTCTCAGACACATTCCCTGGTCAGACCTATGTCTCCATGACCATCTCAAACGGTCAGTGTGGTAGTGAGACACTCTCTTAGTCGTAACTACCGTGCGGCTTGACCCTGCGTTATTCAGTCCACTAGAGGGGCTACTGTTTGGGTACATCAGCCCTGAGGTTCTGCCATAACTAGACCCTATGCATTCTCTGTTTGCAGATCGATATTGGGCTCTTCTAGGACATCTTCGTCCTTTGCTCTGATTGTTCACTTTCTCAATGCCATCTTTGGCTAGAGACTCCTTTTACTACAGGACCTGCTTCCTTTGCCATCTGAAGCAACACAGTCACCAGGTGGACCACACTCCTTTGGGCCCTGGCCCGAAAGTGGTCGCGACCTCACACTGACTTGACAAAGTTTTTCTGCAATCTTCTGTCTTTCAAGACTCAATTGCTTTATTTCTTCCAGGTATCCCAGTCTGTATTCTAGGAGAACTCGTACATTTTCAACACATTCCTTTGTTCCAACAATGACACAGGGAACCATACCGACTTCACAGAGTATCCTGGCTGCATTATAAATATCAAGTCTTAAGGCCCTGTCACACACACAGATAAATCTGCGGCAGATCTGTGGTTGCAGTGAAATTGTGGACAATCAGTGCCAGGTTTGTGGCTGTGTACAAATGGAACAATATGTCCATGATTTCACTGCAACCACAGATCTGCCAGAGATTTATCTGTGTGTGTGACAGGGCCTTTACTCTCGTCACACCGGACATATCAACCATCTCCTGCATGACTCTTCCATTTCTGCCAATCAGCTTCTTGATAAGTTCTCTGGGCACTTGTGTGACTTCTTCTACAAACTTCTACAAACTCCAACAGCCTTCTAGCTGTCTTCACTGCTTCTGCAGTTTTCCCATAGATTCGGAATGTTCCACTATGTCCTACTTCAACAGTTGTAATACCTGGAACCTTCCTGGCTTGCTGAATGTTACTTCTCAGCGCTCTTATTGCAAGCCCAATTAATGGTTTCTTCACAACCACCACTTCCTGAAACGCTGAGGTGAGCTGCTTCATATGCTCCAATCATCTGGTGTCTTCTTCCATCTTTATAGAGATGAGCCACTTTGTGCGAAGACACTGTAGGTGCATGCCACTCAGGATAGCCACACGCTTCTTTGTGACATCACTTACAGAGCACACCACCAACCGACAAGACTCTGGGGCAAAGTATAAACTTTATAAGCTCCTACGGCCGCCTTTAAGTTTTCATGTACCGCCTCACTGGCACAGGCTTTTTTCAAGTCTGCAGGGACTTCTACCATGCACGTAAAGACTGGCCGAATTTCTTTATCTGTAAGGCCATAGGACCGTTCCTTGGGTCTTTCACATCCATCCTCTTTTCTTATCACAGGCTCCACCTTTGGAGTTGCATTCTCCTCAGGTTTTTCCATAGCCTCAGAGCCTTTGAATTTTTATTCATCTTTGACCTCAAGATTCTCAATCTTCTGAACCAAGTCCATCTTTATAGCCTCCACCTTGGTCTTACCAGAAAGTTCAGTTAACCTCTCAGCTGCTGATGAGACTTCTGGGCTAGATTTGCCTACTTTAAGGGTTCTCTCAACTTCTGCAGCTTCATCCATCTCTTGGGACTCTGCAGCATCTCCCTCGATTTCCTCTTGATTTTCTGCAACTTCAGAGGCTTTCTGGCATTCCATACCTTCAACCTCAGATTCTCTGGAGTCTACAACAGCTTTTGTGCCATTTGCACTATTATTCACCCCAGCACTGGGTGGATCACTAGTCTGCTCACCATGACCTTTGTGGATTTTTCCTCCACCAACAGCTTCCAGGATTTCTTCTCCTATAGTGTTCTCACTCAGCAGACCATCAGCTTCACACCAGGAAATCATAGGGGACATCACCACTACTGTTTTGGTTGGCTCTTTTTCTGCATTTTCACCCTGCTGATTTCTGTCGTTACAATGTGTCAGTTCCAGCTCAGAGTCATCTTTCTTTTGCATGATTTTTCTGTCCGACTCTACATTAGCGGTTGCTATCGGCAACGTGCCTTTCTCAACCTTCTCTGCATACTTAGATTCTGGAAGGGAATCCACACTTTGGGATGAAATACATGACACTGTCTCTACCTGGACAATATTTTCAGAGGTTGTAGCTTGCTCCGCTTCTCTACACCTGTTGCGCCTCCGGCGACAGGAGGAGGTTTTCCCCTCTTTGCTCATCAGTACGTCACTGTACTTGTTTGTCACTTTAGTAGAGTCAGTGTCTTTACTGGAGGCGTCACTCGCCCTGGTGTCCTGGACTAACATGTTCCCACCTAACCAGGTGTTGGCTCCCTTTTCTGGAGCTCTTCCGTCACTAACGGTCATATTGTCATTTATTTTCTTACCCATCATGTCACTAAGTTGGGCATGTCCACCTTTTTCTTTGCTCCCCACTAACTTAGGACAGTCAGCTTTAGAGGGTGCTATCTTCACCTTACTACACATAACCACCCCACAAGGAGTCTTTTTAACCTCCCGCTGTGGTGGAGCTTCCTTTGGGCCATTCCAGCTCTTACACAAGCAACCGGACACTTCCCCCTGCTTCCACAAGTCCACAAATAATTTAGAGTCCCAACCTATAATAATTGGGTGCTGTAAATCTGAAACTACACCAACATCATGAGAACCAATGTCCCTGTCTGTCTTAATGACCACGCTGGACATCGGGTATTCTTTATCATTATTGTGGGTGCAGTTGGCGTGGAACGTCCTTTCAGGAATTAGGTAGACATCCGATGTGGCCCTTACCAGTGTCAAACTCCTTGAGTCTACGAGTCCAGTTACAGATTCCCCATCCACTTTCACGGTACACAGACGTGGCTTCTCGTCAAATGGGTGGTCTATACTGCAGACAGGACACTTGCAGCATGAACACCTCTGTGCTGGACTACTGTCCATATGCGCCGCTGCGCCCTTTTCTATGGGATGCTCCATCCCCTTTTGGGCAACCCAGTCCACAGTGGGTACATTCCATGGCCTTTCCAGGGAAAACTCATGTCCCAAACCACACAGTACCTCGGTGCCCCAGGTGTCCTTCTGGGCACCCTGTGTGTGCACTGGCCCCACAAGAGACTGTACCCACTTGTCCAGCACCACCAAGTCCAGACGCTCTGCCAGCGACTCCTGTCGCCGCTGCAGCTCATGCTGCTTTACCTCCTGGCAGCCGGTCTCCGGCAGTCGCTGCTCATCGACCCGCACCAGGTACTTTAACAGTAGCTCATTCACACAAGCTGCTCCAGTCATGGCCGCTCAGCTTCCACGGACCTTCGTGGACCCGCCGATCCACCGCAAGCCGCTTGAGTGGGCCGTCAACTTTCGTGGACCCGCCGATCCACTGCAAACCGCTTCGAAAATAGTTTTCGTGGACCCGCAGATCCACCGGCAACACTTCCTTGCAGTGTGTAGACAGCAGAAAAATAAACCTTCGTGAACCCTGCTGATCCACAGGAACAACACCTCTGCAGTTGCTAGACATGCTGCCCAGTCTAGCACCATATGTAAGGTTGCACCCCGCAACCTGGGGGGGGTTCCACTCACTTGCAGTGGTGCAGGGTAGCTTAGGCATACACAGGCAACACAGTCTTTCTCAAAAATGCAGCAGTTTATTAGTAACCAACATAAACTGCACTTCCAAAACACAATGAAGCCTCTCCTGGCTTAAAGGAGAAGGTAAACTAAACACCACCTTCACATACCGTGGGCTTCAAGTCCATTTAAATGTCCATAGTGAAGGTATGGCTGTCTCCTCAGGAGACACGGATTTCTGGTCAGTCTTTATAGTGGACCGCCCGCTCAGGTTTGGCCACTACAAGTGTCAGAGTGGAGCTCCCTCAGCCTCCACACACTCAGTTCCCGATGGTTGAAGGCAACCCACGCTTCCTTAGGCAGGTTCCTTCCAGAGGCTCCAACCTCTCCGAGAATAGCAGCCTCTTTACCTGCCTGAGGCTGCTCCTCATGCAGGGCTGCTCCACACACTGCTTCACACTCACTGACAGCCTGCTAAATCAGACTGGACACACCCACAGGTGGAGGTCTGTGATTCTCCAGACCTGCACAGCACACTGGGATTATTAAAGGGAACCTGACCCTTATATGCAGGAAGAAGCCTTTGTGGAACTACAAGTCCCATAGCAACCTCTTCAGTTTAATATCGCAGGTACCTTCTCCACTGTGACATATAGCGACCATTTACCTTATTGGTGGTCGCTACCTCACAATATATATATATAGTGGGGAAAATAAGTATTTGAAACACTGCCAATTTTGCAAGTTTTCCTACCTACAAAGGATGGAGAGGTCTGTAATTTTTATCGTAAATACACTTCAACTGTGGCACGGAGAATTCAAAAAACAATCCAGAAAATTACATTGTAATATTTTTAAATAATTAACTTGCATTTTTTTGAATCAAATAAGTATTTGATCACCTACCAACCAGCAAAAATTCCTTCTCTCACAGACCTGTATTTATTCTTTTAGAAGCTCCTACTCTGCACTTATTACCTGTATTAATTGCTCCTGCTTGAACTCGTGATCTATATAGAAGACACCTGTCCATGCACTCAATCACACTCCAACCTCTCCACGGTGGCGAAGACCAAAGAGCTGTCTAAGGACACCATGACAATGACCAGAAACACACAGCCAGGGCAGCTAAAGATTGGCTCCATAAGAAGCATTTCAAGGTCCCTGATTGGCCTAGCCAGTCTTCAGACCTAAACCCAATAGAAAATCTTTAGAGGGAGCTAAAACGTACTGTTGCGCAGCTACAGCCCTGAAACCTGAAAGATCTGGAGAAGATCTTTATGGAGGAATGGGCCAAAATCTCTGCTGCAGTGTGTGCAAACCTGGTTAAGAACTACAGGAAATGTCTGACCTCTATATTAGCAAACAAATTTTTCCATACCAAATATTTTCTGTTTTTCTGTTGTATCAAATACTTATTTTATGCAATAAAATGCAAATTAATTATTTAAAAATCATACAATGTGGTTTTCTGGATTTTGGGGGTTATTCAGGGTATTTGTGATAACAATTACAGCCCTCTCCATTCTTCGTATTTGGAAAAACTTACAAAATCATTAGCGTATCAAGTATTTATTTTCCTCACAGTATATAAACACACCATATCTCAAAAGTGAGTACATCCCTCACATTTTTGTAAATATTTTATTATATCTTTTAATGGAAGAACACTGAAGATAGGACATAAAATGTACAGCAGTCAGTCTACAGCTTGTATAACAGTGTGAATTTAGTGTGTCCTCTAAATAACTCAACAGATAGCCATTAATGTCAAAACCACTGACAACACAAATGAGTATGGGCCACTCGATTCACAAGATTGACATCAGCAAAACATTTACCTACATGACACCATACACTCAGTCTGCCATCTGCCCTGTTCAGTGGAAACCGGGTTTCATCCATGAAGGGAGCACCTCTCCAACGTGCCAGATACCATCGAATGTGAACATTTGCCCAATCAAGTCAACATTAGGTGGAGACCTCGATAAGGACAACAAGTATTTGGAAAAGCTATCCTGAAAAGTTTTCTGGCAGTTTGTGCAGAAATGTTTTGGCTATGCAAACCGTCTGGTCTCAGACAATCTTGGAGATGAAGATGCTGGATGTGGAGGTCCTGGCCTTTTGTGGTTACACGTGGTCTGAGGTTGTTAGGCCGGTTGGATGTACTGCTGAATTCTCTGAAACACCTCTGAAGACAGCTTATGGTAGGGAAATGAACATTTAATTCACTGGCAACAGCTCTGGTGGACATTCCTGCAATCATTTTGCCAATTACATGCTGTCTTAAAACTTGCGACATCTGTGGCATTGTGCTGCGTGATAAAACTGCACATTTTAGAATGGCCTTTTATTGTGGCCAACCAAAGGCACACCTGTGTAATAATCACGCTGTCTAATCAGCATCTTGATATGCCACACCTGTGAGGTGGATGAATCAGCAAAGGAGAAGTGCTCACTAGCACATATTTAGAGAAATTATATTATTTTACAGATATTGTTTTTGTTGTTTTTTTAAAAAACTATTGTGTTTCATTATTTTAGCAAACCTGTTGATGTATTAAAATTGAAAATATCAAATACATGGACAGAACTTTCACATTGTTTTTGTAAACTATAGTTTATATTCAGTCAGAAGCAAATTAATTGGTGTTAGTCCTCGCCTTTCACATAATGTATGTGATTGTACAGTGACTAATATGAGCATCACAGGGGCAATTGATTATCCTAGATATTGTCTCCTCTTGTCATCATCATCCAGTCACCTGTATTCGTCTTGTTTTTTTATTGAGTTGAATATAGCACTGACCTTCTGACTTACAGAAATGTCAGCTCACGTTGCATAACATTTTCAAATTAACTGTATTCTAAAATTATGATTTCATGACATCCATATCTTTTCTCTGAATAATTTCACTTGGAGCAATCGGTATTTCTAAACTGGTCCTTAAAGCCAGCTTTACACCTTACAATTAGGTGTGCGATCTCGTATGCGATGTGACACGCCCAGGTCGCATATGCGATTGAATGAGATTGCACGTAGGTCGTTCATTTGCTGTCACACGTGCGTTAGTAGTCTATGTTAAATTGATCAATTTTGTGTGCGATCCTTTTTTTTATTTATTTATTGACTTGCCAAGCGTGTGTAATGTGTAGGGATGCGTTTTTACTATGTCATCTGCCATTCAGCTCTGCTACATGGCCGCTGACAGCAGACACAGACAGCCATGTAGCAGCGGTGAATGGCAGATGACAGCAGACACAGACAGAGCCGCACTGTCAGAATGAACTCGGGTGAACTTCACCCGACTTCATTGTCATGCTGCGGCTCTGTCTGTGTCGCGCCCTGATTAGCGGTCACCAGTGAAGGGCTCACCGGTGACCGATAATCTCCTGAGTAACTGAATTGAGCAGCCCTCTCTCATATACTCACCGATCCCCGGCGCTGCACGGCATTCACACTGCTCCGGCGGCTTTTACTATTTTGAAAAAGCCGGCCGCCCATTAAACAATCTCGTATTCCCTGCTTTCCCCGCCCACCGGCGCCTATGATTGGTTACAGTGAGACACACCCCCACACTGAGTGACAGGTGTCACACTGCACCCAATCACAGCAGCCGGTGGGCGTGTCTATACTGTGCAGTGAAATAAATAATTAAATAATTAAAAAAAACGGCGTGCGGTCCCCCCCAATTTTAAAACCAGCCAGATAAAGCCATACGGCTGAAGGCTGGTATTCTCAGGATAGGGAGCTCCACGTTATGGGGAGCCCCCCAGCCTATCAATATCAGTCAACAGCCGCCCAGAATTGCCGCATACATTAGATGCGACAGTTCTGGGACTGTACCCGGCTCTTCCCGATTTGCCCTGGTGCGTTGGCAAATCGGGGTAATAAGGAGTTATTGGCAGCCCATAGCTGCCAATAAGTCCTAGATTAATCATGTCAGGTGTCTATGAGACACCTTTCATGATTAATCTGTAAGTGACAGTAAATAAACACACACACCAGAAAAAATCCTTTATTAGAAATAAAAAACACAAACATATACCCTGGTTCACCACTTTAATCAGCCCCAAAAAGCCCTCCATGTCCGGCGTAATCCAGGATGGTCCAGCGTCGCTTCCAGTGCTGCTGCATGGAGGTGCCCGGAGCTGCAGCAGACACAGCCGCTCCGGTCACCTCCAAGCAGCAACTGAGGTGAGTAGCGCGATCAGCTGAGCTGTCACTGAGGTTACCCGCTGTCACTGGATCCAGCGGTGGCCGCGGGTAACCTCAGTGACAGCTCAGCTGATCGCGCTACTCACCGCTGCTCCTCTCACCTCCACGCAGCAACTGAGGTGAGTAGCGCGATCAGCTGAGCTGTCACTGAGGTTACCCGCTGTCACTGGATCCAGCAGTGGCCGCGGGTAACCTCAGTGACAGCTCAGCTGATCGCGCTACTCACCGCTGCTCCTCTCACCTCCACGCAGCAACTGAGGTGAGTAGCGCGATCAGCTGAGCTGTCACTGAGGTTACCCGCGGCCACCGCTGCATCCACCGCTGGATCCAGTGACAGCGGGTAACCTCAGTGACAGCTCAGCTGATCGCACGGCTGTCTTCATTTGCTGTGTGGAGGTGACCGGAGGGCTGTGTCTTCTGCAGCTCCGGTCACCTCCATGCAGCAGCGCTGGAAGCGACGCTGGACCATCCTGGAGTACGCCGGACAAGGAGGGCTTTTTGGGGCTGATAAAAGTGGTTAACCAGGGTATATGTTTGTGTTTTTTATTTCTAATAAAGGATTTTTTCATGTTTGTGTGTGTTTATTTACTGTAATTTACAGATTAATCATGGAAGGTGTCTCATAGACGCCTGACATGATTAATCTAGGACTTATTGGCAGCTATGGGCTGCCAATAACTCCTTATTACCCCGATTTGCCAACGCACCAGGGCAAATCGGGAAGAGCCGGGTACAGTCCCAGAACTATCGCATCTAATGTATGCGGCAATTATGGGCGGCTGTTGGCTGATATTGTTAGGCTGGGGGGCTCCCCATAACGTGGAGCTCCCTATCCTGAGAATACCAGTCTTCAGCCGTATGGCTTTATCTGGCTGGTTTTAAAATTGGGGGGGACCGCACGCCATTTTTTTTAATTATTTAATTATTTATTTCACTGCACAGTATAGACACGCCCACCGGCTGCTGTGATTGGGTGCAGTGTAACACCTGTCACTCAGCGTGGGGGCGTGTCTCACTGTAACCAATCATAGGCGCCGGTGGGCGGGGAAAGCAGGGAATACGAGATTGTTTAATGGGCGGCCGGCTTTTTCAAAACAGTAAAAGCCGCCGGAGCAGTGTGAATGCCGTGCAGCGCCGGGGATCGGGGATCGGTGAGTATGAGAGAGGGGGTAAGAGGGATAGACTGACATGGACAGAGAGAGAGGGACAGAGATAGTGACCGACTGACAGAGATTAGTGAATGACAGACATTGTGAGGCGCTTCAGAACGCAGCTTTTCAGCTGCGCTCTGAAGCAGACCTTTTTTAAGCTGCGGTGCAGAGCGCACACCTGCGCACATAGCCTCAGACATCAAAATTGTATGAGGGATGTCACACGTTACAATTCACTAGGTTCATACAACAAAACGTCCAATGTATGAGGAATAAACGACGTGTATGCGATAACCGTATTTTCGTTCAATCTTGATTGCACGTAGGTGTCACACGCAAATACGTCACGAACGATGCAGGATGTGCGTCACTTACAACTTGACCCCGACGACGGATTGAAAGATTTATTGAAGCGTGTAAAGCAGGCATAGGGCTCCTGCTGAAAATAAGTTTGCTAAACTTAGAGGGAAGCTATATTAACTATTGTTTAAATCAGGTTTTTGTGTTACGTGTACTTTTTACAAAATGATGCCAATGTATTTTTTCTTATCACAATCTTTAACAAAAAAACAGAAAAAAACAAATTGCTATGATACATTATATCTTTACAAAACTTCTATGGGTCAAAGGTGATTTCTCAAGTTGTACCTTCAGGAACATATCACTCCTGACCCCTATCGTATTTCTTTGCGCTCCTAAGAATGACAGTTTAGACTCAACGGCAAAATGTGTGCTCTCTCATGTTGCTAGCAGAGGAAGCTCTTTACTTTTGCAGCATGTGATAAGAACAGGGGACTGTGGCTTGTCAGATCCTGTAAGCCATGGGTCCCCAACCACAGGCCCACGAGCCAGGACCTGACCATTGGGGTGTTTTGCCGATCCGCAACGCTTCACAGACCAGCACTAAACACTAACAGTGTGCTGTGCTGTGCTGTGAGCTGCCACAGAGCAGAGCACACTATCAGTGTTTAGTGCGGGTCTTCAACAACTCCCCCCCCCAACGGGCTGGTCATGGTCTGCGGTGCCTCCGCAGACCAGCACTAACCACTCTTCTTCTCTGCTCTTTGGCGGCTCAGAGCACAATTTATGGGGCGAATGCTGCCCACTGCCCCACCCCATCACGACATTCATAATGTTCTCTGCCGGGAGCCGTGACATTTAAAATGTCTCGGCTCCCAGCAGAAAACATTATGCGAGGTGTGCTGGGACGGGGCGGCAGGCTGGCCTCAGTAGACATGACTCCTGATGCAGCACATTATGTGGGGCATGGTGGGGCGGGGTCAGTAATCTGGCCACATTGTCGTGGCCAGGTCTAGAGTACATCGAGGTCCCGCGAGAACCCCCCAGTCTACATCACTGTTTGGTGTATAATGCTGCTAAGTAGGAGTGCTGTACACTAAGGCTCATTGTATAGTGGTGCTACTCTACTCGCAGAATTTGCTCAGACAGGAGCAGGGACAAGAACGTCATATGTGTCCAGCCCTCATTCCCCTCTTGCTAGCTGTATGTTCTCCATAACCTAGCCCACATATGACCAAAGCCCCACCCCGCCGTGGTGGGCCATGGAAAAATGGTCTTGCTTGAAGCTGATCTCTGGTGCAAAAAAGGTTGGGGACAACTGCTGTAAAGCAAAAAGCCTGCTTTTGCCATGCTTTCCTTCCCTTGGTAATCGGCTATGCAGGGACTGCAAGATGGCCAGTAAGAAAGGCAATGACCAGTACAATAAAAAATAAAAATCCTTTTGTTCTTAACAATTTAAAGGATCTTTAATAATGGATACATTGCAAAGTTGCAATATATTGCCTTTTTTCACACTATTATTATTTACTTAATCTTGTTTTTTCTACATAACAGATTTTACACAAACATAGCTAAAGCCAACCTATCACATTGTATAGGCAGTGCATCTGTATACAGCATGGTATAGAGAAGGGAAAATAGAGTAGAATAATGATTCTTACAGGTTTTTAGGAAGATTCAGTATGACCTGTATTTTAGTCATTGAAATCTCTGGTGTTTGTATGCATATGAGTCTAGTCAGTGATTAACAGCATTCTTTACATGAAGAGTCATACAGGGAATGCTGTCAATCACTGAATAAAACCTCCCACTGGATTCATGCATAAAACCGCCAGGCATATAACTTAATAAAATTAAAGTTTTACTGAAACTTTTTCTACAATAATTCAGTGATCAGTTCCTCCTGCTAAAATACACTGCCTGCAGATCAGATACCATTTTCAACATGAGAGGTTTCCTTTAAAGGGAATCTGTCAGCAGGTTTTTGCTATGTAAGTTGAAGCCAGCATGCTGCAATAGTTAACACAGAAAGTTCAGGACTAGCTGTTTTGTCACAGTGAGATTTTTAGTTTATTTGCTATACCTGTTTAATCAGCAGGACCGTTATAATTACAGGACTAGAAACTCACCTACATGGCAGCTCGACTCGCTCACTGCTGTGATTGACACCTCACTGTCAATGTATAACCTCTATAGAGAGCATGGTGCTAGCGCGACAGCGCTCTGGACTGTGCTACATGACTAAACCTAAAAGTTCAGATTGTATCATAATGGTTGTAGACGGTAATCTAAGTGATACATTGTTGGATTCAGAATCTCCTTGCCTACATCATGCTGCTATTAGATGAGGTAGCAAAAACCTGCTGGAAGATTCCCTTTTAAGCTCAGAATTTCTATTTTTCTAACATATCTTCTAGATTCAACTTCATATTTTATAAGATATAATCACTGTGTAATCTATTAATTAATTTACATATCTGTGAATGAATAGACTGTGTATCTGGGGACTGGTGGGAGACTTCAAGCGTATTTGCAGTTTAACATTGTAAATAATATATATGCAGCTATAAGTTTTATTTTGGATTTTACATCGATTTTCATAGAACTTATTATTCATAAATTGCTTGATTCCTTGAAGGAATACGTACTTTTCATAATGAGGCAGGTACAATTACAAATCCTGAATGTCTTATAGCTATTTGGATTGTCTGATTATACAAGTATATTAAACATTTGTGTTATAATGTTCTAGAATATTGAAAATTACTTTTATAAGGCTAGTTTCACACTACGTCTTTTTAACATCCGCTGAAAACGTTTTTTTAGCGGAAGTACGGATCCTGCTTTTACAGCAAATAACGCATATGTTATTTTGCAGGATCCTGCACTGGATGTTTAGGGGCGGGCATTGGAGTCATGTGATCGGGAGTGAGGGGAACTAGACTGGGAGGAGGCTTCTGACAGCTGCAGACGCTGGTAACCAAGGTAAACATCGGCCTTAGATACCCGATATTTATCTTGGTTACGAGTGTCTGCAGCTGCTAGGAGCAGGGCTGCCTGCACGCGTAACCAACGTAAACATCGGGTAACTAAGAGAAGTGGTTACGCGATATTTACCTTGGTTACGAGTGTCCGCAGCTCTCAGGTGGGAGAGAGAGGAAGGGGAGGAAGGGGGAAAGACAGAGATAGAGAGAGAGAGGGTGAGGGAGGGAAGAGGAGAGAAAGACAGATCACGCGAGACTGGTTCTGGGCATGCTCAGTACTTTCTGGGCATGCTCAGTACAAAAGCAGGATCCTGTCTATCAGCACGCCAGCGTTCACCTGCGTTTGCGTGCGTTATAGTCAGGATCCAGCAATTTGCAGTATTTGGACGGAGCTCAAAAACGCTACAAGTAGCGTTTTTGAAACATGTTAAAAAACTGCAAGTCACTGGATCCTCACTATAATGCAGGCAAACGCAGATGAACGGATGTTAACGCGAGTCCATTGCAAATGCATTGAAATGAAAACGCATTTGCACTGGATCCGCTTGTCCGCTAAAAAAACGTTTTCAACGGATGTTAAAAAGACGTAGTGTGAAACCAGCCTAAGCCTGTTAATATAGTAATATGACAAAGAGGCATTTTCATAATTGAAAAATACCTTTTACTTAAACAAGGTGACTCAGTAGTAGAGATGAGCGAACCGGTCCCGGTTCGGCTCGAGGCGGTTCGCCGAACGGGGGGTCTGGCTCGAGTTCGGCTCGTCGAACGTTCGACGAACCGAACTCGAGCCCATAGGAAACAATGGCAGGCAATCACAAACACAGTAAAACACCTAGAAAACACCCTCAAAGGTGTCCAAAAGGTGACAAACAACTCACAACACAACACAAACACATGGGAAAGTGACAAGGACATGTACTCATGCGAAAACAAAACAGCTGGACAAGGAAAAAGAGGAGGACACACAGATATAGGCATGGCACGCCCTTCTAAAGTCATGTAAAACACCGCAAGGTGACTCCAAGCGGAGTCTCCCTTTTTTCCAAAAATTGGGCCCCACACACCCACCCCTTCAGTGGCAGCAGTTGTGCCCCAGTTGTACACTTCACAGCTAGATTTGCATCAAGCACATTCAAAAATACGCCATTCTTATCCGTCCCCAGGATGACACCGGGGTAGGTAGCAAAGTCTTTCCTGATCCCAGCTCTGTTCATCTTGGCTTCTTTTAAAAACACAGCAAGCAAGGGTTACTCCAAGCGGAGTCTCCCTTTTTTCCAAAAATTGGGCCCCACACACACCCACCCCTTCAGTGGCAGCAGTTGTGCCCCAGTTGTACACTTCACAGCTAGATTTGCATCAAGCACATTCAAAAATACGCTATTCTTAACCGTCCCCAGGATGACACCGGGGTAGGTAGCAAAGTCTTTCCTGATCCCAGCTCTGTTCATCTTGGCTTCTTTTAAAAACACAGCAAGCAAGGGTTACTCCAAGCGGAGTCTCCCTTTTTTCCAAAAATTGGGCCACACAGACACCCACCCCATCAGTGGCAGCACTTGGGCCCTAGTTGCAAACAGGATGTTTTGATTTGCATCAAGCACATTCAAAAATACGCTATTCTTAGCCGTCCCCAGGATGACACTGGGGTAGGTAGCAAAGTCTTTGCTGACCCATGACTTGTTCATCTTGGCTTCTTTTAAAAACAATGTAAGCAAGGGTTACTCCAAGCGGAGTCTCCACTTTTTTCCAAAAATTGGGCCCCACACACACCCACCCATTCAGTGGCAGCAGTTGTGCCCCAGTTGTACACTTCACAGCTAGATTTGCATCAAGCACATTCAAAAATACGCCATTCTTATCCGTCCCCAGGATGACACCGGGGTAGGTAGCAAAGTCTTTCCTGATCCCAGCTCTGTTCATCTTGGCTTCTTTTAAAAACACAGCAAGCAAGGGTTACTCCAAGCGGAGTCTCCCTTTTTTCCAAAAATTGGGCCACACAGACACCCACCACATCAGTGGCAGCACTTGGGCCCTAGTTGCAAACAGGATGTTTTGATTTGCATCAAGCACATTCAAAAATACGCTATTCTTAGCCGTCCCCAGGATGACACTGGGGTAGGTAGCAAAGTCTTTGCTGACCCATGACTTGTTCATCTTGGCTTCTTTTAAAAACAATGTAAGCAAGGGTTACTCCAAGCGGAGTCTCCCCTTTTTTCCAAAAATTGGGCCCCACACACACCCACCCATTCAGTGGCAGCAGTTGTGCCCCAGTTGTACACTTCACAGCTAGATTTGCATCAAGCACATTCAAAAATACGCCATTCTTATCCGTCCCCAGGATGACACCGGGGTAGGTAGCAAAGTCTTTCCTGATCCCAGCTCTGTTCATCTTGGCTTCTTTTAAAAACACAGCAAGCAAGGGTTACTCCAAGCGGAGTCTCCCTTTTTTCCAAAAATTGGGCCCCACACACACCCACCCCTTCAGTGGCAGCAGTTGTGCCCCAGTTGTACACTTCACAGCTAGATTTGCATCAAGCACATTCAAAAATACGCTATTCTTAACCGTCCCCAGGATGACACCGGGGTAGGTAGCAAAGTCTTTCCTGATCCCAGCTCTGTTCATCTTGGCTTCTTTTAAAAACACAGCAAGCAAGGGTTACTCCAAGCGGAGTCTCCCTTTTTTCCAAAAATTGGGCCACACAGACACCCACCCCATCAGTGGCAGCACTTGGGCCCTAGTTGCAAACAGGATGTTTTGATTTGCATCAAGCACATTCAAAAATACGCTATTCTTAGCCGTCCCCAGGATGACACCGGGGTAGGTAGCAAAGTCTTTCCTGATCCCAGCTCTGTTCATCTTGGCTTCTTTTAAAAACACAGCAAGCAAGGGTTACTCCAAGCGGAGTCTCCCTTTTTTCCAAAAATTGGGCCACACAGACACCCACCCCATCAGTGGCAGCACTTGGGCCCTAGTTGCAAACAGGATGTTTTGATTTGCATCAAGCACATTCAAAAATACGCTATTCTTAGCCGTCCCCAGGATGACACCGGGGTAGGTAGCAAAGTCTTTGCTGACCCATGACTTGTTCATCTTGGCTTCTTTTAAAAACAATGTAAGCAAGGGTTACTCCAAGCGGAGTCTCCCTTTTTTCCAAAAATTGGGCCACACAGACACCCACCCCATCAGTGGCAGCACTTGGGCCCTAGTTGCAAACAGGATGTTTTGATTTGCATCAAGCACATTCAAAAATACGCTATTCTTAGCCGTCCACAGGATGACACCGGGGTAGGTAGCAAAGTCTTTCCTGATCCCAGCTCTGTTCATCTTGGCTTCTTTTAAAAACACAGCAAGCAAGGGTTACTCCAAGCGGAGTCTCCCTTTTTTCCAAAAATTGGGCCACACAGACACCCACCCCATCAGTGGCAGCACTTGGGCCCTAGTTGCAAACAGGATGTTTTGATTTGCATCAAGCACATTCAAAAATACGCTATTCTTAGCCGTCCCCAGGATGACACTGGGGTAGGTAGCAAAGTCTTTGCTGACCCATGACTTGTTCATCTTGGCTTCTTTTAAAAACAATGTAAGCAAGGGTTACTCCAAGCGGAGTCTCCCCTTTTTTCCAAAAATTGGGCCCCACACACACCCACCCATTCAGTGGCAGCAGTTGTGCCCCAGTTGTACACTTCACAGCTAGATTTGCATCAAGCACATTCAAAAATACGCCATTCTTATCCGTCCCCAGGATGACACCGGGGTAGGTAGCAAAGTCTTTCCTGATCCCAGCTCTGTTCATCTTGGCTTCTTTTAAAAACACAGCAAGCAAGGGTTACTCCAAGCGGAGTCTCCCTTTTTTCCAAAAATTGGGCCACACAGACACCCACCACATCAGTGGCAGCACTTGGGCCCTAGTTGCAAACAGGATGTTTTGATTTGCATCAAGCACATTCCAAATCCACAAGCATTTACTCTCCCCAGGATGACACAGGGGTAGTAAATTCCTTCTGGATCCATGACTTGTTCATTTTGATGAACGTCAGTCTGTCCACATTGTCACTGGACAGACGCGTGCGCTTATCTGTCAGCACACACCCAGCAGCACTGAATACACGTTCAGAGACAACGCTGGCAGCTGGACACGACAAAATCTCCAAGGCGTAAGTTGCGAGCTCTGGCCATTTTTGTAGGTTTGAAGCCCAAAAGGAGCAAGGCTCCAGTTGCACAGTCATGGCATCGATGTTCATTTGGAGATACTCCTGTATCATCCTCTCCAGCCGTTGACTATGTGTCAGACTTGTTGTCTCTGGTGGCCTTGCAAAAGAGGGTCTAAAAAAATTATGAAAAGATTCCATAAAATTGCTGTTACCGGCACCAGAAAAGGTCCTACTGGTACGGGTAGACTGTTGAAGATGACGAGACCGTCCCATGTTTGTCAAGTTACAACTGGGAGATTCACTCCCTGCACCTGCACGGTTGTTTGGTGGAAAAGCCGAGCTAAGATCTAGTAACAGCTTCTGCTGATACTCCTGCATACGTGCGTCCCTTTCTATGGCTGGAATTATGTCACAAAATTTGGACTTGTACTGGGGATCTAATAGTGTGGCAATCCAGTAGTCATCATCACTTCTAATTTTGACAATACGACTGTCATGTTGGAGGTAGTGCAACAAAAAGGCACTCATGTGTCTTGCGCAGCCATGCGGACCAAGTCCATGCTGTGTTTGTGGCATAGAGGTGCTACCCGTTCTTTCTTCCTCTGACATCTGACCCCAACCTCTTTCAACTGAAATTTGACCAAGGTCTCCCTCATCCGCTGAGTCTTCCATGTCCATGGACAGTTCGTCCTCCATTTCTTCATGTTCTCCTGCACCTTGCTCAACATTTCGCCTGCTACTATGCGCCCTTGTCGATCCCTGTCCCCCATGGTCCCATGCCTGCTGCGTTGGTGATGATGAACGTCTGGACCTTCGTGATGTTGTTGTCCCTTGCGCATATGAATCCTCCTGTAGTTCCTCCCCTTCATGTTGTCCCACCCCCTGACTCCGAATAGTGTTTAGCGTGTGCTCCAGCATGTAAATGACTGGAATCGTCATGCTGATAATGGCATTGTCAGAGCTAAACATATTCGTCGCCATGTCGAAACTGTGCAGAAGGGTGCATAGGTCCTTGATCTGAGACCACTCCATCAGGGTGATCTGCCCCACCTCTGCATCTCGTTGGCCCAGGCTATACGTCATGACGTATTGCACCAGGGCTCTGCGGTGCTGCCACAGTCGCTGTAACATGTGGAGAGTTGAATTCCAGCGTGTCGCCACATCGCATTTCAGGCGATGAACCGGCAGGCCGAAAGACTTCTGGAGCGATGCAAGTCGCTCTGCTGCGGCGCTTGAACGGCGGAAGTGAGCTGACAGTTTTCGTGCCCTGTTCAGAAGGCCATCTAGGCCGGGATAGTGTGTTAAAAATTGCTGCACGACAAGGTTCAACACGTGAGCCATACAAGGTACGTGTGTCACCTTGCCCAGGCGAAGTGCCGCACCCAGGTTTGCAGCATTGTCGCACACGGCCTTACCAGGCTGCAGTTTGAGTGGAGACAACCATTTATTAAACTCGGACCGCAAAGCTGACCACAACTCCTCAGCTGTGTGACTCTTATTACCAAGACATGTCAAGCTAAAGACCGCCTGATGCCGTTGCGCTCTGCTGCCAGCATAGTAATGAGGGGTGCGTGATTCCTTCTGCGCAGTGAGAACGCTGGTGGCCTGACCAGGCAGGCTTGGGGCGGAGGTGGAGGACCCAGATGAGGTGGAGGATGCAGAAGCAGTGGCGGAACTTGGACAGACAGAGGATTGACACACAAGTCGTGGGGACGGCAAGACTTGTGCAGCAGACCCTTCACCATCTATCACCATAGTTACCCAGTGCCCAGTCAGCGACATGTAACGTCCCTGTCCATGCTTACTGGTCCAAGTATCGGTGGTGAAATGCACCCGTTCACACACAGAGTTTCTCAAGGAAGCGGTGATGTTGTGTGCGACATGCTGGTGTAGCGCGGGCACACCTTTCTTAGAGAAGTAGTGGCGACTAGGCATCTGGTACTGGGGCACAGCGACAGACATAAGGTCTCTAAAATCCTGTGTGTCCACTAGGCGGAAAGGCAGCATTTCGGTAGCCAACAGCTTACAGAGGGATAGAGTCAATCTCTTAGCTTTGTCATGGGTCGGAGGAAGTGGCCTTTTATTTGACCACATCTGAGGGACAGAGATCTGGCTGCTGTGTGTAGACGGTGTTGAGTAGGGTGTCCCTTGAAAAATGCAGGTTTGTGAGGAAAGTGCAGGCGGAGACATGATGTTGCCTTCATCCAACGTTGGTGCTATCGATGTCTGAGAGAGCTGTACACACTCACTTGTTTCCCCTTCCAAACCAACTGACGACCTTACAAGCAAACTGCCTGTTGCGGTTACAGTGGTGGAAGTTTTGCGTGGAAAAACAGGTGTGGCAGCTGTCCCCACAGTCCTAGAAGATGAAGAGCGCGCGGATGCAGTGGAAGGGGCGGGCGGTGGATGGTTCGCTCCACTAGGCCGCATTGCAGCACGGTGAGCTTCCCACCGGGACTTATGATATTTAGTCATGTGACGATTCATGGAAGAAGTTGTCAAACTGCTGAGGTTTTGACCTCTACTAACAGAATCATGACAAATGTTACATATCACATGAGTTGGGCGATCTTTTTCGATGTGAAAAAAGGACCAGGCTAGGCAAGGCTTAGAGGCCATGCGACCTGTTGATCCACCCCGAATAATGCTCATAGGCAGAGTGGTGGCTGAGGATGCAGTTGTAGACGTGCTACCAGTGCTCCGACTCTGTCCAGGAAGGCGCAAGGTAACTTCGTCGTCGGTTGCATCCTCCTCCACCGCCTCTGTTGACCTCCTCGAGTGCCTGACTGGGGGTTGACAGTAGGTGGGATCTAGAACGTCATCATCAATTGTTGTGTTTGCACTCCCCTCCCCCTCAGACCGAGCCTCTTCTTGCCCTGACGGAATATTTAAGTTGTCATCCCAATCGGGTATCTGCGTCTCATCTTCATCAGTATGTTCCTCATTGTCTATAACCACAGGTGTTACAGTTTGTGACAAAGGGTCAACATTATGCTCAGAAACTTGGTCCTCACGGCCTGAATCTGAGTCACAAAGGTTCTGGGCATCACTGCAGACCATTTCCTGTTCTGTACTCACTGTAGCTTGGGAGCAGACCTCTGATTCCCAGGCTATAGTGTGACTGAACAGCTCTGCAGACTCAGCCATCTCAGTTCCACCATACTGTGCAGGGCTGATGGAGACTTCAGAGCTGGGAGAAAGCAAGTTTGATTGGGATGACAACTCAGAGGACTGGTGTTTTTTGGATGCGGTACTTGAAGTGGCAGAGAGGGCACTTGTTGGACCACTTGAGATCCATTCAAGCATTTTCCTTTTTTGCCCATCATCTACCTTTGTTCCTGTTGTTCGTGTCCGTAACAAAGGGAGCACATCGGATTGTCCACGGTAAGTAGTAGACATCTTACTTTTGCTGGTAGATGGTCTATCTTCAGCAGATGATAATGGAGCTTTGCCACCTTCCCCACGGACAAAACCTTTTTTGCCTTTTCCACCACGCCTCTTCCCCTTTCCACCAGCATCTGTCATTTTGCCACTCATGTTGATTGCGACAAGATTGTGGACTGAAAATGTGGTAGTAAAAATTGAGAGGTGGTGAAGATTGCAGTGGTGGTCTAGCTTTATTAACAGCAGAATAATAAAGAATAAATATCCCTGACAATGCAACTTAGTTATAATTAGTTGGAGTGTGCAACGCAGGCAGACGTGCTGCAAATGTCTTTGCACTAGTGGGACTATAGCAAAGTCCAATAGCCACGTATAGGATGCCACTAGGTACACTGAGTGTTTGCTAGTATAATGGCTTGGTTAGAATGAGTTGTAGTGTGCAACGCAGGCAGACGCGCTCTGCAAATGTCTTTGCACTAGTGGGACTATAGCAAAGTCCAATAGCCACGTATAGGATGCCACTAGGTACACTGAGTGTTTGCTAGTATAATGGCTTGGTTAGAATGAGTTGTAGTGTGCAACGCAGGCAGACGCGCTCTGCAAATGTCTTTGCACTAGTGGGACTATAGCAAAGTCCAATAGCCACGTATAGGATGCCACTAGGTACACTGAGTGTTTGCTAGTATAATGGCTTGGTTAGAATGAGTTGTAGTGTGCAACGCAGGCAGACGCGCTCTGCAAATGTCTTTGCACTAGTGGGACTATAGCAAAGTCCAATAGCCACGTATAGGATGCCACTAGGTACACTGAGTGTTTGCTAGTATAATGGCTTGGTTAGAATGAGTTGTAGTGTGCAACGCAGGCAGACGCGCTCTGCAAATGTCTTTGCACTAGTGGGACTATAGCAAAGTCCAATAGCCACGTATAGGATGCCACTAGGTACACTGAGTGTTTGCTAGTATAATGGCTTGGTTAGAATGAGTTGTAGTGTGCAACGCAGGCAGACGCGCTCTGCAAATGTCTTTGCACTAGTGGGACTATAGCAAAGTCCAATAGCCACGTATAGGATGCCACTAGGTACACTGAGTGTTTGCTAGTATAATGGCTTGGTTAGAATGAGTTGTAGTGTGCAACGCAGGCAGACGCGCTCTGCAAATGTCTTTGCACTAGTGGGACTATAGCAAAGTCCAATAGCCACGTATAGGATGCCACTAGGTACACTGAGTGTTTGCTAGTATAATGGCTTGGTTAGAATGAGTTGTAGTGTGCAACGCAGGCAGACGCGCTCTGCAAATGTCTTTGCACTAGTGGGACTATAGCAAAGTCCAATAGCCACGTATAGGATGCCACTAGGTACACTGAGTGTTTGCTAGTATAATGGCTTGGTTAGAATGAGTTGTAGTGTGCAACGCAGGCAGACGCGCTCTGCAAATGTCTTTGCACTAGTGGGACTATAGCAAAGTCCAATAGCCACGTATAGGATGCCACTAGGTACACTGAGTGTTTGCTAGTATAATGGCTTGGTTAGAATGAGTTGTAGTGTGCAACGCAGGCAGACGCGCTCTGCAAATGTCTTTGCACTAGTGGGACTATAGCAAAGTCCAATAGCCACGTATAGGATGCCACTAGGTACACTGAGTGTTTGCTAGTATAATGGCTTGGTTAGAATGAGTTGTAGTGTGCAACGCAGGCAGACGCGCTCTGCAAATGTCTTTGCACTAGTGGGACTATAGCAAAGTCCAATAGCCACGTATAGGATGCCACTAGGTACACTGAGTGTTTGCTAGTATAATGGCTTGGTTAGAATGAGTTGTAGTGTGCAACGCAGGCAGACGCGCTCTGCAAATGTCTTTGCACTAGTGGGACTATAGCAAAGTCCAATAGCCACGTATAGGATGCCACTAGGTACACTGAGTGTTTGCTAGTATAATGGCTTGGTTAGAATGAGTTGTAGTGTGCAACGCAGGCAGACGCGCTCTGCAAATGTCTTTGCACTAGTGGGACTATAGCAAAGTCCAATAGCCACGTATAGGATGCCACTAGGTACACTGAGTGTTTGCTAGTATAATGGCTTGGTTAGAATGAGTTGTAGTGTGCAACGCAGGCAGACGCGCTCTGCAAATGTCTTTGCACTAGTGGGACTATAGCAAAGTCCAATAGCCACGTATAGGATGCCACTAGGTACACTGAGTGTTTGCTAGTATAATGGCTTGGTTAGAATGAGTTGTAGTGTGCAACGCAGGCAGACGCGCTCTGCAAATGTCTTTGCACTAGTGGGACTATAGCAAAGTCCAATAGCCACGTATAGGATGCCACTAGGTACACTGAGTGTTTGCTAGTATAATGGCTTGGTTAGAATGAGTTGTAGTGTGCAACGCAGGCAGACGCGCTCTGCAAATGTCTTTGCACTAGTGGGACTATAGCAAAGTCCAATAGCCACGTATAGGATGCCACTAGGTACACTGAGTGTTTGCTAGTATAATGGCTTGGTTAGAATGAGTTGTAGTGTGCAACGCAGGCAGACGCGCTCTGCAAATGTCTTTGCACTAGTGGGACTATAGCAAAGTCCAATAGCCACGTATAGGATGCCACTAGGTACACTGAGTGTTTGCTAGTATAATGGCTTGGTTAGAATGAGTTGTAGTGTGCAACGCAGGCAGACGCGCTCTGCAAATGTCTTTGCACTAGTGGGACTATAGCAAAGTCCAATAGCCACGTATAGGATGCCACTAGGTACACTGAGTGTTTGCTAGTATAATGGCTTGGTTAGAATGAGTTGTAGTGTGCAACGCAGGCAGACGCGCTCTGCAAATGTCTTTGCACTAGTGGGACTATAGCAAAGTCCAATAGCCACGTATAGGATGCCACTAGGTACACTGAGTGTTTGCTAGTATAATGGCTTGGTTAGAATGAGTTGTAGTGTGCAACGCAGGCAGACGCGCTCTGCAAATGTCTTTGCACTAGTGGGACTATAGCAAAGTCCAATAGCCACGTATAGGATGCCACTAGGTACACTGAGTGTTTGCTAGTATAATGGCTTGGTTAGAATGAGTTGTAGTGTGCAATGCAGGCAGACGCGCTCTGCAAATGTCTTTGCACTAGTGGGACTATAGCAAAGTCCAATAGCCACGTATAGGATGCCACTAGGTACACTGAGTGTTTGCTAGTATAATGGCTTAGTTATCAGTTGGAGTGTGCAGAGGACAAGAGGGTACAGTGGCAGGATTGTGGTGCTCTGGGTAGAGGAATGGAAGACTGCCTTTCTATTCCCTCCTAATGGTGAAATGCAGGTAGGAAATCCCTGACCTGGGCTACACAGACGCTGTTGCTGTTTGCAGGACCTGTCACCTATGGCTCTCTGACCCTGCCGGTTGGAGCCCTTAAAAGGACTGCTATAAAGTGCTCTCCCTAAGCTGTCTAACGCTGTGTATGCAGCGCATACAGCTGTATCGGCTATAGGACTCAGGAAGACGGAGCTGCGACAGTGATGTCTGACACCAAAGACGCAGAAGGCAGATAATGGCGTCCGTGAAGAAAATGTCCGGTTTTATAATGCAGGGACATGTGACATGCAGATCCTATCACACATGCCGTTGCTTCTCTGGCTCAAAGTCCACTTAGCTGTGTGTGTGTCTGGGATTGGCTGACATGCTGGCCCGCCCCACAAGACGCGCGCGCTTAGGGAAGGAAGACAAGAAAAAAAAAAAAAAAAAATGGCGATCGCCATTATAGAAACAGCAGTGATCTGAAGGCGCTGTTCACGCACACTATACACTGAAATGTGATAATAGTTTGATTCACAGAGTGACTTACACTATTACAGCAGAAACCAAGCTATGATTTAGCTGTTTTTTGGCTGCTAGAACCGTTCTCGAACGTTTCTAGAACTACCGAGCTTTTGCAAAAAGCTCGAGTTCTAGTTCGATCTAGAACATGCCCCAAAATCACTCGAGCCGCGAACTGGAGAACCACGAACCACGAACCGCGCTCAACTCTACTCAGTAGTAGTGCACTGTTACCGTGCAGCACTGAGGACTTAGGCTTGATTCAAGCCAATAAAACATTGTCATGGAGTTTGTATATTGCTCACTCAAAAAATATTTAAATTTTATTCCCATTTGAGCTAGAGGCTTCAAAAGAAGCAATGTTCATCCAGTAGAATGTCAGGTCTCATGATGGAAACCAGATAGTCCCCATCGGGTACAGTAAGGCTATGTGCACACAGTGCGTTTTTCTCGGCGTTTTTGCACGTTTTTCGGGTGCGTTTTTGGCCTCAAAACTGCAGGACTTTGCTTCCCCAGCAAAGTCTATGAGTTTTCATTTTTGCTGTCCCCACACATCTGTTTTTTTTCAGCTGCGTTTTTGTGGTGCCACAAAAACGCAGCATGTCAATTATTCCCGCGTTTTTCACTGCGCTTTTCATCCATTGAGTTCAATGGGATGTTGAAAGACGCAATGAGAAACGCAAATAGCTGCGTTTTGGTGCGTTTCTAAGACCAAAAACGCAGCTATAAACGCAGGAGGTGGGTAGTAAAGTGACGTGTACAGGAAGAGGATTCCTTCTGTCAGTATATACAGAAGCGTGAATCCTCCCGGTACCGTCACCGTCGCTTCCATCTCCCGTCCTGTGCATGTATGCTGCCGTGCGGCGCCATGTTCGGGCAGGAGGTGGAAGCGGCTGCGAAAACAAAAGTTAACAGTAGAAAAAAAAAAGTTATACTCACCTGTCTGCAGCCTCCCGGTGCCATGCCCGCTCCCATCTCCTCTCACGGTATCGCCGCCCCCGCTCCGGCTGTGTGTAGACAGCCGGGACATCTCCGATGGATGCAGGACCTGGCGATGGATCACCTGATGCAGTCACCTGACGCATCAGGTGATCGTAAGTATCGCGGTGACGCGGGCGCCCGGCCGGTATCAGCTGATCCTGCCGTCAGGAGACTTCATCCCTGATTACCGGCCGCTGCTGCAGCGATCGGACGGGATCAGACTCCCGCCCCATCGCTGCAGGAGCTGCCGGTAATCAGCACATAAGTGAGTATTATTTTTTTTTTTTTTGCACCGATGCATCAGCTGATTGTATAACCGGCTTTTATACAATCAGCTGATGTGTGATGGGATTCAGGCACTTGTTCCTGACACATCATCTGATCGCTTTGCCTTTCAGCAAACCGATCAGATGATATTGGATCCTGATTGAACGGCGCAGGACCCTAACCCAGGATTACTGCGGAGGGGGGGTGCTTTATTTCAATAAAGATGGAGTCACTAATTGTGTTGTGTTTTATTTCTAATAAAAATATTTTTCTGTGTGTTGTGTTTTTTTTTTTATCTTTACTAGAAATTCATGGTGGCCATGTCTAATATTGACGTGACACCATGAATTTCGGACTTAGGGCCAGCTGATAATATACAGCTAGCCATAACTCCATTATTACCTAGCTAGCCACCCGGCATCAGGGCAGCTAGAAGAGTTGGATACAGCGCCAGAAGATGGCGCTTCTATGAAAGCGCCATTTTCTGGGGTGGCTGCGGGACTGCAATTCACAGCGGGGGTGCCCAGAAAGCTTGGGCACCCTTCACTGTGGATTCCAATCCCCAGCTGCCTAGTTGTACCCGGCTGGACTCAAAAATTGGGCGAAGCTCACATCATTTTTTTTTTAAATTATTTCATGAAATTCATGAAATAATTTAAAAAAAAAGGGCTTCCCTATATTTTTGGTTCCCAGCCGGGTACAAATAGGCAGCTGGGGGTTGGGGGCAGCCCGTACCTGCCTGCTGTACCTGGCTAGCATACAAAAATATGGCGAAGCCCACGTAATTTTTTTTGTTTGGGGAGGCAAAGAAATCCTGCATACAGTCCTGGAAGGAGGATGCTGAGCCTTGTAGTTCGACAGCTGCTGTCTGCTCTCCTGCATACACTATTGGATGGAGGATGCTGAGCCTTGTAGTTCTGCAGCTGTCTGCTCTTCTGTATACACTAGTGGAGAATGAAGAACACATTGAAGAAGGAAATGACATCAGACCTTTTTTTTTTTGTTCACTGATAAAAAACGCATAAGGACGCAGTGAGCAAAAACGCAGCAAAACGCAGCAAAAAAACGCACCAAATCGCGGCAAAACGCGTGCGTTTTTTGCCGCGTTTTTTCGACACAGGTGCGTTTTTAGCGGCCAAAAACGCACAAAAACGCAGCGTCAAAAAAACGCAGTGTGTGCACATAGCCTAAACATGGCTTATTGGTCAACTGCTCTCCACCACTGCTCTGAACTTCATTGTTGAGAACACAATGAAATCCTGACAACAGCACTGAAACCATTCCCTGGAGTAAGCAGTCTTGTGCTATCCACATTTGCCACAAAGCTCAGTGATTGGCTGCAATGGTAAAATTAAGTAATTCATGCAGCAGTGGGAACAAAGATCAGAGTCCAAGAGGCAAGAATGCTTTTGATTGTTTTTTAACTAAATCATGCTGGTTGTAAAGAAAAATAAATTTTTAAAGCAAATTTGTAAGCAAGTTTTGCTACTTCATCTTGGAACAGTGTAATGTAGCAAAATAGACTGTCATAGGGTGTGTACTGACAAACCAGGGGTTCCTAAACTGGCCCTCAGACTCGAAACCCTGCCCTTTATCTCAGATGTAAGCTTGATGGTAGCCAGGTCCGAGCCCCCAGTGTGACCATGATTCCTGATTCCGAGCCCTGACCTTACTCCTCCCACCCTGGGAGTGGGCCAGAAACCCAGTAACCAAACCCCACAAAAAAGACATGGACAAGGGAAATTAAACCTTGTACACACTGCATTCAAACACAAAGGAGAGACAATATGTGTACAGGGAAATAAAGAAAAGGGTAGGCAATAAACTCACAACAGGGGAACGCTCACACCAAGCAAAAAAGCAACTGTAGTTTCCCATGCACTGGACAACCACTGAGACGAGGATCGCTGAAGCTATCTTCAACGGTCTCCTACAACACTCCCCAGCCTTAAATAGGAAGAGACCAGCTGTGGATGGTAATCAGCAACCTGGCTCTCAGAAGAGTTGCACACTGCTCCAAAAAGGATTAACTCCTCTACACAGCTAGGAGCAGTGACACAACTTAGCTGACGCCCAGCTGAGCTGAGCACTTAACAGTAGAGATGAGCGAACCGGTCGCGGTTCGGCTCGAGTTCGGTTCGCCGAATGGAGGTCTCGTTCGAGTTCGGTTCAGCGAACCGGTTCGGCGAACCACTCGAACCGCATAGGAAACAATGGCAGGCAATCACAAACACATAAAAACACCTAGAAAACACCCTCAAAGGTGTCCAAAAGGTGACAAACAACTCACAACACAACACAAACACATGGGAAAGTGACAAGGACATATACTCATGCGAAAACAAAAGAGCTGGACAAGGAAAAAGAAGAGGAGACACAGATATATGAGTATATGCAAGGACACATCGATGCCATTACTGTGCAACTTGAGCCCTGCTCATTATAGGCTTCCAATCTGGATAAAATGCCTGAGCTTGCCACATACGCCTTGGGGATCTTGTCGTGTCCTGCAGCCAGCGTTCTCTCGGAACCTGTCTTCAGTGCTGCTGGGGGTCTGCTGGCAGATAAGCACACGCGTCTGTCCACTGACAATGTGGACATGGCTCTCAGAGGACTTTTCTTCCCCTGGGTCAGCCAGAGGAGGCGAAAGGCATGCGTATTTTTGAGAGTGCTTCATGCAAAGCATCTTTTTCATTTTGGAAAGGGGGATCAACTGATGCCAGTCAAGTGGGGTGTGTGTGGCCCAATTAGTGGAAACGAGGGAGACTGTGGTTGGAGTCCCCTTGCTGTGTTTCTAAAAGAACCAAGATGAACAAGTCATGGCTCTCAGAGGACTTTTCTTCCCCTGAGTCAGCCGGGGGACGCGAAAGGCACGCGTATTTTTGAGAGTGCTTCATGCAAAGCATCTTTTTCATTTTGAAAAGGGGGATCAACTGATGACAGTCAAGTGGGGTGTGTGTGGCCCAATTAGTGGCAACGAGGGAGACTCTGGTTGGAGTCCCCTCGCTGTTTTTTACATGATTTTCGAAGTGCATTACATGCCTAAGAGGTTTTGTTTCGGCATCTCAAACTTGTTGGCTACAGAAAGGCTGCCTTTACACCCTTTTGTCACCGAGGATTTTTGAGACCTTATGCCCATTGCAGTGCCCCAAGAGCCGATGGCCATTTGCCACTCCTTCTCCAAGAAAGGGGTGCCTGCACTAACACAGCAGGTCGCACACAACATCACCGCTTCCTTGAGAAACTCTGTGTGTGACAGGGGGCATTTCACCACAGATACTTGGAACAGTAAGCATGGACAGGGGTGTTACATGTCGCTGACTGGGCACTGGGTAACTATGGTGATAGATGGAGAAGTGTCTGCTGTACAAGTCTTTCCGTCCCCACGAGTTGTGTGTTTAAATCCTTCCTCTGTATGTACAAGTTCCTCCACTGCTTCTGCCTCATCAACCTCGTGTTGTTCCTGCACCTCAGCCCAAACCCTGTTTGGTCAGGCCACCTTTCCTTGTAACTGCGCCCAAGGATTCCCACACACCTCCTTACTATGCTGGCAGCAGAGCTCAAGGCCATCAAGCGGTCAAATGTTTACTTTGAAATGTAGGGGAAATGTGAGACACCGCTGAGGAGTTGTGGACGGTTTGCTCTGTAGAGTGAGACCGAGTTTCATCAATGGTTGTCTCCACTCAACCAGCAGCCAGGGAATGCCGGGTGCGACAATGATGCTAAACAGTCTGCGGCCCTTCTTCAGGGCAATGTGACACACGTGCCTTGTATGGCTCACGTGTTGAATCCGAATCTCCAGCAATTTTTAAAACACTATCCCGGCCTACATGTCCTTCTGTCGAGGGCACGGTGTAATGCCTGCCTGGATCGACACACTCAGACGGGCTGTAAAGGATAGGCTATAGGGAACCCACTCACCAAGCTGGACCCCCAGAACCCTGAAACCCTTTAATTCCTATACAGTGATGTTGAATGACACAGGGCCCAAGTTGATCAATACCTGTGGAAGGCTGCAGTTCCAGAGAATAGTAGTCATGCAGGGTCAAAATATTAATTGAGGAAGAGGAACAGAATGTGAGGGACAGGACTTAATCAGAAAACAAGCAGAGGTGAAATGCAAATCGACCAATGAGGTACCTAAACAGCAAGCAGGAAAAGTAGTCAGGTAACAAGCACACAAACTCATAAAACTAATCTGGGGGTAACAGTAACCAGAGGTTCATAGCTATGTATGGCAGTGGTCTTCAGACAGGAGGGGTCTAAAAAAGGGTGTTGTGTCTTCCCATTGGTTGTAGCTGAATGATGGTACTTTATCTGTGAGATACCCACCACCTGCATTCAGCTTGTGGTTCTGCATCTGTCAAGGTAACGCATCCCAGTGGGTGAGCATAACGTGCGTCCACCTGCGCCGCAGGCGTCGACTCCTCTCCCATCATCAGCACTATGCACGAAAGGAACACGTTGTCACTTTGCGACAGGAGTACAAATTGACATAGCGGACTACGGTGGTGTCTTAACAGCCGTGTGCGGCAATGATGCAAACATAGCAGCGTGCCTTCGTCAGGCCCATGTGACACACCTGACTTGTATGGCTCACGTGTTTAATCTGATTCTCCAGCAATTTTTAAAACAACATCCCGGCCTCACTTCCATCGTTCGCACCCAGTAGCTCAACAACTTTCATCGCTCCTGAAGTCTTAAGTCTGAAATGCGATGTTCCAACAGGAATTTTAATCTGCACATGTTGCAGCGTCTGTGGCAGCACCGCAGAGCCCAGCTGAAATATGTTATGACGTATACCCTGGGCTAACTTGATCCAGAGGTGGTGCAGATCACGCTGCTGGAGTGGTGTCAGATCAAGGACACATGCACCGTTCTACACAGTTTACAAATGTCGACGCAGATGTTTAACACTGGCGATGACATTCTCAGCGTGACAATTCTGGTCATCTACATGATGGAACACACTGTAAGTATTATTCGGAGTCAGGTGTTGGTCCAAGAGGAAGGGAGGAAGTACTGGAGGAGTCATATGCAGAAGGGATAACAAGATCTACAAGGTCCAGACAGTCAGCGGCACCTTGGCGGCAGTCATGGTACGGTTGGGGAGAGGGATTATCAAGGGAGCATAGTATCAGCAAAACAGTTGAGTAAGGTGCAGGAGCCCAGGAAGAAATGGAGGACGAACTGGCGATGGGCATGGAAGACTCAGCAGATTAGTGAGAGTTTGCTCACATTTTGGTTGTGCGAGGTTGTGGGGAGAGGGCAGAGGAAGGAGGCACGATTCTCACCTCTCCGCCACCAACACACCAAGGACTTGGTCCTCCTGGATGCTTAAGACACATGAGCACCTTCTTGCTGCACTACCTACAACATGACCCTCGGATTGTAAAAATTCCAAGTCATGCTGACTACTGGGTTGCCACACTGTTAGATCCCCGGTACAACACAAAATTTTGAGAAAAAACTCCTGCCATAGAAAGGGACGCACGTATACAGGAGTATCAGCAGAAGGTGGTACGCAATCTTACATCTGCTTTTCCACTAAACACCAGTGGTGCACAGAGTGAATCTCAATGCTTTTTCATCGATAGAAGGAAATGGTCTTACTTGTCCACATCTGAGGGACCGAGGGCTGGCTGCTGTGCTGAGACAGCGTCGAGTACGGTGGCTCTGCAGAGTTGCATTTTTGGTCATATACAAACTGAGTTGAAAAAGGACAGATGCTGGTGGAAAGGGGAACAGGTGTGTTGGAAAGGGTAAAAAAGTTTGTGTCCGTGGGTTTGGTGGTTAAGCAACATTAACATTTGCTGAAGAAACAACATCTGGTATGGTGGGACTGGCAGATTTGGATAAGGTGGTATATACTATGTTACCGCTATATCAAAAATATTAAGAAGAAAAGAAAGAGAACGGTAGATATCCCAATCGCCATTCGGTGTCCACCGTGCTCACAGATGGAAAAGGAGAGGTTGGCAACTGGAAGGTTAGGTTGAGGATACAGAGCAGGTTGACTCTCAAACAAATAGTAGCCTGAACCGAGTTAGACGCAACTCGGATCTGGAGACTTGGAGCCCTGTTAGCATGACAGGGTCCACACGACCACCCAGCCCCGGAACTCCCTGTTAACAACACAGGGGCCATTGGTTACACAGTCCGTGTGCGTAGGGGACACACCTGTGGACAGCAGGTGCATCAGCAGCAGCAGGCCTGTTTATGCCACTGGGCTGCACTACCAGGACTGGTAGGACAGGAGCTGTTCTTAAACGTTCTGCCTTACCAACTGTGGTGGCGGCCTGCATCGATGACCTATCCCTGCCTACCTCTGGCCTAAAGCTTGAATGATGACCTCATGGCTGCCACAACCAAAACACCTCAACAGTCATCGTCTGACCAACAACAATGAGGTGACAAGTCATAGGGGCGGCCCTCTGCAAGCCTGTTGGGAGTGGCCTGTCCAAATTGTCAGGACACCTGATGCCCTGTGGTCTATATGGGCTCCCCACATCAGGGGCAGGGCCAAGGAGTTCATTACCCGACCTAGCCTCTGATTCAGTAAGTGCCTGAGCATGCATGAAATACAGTTTCTGAAAAAAAGACTATCCGCTTCAGCATGCTGTCTAGGCACAACACAGGACTTAGACCCGGCACGGAGTGCAAGTACCTGTGCAAAGAGGCTTTTCTCAGTCAGTGTGAAGTCCCACAGGTGTTGTGTTGGTGAATTACCTTCAGGGACTCCACGTGGAGTATGAGTCTGGTCACACTTAGGTTGCTTCTTTATATGTATTTTCGTGACGCCACTCTCGGTTTTGCGGTCAGTGGGGACCGCCACTGCAGTGTAAGGGGACACCTGGGGCTGATGTTGGGTGCAGTTAGTTTTAGTGGCCTCCCGAGAGTGAGTCAAGCACCAGGGCCCTGTTTAAGTGTGTTGAGCCGAAGGTCACAGAATGACTCAGGCACAGTCCAAACGAGCATGCGCTGTAGCCCAAAATTAAGACTTTGCCTCAGGAATGACACAGTCAGGCAGAGCATACTCAGTTGGCGAAACACTGGAGTAAAGGGGGCTTTACACGCTGCGACATCGCTAATGCGGAGTCGTTGGGGTCACGGAATTTGTGACGCACATCCGGCCGCATTAGCGATGCCGTTGCGTGTGACACCGATAAGCGATTTTGCATCGTTGCAAAAACGTGCAAAATCGCTAATCGGCGACATGGGGGTCCATTCTTAAAAATCGTTACTGCAGCAGTAACGAAGTTGTTCCTCGTTCCTGCGGCAGCACACATCGCTGCGTGTGACGCCGCAGGAACGAGGAAGCTCCCCTTACCTGCCTCCCGGCTGCTATGCAGAAGGAAGGAGGCGGGCGGGATGTTACGTCCCGCTCATCTCCGCCCCTCCGCTGCTATTGGGCGGCGGTTCAGTGACGCTTCAGTGACGTCGCTGTGACGCCGCACGGACCGCCCCCTTAGAAAGGAGGCGGTTCGCCGGTCACAGCGACATCGCCGGACAGGTAAGTATGTGTGACGGCTCTGGGCGTTGTTGTGCGGCATGGGCAGCGATATGCCCATGTCGCGCAACAGATGGGGGCGGGTACCCACACTAGCGATATCGGGACCGATATCGCAGTGTGTAAAGTAGCCTTTAGGCTGCGGCTGGGGTAAATCGGCACACAGGAAGGAGCAACCGCGGAAACACTTCGTTCAATTGTGAGGGGAGTCATTTTGGAGTTTTGTGAGGAGTACCGTACGCCAGTGAGCAGCATCCTGTGCCACAGACCAACATTCTTCCGGTGCTGTCTATACTGTTAACCATGATAGGAGCGTAAAGTCTGTATTTATGGCAACTGGACATCACATTACCCGGGTATGGTAGGCTGTGCCCAGACAGTAATGCGTGCATGCAACACTTTGTTTTATTATGAAAACACATATCTGTTCTGGGTAGGACGACTATATAGACAATCATACTTGCTGCCTCTGCACTGTCAAATTGTCACGTACAGTTTAAATCATAGAGGGACAGCAACACATGTTTGCATTGAATGTTGCTTTTCAGTATTTACATGACTGTGTTGCAGAGCTGTGTGGTTTGCATTCACACTGTTATCATCTGCCTTATCTGTGAGGCTTCAGCTAACAAGGGTATTCAGGGTGGGTGATGTGTTTTGTCTATGTTTAGGTAGATAACTGGGAAGCTCTTGTGATGCGCCACTAGTTAGTTGTCTTTGCACACACACACACACACACACACACGCACAAACACACAATTACTGCTGCTACGCAGAGGGCTTAGCAAGCAGTAGGCCACTGATTAGATTGTTCTATTATTTCAATTTAATGCATGGTTCTTATTGTTTGTTTTGGGAAAGTGAAAGAATCATTTATGAACCCAACTGCAAACAGTGCTTTTCATGTTGCGTGGTTTTGCTGCATACTGTCGATCCCACCAAATACAAGACTTAAAATGAAGCATAAGTCGCAAAGGGAATTTCACTGTGCTACAATGCGGCCTAGCGGGGCTGTGCAACCACCGCCTGCCCCATCAAGTGCATCTGCGTGCTCTTCATCTTCTGTGACTGTGGGGACAGCAGTCACACATGCTTTTTCACAATGAACTTCCACCCCTTTACCCGTAAGCGGGAGTGTGATTGCCAGGTCGTCACTTGTTTTGGAAGTGGAAACAGATGGTATTGTTGAGCTGTCAGACATCGAGAGAACCACCATTGGATGAAGGCAACATTATATCCATGCCTGCACCTTCATGAAAGATTGGCTGTACTACCTGCAGTTAATTATTGAGTTCCACAAATGGAAAGGAGTGTAGATCGCACATGTGTTGTACCTTGCTTGGCAGCACGGACCTGACTGTCACCTATGGCTCTGAGCCTGCTGGTATTAGCCCTTACAAGGGCTAATAGAAACTTCTATCCCTATTCTGTATAGCGCTGTGTGTAGAGCGTACACAGCAGTATCGGATAAAGGAGCTACGCCAGCGGTGACTGACACCCAGACGCAGAAGGCAGATAATGGCGATCGCCATTATCCCAGCAGCAGTGATCTGAATGCGCTGTTCCCGCACACTACACACTGAAATTTCATAATAGTGTGAGTCACAGAGTGACTTACACTATTACAGCGGAAAACCAGCTAGTAATTAGCTTGGCTTTTTGCTGCTAGAACCGTTCTCGAATGTAACTAGAACTATCGAGCTTTAGCAAAAAGCTCGAGTTCTAGTTCGATCTAGAACAGTCCCCAAAATCACTCGAACCGTGAACTGGAGAACCACGAACCACGAACCGCGCTCAACTCTACTTAACAGAGACCAGGTTGCTTGTTAAACTCTGCAATGTGAACAGAGTCCAATGCTGTAGTAGTAATTTGCGTGTGCAGGTCCGGACAGTGCATGACGGAGACCCTGATTCCAGCAATCTATTACTTAGTTTACTGGGTGTTTTGTGAAACAATCAGAATTTCTAGATATAGCATGTAGTAGAGCTGATGACTCTAACCCCACATACACCAAAGCCTTCTGTGTAGATTGTACAGTGACAAGCAAAAGGGTAACAATGTTTTGAAATGTTTTACTTTAAGGAGCCATAACTCACCATCCATGACATCTTGGAGAATGATAAAATGCATACAGCTGCACACTAAAAAGCCAAAAATGTAAAAGGGAAAATATGGTACTGCATTACTGCAAAAGAGAGATATTTAGTTTAAGTATTGGCCAATGCATGTTAAGGGTGCTTTACACGCTGCGTCATCGCTACCGATATATCATCGGGGTCACGTCGTAAGTGACGCACATCCGGTGCCGGTAGCGACATCGCAGCATGTGACACTAAGGAGCGACGATCAACGATCGCAAAATCGTCCAAAAACGGTGATCGTTGACACGTCACTCCTTTCCTTAATATCATTGCTGCTGCAGGTATGATGTTGTTTGTCGTTCCTGCGGCAGCACACATGGCTATGTGTGAAACCGCAGGAACAACAAACATCTCCTTACCTGCATCCACCGGCAATGCGGAAGGAAGGAGGCGGGCGGGATGTTACGTCCCGCTCATCTCTGCCCCTCCGCTTCTATTGGATGGTCGCTTAGTGACAAGTTCAACGCGGTGACGTCGCTGTGACACCGAACGCACCTCACCCTTGAAGGAGGGATTGTTTGGCGGTCACAGCGACTTCGCTGCACAGTTATGTGCGTGTGACACTGCCGTAGCGATAATGTTCGCTACGGCAGCGATCACCAAATGTCGCACATACGACGGGGGCGGGTGCTATTGCGCTCCACATCGCTAGTGATGTCGCAACGTGTAAAGTACCCTTAAGCCCGGACACCCACGGCAAGGTAATCTCTGCAATCCAGGAGCCTACCTTAAATGCCACTATCTAGGTTAAAAACATCCATGTCTAGGCAAAATGCCACTATTTGAACTTCAAACCTCCATGTATGGGCAGCTAGGCTCCTGCTATAATGGTTATGAACACAGCCAGGTCTTAGGGTGGAGTGCTCAGTCAAAAAGACTCACTACAAATATCCAAAAAACTGACCAGCATATACAACAAATGTGAACAGGGGCTAACTGAAAAAACATAGTAACTATAAACACTCAACCCCCCCACCTGACATATCCATCAATATCAATGGCTGCTCACTTTCCCCAGTGCCACGTGCTCGCTGCCTGGGAGTAATAATAGACTCTGATCTCTCTTTAAGCCACACATCCAAGCCCTTTTCACTTCCTGCCGCCTCCAACTCAAAAATATTTCCCGGATCCGTACATTCCTTTCCCAAGAATCTGCAAAAACCCTAGTACATGCCCTTATTATCTCCCGCCTGGATTATTGCAACCTCCTGCTCTGTGGCCTCCCTTCTAACAGTCTCACACCCCTACAAACTATTCTAAACTATGCTGCCCGGCTCATCCACCTGTCCCCCCCGCTACTCCCCGACCTCTCCTCTCTGCCAATCCCTTCACTGGCTTCCCATTGCCCAACGACTCCAGTTCAAAACACTAACCATGACATACAAAGCCATCCACAACCTGTCTCCTCCCTACATCTCTGACCTAGTCTCCCAGTACTTACCTGCACGTAACCTTCGATCCTCACAAGACCTACTTCTCTACTCCCCTCTCACCTCCTCTTCCCACCATCGCATCCAAGATTTCTCCTGTGCCTCCCCCATACTCTGGAATGCTCTGCCTCAACACATCAGACTCTCGCCTACCTTGACAAGCTTCAAAAGGAACCTGAAGACCTACCTCTTCTGACAAGCCCACAACCTGCCTTAACCCTGATACAGCGCCACACAGTCAACTCTACCCTAACCTACCGTATCCTCAGCTATCCCTTGTAGACTGTGAGCCCCCGCGCGCAGTGACCTCTATCCTCCTGTACCTGTCTGTATCTTGTATTGTTTATGATTATTATACTTGTCCCTATTATGTACACCCCTTTCACATGTAAAGCGCCATGGAATTGATGGCGCTATAATAATAATAATAATAATAATAATAATAATAATAATAATAATAATATAAAATGCATACAGCTGCACACTGAAAAGCCAAAAATGCATAAGGGAAAATATGGTACTGCATTACTGCAAAAGAGAGATATTTAGTTTATGTATTGGAGAATGAGACTACCTTAATTTTATAGGCAATCATCTTGGCTATCTCATATATATATTTGACTTGCAACTATTTAGTATATGGTTAGTTATGCATAGTCTTGTCGTGTCACTGCATTGTTACTGTTTTGCTCCTAAAAATCTAAATTTTAATTGTTATTATTTTGTTATCATTTTCTAAATCCACCTTTGGCTTTCAACACTGCCTGAATCCTTCTGAGCATGCTCTTCATCAGATTCAAGTATTTCTTGATCACAGGTCTCTTCTACATGTTCCCAATATTGATGCATACTGGTTATCTCACTTATGTATGTATACAGCTATTTCCTCAACTCGACCACGTGTTCAATTGTGTTGAGGTCTGAGGACTGTGGTGGCCAATTCAGCATCTTCTTCACTATCATTGAACCATTTCTTCACCATTGTCGACATATGCTTCACATCGTTTTCCTGCTGGAACAATTTTATCCTTTTCATACACATAGTAATCAAGTGTAAAAAGTAACTCATATTGTAGGATACTCACATATAGCTGAGCTTTGAAACCCCCATCAGTCCAGGTTGAGTCTGCATTGCCTTTGGTTGTGAAGCAACCCCATATCATCAGGTTTCCTCTACTGAACTTGACAATTCCTTCAATTTCTCTATGTTAGCCCTTTTTCCCGTGTTTCTTCCAGACCATTTGCACCCCTCAGAGCTTAGTCTACTGACTTTTGTCTCATTGCTCATATTCAACCATCTACTGTCACCTTTTTGCACTTCTTTACAAATTCGAGTAGACTCTTTTTATGACGATATTGATATTGAGGCTTCTTCACTCTCTTTTGAGCCACCATTCGAGACTTGTGTAATATACATTGCAAGATACTTGCATTGTGGACGTCTGTGATATCATTATTACAAAGCAAACGAGCTGCCTCCACTGCCGTGTTATCCCATCAGAACTGATAGACCTTCTGATGAGTCAACTTGTTGACTCCAATATGTTGCATGGACATTCACCTCTTGGCTTCTGAATGGATGAACGGACTTGATTTCATATTCTCCAAAACAGTTATTGAACTCGCATGATGCAGTATGGCAATGTTCTTGGCCGAGAGACTGCTATGAGCTGGATGATGTTGTTTCTCTTCTTTTGGGAAATCTTTTTCATGGCTGCTCCTCAATTCGAGCCAGTGACCTTTCACTTGGGAATAAAACACTGAGCTATTATGGAATGTGAGAACAGGTTGTAATTTGTATGACAAAAATCTGCATAACGTATCATTTGCTAAATAGTTGCATGTCAAATTTATTTATGAGATAGCCAAGATGATTGTCTACAAAATTAAGGTAGTCTAACGCTCAAAAGTGTAGTGAATTGTTAGATGTGGAGCCTGAAAGTCGAAAGTTCAAAACATTGTTAACTTTTAGCTTTTACTAAACCTTAGAGACAGTACTGCCGCCACTGCTGCTGGACAGTTAGCTTAGCGAGGGGTTTAACCATAGTAGCTCCAAGTTGTGGTTAATAGTAATAATAATAATAATAATAATAATAATAATAAAGTTTATTTATATAGCGCCAACATATTCCGCAGCAGTTTACAATCCGGTGGGGGTTGTATAGACAAATACAAAACAAAATGACACATAATTCAACAGCTACAGTAGGAATGAGGGCCCTGCTCGAAAGCTTACAATCTATGGGGAAGAAGGGGGACACAAAAGGTGAAACACACTTGTAGATCTGGCCGGCCATCGTTATGCTAGTTTATTGGTTACATATAAAGATGATTGGTCTGGTCTTTAGACAGTGACCTTTTGGGTGCCCTTACGTGCTATTGGCTGTATGTAGGATGTGAGGACAGAAATAGGAGAGAGAAGGTTATGAGTAGAATTTAGAATGTGGGACGGGGGACAGTTAGGTTAGTAAGTTATTATGATAAGCTTGTCTGAAGAGATGTGTTTTTAATGTACGCTTAAAAACTTGGGGGCTGGATATTAGTCGCATTCTTTGGGGTAGTGCATTCCAGAAAACTGGCGCGGCACGAGAAAAGTCTTGGAGACGGAGGTGTGAGGTTCGTATTATGGAGGATGTTAGTCTAAGATCATTTTCGGAATGAAGGTGGCGGGTAGGATGATAGACAGAGATGAGGGATGAGATATATGGTGGTGCATAGCTGTGGAGAGCTTTGTGGGTGAGGGATAGGCGTTTGTATTGTATTCTGTAGCTGATAGGTAGCCGGTGTAGTGACTGGCACAAGGTGGAGGCATCGGTGAAGCGGCTGGACAGGAATATGACCCTGGCAGCTGCATTCAAGATGGATTGGAGAGGGGAGAGTTTGGTCCGAGGGAGACCAATCAATAAAGAGTTGCAGTAATCTAGTTTGTGCTTTTAAATAGGGCCACATTTGTGTTCCAGCTCCAAATTGCTAGTTCTACATCTAAATTCTTCAAAATCTGTGCACCAGGAGAAAATTGTAATTTAATCACCTAAATAGTGATTATTAGTTTAGTAATAGGTGACTGACAGGTATGGAACTAGGGTTGTGAAACAGCTGTTTAAAAGAAGGAAAGGGTATATCAAACATGAATGAGAAATCCCAAGGTTGTGGTGGAAGGGGGAATAAACGTGGGGTTCAAGGTATACGTGGGGTAGGTGCTAAAGTTTCTGAAAGCTCTACTGAACTAACACCAGCTTGTCCTATCCAAAGACAACTGAATACTCTTGTTACTGAATGGGCTACTCCACTCCCTTTCTTTAGCAGCTACACAGCTGTACAACTTGTAGATGGGGGCCAGAAAGAGCATGTGCTACAGTACATGGCAAACGCTGCATCAAATGGTCTCGCCTCCTCTTCTTCCACCTCAACTTCACACACTGAGCATTGCTCAGAAGTAGCATCCCAATTACCCTTGTTTCCCCCCATGTCACAACTGTCCAACTGCCCAACTAATTGTGAGGAAACACATATGAGCGAGTCTGCAGAGCTTTTCACACACTCTATTCCATGGGCATCAAAGGTCGCCTCCAAAGATTCCGAGACTCAAGTGGAGGAAAGGATCTGTACCGATGCCCAAAATCTTTGTCAGTTGGATCCGGGGTCAGATGAAGTAGGATCCGAGCAGAATCCAGACCCTCGTCACCAAATGTTAAGGCCCGGGGGTGGAGGTGATGATTATGAGACCCAAATACCTGAGGTGCACGCGTACTGTAATGTGTTTTCAGGGCAGGAAGAGGAGGGGATTCTCAGGGTGATGAATGGGACGACAGGGATGATGATGATGATAAGGTTAGAGATCCCACTTGGTGTGAACCCAGAGGCACACAGCTGAGTAGCTCATAAGAGAAGGTGGAGCAGGAGGAGGAGGAGACAAGGAGGTTATATAGCTGATACCTGCACAAACACGTAGTGATGCAACCACAACAAGCATTGCATCCTCAGCCACAACATTGACTGTGGCCAGTAGCGATCACGGGTCTGCAGTTCACAGGAAGGGTTGCCAAGCCTGAGTCTTTTTTGCGACCACGAAGGATGACCCAATTTTCATTATCTGCCAAGTTTGTAAACAACAATTCAGCAAAAATTCCAATAATTTGACTACTACATGCATGAACTAGCACATGCTCTACTAACATGTATTACTCCAGAAAACTTACTGCGCTAAAACACAGCCTAGCGGGCATACCCAACCACCAGCTGCTGAATCAACTGCTTCATCCTTCTCCGTCACCATCGAAAGTGTTCTTACACAGTTCTCCAGCCACAGAACCTCCACTTTATTACCCGCTACAATTGAGATGAGTGAGAGTCTGTCAGCTGTTACGAAGGTGGACCTTTCTGGTGTTTTTGACCAATTTCTCAATCCACCATAACACCTCTGCCTATACCTCCCTCACAGTCCACCATTTTGTCTTGTACACTCTACTCCACCCATTTTGGGCTTTAAATATCTGTATGTTAAGCCTGCTTTACACGTTGCAATTAGTTGTACAATCGCATTTGCGATGTGACACGCCCAGGTTGCATACGGGATCTTATGAGATTGCACGTAGGTCATTCATTTGCTGTCACACGAGCGTTAGTAGTCTATGTTAAATTGATCAATTTTGTGTGCGATCCTTTAGATCATGTGTTCTGTGACGTATGCATTGGGCACCTTTTTTTTTTTTTTTTTTTTTTTATTTATTGACTTGCCAAGCATGTGTAATGTGTAGGGATGTGTTTTTACTATGTCATCTGCCATTCAGCTCTGCTACATGGCCACTGACAGCAGACACAGACAGCCATGTAGCAGAGCTGAATGGCAGATGACAGCAGACACAGACAGAGCCGCACGATCAGAATGAACTCAGGTTAACTTAACCCGACTTCATTGTCATGCTGCGGCTCTGTCTGTGTCGCGTCCTGATTAGCGGTCACCTGTGAAGGACTCACCGTTGACCGCTAAACTCCTGAGTAACTGAATTGAGCAGCCCTCTCTCATATACTCACCGATCCCCGATCACCGGCGCGGCGCTGCACGGCATTCACACTGCTTCGGCGGCTTTTACTATTTTGAAAAAGCCGGCCGCTCATTAAACAATCTCGTATTCCCTGCTTTCCCCGCCCACCGGCGCCTATGATTGGTTGCAGTGAGACACGCCCCCACGCTGAGTGACAGGTGATTGGGGATCGGAGAGTATGAGAAAGGGGATAAGAGGGATAGACTGACATGGATAGTGACCGACTGACAGAGATTAGTGAATGACAGACATTGTGAGGCGCTTCAGAACGCAGCTTTTCAGCTGTGCTCTGAAGCGGACCTTTTTTAAACTGCGGTGCAGAGCGCACACCTGCACACATAGCCTCAGAAATCAATATCGTATGAGGGATGTCACACATTTCAATTGACTAGGTTCGTGCAACAAACGTTCAATTCTAGACAAAGATACGATGTGTTTGCGATCAACGGTTTTGTGTTCAATCCTGATCGCATGTAGATGTCACACGCAAATACCTTACAAACGATGCCGGATGTGCGTCACTTACAACTTGACGCCAACGACGGATTGTGAGATATATTGAAGCGTTCATTTGTTGCTTTTTTTATTTGAAAAAAGACACCAGTACCGCAAAGTAGAGCTTCCTGGTGACAGATCTCCTTTCAATGTAATAGTTTTGAAATTAATTTTAGAAGCTAGAGATAGGAATGCAACACTAATCTGATATTAAATATTTATTTGCTTTCTCCTCTTCATTCTGTCCTTCCTATAAGAATCAAACTTACACTTATGCAATTTCATATTGTATATTACTCTCAAGAATAAACCTGTATGTATTTTGTGCCTACTTATTTTGTAAGGTATAAAAAGAAGTAAAAGCTTTCTATTCTAACTCATCCTTTTAAAATTCCTTTTTATTTCAGCAGAATAAAAAACTTAAATGCAAAACAATATTTTAATCAGTGGATTAATTTACAATTTGTTTATTGCTGGCTGAGGTTTTCTTTTTAATTTATATGCTCATTTATTAAAGCTTGAACTCTTTGATAATCATTCAAATTAATGTGTTTAATTCATCTTTTTAAGATTTTAATGTGTTTATTCAATTTATGAATTTTAACATTAATTAGGCAGCAATCAGTCAAGGTTTTCAGAGATTCTACTTCATGCAAAATGTTACATTAAGTAATCTTAAGATACTCCACATTTCTACTTCTTATAAACCTTATATTGGAATGTAGTTGTGTTGCACAATAGACTATTTCTGCTCAATGGCTTTCAAGAATAAGAATCTGCCACTTTAGTATTGAATATGAATTCAGAGTCTGACTTCCACAAAAGAAGAAATGGTATATATTGTATTCTTTCATAAAACTATCCTGTTCAATAGAGAAACATTCTATTCATCTGTTTCATCTTGGGCAAGATTCCCCGGTCAACCTTGTGTTAGAATATAATTTCACATGGTTTGTCCTTCTAGTTAATACAGTTGAAGAAAATACCTAGATATTATGCCAGAGGCATGTCTTTGGATGGTTTAAATACCATTCCTGCCATAATGATTATTTAAATACATTGTCATATTTTGAAGTTTCGACTTAAATGTAAAGTAATACTGCTAGGGTATGGTCACACATGGTAGATATCTGACACTGAAAAACATCCTGTACATCTAAAAGGAGTTGGCAAATATCCGAAATCCAGAAGAAAACTAGAAGACCGACACAAGTTACAACTTTAAACTAATATTTTTAATAGCTTATTACTAAAATGTAGAAATGCATTGTAGGGTATTAGCAAATTTCATCACCATAAAATGGAATTTACACTGGCAGTTTTTAATATTACAATCACTAGAGTACGATGTCACTAGTGTGTGACAATAATTTAGTTTGGCATTAATGTTTGTTGCTTCTAACATGAGGTGTCTTGAAAAGATCTCGAACAAAGGCTGAAAATGTCAACAACAGCTTGAAGGCTTTGATGAGATCCTATATCTAGGCAAAACAAAATAAATCACTGTTTGTGTTTGAATACAATTTTTTTTAAAAATCTATGAAAATAAAAACAAACATTTCATTATAAATAAATTGCCAATAAATCTGTCTTGAACCCCTTTCCAACATGTTGTATCTGAACATAGTAGTAAAAGTTTTGCCGACATATGACGTACAAGTACATCATGCAGGAAAACCAGACTAAAGACAAAGTGACCGAGTTAAGAAGGCCACTGCCCAGACAGAGGGGCCTCTTAACTCGTTGCCAGAGGGGTTGCTGCCTCCTTCCCTCCATTATGACGATTGCTGGAAATTGCCAATCAATATTCAACACAGCTATTTTACTAAAAAATATTGTAAAACTTAATGTGACATAGTGATCGGCGCAGAGACAGCATCAATCATAGGCTGCTGGTGGCAGTACCTACCAAGGTGACTAGTGCATTCAGACAGTGATGATGATCAACCAATTACTGTGAGTAACCTTTAGATGACCACTCTGTATTCCCTCTGGAAAAGTGTGCAAAGCAGTCATTGTGCTGAACTGCTGTCTTCCTGCTGGGACTTGTGATGCCTGTCGTCGCTGCAGTAGTACCACTGATCTTAACTGCTGCTGATTACTGCTCCTGGATGTTCTTCACCCTGTTCCTCCTGTGATGTGTGAATTATCCAAATCTTTACTCCCCCACTCTCCAACCCTCTTTCACCTGCCAAACACCTTAAGCTGGGTTCACACATAGCGACAGCGACAACGACGTCGCTGTTACGTCACCATTATCTGTGACGCAACAGTGACCTAGTAAGTCGCTGTTATGATCGCTGCTTAGCTGTAAAACACAGCAGACACAGCAGCGATCATAACGACACGCGTCGCTGTGGAAGCCATGCTGCACTTGGTAACTAAGGTAAATATCGGGTAACCATTACCCGATATTTACTTTGGTTACCAGCGCACACCGCTTAGCGCTGGCTCCCTGCACTCCTAGCCAGGGTACACATCGGGTTAATTACCCGATGTCTACTCCGGCTCCGGCTACGTGGGCAGGGAGCCAGCGCTAAGCGGTGTGCTCTCACACTGCCATTGCCGGCTCCCTGCTCACGAAGCTGGAGTACACATCGGGTAATTAACCCGATGTGTACTCTGGCTAGGAGTGCAGGGAGCAGGGAGGAAGCACTGGCAGCGTGAGAGCGGCGGTGCTAGTTACTAATGTAAATATCGGATAACCAAGGAAAGGGCTTCTTGGTTACCCGATGTTTACCGTGGTTACAGCTTACCGCAGGTTGCCAGAAGCCGGCTCCTGCTCCCTGCTCGCTTCAGTTCGTCACTCTCTCGCTGTCACACACAGCAATGTGTGCTTCACAGCGGGACAGCGACGAGCAAAAAATGAAGCAGGACATTCAGCAACGAGCGGCGACCTCACAGCAGGGGCCAGCTCATTGCTGGATGTCACACACAGCGACGGGACGTCACTACTACGTCACAGAAAATGGTGACATAGCAGCGACGTCGCTGTCGCCGTTGCTGTGTGTGACACCACCTTTACACCTCCGAGTGCTGTCAGTGAGATAAGTGAACAATTGCATTTGTGCTTAGTTTTTAGTTACAAATGAAAAGGTTTTGGTACCTTGGTAAAAGGTATCACAAGATTATAATTTTGTTCCTCTCACTGAGAACATTCAATCATGCTTAGTTTTTGGCACAGAAATGTTTTCATCAAGTTTTGTTCTTGAAATAAACTGCATTTTTAATTGTAAATCTTGATGTGTTAACAGTAAAAATATTGAACAAATAATGTATTCGGGTTACATACAGGATGAGTCTGCTATTTTTCTTTGATAAAAATTTCCTAAAGACGACTCAAAAATTAAACATTAATATTTATACATTCAAATAATTCAAGTATGTCTGCAAAATTAAAAAAAAAATGCAATACCACATTGAGGTATAAATAAATGCAAACAAGTAAGGGCTAAGATGAAAAGGAAATGTTGAGCTTAAAGGAATGTTTCATGTTGTTAGCAGAGTGGGAATGACATTGCCTTTGGTTACTTATTAAATCCCATCTTCCATGATTGTAATTTTTTAATGAAACAGAAATTAAATGAAGTGAATTCTGCAAATTACTTCAACATGCTAATGTGGGATGAAAGACTCGAGCAGAGAGTTGTTACTTTCTATGACCCTCGCAGCAAATTTATTGACTTTGCTCATATGTTACAATCTTACGAGCAAATATGCCCATTAAGAATATATTTATTATTAAATCTATCAATTATCATCTTGAAAGCTGAAATAACATATCTGGGGCTATAAGAACTTTACCTTTTATTGAATCCTATTAGTTATATCTACAGACTGTTTGTTTGTTTACCCTTTTGGCTGTTTTTACTTATATAATTGTAAATCTACATGCATATAAAAGAGAGATTCTGTCTTTTCCCATTGTTACTTGTAACCATCCATTTAAATGTTATGTTTAGGCATATGGTCATCTTGAGTACTAGGCAGTAGCTCTGCCAAAACAATGAAGAGTCAGAAAAAGACTGTAGCCTAAAGATAAAACTCTAATGGCAGAGATAAGAGAAATCTCCTGTTTCCAACTATTACCTCTTTGTGTGCCAAATTCAATGCTAATTATTGTTGACACAGAATAAGGGACTCACCTTTAGGCTAGGTTCGCACACTGCGTCTTTTTGACGCTGCGTTTTTGTGCGTTTTTGGCCGCTAAAAACGCACAAAAACGCACCTGCGTCGAAAAAACGCATGCGTTTTTGCCGCGATTTGGTGCGTTTTTGACTGCGTTTTGCTGCGTTTTTGATCTCTGCGTTTTGCTGCGTTTTTTATCAGTGAACAAAAAAAAAAGGTCTGATGTCATTTCCTTCTTCAATGTGTTCTTCATTCTCCACTAGTGTATGCAGAAGAGCAGACAGCTGCAGAACTACAAAGCTCAGCATGCTCCATCCAGGACTGACTGCTTGAGGGAGAGTCAGGGGGAGCAGACCTACAAGGCTCAGCATCCTCCATCCAATAGTGTATGCAGGAGAGCAGACAGCAGCTGTCGAACTACAAGGCTCAGCATCCTCCTTCCAGGACTGTATGCAGGATTTCTTTGCCCCCCCAAACAAAAAAAATGACGTGGGCTTCGCCATATTTTTGTATGCTAGCCGGGTACAGCAGGCAGGTACGGGCTGCCCCCAACCCCCAGCTGCCTATTTGTACCCGGCTGGGAACCAAAAATATAGGGAAGCCCTTTTTTTTAAATTATTTCATGAATTTTATGAAATAATTTAAAAAAAAATGACGTGGGCTTCGCCATATTTTTGTATGATAGCCGGGTACAGCAGGCAGGTACGGGCTGCCCCAACCCCCAGCTGCCTATTTGTACCCGGCTGGGAACCAAAAATATAGGGAAGCCCTTTTTTTTTAAATTATTTCATGAATTTCATGAAATAATTTTAGAAAAAAAATTACGTGAGCTTCGCCCAATTTTTGAGTCCAGCCGGGTACAACTAGGCAGCTGGGGATTGGAATCCACAGTGCAGGGTGCCCATTCTTTCTGGGCACCCCCGCTGTGAATTGCAGTCCCGCAGCCACCCCAGAAAATGGCGCTTTCATAGAAGCGCCATCTTCTGGCGCTGTATCCAACTCTTCCAGCTGCCCTGATGCCGGGTGGCTCGCTGGGTAATAATGGGGTTAGGGCTAGCTGTATAGCTGGCCCTAAGCCTGAAATTCATGGTGTTACGCCAATATTAGACATGGCCACCATGAATTTCTAGTAAAGATAAAAAAATACACAACACACAGAAAAATATTTTTATTAGAAATAAAACACAACACAATTAGTGACTCCATCTTTATTGAAATAAAAAAAACCCCTCCGCAGTAATCCTGGGTCAGGGTCCCGCGCCGTCCAATCCGGATCCAATATCATCTGATCGGTTTGCTGGAAGGCAAAGCGATCAGATGATGTGTCAGGATCAAGTGCCTGAATCACATGACACAGCAGCTGATTGTATAAAAGCCGATTATACAATCAGCTGATGCATCGGTGCAAAAAAAAAAAAAAAAATAATACTCACTTATGTGCTGATTACCGGCAGCTCCTGGAGCGATGGGGCGGGAGTCTGATCCCGTCCGATCGCTGCAGCAGCTGCTGGTAATCAGGGATGAAGTCTCCTGACGCATCCGCTGATACCGGCCGGGCGCCCGCGTCACCGCGATACTTACGATCAGCTGATGCGTCAGGTGACTGCATCAGGTGATCCATCGCCAGGTCCTGCATCCATCGGAGGTTTCCCGGCCGTCTGCACACAGCCGGAGCGGGGGTGGCGATACCGTGAGAGGAGATGGGAGCGGGCATGGCACCGGGAGTCTGCAGACAGGTGAGTATAACTTTTTTTTTTTTTTTCTACTGTTAACTTTTGTTTTCGCAGCCGCTTCCACCTCCTGCCTGTACATGACACCGCACGGCAGCAGACATGCACAGGACGGGAGATGGACGCGGCGGTGACGGTACCGGGAGGATTCACGCTTCTGTATATACTGACAGAAGGAATCCTCTTCCTGTACACGTCACTTTACTACCCACCTCCTGCGTTTATAGCTGCATTTTTGGTCTTAGAAACGCACCAAAACGCAGCTATTTGCGTTTCTCATTGCGTCTTTCAACATCCCATTGAACTCAATGGATGAAAAGCGCAGTGAAAAACGCGGGAATAATTGACATGCTGCGTTTTTGTGGCACCACAAAAACGCAGCTGAAAAAAAACAGATGTGTGCGGACAGCAAAAATGAAAACTCATAGACTTTGCTGGGGAAGCAAAGTCATGTAGTTTTGAGGCCAAAAACGCACCCGAAAAACGCGCAAAAACGCCGCGAAAAATACACTGTGCGCACATAGCCTTAGGCCCCATTCACAGGTCAATAGTAGAGTAAACCTGGCTCACTATGTAGTTGGGTGCTCTGGAGAAATATATCCACTAAATCAAAAAGGTAGCTCCAGCACACCATGAAAAGAATTTGGCAAAAAGACCTTGGGTGGTGCTGAATGTGGTTTTATTGAAACAAAAGAAAAGTCTGCCCCAACGTTTCGGTCCTGATAGGACCTTATTCAAGGGTTCTATCAGACTAAAACATTAGAATCAATAATCAAATTGCACCAAAAGGAATCGTAAAAGGTCGTCATAGACAGGAAGAGATAAGCATATGCTCTGTGAGCATGTAATGAGATATCAAAATTGCTGATTGGATTGTGCCAGAAGGACCCGTATAATAACGTCCTGCTCATATACAGTAAGGTGATCCATGCCAGCCAGGATCCTCTCTACACGGACACAGGCACCATCCAATGTTCTACAGCTGTCTCCTGACCTCTCCTTCTTAAGAAATTTCCCAGGGAATATCTTACACTACATAGAACTGTTCCTTACATGATGTAACCGGGTCAGAGGGCTCCTTCCTTCTAGTGCACCTGACATGTGGTGCCTCAGGGCATTATCCTAAGTGCATTACCGAATAATAGGCTGCATTTGTCCATTCTACCCAGTTGTGACAGGTCATACCCACTTTTCTGGACATGATATACTATATGACCACATAGCACTAACCCCATCAGAGACACCTTACTGTATATGAGCAGGACATCATTATACGGCTCCTTCTGGCACAATCCAATCAGCGATTTTGATATCTCATTACATGCTCACAGAGCATATGCTTATCTCTTCCTGTCTATGAAGACCTTATACGGTTCCTTTTGGTGCAATTTGATTATTGATTCTAATGTTTTAGTCAGATAGAACCCTTGAATAAGGTCCTATCAGGACCGAAACGTTGGGACAGACTTTTCTTTTGTTTCAATAAAACCACATTTAGCACCACCCAAGGCTATACCAACGTTGAAGGGTTGTTATAGATGTAACGGATGTATTGCCTGTAATTCCATCACAGTGGGGAAAAAATTCCACAGTCAAGTAACCAAGAATGAGTATGACATCCGGTCGTTTATTAATTGTAGAACACGAGGTGTGATTTATAAGGCGACCTGTATATGCAGTATGGAGTATGTAGGCAAAACTTGCAGGCAATTGAGACGACGGATTGGAGAACATTTGAGGGATATTAGACTTAATAATGATACATCATTGGCGAGGCACATCAATAAAGTACATAATGGAGATTCCACTGTTTTGAAATTTCAGGGTATCGATCACATCAAGCCTCTGCCTAGAGGAGGGGACTGGGACAAGAGACTTTTACAACAGGAATCCAGATGGATTTTCTGGTTGAAGACACTTCATCCTAATGGTTTAAATGAGGAACTCTCTTTTGCACCCTTTATTTAGTGGTGTTTTAGGGGGATCTCAGTTAGGAGGGTGAGACGTCGGCCGAGTGGGGGCGCCCACACATCGTTCTATCATATGGCGCCGACCCCCACGTGATAGGTAGGGCTATCCCTGAAAGTCAGTTTTATTAGGGTAAGGTTAGTCTCTATGTGGTGGTTTCTATTTCTAGTCTTTAATTGTATTATTCCATGGCTCTCCTGATGAGCCTTGTAGGTATTAGAGGTTTGCTGTGATCGATATGGACATAATTAATTGCAAGCCTTTCAGTAGGTGGTTTTTAATCTGATTATTAATTTGATATCTGAGCCCCTTTGCTATTTTGACCCTTGAGCGTAATATTGATTTTGAACTATTTTGAGGTCCCCATATTTCTGGGTGACATACTCCCAAAGTGGGGCTATTGCTCTCCATGAGTATGTCTTTGATTTATTGTGGTGATATGGCTGTGATCTGTTGAGTATGGTATGCAATCACCTTTACACTGCTTGTGATATACACTGGTGAAGCTGACTATTTAAAATAAGTGGGTTTAATCACCGAGTTATGAGCAGTTTCTTTTCTGTACAAACAATACCATCCTAGTGATTACTTGTGGATCATCTTTGGAGGATTGGACGATTCTGTGATGCTGCATACAAACCGGAATGATGCTGTGTGCCTGTAGTATAATATCGGGCTGTCTTCTCTGTTTGTGTGACGTGATGTCACATGACTTGCTGAAGGGAGGTGCACATTACCACGGCTACGGTGTAAACATCATGACGTGGTGTGCTCGTCTGCGGTCATGTGACCAGGATGGGCGGAAACCACGTCACATGCTATTGCAGGGTGGGAACATTTAAACCCCGACAGTCTGCGGTGGCTCTCTTGTTAGAGCGATAAGCACGGCCGCTCCTGCCACGTGGTGAGCCCCCCTGCTATGGTTATATGCTGTCATGGAATGAATCGTCCTGACATGCTGGTGTTTATTTATTTATAAATGTATTTCAGCATGTCATTAGGAGTGAGGTCCATGGCTTATGGGACCTGAATTGGAATTACCGCTTACATGACTCCCTATTGAGTCTATGTTTATTGGTGAGTTTCTCCACATATGAGTGTGTGATTAACTATTGACATGCTGATACTTATTGCTATTTTGTATATGTTTTTGTTTCAGCATATGATGGATATTTTGGGCTCATTTTTAATGAGACCTGAGATGAAATTGCCATAATTATAAGCTCCCCTGATGAGTTTGCTTTTCTAACGAAACGCGTTGGGAGGTACATTTTCATAATCATGAGGTTCCGCCAAGAGGATGCCTGAACCCATTTGAATCTAATATGTGGTATATAAGAATTTGGTGAGATAAATCCATTTCTTTATTTATCAGTGGACTTTTCTGAAACTGGCACCTGGTTTATGGGTGAGATAAGTTCCACCTTGTATAGCGGTACTAGCTTATTTATGGTTTGCATTGAACCCTTGAAAAAGTAGGAGGGGCCAAACCTTATTTGTATTGTTTGTCCTTTTAATAGTGAGGATTATCCTCATTTTTATGAATGAATTAATTAAAAGTTAAATTTTAATTTTTTTTTTTTTCGCATATGGTGACCCTGATGCATAATATTGCTGTTCTGATTGGATGTCACGAGTGGCCCTTGCCCGGCTTCTTGGCCCCGAGGTGTACAATAAAAGGGGTTAGGAGGGTGAAATAGAGGATGGATGGTGGATGGGATGATTGGGTTAGTTGTGGATTTGTCTCGTGACACCACCTGCGGTATGGAATTAGCCAGCGCTGCTGTCACTGTCCTCTGGGGAGGATGGTTATAGCAGCCAAGATAGTTCTGCTCCCCACAGGTGGAGTTGCCCCCGGGGAGGTTGATGGAGGACGGAGGTCATTGGCGCCGAAACACAGGAAGATGACGCCGGGAAAGAGAGGCGGACACAGTCTCTGCAGTTCCAGGTGTTTTACTCACAGTTCTTTAGATAACCCGGTTGCCGCTCCTGGAGTACTGATCACCGCTGTGCTGGGCTCCAGCTGATCCTGAGTAGTTCGAGGTCACCACCAGTGTTCCACTGTCCTTTCTAGTCGGGATCCCTCCAATTCCGGTGTATGTGGAATGTGGAATGGGCTGTGGGTGTTTCCTGCACTCTCCACAGACCCTGAAATCCCGTGTAGCTGTAGAGAACCCGGGCTGAGCTACCTGCTCTAAGCTGCGGGTCCTTTGGCACTCTCAGAAGTGTGAGGTAAAGAAGAGAGGACCGAAGTCCTGGTTGTGCTCCTCACCCCAAGCTGTGCCCGGGGCAATCTGACTATGTGTGAAGATGGTCCTTTCCTTTTCCCCAAGTGGTGCACGCCCCCCAGGTGGTTGTCCTAGTAACCATGTCTGGTGATAGCCACCCCTCTATCTACCCCAGGCCAACATCCCATGTGTGTTTTTTGAATGTGAGAAACACTAGCGACTAACCTCTCCTTACCCGGGATAAGTACCGCACCTCAAGTGAGGGGAAGTACCCTGTGGCGACTAAAGCCTCAGGAGTGCCACATATATATATATATATATATATATATATATATATACACACACACACACACACACATATATATATATAATGTATAGCAGCTTTTCTATTTGCTTTCATGCTACAACCACAATCTTAAATGTATTTTATTAGGATTTAGTACATATACCAACAAAAATTGGCAAGTAAGTGGGAAGTGTAAAGGAAATGATACATGGCTTTCTATATAATTTAACCCCTCCATGACATATGAGATACTGGTATGTCATGTGTCATGACACTTGCTTTGAAGCAGGCTTGCACGCCGAGCTTGCATTTTTACTAGAGATGAGCCACCCCCCTAGAGTTCGAGTTCGGTTCGGTTTGTCGAACGGTGCCCCGTTCGACGAGCTGTTCGATGAGCCGTTCGAAGAACCTCTCGAACCCCATTGAAAACAATGGCAGGCAATCACAAACACCTAAAAACACCTTGAAAACACCCTCAAAGTTGTCCAAAAGGTGCGAAACAACTCCCAAGACAACACAAACACATGGGAAAGTGACAAGGACAAATACCCATGCGAAAACTTAACAGCTGGACGAGGAAAAAGAGGAGGAGACACAGATATAGGCATGGCATGCCCTTCTAAAATCATGTAAAACACAGCAAGGGGACTCCAGCAAGGGGACTCCCTTTTTTCCAAAAATTGGGCCCCACAGACACCACTTCAGTGGCAGCACTTGTGCTCCAGTTGTACACTTCACAGGTACATTTGCATCAAGCACATTCAAAAATATGCCAGCCTTAACTGTCCCCAGGATGACACAGGGGTAGTAAAGTCCTTGCGGATCCATGACTTGTTCATTTTGATGAACGTTAGTCTGTCCACATTGTCACTGGACAGACGCGTGCGCTTGTCTGTCAGCACACACCTAGCAGCACTGAAGACATGTTCAGAGACAATGCTGGCAGCTGGACACGACAATATATCCAAGACGTAAGTGCCTAGCTCAGGCCATTTTTCAAGATTTGAAGCCCAAAATGAGCAAGGCTCCAGTTGCAAAGTCATGACATCGATGTTCATTTGGAGATACTCCTGTATCATCTTCTCCAGCCGTTGACTATGTGTCAGACTTCTTCTCTTGTGGCCTTGCATTGGATGGTCTAAAATTATGAAACCATTCCATAAAATTGCTGGTACCAGCACCAGAAACAGTGTTGCTGGTACGGTTTGACTGATAATGACGAGACAGTCCCATGCTTAGCAAGTGACAACTGGGAGATTCACTCCGTGCACCACTGGCGTTTGGTGGAAAAGCCGAGCTAAGATTGAGTAACAGCTTCTGCTGATATTCCTGCATACGTGCGTCCCTTTCCATTGCTGGAACTATGTCACAAAATTTGGACTTGTACCAGTGATCTAATAGTGTGGCAACCCAGTAGTCATCATCACTTCTAATTTTGACAATCCGAGGGTCATGTTGTAGGTAATGCAGCAAGAAGGTGCTCATGTGTCTTGCGCATCCATGCGGACCAAGTCCTTGCTGTGTTTGTGGCATAGAGGTGCTAACCGTTCTTTCTTCCTCTGACATCTCCCCCCAACCTCTTTCAACTGAAATATGACCAAGGTCTCCCTCATCTGCTGAGTCTTCCATGTCCATGGACAGTTCGTCCTCCATTTCTTCATGTTCTCCTGCACCTTCCTCAACATTTTGCCTGCTACCATGCGCCCTTGTTAATCCCTCTCCCCCATCGTCCCATGCCTGCCGCCTTGGTGATGATGAACGTCTGGACCTTGGTGATGTTGTTATCCCTTGCGCATATGAATCCTCATGTACTTCCTCCCCTTCCTGTTGAACCACCCCCTGACTCCGAATAGTGTTTAGCGTGTGCTCCAGCATGAAAATGACTGGAATTGCCATGCTGATAATGTCATTGTCAGCGCTAAACATATTCGTCGCCATGTCAAAACTGTGCAGAATGGTGCATAGGTCCTTGATCTGAGACCACTCCATCAGGGTGATCTGCCCCACCTCTGCATCTCGTTGGCCCAGGCTATACATTATGACGTATTGCACCAGTGCTGCCACAGTCGCTGTAACATGTGGAGAGTCGAATTCCAGCGTTTTGGCACATTGCATTGGAGGCGATGAACCGGTAGGCTGAAAGACTTCTGGAGCGATGCAAGTCGTTCAGCTGCGGCGGTTGAATGGCGGAAGTGAGCAGACAGTTTTCGTGCCCTGTGCAGAAGGCCATCTAGGCGAGGATAGTGTGTTAAAAATTGCTGGACAACAAGGTTCAACACGTGAGCCATACAAGGCACTTGTGTCACCTTGCCCAGGCGAAGGGCAGCACCCAGGTTTACAGCATTGTCGCATACGGTCTTACCTGGCTGCAGGTTGAGTGGAGACAACCATTTATGAAACTCGGACAGCAGAGCTGACCACAACTCAGCCGCTGTTTGACTCTTATTTCCAAGACATTTCAAGGTAAAGACCGCCTGATGCCGTTGCGCTCTGCTGCCAGCATAGTAAGGAGGTGTGCGTGATTCCTTGTGTGCAGTTACAACGCTGGTGGTCTGACCAGGCAGGCTTGGGATGAAGGTGGAGTACCCAGACGAGGTTGAGGAGGCAGAAGCGTTGGAGGAACTTATACATACAGAGGATTGACGCACAAGTCGTGGGGACAGCAAGACTTGTTCAGCAGACCCTTCTCTATCTATCACCATAGTTACCCAGTGTCCAGTCAGCGACATGTAATGCCCCTGTCAATGCTTACTGGTCCAAGTGTCGGTGGTGAAATGCACCCGTTCTCACACAGAGTTTCTCAAGGAAGCGGTGATGTTGTGTGCGACATGCTGGTGTAGCGCGGGCACACCTTTCTTAGAGAAGTAGTGGCGACTGGGCATCTGGTACTGGGGCACAGCGACGGACATAAGGTCTCAAAAATCCTGTGTGTCCACCAGGCGGAAAGGCAGCATTTCGGTAGCCAAGAACTTACAGAGGGATAAAGTCAACCTCTTAGCTTTGTCATGGGTCAGAGGAAATGGCCTTTTATTTGTCCACATCTGAGGGACAGAGATCTGGCTGCTGTGTGTAGACGGTTTTGAGTAGGGTGTTCCTGGAAAAATGCAGGTTTGTTAGGAAAGTGCAGGGGTAGACATGATGTTGCCTTCATCCAACGTTGGTGCTATCGATGTCTGAGAGAGCTGTACACATGCACTTGTTTCCCCTTCCAAAACAACTGACAACCTAACAAGCAAACTGCCTGTTGCGTTTACAGTGGTGGAAGGTGTGCGTGGAAAACCAGGTGTGACAGCTGTCCCCACAGTCATAGAAGATGAAGAGCGTGCGTATGCACTGGAAGGGGCAGGCTGTGGTTGGCTCGCTACGCTAGGCCGCATTGCAGCACAGTGAGCTTCCCACTGGGAATTATGCTTGGTATTCATGTGACGATTCATGGAAGAAGCTGTCAAACTGGTAAGCTTTTTGCCTCTACTTATAGATTTCCGACAAATTTTAAGATCACATGATTTGGGAGATCCTTTGCAAGGTCAAAAAAGGACCAGGCTAGGCAAGGCTTAGAGGACATGCGACCTGCAGAGCCACCCTGACTTGTGCTCAGAGGCAGAGTGGTGGCTGATGATGCAGTTGTAGACGTGCAACCAGTACTCCGACTCTGTCCAGGAAGGCGCAAGGTAACTTCGTCGTCAGTTGCATCCACCTCCGGCGCCTCTGTTGACCTCCTCAAGTGCCTGACTGTGGGTTGACAGTAAGTGGGATCTAGAACTTCATCATCAAGCGTTGTGTTTGCACTCCCCTCGCCCTCAGACCTAGCCTCTTCCTGCCCTGACCAAATATTTAAGTTGTCATCCCATTCTGGTATCTACGTCTCATTGTCATCAGTATGTTCCTCATTGTCTACACCAACAGGTGTTACAGTTTGGGAATGAGGGTCTACATTATGCTCAGAAAGTTGGTCATCATGGCCTGAATCTGAGTCACAAAGCTTCTGGGCATCACTGCAGACCATTTCCTGGTCTGTACTCACTATAGCTTGGGAGCAGACCTCTGATTCACAGGCTATAGTGTGACTGAACAGCTCTGCAGACTCAGCCATCTCTGTTACACCATACTGTGCAGGGCGGGTGGAGACTTGATTGCTGGGAGAAAGCAAGTGTGATTGGGATGACAAGTCAGAGGACTGGGGGTTTTTTTATGTGGTAGTTGAGGTGGCGGAGAGGGCTCTTGTTGGAGCACTTGAGATCCATTCAAGCATGTTCGTTTTTTGTGCATCATCTACCTTTCTTACAGTTGTTCTAGTCCGTAAAAAAAGGAGCACATCGGATTGTCCACGGAAAGTAGTAGACATCTTACTTTTGCTGGAAGATGGCTTATCTTCAGCAGATGTTAATGTAGCTTTGACACCTTCCCCACGGACACAAATTTTTTTCCTTTTCCAACACGCCTGTTCCCCTTTCCACCAGCATCTGTCCTTTTGCCACTCATTTTGTTAGCGACAAGATTAGCCACTTAAAATGTGGTAGCAAAAAGTGAGAGGTGGTGTATATTGCAGAGGTGGTCTTGCTTTATTGACAGCTGAAGAACCAACACTGACTATCCCTGACAATGCAACTATGGCCCTAAAATTGGCAGCACTGTTTGCTATAAAAATAGCGTAGCAAAATGTGCATGAGGGTAGAATGCAGAGGTGCTGGGACTTGCTTGGCACAAGTGGGACACAAAATTAGTATAGCAGCCACTCTTTGGATGCCACTTATGTTCAGCACTGTTTGCTATAAAAATAGAGTAGCAAAATGTGCCTGATGGTTGAATGCAGAGGTGCTGGAAAATGCTTGGTACAAGTGGGACACAAAATTAGAATAGCAGCCACTTTTTGGTTTCCACTTATGTTCAGCACTGTTTGCTGTAAAAATAGTGTAGCAAAATGTGCATAAGGGTTGAATGCAGAGGTGCTGGAAATTGCTTGGCACCAGTGGGACAACAATGGAGTATAGCAGCAACTTTTTGGATGCCACTTATGTTCAGCACTGTTTTCTATAAAAATAGCGTAGCAAAATGTGCATGGGGGTTTGATGCAGAGGTGCTGGAAAATGCTTGGCACCAGTGGGACAACAATGGAGTATAGCAGCCACTTTTTGGATGCCACTTATGTTCAGCACTGTTTGCTATAAAAATAGCGTAGCAAAATGTGCATGAGGGTTGAAATTTGAGGTGCTGGAAATTGCTTGACACCAGTGGGACAACAATGGAGTATAGCAGCCACTTTTTGGATGCCACTTATGTTCAGCACTGTTTGCTATAAAAATAGCGTAGCAAAATGTGCATGAGGGTTGAATGCAGAGGTGCTGGAAAATGCTTGGCACCAGTGGGAGAACAATGGAGTATAGCAGACACTTTTTGGATGCCACTAAGTTTCAGCACTGTTTGCTATAAAAATAGCATGGCAAAAGTGGGCAGGTGGGTACAGTGGCCGGGTTCTCTGGGTTAGTGGACAGGAAAGGAAGCCTCACTTTCTATCCCTCCTAATGGTGAAATGCAGCAAGGAATTTCCTGAGCTTAGGTACACAGACGCTGTTATCTGAAGCTGTATACAGTGTTTCCACGGACCTGACTTTCACCTATGTCTCTCAGCCCCGGGAAATGAGCCCTGAAAAGGGCTGAAATAAACTTCTGTCCCTAATCTGTAGAGCGCTGTATGTATAGCGTACACAGCCAGAGCGGCGACAGGAGCTGCGTGAGCGGTGACTGTCACCTACACGCAGAAACATGGACAGCCTATGACACATGCCCTTGCTTGTCTTGCAAAAAAGACCACTTAGCTGTGTGTGTGTCTGGGATTGGCTGACATGCTGGCCCGCCCCACTCCACGCGCGCTTAGGGAAAAAAAAAATGGCCAGCAGCGCTGATCTAAACGCGCCGCCCCCGCACACTATACGCTGAAATTAGATAATAGTGTGACTCACACTATTACAGTGAAAAGCCAGCTAGTAACTAGCACTTTTTGCTGATCAAACCGTTCTCGAACGTAACTCGAGCTATCGAGCTTTTAGCATAAAGCTTGCGTTCGAGTTCGATCTTGAGCACCCCCAAAATCACTCGAACATGAAATTGGCGAACCTCGAACCTCGAACATAGCTCAACTCTAATCTTTACCCATACATGGCAGCCATTATGTGCCTCTAGCAGAAGTGGGTGGGCTGGAGATCTGCCTGTGACTGTTAACCAGTTAAATGCTGCTGTTAATGTCTGAGAGCGGAACTTAACACATTCTGACAGGGGTGTGTGTCATTCCCAGTCCCATTGGAGTGTCTGTGGTGGGATCGTAGGGCGCCTATGGGTTGTCATGGCAGCTAATAACCCCTGTGTCTGTCATTATAATTCATCTGTGAACACTGGCTGCTCTGTATAACAAAAGCTATCAGATGATTGCAACTTCAAGACCCCTAAGGTGACTAGTAAATACAAGAAAAAGTGGGGGGTAAAAAGTTTTTAAAAATATGAAAATAATATTAAAAAACACTAAGGTTCAAATCCTCTTCTGCCCATTGAAAATAAAACAGTAAAAATACACATATTTGATATTGTTGCATTAATAAATGTCTGATCTATTAAAATATAAAGTATTGCACAACTGTAAACCTACCAAGACAGGGATGTTCACCTAAACTGTTATGCCAAGCAAGGAGAACACTAATTAGAGATTCATCCAGAGGTCACTCTATAGGAACTGTGAGTGGTCCAGCCAGATGTGTGTGATTACTCCTTTTTAGATGCAGACTAACGAGCAGATCTTATTTGATGCAGGTGTTAGTTTTGGAATCAGGGTGATTCCATAATTTTTTTCATCATAATTGACTGATTCCATAATTTTTTCCCGCTATTTGGTCTTGAAAAGTAACCGTTACTGGCTAGCACATAATGTTTCCGTGATTTTTTTAGTGTTTCTTAAAGCCAGAAAGTTGCCATTTCAAATGACTTTAGTTTGATGCCATGTCTGTGATCTGCTTTTTTAAACAAAAATAAACTGAATGAACATCCTCAGAGCCAGGTGACGCCATAATTTTTGCCAGGGGTTTTAATATTGAACCAATATTAATATTCTACCTGCGCAAACAAACGTGTGTATTGAGAGATATGCATATAAAGTTTTTTATTGTTATCTCAAAAATAAGGTTTGATGTTATTGAATATTGTTATTTTTAGCTTTAAACATTATTAGAGAATAGAATAGATGTGAATTTGCCCTGAAAAAAACTTTTGGGTTAAAGTACCAGCATCAGGGTCTGTAAGCCTAGAATCTCTGCCTATAGGCCTAAAATACTCTATTCCATCTCCAGCAGCTCTCCCTACACTAATTGCCGCTAAGAGCAGTATTATTATAGCATAGAATAGATTAGAATTAGCCCTGAAGAGGACTTTTGGGTTAATGTAACAGCAGCAAGGAATGTATAGCAATAATCAATACCTAGATGCCTGTAAGGCTATGTGTCCACGTTGCTTTTTACCTGCTTTTTTGCTGCTTTTTCAACTGCAGCGTTTAATGCCAAAATGGATGTGTTCTGCTTTTCAAGCAAATTCTATGGGAATTTGGGTTTCTTGTGCCCACTATGCAGTTCAAACTGCAACCTTTTTCAGGCAGAAATTTGGGCAAAAACTCTGCTTTGCAGTTCAAAACGCAAATGGCAAAAACAATTGACATGTCAATTGTTTTTGCCATTTGGGTTTTGCACTGCAAAGCTGAGTTTTTGCCCAAATTTCTGCCTGAAAAAGACTGCAGTTTGAACTGCATAGTGGTCACAAGAAACCCAAATTCCCATAGACTTTGCTTGAAAAGCAGAACACATCCATTTTGGCATTAAATGCTGCAGTTGAAAAAGCAGCAAAAAAGCAGGTAAAAAGCAGGTAAAAAGCAACGTGGACACATAGCCTAATACGCAATCCCTTCTCCATCAGCTCTCCCTACATTAAGGCTATGTGTCCACGTTGCTTTTTACCTGCTTTTTTGCTGCTTTTTCAACTGCAGCGTTTAATGCCAAAATGGATGTGTTCTGCTTTTTAAGCAAAGTCTATGGGAATTTGGTTTTCTTGTGCCCACTATGCAGTTCAAACTGCAGCCTTTTTGTGGCAGAAATTTGGGCAAAAACTCTGCTTTGCAGTGCATAACCCAAATGGCAAAAACAATTGACATGTCAATTGTTTTTGCCATTTGAGTTTTGAACTGCAAAGCAGAGTTTTTGCCCAAATTTCTGCCACAAAAAGGCTGCAGTTTGAACTGCATAGTGGGCACAAGAAAACCAAATTCCCATAGACTTTGCTTAAAAAGCAGAACACAACCATTTTGGCATTAAACGCTGCAGTTGAAAAAGCAGCAAAAGAGCAAGTAAAAAGCAGGTAAAAAGCAACGTGGACACATAGCCTAAGGCTATGTGCGCACTTTCCGTTTTCACCTGCGCTTCAGGTACGTTTAGGATCAGTTTTGAACTGCAACGTTTTTGTGCCCAAATGCATGCGTTTTGATTTTCCATTAAAGACAATGAGAATTGCTGATTTCGTGTCCGTACTTAGCGTTTCTAAACGCATCTCCAAATTTGCATAAGTTTGGTCAAAAACCATGCGTTCAGAAAAGGACCCTGTCAATTGTTTTTGCCTTTTTAGTTACGTTTTCAACACATTGAAGTCAATGAGAAACGTCGGAATTGAACTCAACTCAAAAATTCATCCGTCTCATATGCGTTTGAATTGCATTTGTAATGCGTTTTGATGTTTCCGAACGCAACTATGTAAATTTTCAAATGACCTCACAAAAGAGTTAAATTAACGTCACATTCGCTTAACAATAAATAGACCCATGTGGGAACAATATTGCTGCACTGATCTTAATCATTGTGGTCTCAAGCAAAGCAGACAAAATTATCCAACATGTCTTGGTATAAGAGATTGAAATTGGATGTCTCCAAACTTATTAGTATGGTAAGTTTTTTGTCTCTCATTTTATATATTTTTGTCTTTTTTACAAATATGTCAATTTTTTTTGTAAAGTATTTTTTTTTTTTTGATAAAAAAATTACTTTAAAAATTATCTTATTTTTAAAACTTAAAATTTCATAATCAAGTTGAATGAATGCCCTGCTTATGGGATCCCACGTCGCCCGAGTACATGATAAAAAACAAACGAGAAGAATGCTAGATAATAATATGTAAAGAATTATATCCGCAATGGCATGAGGCCGATCAAATCCTCCAGACTAAGATTGGTATGTTATTTTGTTAACTTTTCTTAATTTTCTATTTAATATTTCTTTTTTTAAAACAAATCTTTTAAAACATAATTTCTTTTTAAAATCTTACAAACTACAGAAAATGATGTACGGAAGCGATGGCGATCTGTCCGTGACAGATTTAATAAAATCAGATTTGACCCTGGCAAAAGTGGATCATCTCCAGTGAAACCTAATTTTATTTATTACAATGAGTTGAAATTCTTGAGTACCGGCCATGTTTTAAGAACGTAAGTGTAATTTTTTTTTTTTTTATGGCCAAAAAAAAAAAAAAATATAATATCATGATATTTAATAAAACTAAAAATAAATTTTTTATTTCTTTTAAAAAAAGGACCGACAGAAATATTGCGCAAAGAAAGAGCGTTGATGTATTAAAAGATAATACTAATCCTGAAAAAAATGCACAAATCCAACCAGCCATTGAGGCAGAAAATAATCAGGAGGCAACAAATCTGGAGTCTGATGTTGAACCAAGCCCATTAGAACCATCTGTTTCAAATCCAAATCAAGATCAACAACCTGTGAGATTTCAAAAATCAAAAAGGAAAAAAAAAAAATATACCATGCGCCAAAGAAATCAACCAAGATCATTTAACAAATCAAACTATAGAAATTTTAAAGACAGCAACCCAAGATGACGAGTTTGACAATTTTGCAATTAGTGTTGCTTGCCGTTTAAGAAAATTAACAGAAAAAAAAAAAACATCGGCATGTATGACTGCCATCTGTGGATTATTGGCCTGTTTTGAGGATGATGGTAAATTTCCATCAGGTGGGGAAATAGTTCATCTTTGTGAAAATTCTTTTGAGCAAAAAAATAATCCAATAATTTCAAGTCAGTCTCAACCTCATTTTCAAACAAACAAACAAAGAGTTGGTTTTTATCCAGATTGTCAAGAATCATATTCTGCACAAAGTAACCAACCTTATAACCCTATGAAACTAAGCAAAGATTTTGCTCATTCCATTCCGGAAAATTATCAAGCTACAAATAGTTATCGAAATAGACAAAACGAACAAATGTCTGGCTTTTTCACAAATGAATTATTTTCTCAGCCATGATTTTTTTTTCCTTATGGTTGTTAATTCATTAAGAGATTATTGTTTATGACAAATTATATTGACAAATTTATTTGCATGGAAATAATGTTTTTTATTTATCAAAAAAAATACATTTTTTGGGTTTTGAAAGGGTTTTTGAAATTAGACATTTTCCTTAAAATAGAAAATTAAATATCCTTAACAAATTTTTTTTAATACAGAAATTGTAACGAATGTCTTGCAACATAATTTGATTTTGAAAAAAAAAACAAAATAAAATCAAAATTGACACAATTAGTGCAGTGAAATTATTTTTTGTTAATTATAATTTGGAGGCTCAACTCCGACAGAACGGTATTGCCAAGGTAAGGCACCAACATCACTCATGAAATAATCTGTGAATTGGTCTCTCACAGATATACCTAAATTATTTAAGCGGCCAGATATTGAAGGACATGGATGGAAGTTTAATGGAATTTCATCCTCGTTAATTTCAAATCTGTATTTACGCAAAAAGTTATGTAGCACACAACAAGTTTTAATAACAATATCAACTGTTGAAACATTTAATTGTATGGGTGTATGTAGAATTCGCCATTGGCTACTCATTATGCCAAATGTGCATTCAACATATCTCCTTGCCCGGCTTAATCTGTAATTGAAGATGCGACGGGGAACATCTAATCCTCTTCTGGGAAATGGTCGCAGTAGATTTTGTAAAAGGGGAAAAGCTTCATCCGCAACAAAAACATAAGGAAAAGGTATATCAGACCCAGGTATTGGTTCAGGTGCAGGTATGAATTCAGAGTTGTTAATGAATTGAAGTCCTATTTGTGAATTTTGTAGTACACGTGAATCACCAGTACTTCCATGGGCACCAACATCAATTGCGACGAAATTATATTTTGCGTCGGCCACTGCCATTAAAACAATGGAAAAATATTTTTTATAGTTAAAAAAATTAGAACCTGAACGGCTGTTGGATTCTGATGTGCTTGCCATCAATTGCTCCAATACAATGTGGAAAATTTGCTATTTGAAAAAAATCATCAGCTATCTTCATTAAGCTTTCTTCAGTATGGGTATTCATGACAATAGGTTGAAGGGTTTCCCATATTGCTTGACAAGTTTCTTTGATTATTTCGGAAATTGTGGTTTTGCCTAGTCGGAATTGTAAATGGAGTGATGAAAAATTTTCACCTGTGGCAAGGAATCTGTAATGTAAGATAAATATTTTAATTTATTTTATATTTTTTTCAAGGCTTATTTTTTTAAAAAAAATTGTAAAACAAAAATACCTCAATGTAACAAGAAGTCTCTGTTCTGCAGATATTGCTTGACGCATATATGTGTCTGCATGGGTAATTTTCGGTCTTAATAAGGTTAGCAATTCATCAAAGCCTTGTTGTGGCAGCCGGCAAAATGCGATGAATTTATCATCAAATCTAAGGATGAAATAATTAATTTTTGATATTTTCCAAAAAAAAAAAAAAAAAAAAAAAAAGAAAAAATAGAGATCGCAAGTTTAAAGGCATTCTAAATTTGGCTTAATAAAATTAAAAACATATAATTCAAGAAATATATACTTTCGTAGATCCACATATAAGAGAGCAAAATGGCCTTTGACATCGCGATCCTGTAACAGGGGATGTACCCACATTCCTCTTGTCGTCTGCTGTTGAGGGTTCTAAAATAATTAAGAAAAATTATCTATAATTTAAAATTTACAAAGAAAAAAAAAACAAAAAAGAAAAAACAAACCTGTAGTCTTCTTCTACGATTTAATAACATCAATATTAGCAACAAGCGATGCCTTTGCGACCTCCTCAAACGTAAATGCGTCGACGAATTAGGCATCTTCAAATGGAATCACATAAACCAAGAAAAGCTGATTTCAGGATCCAAGTCGCAAATGACATCAGTAGATCTCTATAGATCCTTTTTTTTATACTAAATAGAACTAATACAACAATCAACTTTATTTACAATGGTAAATATGTGACAAACACAGCATGAATGAAATTTCGGAAACGCTGGAAAGTACATATAAACGCAAGTAAAACGTAAGTTACAAGCTTCGGAAACGTAAGGCAAACTGATGCGTTTGGGATGCATGTTGTGGCAAAAATCCAAAAAGGCAAAAGCCATTTTGGGCAAAAATATGCGTTTTGAAACGCAAGTAGGACGACGCAAAGTGCGCACATAGCCTAATAGTAGCTAAGACCAGTATTATTAGAGAATAGGCACTTTGCGTTCTACTACTTGCAGTTCTAAACGCATGTTTTGGGCTTAATTGATTTGACCAAAGTTGCCTTTTTCAAAACTTTAGCGCTGAAAACGCATGCGTATTTACCGCGTTTAAGATGCGTTTTCAGCGCTTTTTACATGCTTTTTCACCTGTGTTTCGACAGATGCGTTTTGAACATCAAGACACTGCTAAATAAAGATTAAATAGTCAAACATCATGAAAAAAGAGAAAAAAAAACCATATTTTTTGAATTAATAAAGAAAATATTTATATTTCATGAAATTATAGCGGTTTTATAATATTTAATGTTAAATAGCAATAAAATCAAATTTTTCTTTAATTTCATTGTCGGGCTATGTGTGTGTGTGTAAAGGGACATATTATTCCATTATTTTAATGTCAGAAAAGCATGAGTTTTTGAAGTAAAAAACGCATGTTTTCAGCACCTAAAAAGCAGGTAAAACGCAGAAAATTTGAAGTTTCTTGGTTTTTGCCATTTCTCATTGACTTCAATGTTAGCAAAATGCACCCAAAATGGCAAAAACAATTGACATGCTGCTTCTTTGAACGCATGGTTTTTGCCACAAAATATGCAAATTAAACGCATCATTTTAAAATGCAAAGTGCGGTCTAGAAATCCCCATTTTCCATAGACTTTGCTGTAAAATCAAAACGCATGCCTTTTGGCATGAAAAAGGTGCACCTAAAAATGGACCTAAAAAGCACCTGAAACGCAGGTGGAAACGCAAAGTGCAGTCTTAGCCTTAAGCTATAATCCATGCCTAACTGACTCTAATACACTATCCCTTCTCCAACAGTTTACCCTACACTAAATGCAGGTAAGAGCGGTATTTTTCAAGAATATAATAGATGTTTTAAGCTGCAGCAGCAAGCAATGTAAGGCTAGAATCATATTAACTCCTTAATGACCGCGGGCAGTAATATTACGTCCTAAACTACCATAGTGTAATGCCCACCGGCTGCTGCCGGCAGCCAGCGGGTATCCATGCACATGTCAGCTGATACAGTTAGGTCCAGAAATATTTGGACAGTGACACAATTTTCGCGAGTTGGGCTCTGCATGCCACCACATTGGATTTGAAATGAAACCTCTACAACAGAATTCAAGTGCAGATTGTAACGTTTAATTTGAAGGTTTGAACAAAAATATCTGATAGAAATTGTAGGAATTGTACACATTTCTTTACAAACACTCCACATTTTAGTAGGTCAAAAGTAATTGGACAAATAAACCAAACCCAAACAAAATATTTTTATTTTCAATATTTTGTTGCGAATCCTTTGGAGGCAATCACTGCCTTAAGTCTGGAACCCATGGACATCACCAAACGCTGGGTTTCCTCCTTCTTAATGCTTTGCCAGGCCTTTACAGCCGCAGCCTTCAGGTCTTGCTTGTTTGTGGGTCTTTCCGTCTTAAGTCTGGATTTGAGCAAGTGAAATGCATGCTCAATTGGGTTAAGATCTGGTGATTGACTTGGCCATTGCAGAATGTTCCACTTTTTTGCACTCATGAACTCCTGGGTAGCTTTGGCTGTATGCTTGGGGTCATTGTCCATCTGTACTATGAAGCGCCGTCCGATCAACTTTGCGGCATTTGGCTGAATCTGGGCTGAAAGTATATCCCTGTACACTTCAAAATTCATCTGGCTACTCTTGTCTGCTGTTATGTCATCAATAAACACAAGTGACCCAGTGCCATTGAAAGCCATGCATGCCCATGCCATCACGTTGCCTCCACCATGTTTTACAGAGTATGTGGTGTGCCTTGGATCATGTGCCGTTCCCTTTCTTCTCCAAACTTTTTTTTCCCATCATTCTGGTACAGGTTGATCTTTGTCTCATCTGTCCATAGAATACTTTTCCAGAACTGAGCTGGCTTCATGAGGTGTTTTTCTGCAAATTTAACTCTGGCCTGTCTATTTTTGGAATTGATGAAGGGTTTGCATCTAGATGTGAACCCTTTGTATTTACTTTCATGGAGTCTTCTCTTTACTGTTGACTTAGAGACAGATACACCTACTTCACTGAGAGTGTTCTGGACTTCAGTTCATGTTGTGAACGGGTTCTTCTTCACCAAAGAAAGTATGCGGCGATCATCCACCACTGTTGTCATCCGGGGACGCCCAGGCCTTTTTGAGTTCCCAAGCTCACCAGTCAATTCCTTTTTTCTCAGAATGTACCCGACTGTTGATTTTGCTACTCCAAGCATGTCTGCTATCTCTCTGATGGATTTTTTCTTTTTTTTTCAGCCTCAGGATGTTCTGCTTCACCTCAATTGAGAGTTCCTTAGACCGCATGTTGTCTGGTCACAGCAACAGCTTCCAAATGCAAAACCACACACCTGTAATCAACCCCAGACCTTTTAACTACTTCATTGATTACAGGTTAACGAGGGAGACGCCTTCAGAGTTAATTGCAGCCCTTAGAGTCCCTTGTCCAATTACTTTTGGTCCCTTGAAAAAGAGGAGGCTATGTATTACAGAGCTATGATTCCTAAACCCTTTCTCTGATTTGGATGTGAAAACTCTCATATTGCAGCTGGGAGTGTGCACTTTCAGCCCATATTATATACATAATTGTATTTCTGAACATGTTTTTGTAAACAGCTAAAATAACAAAACTTGTGTCACTGTCCAAATATTTCTGGACCTAACTGTATGTACAGATGACTTGTGTGCCTGGCAGGCATGAGTGGATTCACATTATGCCCATGCCTGTTAATCCCTTAAAATGTCAACCCCTGTGAAAATGTCACAGCACCATTTAAATGCTGATCGCAGTAAAATTTGACTCACCTGGTTCCATCGGCGTCACAGTGATGAGGTTCACTGTGAGCCAATAGTTGTCATGGTAGCACAGGGTCATGTGATGACTCCTGTAGCTAGTATGCGTCACTTCCTGTTTCACTCAGCCGGCTGCTGTCAGTAACAAGAGGTGAGTGTTTCTGCTGTTCTCAACTGTGTAGCTGTGATCAGCAGAAATTAATGAGCGATCAAACTGCTGATCCTTATAGCCTCTAGGGGGACTAGTAAAATAAAAATAAAAAAATAAAAAAAGATTTAAAAAATTAAGAAAACAATAAGAAAACCTAAAAGTTCAAATCCCCCCCATTCATTAAAAATTAAAGGGTTAAAAAAATAAAAAAATATACATATAATTGGTATCGCCATGTTCAGAAATGCCCGATCTATAAAAATATAAAATTAATTAATCTGATTGGTAAACGGCGTAGGGGAGAAAAACAATCCAAACGCCAAAATTAAGTTTTTCGGTCATCACAATTTTTGCGCAAAATGCAATAACAGACGATCAAAATGTACCATCCATGCAAAAATGGTACAATTAAAAACGTCAGCTCGAGACGCAAAAAAAGTCATCAGTGAGCCATAAATCCTGAAAAATGAGAACACTACGGGTCACCACTTTTTTGGACAAACTTCTGGGTTTTTTTTTTCCCCTTAGATAAAGTAAACCTATATATTTTTGGTGTCTATGAACTTGTACCGACCTGAGGCATCACCCCAACACATCAGTTTTCCATATAGTGAATACAGTGAATAAAATATCTCAAAAACAATCATGGAATCACACTCTTTTTGCAATTTTTTCTGCACTTGGAATTATTTTTACCATTTTCCAGTACATGATATGGTAAAACTTATGGTTTCCTTTAAAAGGACAACTCATCCTGCAAAACACAAGCCCTCATATGGTAAGATTGACAAAAAATAAAAACGTTATGGCTCTTGGAAGAACAAGAGCAAAATGTAAAGCCAAAAACGGAAAATCGGTCAAGGGTAAAGGGGTTAAAACACTATCCGTTCTCCTGCTAGAGGGCTGGCTACACTATTTCCTGGGTTCAGTGCACCGAGCATGGTGTCACCGGGTCATATACAGTTAGGTCCAGAAATATTTGGACAGTGACACAAGTTTTATTTTAGCTGTTTACAAAAACATGTTCAGAAATACAATTATATATATAATATGGGCTGAAAGTGCACACTCCCAGCTGCAATATGAGAGTTTTCACATCCAAATCGGAGAAAGGGTTTAGGAATCATAGCTCTGTAATGCATAGCCTCCTCTTTTTCAAGGGACCAAAAGTAATTGGACAAGGGACTCTAAGGGCTGCAATTAACTCTGAAGGCGTCTCCCTCATTAACCTGTAATCAATGAAGTAGTTAAAAGGTCTGGGGTTGATTACAGGTGTGTGGTTTTGCATTTGGAAGCTGTTGCTGTGACCAGACAACATGCGGTCTAAGGAACTCTCAATTGAGGTGAAGCAGAACATCCTGAGGCTGAAAAAAAAGAAAAAATCCATCAGAGATATAGCAGACATGCTTGGAGTAGCAAAATCAACAGTCGGGTACATTCTGAGAAAAAAGGAATTGACTGGTAAGCTTGGGAACTCAAAAAGGCCTGGGCGTCCATGGATGACAACAGTGGTGGATGATCGCCGCATACTTTCTTTGGTGAAGAAGAACCCGTTCACAACATCAACTGAAGTCCAGAACACTCTCAGTGAAGTAGGTGTATCTGTCTCTAAGTCAACAGTAAAGAGAAGACTCCATGAAAGTAAATACAAAGGGTTCACATCTAGATGCAAACCATTCATCAATTCCAAAAATAGACAGGCCAGAGTTAAATTTGCTGAAAAACACCTCATGAAGCCAGCTCAGTTCTGGAAAAGTATTCTATGGACAGATAAGACAAAGAGCAACCTGTACCAGAATGATGGGAAGAAAAAAGTTTGGAGAAGAAAGGGAACAGCACATGATCCAAGGCACACCACATCCTCTGTAAAACATGGTGGAGGCAACGTGATGGCATGGGCATGCATGGCTTTCAATGGCACTGGGTCACTTGTGTTTATTGATGACATAACAGCAGACAAGAGTAGCCGGATGAATTCTGAAGTGTACCGGGATATACTTTCAGCCCAGATTCAGCCAAATGCCGCAAAGTTGATCGAACGGCGCTTCATAGTACAGATGGACAATGACCCCAAGCATACAGCCAAAGCTACCCAGGAGTTCATGAGTGCAAAAAAGTGGAACATTCTGCAATGGCCAAGTCAATCACCAGATCTTAACCCAATTGAGCATGCATTTCACTTGCTCAAATCCAGACTTAAGACGGAAAGACCCACAACCAAGCAAGACCTGAAGGCTGCGGCTGTAAAGGCCTGGCAAAGCATTAAGAAGGAGGAAACCCAGCGTTTGGTGATGTCCATGGGTTCCAGACTTAAGGCAGTGATTGCCTCCAAAGGATTCGCAACAAAATATTGAAAATAAAAATATTTTGTTTGGGTTTGGTTTATTTGTCCAATTACTTTTGACCTCCTAAAATGTGGAGTGTTTGTAAAGAAATGTGTACAATTCCTACAATTTCTATCAGATATTTTTGTTCAAACCTTCAAATTAAACGTTACAATCTGCACTTGAATTCTGTTGTAGAGGTTTCATTTCAAATCCAATGTGGTGGCATGCAGAGCCCAACTCGCGAAAATTGTGTCACTGTCCAAATATTTCTGGACCTAACTGTATAGACCAAATCACGTGATGCGGCTGGCCAATAAACAACATGGCTATGGCATTACTATGATTGGCAGGCATTCCTTGCATGTTAAGTGGCTGAAAAACAGCCATGAAACATGCAGGTGTGACGCTCTGACCTATCAGGTCGTCACAGGGTATTGTGCAATCTGCCCTTCTGTGCAATATCCACCTCCTCCTTGATTACGGGTCAATAACCTATGGTGTTGTCAGAGCCAGCTAATCAAAATCCTAGGAACACTCTGCACCACACCCACAAGACACACCAGTGGACGGCCTGAGTGGAATAGGGTCACCCACTTGGGGGTTGGTTAAGGGGAGGTCAGAAGTGTCAGGAGTGGGCCAGTGTACAGTCATGGCCAAAAGTTTTGAGAATGCTACAAATATTAATTTTTACAAAGTCTACTGCTTAAGTTTTTCTAATGGCAATTTGCATATACTCCAGAATGTCATAAAGAGTGATCAGCTTAACAGCAATTACTTGCAAAGTCAATATTGGCTAAGAAAATGAACTTTAACCCCCAAAACACATTTCAACATCATTGCATTCCTGCCTTAAAAGGAGCATCTAACATTGTTTTAGTGATTGTTCCATTAACACAGGTGTGGGTGTTGATGAGGAAAGGGCTGGCGATCAATAAGTCATGATTAAGTAAGAATGACACCACTGGACACTTTAAAAGGAGGATGGTGCTTGGTATCATTGTTTCTCTTCAGTTAACCATGGTTATCTCTAAAGAAACACGTGCAGCCATCATTGCTCTGCACAAAAATGGCCTAACAGGGAAGAGTATCGCAGCTACAAAGATTGCACCTCAGTCAACAATCTATCGCATCATCAAGAACTTCAAGGAGAGAGCTTCCATTGTTGCCAAAAAGGCTCCAGGGCGCCCAAGAAGGACCAGCAAATGCCAGGACCGTATCTTAAAACTGTTTCAGCTGTGGGATCGGACTACCAGCAGTGCCGAGCTAGCTCAGCAATGACAGCAGGCTGGTGTGAGTGCTTCTGCACGCACTGTGAGGCGGAGACTGCTTGAGCAAGGCCTGGTTTCAAGGAGGACAGCAAAGAAGCCACTTCTCTCCATAAAAACATCAGGGACAGACTGATATTCTGCAAAAGGTACAGGGAGTGGACTGCTGAGGACTGGGGTAAAGTCATTTTCTCAGATGAATCCCCTTTTCGATTGTTTGGGACATCTGGAAAACAGCTTATTAGGAGAAGAAGAGTTGAGCGCTACCACCAGTCTTGTCTCATGCCAACTGTTAAGCATCCTGAAACGATTCATGTGTGGGGTTGCTTCTCAGCCAAGGGAATCGGCTCACCTACAGTTTTGCCTAAAAACACATCCATGAATAAAGAATGGTACCAGAATGTCCTCCAAGAGCAACTTCTCCCAACTGTCCAAGAGCAGTTTGGCACCCAACAATGCCTTTTCCAGCATGATGGAGCACCTTGCCATAAAGCAACGGTGATCACTAAATGGCTCATGGAACAAAACATAGAGATTTTGGGTCCATGGCCTGGAAACTCCCCAGATCTTAATCCCATTGAGAACTTGTGGGCAATCATCAAGAGACAGGTGGACAAACAAAAACCAACAAATTCTGGCAAAATGCAAGCATTGCTTATGCAAGAATGGAGAGCTATCAGTCAGGATTTGGTCCAGATGTTGATTGAGAGCATGCCAGGGAGAATTGCAGAGGTCCTGAAGAAGAAGGGTCAACACTGCAAATATTGACTTGCTGCATTAACTCATTCTAACTGTCAATATAACCTTTTGGTACTCATAATATGATTGCAATTATATTTCTGTATGTGATGTAAATATCAGACAAACACAATTAAAAACCAGAGGGCAACAGATCATGTAAAAATATAATTTTGGTGTCATTCTCAAAACATTTGGCCATGACTGTAGTGTTGGAAGTGAAGGAGAGAGGAAGTCAGGAGCTGTGCTCCTTGGGAGTACTAGGTAGCAGACGTTGGTCTGGGCCTGGTAGAAGCTGGACCCCCGGTCGCAGGGGATCATGACAAGGGGCACGGTATTGTCGTGGAGGACAGCCGGCGGCCTTGTGCCATCACCGGGCTGGGACCAGGGCATGACGGGGTACGTGGACCTTATGTCAGGGAGTAGCTTCAGGCAACCTGACAATTTACCTGACGAGAATGGAGCCTTCAAGATCCGCTCTCCACCCGCTCCAAAATCGGGGTACTAGCGCAACGAGGGGGATAGGACTTCCCACTAAAACGGTCCAGGAAATCCCAAGCGTGAGCCCTGAGAGCAAGCTCCCTCAGTTATCCACACTGGGGAGCGGGACCTGACTAGTTTCAAGCTATAGGGGCCAACTAAGAAGAGAACAAGGTGCCAAGGGAAAGGTCACAGATCATCAGGCAACACCAGCAGGAACGGGACCCAAACGTGCTCCCCCCTCAGTGGCAGCGGAGTCCAGAACTTTGGTTTACCAAGTTGTCAGTGTCATCTTTATGGACTGAGTGAGTACGCAAGAGACCCTTACCTCCCCAACGGCACATCTCCGTCGATATCACCAAGTCCCGGGGCATTCCCCCCTACTCATGGAGAGGTTAACACCTTGCTGTCCACTCCATCACCACCGGGTACTCCCAGCTGCAGCAGTGGTACTCCACCTTAGCACACACCACAGGTGGCGTCATGAACTTTAGATACACCATCCCCTGTAAATATCCCCTTAATTTAAGTGGCCGCACGACCACCGGGTCCAGACGCCCCTCGAACCACCGCGGATCCGGATCCAAGCAGCCCGGCTGCTGACGTGGGGGCGGCACACCACAAAATTCCTGGTGTCACAAACAGGATATGAGCAGGACCCACTTACCTGGGTGACGTGCGCCTTGAAGACAGAAATCTGCAAGTTAAGATCCTGTTTCCCCCCAATTCCGCCATCTTTTCACGCCAAAACACCATCTTCACCGCGAAAGTGCGCAAAGCAGAAGCTCCGCCCTTCGTCCTGAGTGTGAGGCCGGAACTGGAAGTTCCCGGAGGGCTACAGCATCGAGAAGAGTGCTGAGTGAAGACAGACGGGGCGTGACGGCATGTAACTACAGCGGAAGATAAGCAGGGACTCCAGGACTCTGCCATAACATTCCTGGACAGCGCAGAGGCAAGATGGCGGAGCAGAGCGGAGCTGGTCACCGGAACGTGCTGTTCCCGGGAGCGCAACCTGGATCGAAGAAGAGACGGAGCAGCTGTGCAGGAGAATGTGGATGCAGTTCCTGTTTATACTGGACCACTGGAGGGAAGAGATGAGGAGCCCGGCAATGGTGGTGCGAGCCTGTGAGATTGAGATCCCACGTGAAGAGAGGGTAAGCGGTTACCCAGTCCCTGTTGATTACCCTAATCCGGCCAATGCGGCTGTGGGATCCGGACCACCCCCGCTCCCGGTGAGGACTCCACCGCCACCAACTCCGCCCTCTGCAGACGCCGAGCTGCCTACTTCCACCCCGGCAGCGGAACCTTCAGCTTCTTTGTATGAAGCTCCAGCTGCGGGAACCTCAGTTCTGTCCCTCGGCCCGCTCACTACAGCGGTCACCCCAACACCGGCCAGACCAGACCCGGCCGCATCACCAGGCCCGTCCTCAGAGGCAGAGCACCCGGACTCTGCAACCTCGGCTGCAGAGTAGTCGGTTCTTCTGTTTACCAAGGCGGAAGTGGAGCCTGGAGAGCTGCCAGTTCCACCGCCGCTCGGCATACCAACAGCTGTTAGGGCCGCAAGAGTGCATCTGAAACCAGAGCCAGCTGGGGAGTCGAGGCTGGATGCTGACGCCCCCTATTGGGAATGACACCATCCGAAATTACAAGCGGAGATAATGACATGAAACTGGTGACGACGGTAACTTGCCAGCCGCAACCGAGAGGAGAAGGAGCAAGGGAGGAGCACTGGTTCACGAGTCCGAGGGCCACGGTGCCATAGTCTGGTGGACCGTTTTGACCCCGTACAGGGATGGTGGTTCATTCGGGAGGCAGGCCTCACAGCTAGGGTGTTTGTGTCACAACGGGACGTGGTGCAGCACCTCCCCAGGGGACACCCCGAGCGAAATTTACAGCTGGAAGATATGGTCACCTACACCCGGCATTGTGGAGAATGGGCCTGGTATGCCCTTGAGGTGACCAAACACAAGATGCCAGAAGAAGAGTCTGTGCTGGCGTCAATAGTACGTAATTGCAAGGAAGCGTGGCTACAGGACCCGGTAGTTTAACGATGGTACCAGTAGTGTTTAATGTTGTAACAGAAATTGCTAGGTATCAGTGTTTCGTTTGTTATTTTCCAAAGTTTATTATTTTTCATATAGAAAATGTTAGAAGATAAGCACTTAATCAGCAACATGGTGTTGCAAAATCCAGCTAATCAAAATCCTAGGAACACTCTGCACCACACCCACCAGTGGATGGCCTGAGTGGAATAGGGTCACCCACTTGGGGGTTGGTTAAGGGGAGGTCAGGAGTGTCAGGAGTAGGCCAGTGTAGTGTTGGAAGTGAAGGAGAGAGGAGGTCAGGAGCTGGGCTCCTTGGAAGTACTAGGTAGCAGACGTTGGTCTGGGCCTGGTAGGAGCTGGACCACCGGTCACAGGGGATTGTGACAAGGAGCACGGTATTGTCGTGGATGACAGCCGGCAGCCTTGTACCATCACCGGGCTGGGACCAGGGCACGACGGGGTACGTGGACCCTATGTCAGGGAGTAGCTTCAGGCAACCTGACAATTTACCTGACGAGAATGGAGCCTTCAAGATCCGCTCTCCACCCGCTCCAAAATCGGGGTACTAGTGCAACGAGGGGGATAGGACTTCCCACTAAAACGGTCCAGGAAATCCCAAGCGTGAACCCTGAGCGCAAATTCCCTCAGTTAGCCACACTGGGGAGCGGGACCCGACTAGTTTCAAGCTATAGGGGCCAACTAAGAAGAGAACAAGGTGCCAAGGGAAAGGTCACAGATCATCAGGCAACCCCAGCAGGAACGGGACCCAAACGTGCTCCCCTCAGCGGCAGCGGTGTCCAGAACTTTGGTTTACTAAGTTGTCGGTGTCATCTTTATGGACTGAGTGAGTACACAAGAGACCCTTACCTCCCCAACGGCACATCCCCGTCGCTATCACTGAGTCCCGGGGCATTCCTCCCTACCCGTGGAGGGGTTAACACCTGGCTTCCCACTCCATTGCCTCCGGGTACTCCCAGCTGCAGCGGTAGTACTCCACCTTACCACACACCACGTGTGGTGTCATGAACTTTAGATACACCATCCCCTGTAAATACCCTCTTAATTTGAGTGGCCGCACGACCCCCGGGTCCGGACGCCCCTCGAGCCACTGTGGATCCGGATCTGAGCAGCCTGGCTGCTGATGTGGTGGTGGCACACAGGGACTCAAGCATGGCGTCTGAGCATAAGAAACAAGGATCTTTGCTCATCACTAATTATTATGTATTAAAAGAGACATGGACTCGACATACGGGGAAATATACTTTACAAACCATTAGTTTGGCCTCATCTGAAAAATGCATTGAGTTTGGGGTACTAGTTCAAAAAAAGGAAGCCCTGAAGTGAAGAAAAGGCAGAATATTTTTATAGCCTGACAATGGCCATTGAGGATCTTTTATGAGAAAAACATCAAAAAAAAAAGAAGCATTACCTCCATCTGGAAAAAAATATCTCCACAGGCAATAATAAGCTTCTGTATTATAAGCACTATTGATCTGCTGCTAAGATTTGTCTATAGAAAGTACATGAGGTATGTAGAAATGATCAGATAAATTTGCAAAGAATCAATTTCAAGTGGAAGTTCCTAAAATTAGTGGTTTCACTCGAATGCAAACATTTTGGGATTCAATTTGCGGTTTGCAAAAAAATTAAAAATATAAAATTCCCAGGCACAATTTCTGATGAAGCATCAGAAATCAAGCTAACTTCATTTTGTTTTGGCGCGCAGGGCTCCCCATAATTCCCTGAAGCTATATCTTACAGTTCAACTTACTTTGTACAGTGGTGGCCAATACATGGGCCATCAGAGATCAACGGTTCCAAGTGGAGCAGAGTTTGTATGATAAAGTTTGTATGATGTAAGCTATTATGGTTGATAGGGTCCTCTCTTTTTCTCTCCTTTAGGCCCCTTTCAGACGTCTGTGTTTAACCAAGTACAAACCACATGCATCGGCATGGCCATACGTGTGTTACACGTTTGTCACACATGTGTCACACATTTGACATCTGTGTTTGCATACGTGTGACATCTGTGTGACATGTACTGGAGAAAACACGGGTCTTTGAAATGAAAAGATTTTATATATTCACCATATTTACCTGTATCCAGTGCTGTTTTTCTTCGACTCTGCTGCCTCCTGTTTCTGACCCCCGCTCATTATATTCATTGATTATTCAATGCACTGAGAACCTGGAAGCCAGAGCATCGCTGGGGACAGCATCGGGGACAGCATTGCCGGTGACAGAGGAGTATCCAGCAAGCAGTGTGTGCAGTGACGTCCAGAAGGTCATTGGAGTTACCAATGAACTCTGATGACCTGTGGATGACGCCCCCGCGACATCCGCGATATAGCGGGTGTCACCACGGTGACTTCACGGGTTCATCAGAGTTCATTGGGAATTCCAATGATCTCCTGGACGTCACTGGACACACACTGTCACCGGCGATGTGGTCCCCAGTGATACTCTAGCTTACAGCTCCTCAGTGGAGTGAATAATCAATGAATATAATAAGCGGGGGTCAGAAGCAGGAGGCAGAAAAAACCAAAGGAAACAGCGCTGGATACAGGTGAATATAGAAAATCTTTTTATTTCAAAGTCCCGTGTTTTCTCCGGTATGTGTCACATTGATGTCTCACGGATTACATCAATGTGCAATCCATGTGACACCCGTGCTACCGGAGAAAAAACTGACATGTCTCCGTGTGTGCATGCGGGGCCACGTGGCGTCACATGGTCTGTATGAAAACATGGCCGTGTGAGTAACTCCAGAGGATAACATAGGTACTTGTGGCATCCGTGTTAAAAATGGATGTCACATGTACCTGAAACATGGACGTCTGAAAGGGGCCTTAAGCGGGCTTTACACGAGACAATAGATTGTGCGATATGTCGTCGGGGTCACGGTTTTCGTGACGCACATCCGGCATACCGCACAACGTCGTCTTGTGTGACACCTCCTAGCGACGCAGTATCGCTCACAAATTGTGAGTCGTGTACTCGTCGCTAAGTTTCATATAATTGTTTAATTGAAATGGCGGCGGTTGTTCATCGTTTCCGTGGCATCACACGTTGCTCCGTGTGACACCACGGGAACGATGGACAACAGCTTTACCTGCCTCCCGCGGCACACGACGGCTTAATGGAAGGAAGGAGGTGGGCGGGATGTTTACATCCCGCTCATCTCCGCCCCTCCGCTTCTATTGGCTGGCTGCCGTGTGATGTCGCTGTGATGCCGAACGTCCCTCCTACTCCAGGAAGTGGACTTTCGTCGCCCACAGCGAGGTCGTCCGGAAGGTAAGTACGTGTGACGGGGGTTAAACGAGTTTGTGCGCTATGGGCAACTAATTGCCCGTGACGCAAAAACGACAGGGGCGGGTACGATCGATTGTGCTATCACACAATCTATCGTCTCGTGTAAAGCAGGCTTTAGAGTGTAAGCTCTTATGATCAGCAGGGTACTCTCTCACCTGTAGAGTGTAAGGTCTGATGATCAGTGGGGTCCTGCTTCTCTATGTCTCCTCTCTCTGTTGCCTGGGTTTTCGGGGTTCTTTTTCTCTTCATTGTCACATGTATTTTCCACACAATTGCCTTCTTTCCATTATTGAGATTTTCATTCATTTATTTGTTGCAAATCAAATTTTGGAGGAAAATTCAGCAGATTTGAATTTTAAAAGATTCACTTATTTTTAATTGTGCGTATTGATTGTGGTTAACTTTTGTTGTTGGTTGATAGAAAGTTATTATTATCATTCCATTACTATGCACATTTTCATAGACACACACCTTTCATGCCCCTCTATAACCTGACCCCTTTGAATGTAGGACACTGGGGCTCCATCTTACTACTAAAGGGTTATCCGACATACACTCCAAAAAAAAAATCTGTGCTGTATTGTCATATAAATCACCCCTACATTGTTATTTTTTGTTTTCTGACTTTTGTTCCTCTTGAATTCCCCCTTTATTCTCTGCAGATCTTTGTTTACATTCAGCACAAGCAAACATGACAACTTCCTGTATTCTTGGTTGCCAAACCTCAGTCAGAGCTGGCACCGCCCAGCCTCACTGTCCAGCCCCGCCCCCTGCCCCGCCTCACTGTCCAGCCCCGCCCCCTGCCCGGCCTCACTGTCCAGCCTCACCCCCTGCCCGGCCTCACTGTCCAGCCCCGCCCCCTGCCCGGCCTCACTGTCCAGCCCCGCCCCCTACCCACCCTCTGCACACTCATTGGCTGTCAGTATTCTGCCCAGCACCTGACTTCTCAGCATAAGTGACAGAGCAGAGATCCTGCTTCTCTCATCTGTGACACAGCAATCACCTCACATGCACAATGGTGACACACAGAGATGCTACATGTTCCTCACCCCTTATAGATAAATGCATATGTGGCACTCTGAACAAGCCAGGTCGTCACAGAACTACACCAACACACCCCACACCCCGGTTAGGCACACCGAAGTCAAACACAAAAATCCTTGTTGCCTCCCTCCAGGGGCTGATGTCCACACCAGGGGGTGGGCCAGGCGGTTGGTCCCGCCCACCGAGGAGTTCACAGTCCTGGAGGCGGGAAAAGGAGTCAGTTGAGTTGAGTTTTAGTTTAGTTTTGGTGAGGAGTTGAGGAGGAGTGAAGCAAAGTGGTAGTAGAGGAGACTGACCGTGTCCGGGTGTGTGGCCCGGACGGAACAGCAAGGTTGGCAGACGGTGGTGACTGTCTGCAGGAGAGGCCAATTGGAGCGAACCGTACGGACCGTGGATGGGCGGTGGCCCGGCGGTACCGGACCGGAGAGCAAAGAGAAGCCAGCACCATCTGGCAGGGCTTACGGACCCCGACCAGGCTAGGAGTCACCGTGAAATTGGTCAAATCCGTTAGCGAAGGGAACCTCCGGGGTTTCCCAGCAGTCAAGACCCGATTGAAGGCAACAGCTCACACCGTAAAGGGAAACACAGTCACCGCCAAGGCTACAGTTCCCAGGGCCAGAGCCTGCGGGCAAAAAAGGGGCTCCTTCAGCATCCAGCCAAGCTGGGGAGCGGGTTACCGGTGGGAAGCCATTGGAACCGTACACACAACACAGGTGCAGGGAAAGGCAGTTACCACAAACCTACCGGGAAGAGAACAACCGCAGCCGTCTGTGGGACCCGTCCATCCAGCCGTTTGTTTGACTAGAGACTCCGTGTGAATTACTGGCTGAGTGAGTACCACCTTGCCGTGCGGCACAGCGCTGCCCCCGCGACCCTGCACCTCACCAGGCCCCGTAACCCGCCTGCCATCCATCCCTACCCCTCATCGGGCCCCGGGACAACCAACCCCCCTACCCACGGAGGGGAGAACCAACATCCAAGCTGCTCCCTGTCACCGCTCCCGGGATCCCCGTCCACAGCAGCGGTGGTGTCACAACCTCACCACAACCGTGGGTGGTGTCACGGACAATATCCCTAAACGCAAACCACCCCCTTTCACTCACGGGCGAGGAACGCTGCTCGAGTCCCCGGGATCTGGCCCACCGCTCGAGCCACCACCGAGCAGCAGCAGCAGCAGTAGCCGGACCCGAGCAGTGGGTGAGCGCAGCATCCCCTCCTCCTGTGAATTTTCTTGCAAAGCGAACTGTGAGTAACAACATCCCCCAGTCCAACCGGACGCACAGCTCTCAGACCGTCTCCATCTCCTCCCTGCACCACCTCACCGGGGTCCCGGGACACCAACACCCAACCCGTGGAGGGAAATCACCACCTTGCTGCCCACCACCATCCCCGGGATCCATTAACCGGCAGCGGCGGTGCTCCGTTACCTCACCGCACACCACGGGTGGCGTCACGGACAATCTCCCTTACCTAATCCCCTTTTTACTGTGAAGCCTGGGATCACAGACCGGGCACGCCACCGTGATACCCACAGAAGTGACCCCGTGGCCCGGATCTGAGTACCCCTTGTCCCCGGTTGACACATTTTGGCGTCACGAACAGGATCCTTACCCATCCACTTACCTGGAGGAAGTGCGCCTTGTTCTGGACTGTCAGCGGTGCTCCGCTGCAAAATTTTTGACAGTCGCCATCTTTGCCACCATTTTGGGCACGAAAATCTCCCGCCCAGCGCCTTCTTCCCCGAGCGGTGGGCGCGAAAAAGAGGCTCCGCCCCCTGAGAACACGGGCAGAAGTGAGTATCAACATGGGTTTATGAAGGATTGATCCTGTCAAACTAATTTGATCAGCTTCTATGAAGAGGTAAGTTCAAGCCTGGACCAGGGAAATGCAGTGGATGTTGTGTATATGGACTTTTCAAAAGCTTTTGATACGGTGCCACACAAAAGGTTGGTACATAAAATGAGAATAATGGGGATAGGGGAAAATATGTGTAACTGGGTTAAAAACTGGCTCAGTGATAGGAAACAAAGGGTGGTTATTAATGGTACGTACTCGGACTGGGTCTCAGTTCATAGTGGGGTACCACAGGGGTCAGTATTGGGCCCGCTTCTTTTCAACATATTTATAAATGACCTTGTTGGGGGCATGTGGAGTAGAATTTCAATATTTGCAGATGATACTAAACTCTGCAGGGTAATCAATACAGAGGAGGATAATTTTATATTACAGGGAGATTTATGTAAATTGGAGGATTGGGCTGAGAAGTGGCAATTGAAGTTTAATGTAGATAAATGTAAGGTCATGCACTTGGGTAGAGGAAATAACATTTATGATTATGTACTTAATTGTAGAACACTGGGTAAAACAGACACAGAAAAAGACTTGGGTGTATGGGTGGATGGTAAACTTCACTTTAGTGGACAGTGTCAGGCAGCTGCTGCCAGGGCTAATAAAATAATGGGATGTATTAAAAGAGGTATAAGTGTTCATGAAAAAAATATACTTCTACCTCTGTACAAGTCACTAGTGCGACCGCACTTAGAATACTGTGTACAATTCTGGTCACCGATATATAAGAAGGACATAGCTGAACTGGAGAGGGTGCAGAGAAGAGCGACCAAGATTATTAGAGGAATGGGTGGGCTGCAATACCAAGACAGGTTATTAAACTTGGGGTTATTTAGTTTGGAAAAACGAAGGCTTAGGGGGGATCTAATCACAATGTATAAATATATGAGGGGACAGTACAGAGACCTTTCCAAAGATCTTTTTACACCTAGGCCTGCGACTGGAACACGGGGGCATCCGCTACGTCTTGAGGAAAGAAGGTTTAATCATAATCACAGACGAGGATTCTTTACTGTACGAGCAGTGAGACTATGGAACTCTCTGCCGCATGATGTTGTAATGAGTGATTCAGTACTAACATTTAAGCAGAGCCTGGATGCCTTTCTTGAAAAATTTAATATTACCAGTTATGTATATTAGATTTTATGACAGGGTGTTGATCCAGGGAACTAGTCTGATTCCCGGATGTGGAGTCAGGAAGGAAATTTTTTCCCCATTGGAACTTGTTTGCCACATTGGGGTTTTTTTTGCCTTCCTCTGGATCAACATGTTAGGCTACGGGTTGAACTAGATGGACTAAGGGGCACTTTGCACACTGCGACATCGCAGGTGCGATGTCGGTGGGGTCAAATTGAAAATGACGCACTTCCGGCATCGCATGCGACATCGCAGTGTGTAAAGGCTGGATGATACGATTAACGAGCGCAAAAGCGTCGTAATCGTATCATCGGTGCAGCGTCGGCGTAATCCATGATTACGCTGACGCGACGGTCCGATGTTGTTCCTCGCTCCTGCGGCAGCACACATCGCTGTGTGTGAAGTCGCAGGAGCGAGGAACGTCTCCTACCGGCCTCACTGCGGCTTCCGTAGGATATGCGGAAGGAAGGAGGTGGGCAGGATGTTTACATCCTGCTCATCTCCGCCCCTCCGCTCTGATTGGCCGCCTGCCGTGTGACGTCGCAGTGACGCCGCACGACCCGCCCCCTTAACAAGGAGGCGGGTCGCCGGCCACAGGGACGTCGCACGGCAGGTGAGTGTGTGTGTGAAGCTGGCGTAGCGATAACTTTCGCTACGCCAGCTATCACCACATATCGCTGCTGCGACGGGGGCGGGCACTATCGCACTAGACATCGCAGCATCGGCCTGCGATGTCGTAGTGTGCAAAGTGCCCCTTAGAGTCTCCCTTCAACCTTAAAAACTATGATACTATGATATGATACTATGATGTTCCGGAGGACCGGAAGCGAAAGGAAAACTTTAAAAAGTTGCTAGAAGGACTGCTCCCGAGTACCAAGGGGGAGCAGTAGGAAGGAACTGCAGTTCATGTGACCAGGACTGTAAAGGCAGGGAAGCCAGGACTTTGCCTAATTCCGTTCCTGGACAAGCAATAGCCGCAACCCCGATGACATCTCACCCGGCTCCGGCAGTCCGCCCGGCAGCAACGGTGATGACGTCGGCTCCGGCAGTCTGCCCGGCCGCAACAGAGGCGACACCCGACTGAAAGTCTTTCCCAGATGCGGCACCGGCCGCTCCCAGGGTGGAGTCACAGACAATCTCCCTTACCTAATCCCCTTCTTACTGTGGAGCCTGGGATCACAGACCGGGTCACGCCACCGTGATACCCACAGAAGTGACCCCGTGGCCCGGATATGAGTACCCCTTGTCCCCGGGCGACACATATGTATGGTACATGTGTGTGTGTGCGTGTTTTGTGTCATATAGTTATGTGTATACATATATATATATATATATATTTTCACATAGCTTGTCCACGCTTATCCCTCTATGTGTCACTATATGAAGTGACACATTGGGCTCAGAATGTGGAATATGCAGATTGCATACGAGTGGTCACATGACCATTCATTCTGACTGTCGACAACTGTGTCTGCTGCATGTGATGTGGGATTCACTTATGTGCACTGTGTAGCAGCAAGCAAGAAATAGTGCGATAATAATAAATAATAATAATAATCTGCAATAAAACATAATTACTGCAGATTTTTGTGAAAAACCTTGACCACTATTTTTTCCTTGGGCTATATGACATTTTGGTCATGCTGTCAAACATCGCAGCATGCCTATGTCACTACTAGCATGATGCAGGTCCGTGAGGTGGCTTTCATTTCCGCACTGGTAATAGCTACCCGTCCCTCACAGCATCACTCTTTCAATGGTATCAACATTCTGGATGCACATACAGTTGAAAACAAGAAGGAATCATAAGCTCCCTGTTCCATCTTTCACCCTGTTTATGTGAGCTCTGAGAGTCGGCACTGTGTGCATGATGTCACTATATCGCACCATCTTTACTGAGCTTCAGGACGCACGCTGCAGAAAATGGAGCAGCAGGGAAATGATGAAAGGTGAATAAATTAGCTCAGTGGTTAGCACTGCAGCCTTGCAGCTCTGGGGTCCTGGGTTCTAGTCCCACTAAGGACACCATCTGCAAGGAGTTTGTATGTTCCCCCTGTGTTTGCGTGGGTTTCCTCCGGGTTCTCCGGTTTCCTCCCACACTCCAAAAAACATACTGATAGGGGATTTAGATTCTGAGCCCCAATGGGGACAGTGTTGCCAATGTATGTAAAGCGCTGTGGAATTAATAGCGCTATATAAATGAATAAATATTATTATAATATTATTACAAATTATTATTTGTCAAATTTTATACTTAAATGGGTAGAAATATGTGTGTTCACATAGTGTTGGGCAGAGCTGGCATCTGTGTGGCATCCATTCCGTTCAGTATATGGTCCGTGTGTCATCCACGTGCCTTCCTATTTTTTGCGTACTGCAAAAAAAATGGAAGCAGCTAGATAGATAGAGGGATAGATAGAGAGACAGATAGCTAGAGGGATAAATAGAGAGATGGATGAATGAATGAATGAATGAAGGGATAGATAGAGGAATAGATAGATAATAGATGAGAAAGACCTATATAATGTCTTACCCCCTCTGCATATTCTAAGCTGGCACCATTTAGTGACTTTCATGTGGCACTAAAGGGTGCTTAGCCTTGTATTTAGCCAAAAAATAAATAAATAATTAAAAAAAAAAATGACGTGGGGTCCCCCCTATCTTTTGTAGCCAGCTAGGGTAAAGCAGACGGCTGCAGCCTGCAAACCACAGCTGGCAGCTTTACCTTGGCTGGTAATCCAAAACAGAGCGCACCCCATGCTGTTATTTAAAATTAAATAAATAATTTAAAACAAAAAACAAGGGGTCCCCCCCAAATTGGATCACCAGCCAAGGTAAAGCGGACAGCTGTGGTCTGGTATTCTCAGACTAGGGAGGTCCACCGTATTGGACACTCCCCAACCTAAAAAAAGCAGGCTACAGCTGCCCCAGAAATGGCACATCCATTGGATGTGCCAATCCTGGCGCTTTGCCCCAACTCATCCCATTGCCCTGGTGCGGTGGCAAACGGGGTAATATATGGGGTTTATGCCAGATGTGTAATGTCACCTGGCATCAGGCCCTGGGGTTGGTGATGTCACGCGTCTATCAGATACCCGACATCATGAACCCAGTCAGTAAGAAAAAAAAAATAGAAAACAAAAAAGTTTTATTTGAAAAAACACAACCCAAAACATTCCCTCTTTCACCAATTTATTGAAAAGAACAATCAAATCCGGGTCCAGCACAATCCAATAAGGGGGTCCCACGGTGATCCATACCATAGTCAATGAGACTCCCAGTCAATGAAGAACACAATGTTCCCCATTGGCTGGGAGAGCAGTGCAGTGACCTGAGCTAACATCAATAGGTCAGCCCAGGACACTGCAGTGGATGAGGAGCGTTGACTTCAGGAGGTTAGATGAGATCATTACCTGCAGTGACGATCTCCTGCTCTCCTGACGTCAGCGCTGTCACTGACTTCTATGCCCGCCGTGTTCTGAGCAGTATCACGAGAGCCCGTGACATCACTGCTAGTGACAGTCTCGGGTCGCCCGCGAGACGTGATGTGACAACGCGCGGGCATAGAAGGCAGTGACAGCGGTGATGTCGGCAGAGGAGGAGATCGTCACAGCAGGTAATTTTGTCATCTAACCTCCCGACAGCAGCGCTGGCATCCCTGCGGCGGTGTGAGAAGCTACTGACACTGCAGAGGGGGGCAAACACTGACACGTTGCAGTGCGAGCAGCCGCGGGGATGGCACGGGACACAGACTGATGCACAAACACAGATGATACATGATGACACAGACAGCGCGCACGGGGGATGGGTGGAGACAGTTCCCAGGGCGTCAGGCAGTAAACATGATAAAGCGCTGGGGACAGAGCGCTGATAGCGTATCTGAAAGCAAGTGGGCAACTTTCTTATTCCTTGCCTTATTGAACTGGACACTGAATCGGCTGGAATTCAGGGCGCACGTAGCTGGGCACAGGAGGCGGGGGAGGGAGACTACGAAGTGTGTGGGAGGTTGCGGGGAGAGTAAGGGGTGCGGGGGAATGTGTGGGAGGGAGCAGGGAAGGGGGGCGTGGACTCATGCACTGTACAGCCCAGCAGGGCTACAACATGCTGTTCCAGATTTGCATGTCAACATGGTCCTGCCCATGTTGACATGAAATGACCAGAAGCAGCAAAATCGTGGCAGGAGCGGTCACATGACCACTCTGAGCCGGGGGAGAGGGGCTGACAGCAGGGCAGGTAAGTGGTCACTATATACTTACCTGCCCCAATGTAGCCCAATAGGGTAATAATGAAAAAAACTCAAAATAAGCCGTATAACCCCTTTAAGCATCCAAGAAATCTTAAAGCACTGATTTTTAGTATACTCAAGATGCTGAGAAAGTATCTGGAAGATTTGCCAACTCTTCTGTTTTCTGAGGGGTGTTTGACAGTTGACAAGTGTTGTTCAAACTCTGCTAGCTGTCTGCTACTTGTGGCAGGGTAGTGTCATAATACATGAGAATATTGTAATTGTCATGACTAGTGATGGCCAAGCACTAAAATGCTCGAGTCAAGGATTTTGTAATGCTCGAGTGCTCATCTCGAGTAATGTAAATACAAAAATATAGAAAATGCACTCCATGTGTGGAATTGCTAAAAATAAATAAAATAGAGAAGGTGAAAGGTGTTTCACTCATCCACTTGTGTTGTGCTGATCAGGCAAAACGCAGGGTAACAGCATGTACAACCACCCACAATCTCCATCAAGCTTCATGGCTGAGATCCTCAATCCCAGAGTATAGGTGGTTCAAGAACCCTCTCTCCTTCCAAAAGCAACCTCCAGCCTCGCACAATGGAGCAAATAATCAGAGCTCCAGACCTCTAATTCAACTGAAAAACGCAGGTATGGTAACACCATGATCATCAGTGCCGTCCGCATTGACAAATCTTGTGAAGCTAGAGAGCTACAGTTCAAGGAGACTCTTCAATATGACAGATATGAGGTTTTTACCCACACCCTGCCAGCTCCAGCCACCGGTCCAGTCGCACAGGTGATTTCAATGGATAATCAGCATAAGGTGGGCTGCTGCCCTGACTGCCAGCATCAATACCCTAAGGCCGGTTTCACACATCCGGCTTTTTGCCGTTTTGCCGGATCCGGCGCTCTCCCGTACAGTTAATACAGTACAATGACAGCGCTGTAACTTCCGGGTCACATGCGCCGGTCACATGACAGCATGTGACCGGCGCTTGTTGCGCTGTCATTGTACTGTATTAACTGTACGGGAGAGCGCCGCATCCGGCAAAACGGCAAAAAACCGGATGTGTGAAACCGGCCTAAGGCTATGTGCGCACTAGAGCTTTTCACCCGCGGATTTACCCGCGGATTTGCCGCGGAAATTTCTTGAGAAATGTCTGCAATCTTTGTGCAGACATTTCCCAGCAAATTCTATGGAAAAAAAAAATAGCTGTGCGCACTGGTGCGGATTTTTCTCAAGAAATTTCCGCGAGAAGAATTTCTCGAGAAACTTTCTTGAGAAAATGAACATGTCCATTATTTCCGCAGGTACCCTGCGGATTTCGGCAGTACAGCCTGCAGAAATCCGCAGGGAACCACCCGCGGGAAAATCGCGGCAATTCCGCGGCTAATCCGCGGCAAATCCGCGGCAAATCCGCGGCAAATCCGCATGCGGATTTGGTGCGGATTTTTTCCGGAGGTCCGGAAATCTTTCACTCCCAGAAGTTTCTCAAGAAATTTTCTTGAGAAACTTCACATCTCTAGTGCGCACATAGCCTAAGAGGTATGGAGCTAATGAAAGTAAATACGTTGAATAAAAAAAGGTGGATTGTAACAGGCGAGGCATCACACAAAAAAATGTATTTAAGAATAAAAACTTTTTTTTATTTGTTTGAATTGAATTTTATTATTTGCATACAGGCATATCATAATTGTCTTATAACATCCATATGTCATAGGAAACATATGCTATATATCAAGGGTCAATCATAAGCCGTAATCAACTAATACTCCTATATAAGTCCATGGTCATTAACATAATAAAATGTGTATATACATATACATATATATATATATATATATATATATATATATATATACATTTTAAGAGGTATCATCCTACCACATACAAATCTCCATCCTCCACAGCAAGGGCATTTTGCTGTGGAGGATGGAAATGTCTATGTTTTAGGATGGTCCGTCTTGGATGCAAAGAATTGCAATGTGTGAGAGAGAAAGAGAGATGGAGAGAGAGAGAGAAGGAGGGAGAGAGAGGGAGAGAGATAGAGAGATACTGTAGATAGTTCCTGAAACACTGCCCTCAACATTAATTTCCTTAAAATACTCTGCTGATGGAATACAATTTCCACCGTGTAATTCAGTCTGTGACCAGCCACAAAATTATCATACCCCTGAAATACTCTGTGCTGCGGGTAGAACCTGCACGCTCCAGTTTGTGACCTACCACAATATCACACCATTTTTATTCTGAAATCCTCTGTTCTGCGAGGGGACCCTGCATCATTCACAGGATAACGGACTTACACATCAGCTTACTGCTTTCTTGAAATATTCTGTGCCTCTGACCTCCAATACGACTGTGATGTTCCTCTGCTGAATTACTCTGTGCTGCAGGGAGACCCTCCTTCTTCCACTATGAAACTCTCAGTCTGTGACTGAGGTAGGTACACTCCCCCCCTGAAATGTTCTGTGCTGCTGGGAGATCCCACTTTACTCTCTCCCTTGTCTATACTCAGCATAATATTGCCACCATAATGCGATCGAGTCGATCGAGTAACAAGCAGCTCTGCCATTACCATTCATAACTAGTTTTATTGAGATGCATTTTTGTGCTTTAATATACACACTATAGTATAAGCTGTGCCATGGCTCCCTGTTATATGAAGACTAGTTTACTTAAATATAAAACCATAAATCATTCACATTAAACAAATGTCAATGTAGCTACAAAATTGATCAAAATATGCACTGTATAATATGTGATATTAACATTACTTCAAAGTGTAATATTCCTCTAAGGTATTTACGCAGTCAATATAAAAATGTATAATGCACATGATGTGAGAATTTAAGATCCCTGAATTAGCTGATCTATCAAGCTGTCCTTGAAATATCACTACTTATACGAAAATGCTGAAAGGCAAGTTCTCTTTATGGTAATCTCACTGGACTAATTAGGCGGTAGAGTATGTTTTCTGATATACACTGTATATGTATGTATATATATATATATATATATATATATATGTATATATATATATATATATAATATATAAAGCTGAATGTGTGTATGTATGTGTGTATGTGTGTATGTCCGGGATTGGCATCTGCACCGTCACAGCTACAGCCACAAAATTTTGCACACTCACACGTCTGGACACCGAGAGCGTCATAGGCTATGTTTTGAGGGGAAATTTTAACCCCACTCTTTACAGTTATTCACCAAAAAACCTGCCTCCATTAAAGCAAATGGAGCTGGGAGCCACAGTGCAGCCAAAACGTCAGAAGAATGTGCAGCCACGCCCTTATATGGAATGTTGGCATGTCACAATGCAGCCAGGGAAAGAGACAGACACAGACAGGGAAAGAGGCAGACACAGACAGGGTAAGAAACAACCATAGACAGGGTAAGAAACAGACACAGACAAAGAAACAGACTGACAGGGAAAGAGACAGACAGGGAAAGAGAGGGAAAGAGACAGACAGTGAAAGTGAGGTAAAGAAACAGACAGGGAAAGAGAGGGAAAGAGGCAGACAGGGAAAGAGACAGACAGGGAAAGTGACAGAGATAGATAAACAGACAGGGAAAGAGATAGATAGACAGACAGGGGAAGAGATTGAGACAGATGGAGAAAGAGACAGAGACAGACAGACAAAGAGATAGAGAGAGAGACAGAGAGATATATACAGAGGGGGAGACAGACAGACAATGGGAGAGAAACAGAGAAACAGTTACTATCCCGGGCAGCGCCGGGTGCTATGTTGTGAGGCGAAATTTTAACCCTGTGCGTTCCAATTTACCAATCAATTTTGCCCCTATGTACATAATGGGGAAAAAGTGAAACGAAAAGTGTTGGGGGCAAATTGACAGCTGCCAGATTTGAACAAGGAGGACTTAAAGAATGAGAGCAATGGCGCCAAAGGGTATATACCGTACAGTTGCTAAGGTGGGGCCCCGACATGGGATACTCACCACACTCGGGGATATGAACACACACACACACAATGCGCCACACACTACCACGTGCTTGAACACATATACCACCCTCAGCACACATCTCACAACACATACACCAACCCCGCCACATAATCACCCTAAAACACACACAAGTCTGGTATTATCCTTCAAAAATAAATATCTGATTAATATGCTGTTAAACTACAAGAACAACAAATGTACCATATAGGAAATACGGCAGCTGTCAGTCACATGACCTGTCTATATGTGTATGTGTGAGCTAATATATACTGTCAGGGGGGAGGGCTTTCTGTTGCCTGGAGATTTATCAGGCTGCCAATAGCAACCAATCACAGTTTAGCTTCTATTTTGCTATAGTTAATCTGAGCTCTGATTGGTTAATATAGGCAACAATTTAATAATTACATTTCTATTTATTTGTTTTGTGGTTTTTGTGTGCACAATACATTTTTGTTAATACATTCTATTTTGTTAACAGCAGTTATTAACCCGGGCGAAGCCGGGTAGTACAGCTAGTATGATATATAAAGCTGAATGTGTGTATGTGTGTGTGTGTGTGTGTGTGTGTGTATGTGTGTGTGTGTATGTCCGGTATTGGCATCTGCACCTTTGCAGCTACAGCCACAAAATTTTGCAAACTCACACTTCTGGACCCCGAGAGCGTCATAGGCTATGTTTTGAGGGGAAATTTTAACCCTGCACTTTACATTTATTCACCAAAAAAGCTGCCTCCGTTAAAGCAAATGGAGCTGGGAGCCACAGTGCAGCCAGAACTTCAGAAGAATGTGCAGCCACGCCCTTATATGGAATGTTGGTGTGTTACAATGCAGCCAGGGAAAGAGACAGACACAGACAGGGAAAGAGGTAGACACAGACAGGGTAAGAAACAGACATAGACAGGGTAAGAGACAGAACATAGAGGAGAACAAAAGCTTTTAAAGTGCAAGAACAAGGTAATAAAGTTTATTATGACACAGATGACAGTTCATTCATAAGTTAAAATGGAATAAAATCAGAGACAAAATATGACAAACAATACCATGTCATTCCCCTATCCAATGTACGTTTCAAATAGGATTTTCTTATCTTCTTCAGGGGAGAGGTGCTAATTAATTAAACTAATTTATATCTATTTGTTTTGTGGTTTTTGTGTGCAGAATACATTTTTGTTAATACAGTCTATTTTGTTAACTGCCGGGTAGTACAGCTAGTAGTTATATATGTTTATAATTTATGGATCGTCCTAGGTATTAAATAAATTTCAAATGTTCTCCTTTTCTTACTATCTGGCAACTCACATATTTTAATCCCTTACTGGTACTGTGAGCCTCTCCTTAGGACTTTCTTTTGCTATTGCAACTTGTTTGTATGCCATGGTTTTTTATTTCACATATCTTTTTTACATATGTTGTTATTTTACAATCTTTCACCTGGCTCCATGCTTATTTAACACCAAATGCTCATCTTAATTTTATGTGTAAATTGTGATGTCAAAAGTGTTTCCTTTGATTAAATTTTAATTATGTTTTATTCAGAATACATTACAAATGGAAGATTTGCTTTTTTGATTATTTATTTGAAAAGAACCGCTTTTTACATATCTGTGGTAGTAAATACTTGAAGCTCTAAAGAAATTACAATATCATAGGCTCTTTTGTGCCTTTTCTTTCTCTGTTATTCTTTTTGAATATTGTAAATAGATTTCTTCACTATTGGTGGCACCCAGCCTATAAGTCACCAATGAACCTGACAACCTGCCCTATCTGTGGTCACCACGTATCAGACAATGGCTGTATTATCTCATGTATGTTTAAATATGAAGCCCTGTGGTGTTTCAAAGAAAAACTTTGACTTCTCGAGTGATGAGTCTAATTGAAGTCAATGGGATATGCAAACATTTTTCTGGACAACCCTCCCAGTATATCTGGGGGGAGGGGGCATAAAAATGGAATGGGAAGAGAATGTGGAAGATACCTGATGCATCTTTGACTCCCAGCTTGCTTTGCTGCTGGTAATAATGTTGACAGAGTATTCTGCCACTTTTACAGACTGACAATAAAGCATACAAAACCGAGGGTAAAATGGATTCTCCAACCCTTATGCTCTGTTCACAAGTAAAATTTTTGCTGCATTTTTGTACTTTCTCTTTTCTTTCAAGGATGAAAAAGACATTAACCCCTTAAGGACGAAGCCAGATTTGTACTTAATGCCCGGGCCATTTTTTGCAATTTTGACCAGTGTCACTTTATAAGGTTATAACTCTGGAACGCTTCAATGGATCCCGGTGATTCTGAGATTGTTTTTTCGTGACATATTGGGCTTCATGTTAGAGGTAAATTTAGGATGATATTTTTTTATTTTATTTGTGAAAAAATCTGAAATTTGACAAAAAAATTAAAAATTTTGCAAGTTTCAAACTTTTAATTTTTATGCCCATAAACCGGAGAGTTATGTCACACAAAATAGTTAATAAATAACATTTCCCACTTGTCTACTTTAGATCAGCGCAATTTTTGAAACAAAATTTTTTGGGGTTAGGAAGTTAGAAGGGTTCAAAGTTCATCAGCAATTTCCCATTTTTTCAACAAAATTTACAAAACCAATTTTTTAGGGACCACATCCCATTTGATGTGACTTTGAGAGGCCTGGGTGACAGAAATACCCAAAAGTGACACCATTCTAAAACCTGCACCCCTCAAGGTACTCAAAACCACATTCAAGAAGTTTATTAACCCTTCAGGTGCTTCACAGGAACTAAAGTAATATGGAATGAAAAAAATAAAAATTAACATTTTACCTAAAAATGTTACTTTAGCACTAATTTTCTTACTTTTTCAAGAGGTAACACCAAAAATTGGACCTCACACTTTGTTACCCACTTTCTTATGAGCGCGCCGATACCCCACATGTGGTCAGAAACCTTTGTTTGGGTAAATGGGAGAGCTCAGAATGAAAGGAGCAATATTTGAATTTTGGAAAGCAAAGTTGGCTGAAACAGATTGCGGGCACCATGTTGCTTTTACAGATCCCCTAAGGTACCTAAACAGCAGGAACCCCCCTCAAGTGACCCCATTTTGGAAACTAGACCCCTTAAGGCTTCTATCGAGGGGTATACTGAGCATTTTGGACACACAGGTACTTCACAGATTTTGATAACGTTACTTTGTCATATTGAAAACTGTAATTTTTTTCTCAAAAATGTTGCTTTAGCATCAATTCTCTCACTTTTTCAAGAGGTAATTCCAAAAATTTGACCCAAATGTTTGTTACCCACTTTTTTATGAGCGCGGTGATACCTCACATGTGGTCTGAAACCTTTGTTTGGACAAATGGGAGGGCTTGGAACGAAAGGAGCAATATTTGAATTTTGGAAAGGAAATTTGGCTGAAAAAGATTGCGGGCACCATGTTGCATTTGGAGGACCCCTAAGGTACGTAAACAGCAGAAAAACACCACAAGTGACCCCATATTGGAAACTAGGCCTCTCAAGGAATTTATCTAGATGTTTGGTGAGTACCCTGAACCCCCAGGTGCTTCACAGAAGTTTATAACGTTGAGCCATGAAAATAAAAAAATAAAATTTTACCACAAAATTGTTACTTCAACCAGGTAGCTTTTTTTTTCACAAGGGTAACAGGAAAAAAATCACCATGAAATGTATTCTGCAATTTCTCCTGAGTTTGGTGATATCTTATATGTGGTGGAAATCAACTGTTTGGGCACACGGCAGGTCTTGGAAGGGAAGGAGTGCAATTTGACTGAACATTTGGCTGGAATAATTAGTGGACGCTATGTCGCATTTGGAAAGCCCCTAAAGTGCCTAAACAGTGGAGGCCCCCCACAAGTGACCCCATTCTGGAATCAAGAAACCTCAAGGATTTTATCTAGGTGTATATTGAACATTTTGAATCCACGAATACTTCACAGAATTTGATAAGCTTAGGTTGCCATATTGAAAATTTTCATTTTTTTCACAAAAATGTTTCTTTAGCATCACATTTCTCACTTTTTCAAGAGGCAACAACAAAACGTGGACCACACAGGTTGTTATCCAATTTCTTGTGATCGCAGGGATACCCCATATGTGGCCAAAAACCTCTGTTTGGATATATGGCAGGGCTTGGAATGGAAGGAGCACCATTTGAATTTTGGAAAAGTTGAAATAAATTGCGCGCACCCTGTCACATTAGCAAGGCCTGTTGGGTACCTATACATTAGAAACCCCCCACAAGTGACTCCATTTTGGAAACTGGACCCCTCAAGGATTTTATTAAGGAGTATAGTAAGCATTTTGAATCCACAGGTACTTCACAAAAATGTCGCTGTAGCAACAAATTTCTCTCTTTTAGGCTATGTGGCCATGATCCAGCGACACGGCGTCCAGTACACAGTGTCAGCCTTCCTACAGAGATGTGAGTGTTGTCCACGGGAGAGCGCAGCTGCCCATGCCCACGATTTGGGTTCAGGCTGCTGTGGAGCTCTATGCTACCTGCAGAGCACACTCATCTCCGCAGCATAAATTGACATGCTGAGGCTCGGGAAGCTGCGCCACAGGTCGGTTTATGCTGCGGAGAAAAGAAGCACAGTGGGCACGGGATTTCTAAAAATCCTTCAACTGTGCTTCTACTGCACAACGCAGCGTTATGGACGCAGGGAAAACAATCTGCGCCCAAAACGCTGCAAACCCTGATTGTGGGCACATAGCCTAAAATGCTACAATGGATGAATGGATAGATGTCAAACATATATAACGTCCCACCCCCCTGCATATTCTAAGCTGGCGCCCTCTAGTGCCTTTCATGTGGCACTAAAGGGTGCCTAGCCTTGTATTTAGCCCAAAAAGAAAAAAAAAATAATTAAAATAAATGACGTGGGGTCCCCCCTATTTTTGATAGCCAGCTAGGGTAAAGCAGACAGCTGTAGCCTGCAAACCACAGCTGACAGCTTCATCTTGTCTGGTGATCAATTTGGAGGGCTCCCCAAGCTGTTTTTTTTTTTAATTATTTATAAATAAATAATTAAAAAAAAAACCAAACATAGGGTCCCCCCAAATTAGATCACCAGCCAAGGTGAAGCTGACAGCTGGGGTCTGGTATTCTCAGGGTGGGAAGAGCCATGGTTATTGGACTCTTCCCAGCCTAAAAATAGCAGGCCGCAGCCGCCCCAGAAGTGGCGCATCCATTAGATGCGCCAATTCTGGCGCTTCGCCCCAGCTCATCCCGCGCCCTGGTGCGTTGGCAAACGGGGTAATAAATGGGGTTGATACCAGATGTGTAATGTCACCTGGCATCAAGCAAAGCAATTAGTTATGTCACGGCGTCTATCAGATACCCAACATAACTAATTGACAGTAATAAAAAAAAAAATTGACAACAAAAAAAAATTTATTTGAAAAAACACTCCCCAAAACATTCCCTGATTGACCAATTTATTGAAAAGAAAAGAAAAAAAAAATCCACTGTAATCCATTTGGACGTCCCACGTCGACTCTGGACCTTCTAGAATATGGGGGACACGTTCAGGGAACGTATCCCCTATTTTCTAGGAGGGCAGACCCTCCATTTGAGGAGAGTGGGTGCAAAGAATCTGCACCCACCCTCCCCGGGTCACAGCTGCAGTGTGCCGAGCAGCAGCAGCAGCCAGCGTCCTGAACACAGGAAGCTGACAGCCGCGCTCTGCACATGTGACCGGCGTCTGCTGAGAAGGAGCCGGAGGAGGTGGCCGCGGGGGATCAGCGCTCCGACAGGTATGTATGACACCGGGGAACACCGGGGGGGATAGGGGGGGACCCGGCAGGGCCTAGGGAGCAGGTTTCTGTCGCATGTGTGTCCCATGTGTGTGCACATACGACAGAAACCATAGGAACAGTGTAAATGCGGCCGGCGCGCTGCTGTGCTCGCCGGTGCGCGCGGCCATCTTGGATTTTCGGGAGGGGGTTGGGGGCCGGAGGGGGCACTTTGGGGATACCGAGGGGACCGGAGGGAACCGGGAAAGAGATTTATCTCCCATCTGACATGTTTGTTTATGCCAGATGGGAGATAAATGACTTTTTACCGGCGCTGTCATTTACTGTAACCTGATCATCGGTATACGGTGTATACCGGTCATCAGGTGAGCGGGGACCGGAAAAACCGGCCAGAATCATGATCTCCAGGGTCTCAGCTACCCCCGGCAGCTGAGACCCCGGAAATTTTCTGACTCTGGGGGGCGCTAGACCCTTTTTTCCGACCGCCGTTAAAAAGCGGCGGTTTGGAAGAAGTACCCTAATTTGTCGCCGTTAAAAGGCGTATCGGCGGTCGTTAAGAGGTTATGGCTGTGTGCGCACGTCTGTGTGTTGTATGCTTTTACGCTGCGTTTAGAACTGCAGCATAACTGCATGCGTCCTGCGTATCTAGCACAATCTATGAAGATTGTGCATAATCCAACTGCACGTTGCTTTTGAGAGCGCAGCGTTTCGGATGCTGAAATTGTGATCCAAAATGCTGCGTTCAAAAAAGCAACATGTCACTTCTTTTGTGCGTTCCGGAGGCTTTTCCCACTCTGTCTATGGCAGAGCAAGCATCCAGAACGCATGAATTCTGCATTCAACAATGCATCCAGAATGCAACTTTTCCGCTACGTTCTGAAATGCACGAACGCTGTGGAAGATTTGGCACGGCAGAACGCAGACATGCGCACATACCCTAACAAGTAAATGTTATTTTAATACCTTATCTGGGCATGTGGTGTGTGTAATATTGTCAGATATTTCCTGTTTAGTTTAGGAAGGAGAACTCTGAAATACTTCAAAGCTAGAAGTATCACAGTATCACAGATACACCCTGTATTAGACATAAAAGAGGTCTTCATACATATTCTGTTTAAATTGCTAGGTAGTGGGACTCTTTCACTTGTAAAGCCTATGCACTAAGAGCAAGGGTTGCCACAAATTAGAAGGATAGACTGTAATACTGTGACGACCTGGGCAAGCCAGGGGTCACAGGTCATAACACCACCACACCCTACACCCCAGTTAGGAACATCAAGGCTAACCTAAAATCCTTGTTGCCTTCCTCCAGGGGCTGATGTTCACACCAGGGGGTGGGCCAGGCGGTTGGCTCCGCCCACCGAGGAGTTCACAGCCCTGGAGGCGGGAAGAACCAGGCAGATAGAGTTTGGAGGAGGAAGTGGAAGGAGTAAAGAGTGGAGTTCGGTTAGGGAAGTGGAGGAGTAAACAGTGAGAGTAGAGTTGAGTGGAGGAGTTGAAAGTAGAAGGAAGTAGTAGTAAAGCTAAAGAGAAAAGCTGAAGTGATAGAAAAGTGACAGTAGTAAAGCCTGAAGTTGGTCCGGCTCTGTGCCCCGGACAGTGACAGCAAGGTCAGCAGACGGCGGTGATAGTCTGGAGGGTGACTGCTCGGAGGTTGCTGGAAGGACCGCGGATGGGTAGTGGCCCGGCGGTCTGGAGCAGTATACGAAGAACAGTCAGCACCAGGGCAGGGGCCTTTCGGATCCCGGCAAGGCTAGGAGTTGCCATAATTTGCCAATTCCGTCAGTGAAGGGGACGTCTGTCTCCAAACAACCAAGTCCCGATTGAAGGCAACAGTCCGACCGTTACAGAGAGACACCGCCACCGCCAGGGCACCAGTTTCTCAGGGCCAGCACCTGCGGGCAAAGTAGGGCTCCTCCGGCCCATATCCAAGGTGGGGAGCGGGTTACCGGTGGGAACCCATCGCAACCATCACAAACTTAGGTGCAGGACAGAAGGACCGTCACCGTCACCTACTGGGGAAAGCAAGTGCAGCCGTCCGTGGGAACCGTCTTTCCAGCCGTGTGTTTTACCGAAAACTGTGTCAACGTCTCAGGCTGAGTGAGTACCACAGTGCTGCAAGGCACAGCGCTGCCCCCGCGTCCCTACGCCCACCAAGCCCTGCATCACCCACCTAATCACTGGGCCCCGGGATCACCAACCCCTACCCACGGAGGGGCAACACAACAACTGGCTGCTCCATACCATCCTTCCCGGCATCCCCATACAGAGCAGCGGTGGTGTCAACAAATCACCACAACCGTGGGTGGCGTCACGGACAATAACCAATCCCCACACCCAAAATCCCCTTTCACTCACAGGCGAGGAGCGCCGCTGGAGTCCCCGGGATCCGGCCCATCGCTCGAGCCACCGAGCAGCAGCAGGCTGCAGCAACCGCGGCAGCCGGACCCGAGCAGCAGTGGGAGAGCGCGGCGTCCCCTCCTCCGCCCGCGACAACTTGGCGTCACGAACAGGATCTTACCGCTCTGCCGTTGGGTAGAGGTGCGCCTTATGACCGCCGGAGGTATCCGGATGAAAAATTTCAGAAGTCGCCATCTTTGGCGCGAAAAGTTCCCGCTCTAGCGTCTTCTCGAGTAGCAGAGGCGCGAAGGCCAAAACCCCGCCCCGATAGAGGAGGGGCCGGAAAGAAGCTAAGGGGGACGCGATGGCGGCTGGCTGCATGTGAGAGCAGCTATAAAAGCAGGGACGCCAGGACTCTGCAGACATCTTGTTCCTGGGAAAAGCCGCCAGCAGCATGTGGATGCCGTCCCGCGACACCGTAGCCCCCGCGCCTGGAACCGCGGCGTGAGTGGAGATCCAGATCGCGCAGCTCTACCAACGGCTGCAGGTCAGGATGCAGCTCCTCATGGAGGAGTGGGAGACCGACATGGCGGACGTTATAGCAGCCGTGCGGAGACGCGAGGAGGAGGAGGAAGAAGGGAGGGTGAGTGACCCACGCCCCGATGCCCTGGAAGGGCCGGTCATCGCGGCTGCGTGACCCGGTCCAAGCCCTCTCCCCCCGCTGCCTCCCTCGCCACCCGTCTCGGAAGCTGTGACCCCGCCACTAGGCCTGCTACCACCGCAACCGGTAGCAATACCCAGCATCCGCGCCCAGGCGGGCCGACCTGTAGCCGGAGCCCGTAGTCGACCGGAGGTGCTGCCTTGGAAGGCTCCGAAAACCGCACCGGAGGCGTCTCCAGAGAAAATCCCCGAGCCGGAGCTGATGGACCGTTCCGAGCCGGAGGCCCAGCTGCGGAAAGCCCCTGTGCCCATCCCCCACACCTCGGCTGAGGTAGCGCCGGGTTGTCGCTGCAAGGTGGCGCCTAAGGCCAAGACGCCGCGGGACTTGCCGCCCAGATCTCTGACAGTGGACAACGTCCAGAATGTCCCGTGGGGCCTGACCCGTGTGCCGGAGCTCGCAGCAGCGCCGTATTGGGACAGGGAGCCGGTACCGCTGGGCCTGGAGATCGGTGAGAGAGAGAGGAAGAAGGCCGAGCTGGTGGCCCGAGCAATTAGGGAGAAGGAGAATCTCCGCCAGGCCGCATTCCATGTCCAGGGCCCGCTGTATGAAGGACAGGTGAGGCGGTTTGATGTCCGCCGGGGCTATGGGTTTATATATGAACCAGGCCTGGAGGCCGAGGTGTTTGTAGCCCGGCGGGATGTGAATGCCCACCTGCCCGAGGAGCACCCCGGCCGTAATCTGATGCCGGGTGACATTGTACAGTATACCCGGCACTGTGGAGAGAGGGGGTGGTTCGCCCTAGATGCAAAACTGAGGGGCAGCCAGGAGAGCCGAGTGAGTTCTGCACCCCCTCCCTCGGATGAAGCCGGATATCAGGAGTAAGGGCAGCGGAGCACCGTTGTCCAGTCCCCGTTGGGACCACCACTGAGTTGTTTGTTTGAAAAAGTTTGCAAATGAAAGTGATCAACTGATGGAGTCACCTGATTCTACTGTGATTAGAAAACTGGCCGTTGCCGGCACCGTTGTCCCCGTGGGGACCGTTTCAAAAAGTTGCATGGAGGACTTTCCATGGACAAGCCCGTGAACTTGCAGGGCAACCACAGACGCTAGTGGCTTGTAAATAAGTTGTTTTACCGTTACCGTTTCCGCAGTTGCCGCCTCCGGAGAGGCAGGTTGGAGGGAGGGCCCTCAGCAGAGCAGGCTGGGGCCCAGCCACCACAGGAACCGGTGGCTACCCTCTGGAGGGGAAGGACAGATCCCGCTCGGGTAACTTGTGCTGGACTTGGGTCAAGGGGTGCTGCCTGGGTTTTAGGGGCAGCATCAGGGCCAGGTTGCTTGGGTGGGAGAGAGCGGAGACCGTAACCGTAAACCGTTTTGCAACGTTTAAGAAATGTGCCTCCCGTTGTGGGATGATGTTATGATTTATATGTTACCGTTTACCCTTTTTACATATTTTCCAGAAAATAAAACCAGTGTTGGACAGGCAGCCCGCGGACGGTCTGCATTTTGCTAAGGGGGAATGTGACGCCCTGGGCAAGCCAGGGGTCACAGGTCATAACACCACCACACCCTACACCCCAGTTAGGAACATCAAGGCTAACCTAAAATCCTTGTTGCCTTCCTCCAGGGGCTGATGTTCACACCAGGGGGTGGGCCAGGCGGTTGGCTCTGCCCACCGAGGAGTTCACAGCTCTGGAGGCGGGAAGAACCAGGCAGATAGAGTTTGGAGGAGGAAGTGGAAGGAGTAAAGAGTGGAGTTCAGTTAGGGAAGTGGAGGAGTAAACAGTGAGAGTAGAGTTGAGTGGAGGAGTTGAAAGTAGAAGGAAGTAGTAGTAAAGCTAAAGAGAAAAGCTGAAGTGACAGAAAAGTGACAGTAGTAAAGCTTGAAGTTGGTCCGGCTCTGTGCCCCGGACATCGACAGCAAGGTCAGCAGATGGCGGTGATATTCTGGAGGGGGACAGCTCGGAGGTTGCTGGAAGGACCGCGGACGGGTAGTGGCCCGGCGGTCTGGAGCAGTATACGAAGAACAGTCAGCACCAGGGCAGGGGCCTTTCGGATCCCGGCAAGGCTAGGAGTCGCCATAATTTGCCAAATCCGTCAGTGAAGGGGACGTCTGTCTCCAAACAACCAAGTCCCGATTGAAGGCAACAGTCCGACCGTTACAGAGAGACACCGCCACCGCCAGGGCACCAGTTTCTCAGGGCCAGCGCCTGCGGGCAAAGTAGGGCTCCTCCGGCCCATATCCAAGCCGGGGAGCGGGTTACCGGTGGGAACTCATCGCAACCATCACAAACTTAGGTGCAGGACAGAGGGACCGTCACCGTCACCTACTGGGGAAAGCAAGTGCAGCCGTCCGTGGGAACCGTCTTTCCAGCCGTGTGTTTTACCGAAAACTGTGTCAACGTCTCAGGCTGAGTGAGTACCACAGTGCCGCAAGCCACAGCGCTGCCCCCGCGTCCCTACGCCCACCAAGCCCTGCATCACCCACCTAATCACTGGGCCCCGGGATCACCAACCCCTACCCACGGAGGGGCAACACAACAACTGGCTGCTCCATACCATCCTTCCCGGGATCCCCATACAGAGCAGCGGTGGTGTCAACAAATCACCACAACCGTGGGTGGCGTCACGGACAATAACCAATCCCCACACCCAAAATCCCCTTTCACTCATGGGCGAGGAGCGCCGCTAGAGTCCCCGGGATCCGGCCCATCGCTCGAGCCACCGAGCAGCAGCAGGTCGCAGCAGCCGCGGCAGCCGGACCCGAGCAGCAGTGGGAGAGCGCGGCGTCCCCTCCTCCGCCCGCGACAATACCACCTGGGAAAAGGGAGCCAGCACAATCTGAAATTAGCATGCATCATATAAAAAGTGCAAATTCACAGATTTATTCCAACTGTACTATAATAAAAAAAAATAATTTTTTAGCAAATAATTCATCATTTCTTTGAGCCACCCCTGCCACATCACGGCAAATCTCAATAGGGGAGTCCTACTCTATATTATGTATTTCATGTGCCATGCAGCCTCCTAGATAAAGTTAAAAGCAGAACCATAATGAAGCACACATACCTGTAACCTGTATATAGCTGCATCTATGTTGCAAAAGAGGCAATTGTGGAAAGAGGCCAGCCCAGGTCCCAGCATGTGGAGCAAGCTCTACACATACCAGGTGTTACGGGGGGCTGTCTGATAATAACCTAAAGGAGTATCAGACAGTCAGGGTCCACCGTGCAAAGACTCTGCTGCAGACTATGGCAGAGTGCAATACCTCTGTTAACTCACAGAAGGATATAATAAGTAAGTAAAGCAATTCCTCCCTTACTTGGAGGGTGTGTGGAATGATCTCTGTTAATAACCACAGAGACAAAGGCAATGTGTGCGAAATGGCACCTACCTAGGTCCGCTCTTCTAGTGGTGCAAAAGAGACGAACAGCAGCGTAAGCCGCACAAAGCTCCTACCTGCGTTCGCTCCACTAGTGTGCGAGGACACGAACCACTAGATATGGCACCTGCCTAGGTCCGCTCTTCTAGTGGTGCAAAAGAGACGAACAGCAGCGTAAGCCGCACAAAGCTCCTACCTCTGTTCGCTCCCCTAGTGTGCGAGGATACGAACAACTGCCAGACGCAGTATAAGGAACGTTACCCTAGCGGCAACGTCCACCTACGAATCGAACTACAAGGCCCAGCCAGACCATGTGCCTCAGGCACCTGCCTATGTCCGCTCCCCTAAGAGGTAAGGATACGGACAGCAGCCGAAGCTGTAAGGTATAAGAACGCTACCCTGCCGGTAGCGCTCACCTAGCATAGACAGAGGAATGCCTAGAGGAATGCACACAGAGCGTCTACTCTTATGCATGAACCAAGAGGACTGAGCGCCATGCGGCATGTGTCAGGGTCTTATATAGACTCTGTGCCTCATCCAAGATGGAGGACACCAGAGCCAATCCGCTGCCAGAACGACAGGAGTGACGTCATGCTGGCCTATCACCGAGCAAGGCATCACAAGCACATGACCAGCGACCAATCGGCATAGAAGGTGTCAGAGACATGTGACCTCGTGTCAGCGATGATGTCACCCGCACATGTGCAATGGCTCCAATATAGGACTTAGTCTCCGGCGCTCGCACATGTGCAGTAGCAAGAAATCTGGACTTGGTCTCCAGCGCTCGCACATGTGCAGTAGCAAGAAATCTGGACTTAGTCTCCAGCGCTCGCACATGTGCAGTAGCAAGAAATCTGGACATAGTCTCCAGTGCTCGCAGCAACCGTAACAGTACCTCCCCCTCAAGGGCCCCCCTCCCGGCGACGCAGTTAATCGGCAACTAAGTCGGGAGCATGGACAGCCTCCTCAGGCTCCCAAGAGCGATGTTCCGGGCCGTAACCCTTCCAATCTATCAAGAAGAACCTGCGCCCTCTAACCATCTTAGAATTAACTATGGCTCGTACCTCATAGCTAGAGCGAGAGGAATCAGAGGCAGGAGAGTGCACTTCACGAGCGTGAGGTAAAATAGCTGGCTTTAGCAGTGAGACATGGAATTTGTCATGAATCCTAAGATGGACGGGTAACTTCAATTGGTATACTACAGGATTTACCTGTCGAAGAACCTCATAAGGACCCAGGAAGCGAGGAGAAAACTTGACAGAGCTCACTCTAAGTCTCACGTGTTTTGCAGAGAGCCACACAAAGTCCCCTGGAGAAAAGACAGGAGCCGGGCGACGAAACCGATCGGACACCGTCTTCATACGGTCCTTAGCTGCTTGGATCGACTCTTGAGTCCGATCCCAAACCTCTCTGGCATTAGTTGCCCAGTCGGCCACAAGAGGAGGAGGTGCAGCAGCGGGAAACGGTACCGGTACCCTAGGGTGTTGCGCATTATTGAGTACGAACGGTGTCTGCCCAGTGGCCTCAGCCAGCGAATTGTTAAGGGCAAATTCGGCCCAGGGTAGGAGGGAGGACCAGTTATCGTGGTTCTCAGCAACAAAGTGTCGAAGGTATATAATCATAGATTGATTGGTACGCTCAACCAAACCATTGGTCTCCGGATGGTATGCCGAAGAGAGATTCAACTCAATTTGCAGAAGGCTACAAAGATCTCGCCAGAAACGGAAAGTAAATTGAGGGCCTCTATCACAAATGATACGATCTGGCATCCCGTGAAGCCTAAAGACATGCTTGAGGAATAGTTTGGCTAGTACCCTGGAAGATGGGATTCTCAATAACGGTACGAGATGAACCATCCGGGAGAAATGGTCCGTAATGACCCACACAAATCTATGTCCCTGTGAACATGGAAGATCACCCACAAAGCCCATGCCTACCACCTCCCATGGTCTATCTGGCACTGGTAAAGGATGCAAGAGCCCAGCCGGTCTCTGCTGTAATGGACGGTTGCGAGCACACGAGTAGCAGGAACCGACATATCTCTTGACGTGGCTGGCTAAGTGTGGCCACCAATACCACCTCTCCAGTAACTCTCGTGTCCGCCTAATACCAAAATGCCCACCCACCTTTGAGGTGTGGGCCCATGACAGTATATCATTCTGTCGATCAGGCGGAACAAAGGTCTTGCCCGGTGGGATTTGGTCTAACGTCACAGGGGAGAGCGTATGAAAAACCCTGGAGGGAAGGATAAGACGAGGTTCGTCAATATCTTCCTGGATAGAAAGCATAGAGCGAGACAGGGCGTCTGCCTTGTTATTCTTACTCCCAGACAGATAGTTGATGGAGAAGTGAAAGCGGGAGAAAAACAAGGACCAGCGGGCTTGGCGAGGATTCAGACGCTGAGCGGTTTGTAAGTACGTCAGATTCTTATGGTCTGTATAGACCTGGAAAGGATGTTTCGCTCCTTCCAGCAAGTGACGCCACTCCTCCAAGGCTAATCTCAAGGCGAGCAGTTCCCTATCCCCAATGGTATAGTTTCTCTCTGCCGGTGAAAAGGTTTTCGCAAAGAAGAAACACGGCCTTTTTCTACCTGCACCGTTCTTTTGATACAAGACCGCACCAGCACCCACTGAAGAGGCATCAACCTCTAAGAGGAAGGGCTTACTCTCATCGGGTCTTTGAAGAACGGGAGCAGTTGAAAAGTGTCTTTTTACTGCCTCAAAAGCCTGAGATGTCTCAGTAGACCAGGCTTTGGGATTAGCACCTTTCTTAGTCAAGGCCACCAAAGGGGCCACCAAAGTAGAAAAATGGGGTATGAACTGCCTGTAATAATTTATGAATCCTAAGAATGGTTGCACCGCCTTCAAGGAATGAGGTTCGGACCATTGCAGGACAGCAGAGAGCTTCGCAGGATCCATAGCCAGGCCCTCTTGTGAGATAATGTAACCCAAAAAAGGCAATGAGGACTGCTCGAATACACATTTCTCGAGTTTAGCAAACAATGAGTGCTCCCTTAAACGGGAAAGGACACGAACGACATCCTCACGATGAGTCTCCAGATCAGGAGAAAAAATCAGGATGTCGTCTAGATACACCACTACTGAGGATAACAGTAAATCCCTGAACACATCGTTTACGAAGTCCTGAAATACTGCGGGTGCATTACATAACCCAAGAGGCATGACGAGGTATTCATAGTGACCGTCTCGGGTGTTAAAAGCGGTCTTCCATTCGTCACCCTTTCGAATTCGTACCAAGTTATACGCACCCCGCAGATCCAACTTTGTAAAAACTTGAGCTCCTCTCAGTCTGTCAAAGAGCTCCGAAATTAAAGGTAATGGGTATTTGTTCTTTATTGTGATTGCGTTGAGACCCCTGTAATCTATGCAGGGACGCAAATCACCCTCTTTCTTCCGAACAAAGTAAAACCCAGCTCCCGCGGGAGAGACAGACTTACGAATGAACCCCTTCTCTAAACTCTCTCTTATATAGGTCGACATGGCCTCCGACTCAGGTATCGACAGGGGGTAAACCCTGCCTTTAGGTGGAACCGAACCTGGGATAAGGTCTATGGCACAGTCATACGGCCTATGGGGTGGAAGAACCTCAGCACCCTGTTTGGAGAACACGTCAGCGAAATCCAGATAGGGTGTAGGTATGGGAGAGAGATCAGTAGATGCAACCGCAATGACCTTAGGTGGTAAGGGAAGACATCGGGACTGACATTTCGAACCCCAACTAATAATGCTGTCAGACTCCCAGTCAATGTGAGGAGCATGAGTCCGAAGCCATGGGAGACCCAGAAGGACGTCGTCTATACCCTCAGGCAAAACAAGAAAAGAAATCTCCTCTATGTGACCCTGAGACAGGGAAAGGCGCAAGGGAACTGTCCTCAATGTAATGGAGTCAGACAACATAGTTCCATTAACAACACGGACAGGAATAGGCGCCTCTAACATGATAGAGGGAATATTGTGTCCCTTTACAAATCCTGAGGACACAAAAGTCCCGTCAGCTCCGGAATCCACAAAAGCCATAATAGGCCATGTATTCTCAGATAACGAGAGCTGACCTGGGATACAACACTTAGAGGGTGCAGAAGACGTCTCTAGTAACCCCCCTCTAATGGTTACTAGGCCAGGGAGTTTCCCTGACGACTAGGACACTTGTTGGCATAGTGCCCAGCCTGATGACATACGTAACATATAGGAGGACCAGACTTGCGTAGTCTGGAAGACGTATGACCTAACTCCATATGAGTGGGAGATGTTTCAGATGCTGAGGAAGATGGTAGCGGACCCTCAACAACTGGAATAGCCCGATGCTTAGGGCGTGAGGAAGAGACCTCGAGTCTACGTTCCTTATGGCGTACATCGATCCTCGTTGCTACTGTGATCAAGTCCTCCAGAAAAGCAGGGACCTCACGAGTAGCAAGAGCATCCTTGACATAGCCTGCCAACCCTCTCCAGAAGATAGGAATCAACACCTTCTCTGGCCAATCTAGTTCTGCCACCAGAGTTCTAAAAGCAATGGCATAAGAACTAGTGGATAACGAACCCTGAGATAGATCTAACAGTCTCAGGGACGCATCATGGGTAACCTGCGGACCCATGAATACCGCCTTAAGAGCATCAAGAAAGTCTTGATGTCTAAGAGTAACCACATCAGAGCGCTCCCATAGGGGAGTCGCCCATTCTAAGGCTTTGTCCTGAAGTAAGGAGATGATAAAGCCTACTCTGGACCTCTCCGTAGAGAAGCGAGAAGAGTTGACCTCTAGGTGTATCTGACACTGACTAATGAAACCACGACATGATCTGGCATCGCCAGAATATCTGTTTGGCAGAGCAAGTCGAGGATCATGTGCAGATGTCACCATGGTCTGAGGTTTATCCTCTATACTCTTGAGCCGTGACTCAAGTACTTGTATGTAACGGTGTAACTGCTGATATTCTGCCATAACTGCCAGACCCTTGGCTCAGTCCTAATGTTACGGGGGGCTGTCTGATAATAACCTAAAGGAGTATCAGACAGTCAGGGTCCACCGTGCAAAGACTCTGCTGCAGACTATGGCAGAGTGCAATACCTCTGTTAACTCACAGAAGGATATAATAAGTAAGTAAAGCAATTCCTCCCTTACTTGGAGGGTGTGTGGAATGATCTCTGTTAATAACCACAGAGACAAAGGCAATGTGTGCGAAATGGCACCTACCTAGGTCCGCTCTTCTAGTGGTGCAAAAGAGACGAACAGCAGCGTAAGCCGCACAAAGCTCCTACCTGCGTTCGCTCCACTAGTGTGCGAGGACATGAACCACTAGATATGGCACCTGCCTAGGTCCGCTCTTCTAGTGGTGCAAAAGAGACGAACAGCAGCGTAAGCCGCACAAAGCTCCTACCTCTGTTCGCTCCCCTAGTGTGCGAGGATACGAACAACTGCCAGACGCAGTATAAGGAACGTTACCCTAGCGGCAACGTCCACCTACGAGTCGAACCACAAAGGCCCAGCCAGACCATGTGCCTCAGGCACCTGCCTATGTCCGCTCCCCTAAGAGGTAAGGATATGGACAGCAGCCGAAGCTGTAAGGTATAAGAACGCTACCCTGCCGGTAGCGCTCACCTAGCATAGACAGAGGAATGCCTAGAGGAACGCACACAGAGCGTCTACTCTTATGCATGAACCAAGAGAACTGAGCGCCATGCGGCATGTGTCAGGGTCTTATATAGACTCTGTGCCTCATCCAAGATGGAGGACACCAGAGCCAATCCGCTGCCAGAACGACAGGAGTGACGTCATGCTGGCCTATCACCGAGCAAGGCATCACAAGCACATGACCAGCGACCAATCGGCATAGAAGGTGTCAGAGACATGTGACCTCGTGTCAGCGATGATGTCACCCGCACATGTGCAATGGCTCCAATATAGGACTTAGTCTCCGGCGCTCGCACATGTGCAGTAGCAAGAAATCTGGACTTAGTCTCCAGCGCTCGCACATGTGCAGTAGCAAGAAATCTGGACATAGTCTCCAGTGCTCGCAGCAACCGTAACACCAGGACTATATCAGAACTGACCCTCCCAGTGCCAGACAGCAACCATTGATAAAGGCGGACCAGATCCAAGTATGGTGCTTAATTAGCAATGCCTGTGGAAAGGGGTGCACTGGGAAGGTCAGTTCTGATATAGTCCTGGTATGTGTAGAGCTTGCTCCACATGCTGGGACTTGGGCTGCTCCTTATCCACAATAGCCTCTTTTACAACATAGAAGCGGCTATACAGTGCTGGCCAGAGGTATTGTCACCCCTGCAATTCTGTCAGATAATACTCAGTTTCTTCTTGAAAATGATTGCAATCACAAATTCTTTGGTATAATTATCTTCATTTAATTTGTCTTCAATGAAAAAAATAAAAAAAATTGTCATAAAGCCAAATTGGATATAATTCCACACCAAACATAAAAAAGGGGGTGGATAAAAGTATTGGCACTGTTTGAAAAATCATGTGATGCTTCTCTAATTTGTGTAATTAACAGCACCTGTAACTTACCTGTCGCACGGAACAGGTGTTGGCAATAAATAAATCACACTTGCAGCCAGTTGACATGGATTAAAGTTGACTCAACCTCTGTCCTGTGTCCTTGTGTGTACCACATTGAGCATGGAGAAAAGAAAGAAGACCAAAGAACTGTCTGAGGACTTGGGAAGCCAAATTGTGAGGAAGCATGAGCAATCTCAAGGCTACAAGTCCATCTCCAAAGACCTGAAAGTTCCTGTGTCTACGGTGCGCAGTGTCATCAAGAAGTTTAAAGCCCATGGCACTGTGGCTAACCTCCCTAGTAGAGATGAGCGAACCGGTCCCGGTTCGGCTCGAGGCGGTTCGCCGAACGGGGGGTCTGGCTCGAGTTCGGCTCGTCGAACGTTCGACGAACCGAACTCGAGCCCATAGGAAACAATGGCAGGCAATCACAAACACAGTAAAACACCTAGAAAACACCCTGAAAGGTGTCCAAAAGGTGACAAACAACTCACAACATAACACAAACACATGGGAAAGTGACAAGGACATATACTCATGTGAAAACAAAACAGCTGGACAAGGAAAAAGAGGGAGACACACAGATATATGAGTATATGCAAAGAAACATCGATTCCATTATTGTGCAACTTGAGCCCTGCTCATTTTAGGCTTCCAATCTGGATAAATTGCCTGAGCTCGCCACGTACGCCTTGAGGATCTTGTCGTGTCCTGCAGCCAGCGTTCTCTCGGAACCTGTCTTCAGTGCTGCTGGGGGTCTGCTGGCAGATAAGCACACGTGTCTGTCCACTGACAATGTGGACCTGGCTCTCAGAGGACTTTTCTTCCCCTGGGTCAGCCAGGGGAGGCGAAAGGCACGCGTATTTTTGAGAGTGCTTCATGCAAAGCATCTTTTTCTTTGTCAAAAGGGGGGCTCAACCGATGCCAGTCAAGTGGGGTGTGTGTGGCCCAGTTAGTGGCAACGAGGGAGACTGTGGTTGGAGTCCCCTCGCTGTGTCTCTAAAAGAACCAAGATGAACAAGTCATGGCTCTCAGAGGACTTTTCTTCCCCTGGGTCAGCCAGGGGACGGGAAAGGCACGCGTATTTTTGAGAGTGCTTCATGCAAAGCATCTTTTTCTTTTTCAAAAGGGGGCTCAACCGATGCCAGTCAAGTGGGGTGTGTGTGGCCCAGTTAGTGGCAACGAGGGAGACTGTGGTTGGAGTCCCCTCGCTGTGTCTCTAAAAGAACCAAGATGAACAAGTCATGGCTCTCAGAGGACTTTTCTTCCCCTGGGTCAGCCAGGGGACGGGAAAGGCACGCGTATTTTTGAGAGTGCTTCATGCAAAGCATCTTTTTCTTTTTCAAAAGGGGGCTCAACCGATGCCAGTCAAGTGGGGTGTGTGTGGCCCAGTTAGTGGCAACGAGGGAGACTGTGGTTGGAGTCCCCTCGCTGTGTCTCTAAAAGAACCAAGATGAACAAGTCATGGCTCTCAGAGGACTTTTCTTCCCCTGGGTCAGCCAGGGGACGGGAAAGGCACGCGTATTTTTGAGAGTGCTTCATGCAAAGCATCTTTTTCTTTTTCAAAAGGGGGCTCAACCGATGCCAGTCAAGTGGGGTGTGTGTGGCCCAGTTAGTGGCAACGAGGGAGACTGTGGTTGGAGTCCCCTCGCTGTGTCTCTAAAAGAACCAAGATGAACAAGTCATGGCTCTCAGAGGACTTTTCTTCCCCTGGGTCAGCCAGGGGACGGGAAAGGCACGCGTATTTTTGAGAGTGCTTCATGCAAAGCATCTTTTTCTTTGTCAAAAGGGGGGGTCAACCGATGCCAGTCAAGTGGGGTGTGTGTGGCCCAGTTAGTGGCAACGAGGGAGACTGTGGTTGGAGTCCCCTCGCTGTGTCTCTAAAAGAACCAAGATGAACAAGTCATGGCTCTCAGAGGACTTTTCTTCCCCTGGGTCAGCCAGGGGACGGGAAAGGCACGCGTATTTTTGAGAGTGCTTCATGCAAAGCATCTTTTTCTTTTTCAAAAGGGGGCTCAACCGATGCCAGTCAAGTGGGGTGTGTGTGGCCCAGTTAGTGGCAACGAGGGAGACTGTGGTTGGAGTCCCCTCGCTGTGTCTCTAAAAGAACCAAGATGAACAAGTCATGGCTCTCAGAGGACTTTTCTTCCCCTGGGTCAGCCAGGGGACGGGAAAGGCACGCGTATTTTTGAGAGTGCTTCATGCAAAGCATCTTTTTCTTTGTCAAAAGGGGGGGTCAACCGATGCCAGTCAAGTGGGGTGTGTGTGGCCCAGTTAGTGGCAACGAGGGAGACTGTGGTTGGAGTCCCCTCGCTGTGTCTCTAAAAGAACCAAGATGAACAAGTCATGGCTCTCAGAGGACTTTTCTTCCCCTGGGTCAGCCAGGGGACGGGAAAGGCACGCGTATTTTTGAGAGTGCTTCATGCAAAGCATCTTTTTCTTTTTCAAAAGGGGGCTCAACCGATGCCAGTCAAGTGGGGTGTGTGTGGCCCAGTTAGTGGCAACGAGGGAGACTGTGGTTGGAGTCCCCTCGCTGTGTCTCTAAAAGAACCAAGATGAACAAGTCATGGCTCTCAGAGGACTTTTCTTCCCCTGGGTCAGCCAGGGGACGGGAAAGGCACGCGTATTTTTGAGAGTGCTTCATGAAAAGCATCTTTTTCTTTGTCAAAAGGGGGGGTCAACCGATGCCAGTCAAGTGGGGTGTGTGTGGCCCAGTTAGTGGCAACGAGGGAGACTGTGGTTGGAGTCCCCTCGCTGTGTCTCTAAAAGAACCAAGATGAACAAGTCATGGCTCTCAGAGGACTTTTCTTCCCCTGGGTCAGCCAGGGGACGGGAAAGGCACGCGTATTTTTGAGAGTGCTTCATGCAAAGCATCTTTTTCTTTTTCAAAAGGGGGCTCAACCGATGCCAGTCAAGTGGGGTGTGTGTGGCCCAGTTAGTGGCAACGAGGGAGACTGTGGTTGGAGTCCCCTCGCTGTGTTTTACATGCTTTTAGAAGGGCATGAAATGGCTTGGAGGTTGACTTTCATCATATGCAAACTGTTGGCTACCAAAATGCTGCCTTTCCAACAACTGTGGTTATAGGCAATGAGGAACATACTGATGAAGATGAGACGCAGATACCCGATTGGGATGACAACTTAAATATTCGGTCAGGGCAAGAAGAAACTCGGTCTGAGGGGTAGGGGAGTGCAAACACAACAATTGATGATTAAGTTCTAGATCACACCTACTGTCAACCCACAGTCAGACACTCGAGGAGGTCAACAGAGGCGGTGGAGGAGGATGCAACCGACGTCGAAGTAACCTGGCGCCTTCCTGGACACAGTCGGAGCACTGGTAGCACGTCTACAACTGCATCCTCAGCCACCACTCTGCCTCTGAGCATTATTCGGGGTGGATCAACAGGTCGCATGGCCTCTAAGCCTTGCCTAGCCAGGTCCTTTTTTGACATAGAAAAAGATCGCCCAAATTATGTGATCTGTAAAATTTGTCATGGTTCTCTTAGTAGAGGTCAAAACCTCAGCAGTTTGACAACTTCTTCCATGAATCGTCACATGAATAAATATCATATGGCCCGATGGGAAGCTCACCGTGCTGCAATGCGGCCTAGCGGAGCGAACCATCCACCGCCTGCCCCTTCCAGTGCATCCGCGCGCTCGTCATCTTCTAGGACTGTGGGGACAGCTGTCACACCTGTTTTTCCACCCACAACTTCCACCACTGTAACCGCAACAGGCAGTTTGCTTGGTAGGTCGTCAGTTGGTTTGGAAGGGGAAACAAGTGAGTGTGTACAGCTCTCTCAGACATCGATAGCACCAACTTTGGATGAAGGCAACATCATGTCTCCGCCTGCACTTTCCTCACAAAGCTGCATTTTTCCAGGGACACCCGACTCAACACCGTCTACACACAGCAGCCAGATCTCTGTCCCTCAGATGTGGTCAAATAAAAGGCCACTTCCTGCGACCCATGACAAAGCGAAGAGGTTGACTCTATCCCTCTGTAAGCTGTTGACTACAGAAATGCTGCCTTTCCGCCTAGTGGACACACAGGATTTTAGAGACCTTATGTCTGTCGCTGTGCCCCAGTACCAGATGCCTAGTCGCCACTACTTCTCTAAGAAAGGTGTGCCCGCGCTACACCAGCATGTCGCACACAACATCACCGCTTCCTTGAGAAACTCTGTGTGTGAACGGGTGCATTTCACCACCGATACTTGGACCAGTAAGCATGGACAGGGACGTTACATGTCGCTGACTGGCCACTGGGTAACTATGGTGATAGATGGTGAAGGGCCTGCTGCACAAGTCTTGCCGTCCCCACGACTTGTGTGTCAATCCTCTGTCTGTCCAAGTTCCGCCACTGCTTCTGCATCCTCCACCTCATCTGGGTCCTCCACCTCCGCCCCAAGCCTGCCTGGTCAGGCCACCAGCGTTCTCACTGCGCAGAAGGAATCACGCACCCCTCATTACTATGCTGGTAGCAGAGCGCAACGGCATCAGGCGGTCTTTAGCTTGACATGTCTTTGAAATAGGAGTCACACAGCGACTGAGTTGTGGGCAGCTCTGGAGACTGATTTTGATAAATGGTTGTCTCCACTCAACCTGCAGCCTGGTAAGGCCGTGTGCGACAATGCTGCAAACCTGGGTGCGGCCCTTCGCCTGGGCAAGGTGACACACGTGCCTTGTATGGCTCACGTGTTTAACCTTGTTGTCCAGCAATTTTTAACACACTATCCCGGCCTAGATGGCCTTCTGACCAGGGCACGGAAACTGTCTGCAGTGCTCACTTCCGCCGTTCAACCGCCGCACCTGAGCGACTTGCATCGCTCCAGAAGTCTTTCGGCCTGCCGGTTCATCGCCTGAAATGCGATGTGGCGACACGCTGGAATTCAACTCTCCACATGTTACAGCGACTGTGGCAGCACCGGCGAGCCCTGGTGCAATACGTCATGATGTATAGCCTGGGCCAACGAGATGCAGAAGTGGGGCAGATCACCCTGATGGAGTGATCTCAGATCAAGGACCTATGCACCCTTCTGCACAGTTTCGACATGGCGACGAATATGTTTAGCGCTGACAATGCCATTATCAGCATGACGATTACAGTCATTTACATGCTGGAGCACACGCTAAACACTATTCGTAGTCAGGGGGTGGGACAACAGGAAGGGGAGGAACTACAGGAGGATTCATATGCGCAAGACACAACAACATCACCAAGGTCCAGACGTTCATCATCACCAACGCGGCAGGCATGGGACCATGGGGGACAGGGATCAACAAGGGCGCATGGTAGCAGGTGAGATGTTGAGGAAGGTGCAGGAGGACATGAAGATATGGAGGACGAACTGTCCATGGACATGGAAGACTCAGCAGATGAGGGGGACCTTGGTCAAATTTCAGTTGAAAGAGGTTGGGGGGAGATGACAGAGGAAGAAAGAACGGTTAGCACCTCTATGCCACAAACACAGCGTGGACTTGGTGCGCATGGCTGCGCAAGACACATGAGTGCCTTCTTGTTGCACTACCTCCAACATGACCCTCGTATTGTCAAAATTAGAAGTGATGATGACTACTGGCTTGCCACACTATTAGATCCCCGGGACAAGTCCAAATTTTGTGACATAATTCCACCCATAGAAAGGGACGCACGTATGCAGGAGTATCAGCAGAAGCTGTTACTCGATCTTAGCTCGGCTTTTCCACCAAACAACCGTGCAGGTGAAGGGAGTGATTCTCCCAGTTGTAACTTGACAAACATGGGACGGCCTCGTCATCTTCAACAGTCTACCCGTACCAGTAGGACCGTATCTGGTGCTGGTAACAGCAATTTTATGGAATCTTTTCATAATTTTTTTAGACCCTCCTTTGCAAGGCCACCAGAGACAACAAGTCTGACACATAGTCAACGGATGGAGAGGATGATACAGGAGTATCTCCAAATGAACATCGATGCAATGACTTTGCAAATGGAGCCTTGCTCCTTTTGTGCTTCAAATCTAGAAAAATGTCAAGAGCTCTCCAGTTACGCCTCGAAGATTTTGTCGTGTCCAGCTGCCAGCGTTGTCTCTGAACGTGTCTTCAGTGCTGCTGGGTGTGTGCTGACAGATAAGCGCACGCGTCTGTCCAGTGACAATGTGGACAGACTGACGTTCATCAAAATGAACAAGTCATGGATCCAGAAGGAATTTACTACCCCTGTGTCATCCTGGGGAGAGTAAATGCTTGTGGATTTGGAATGTGCTTGATGCAAATCAAAACATCCTGTTTGCAACTAGGGCACAAGTGCTGCCACTGATAAGGTGTCTGTGTGGGGCCCAATTTTTGGAAAAAAAGGGAGACTCCGCTTGGAGTAACCCTTGCTTGCTGTGTTTTTTAAAAATGATACAAGATGAACAGATCTGAAGGCAAGATGAAGCCAACATCATGTCTCCGCCTGCACTTTTCTCACAAACCTGCATTTTTCCAGGGACACCCTACTCAACACCGTCTACAGACAGCAGCCAGATCTCTGTCCCTCAGATGTGGTCAAATAAAAGGCCACTTACTGCGACCCATGACAAAGCTAAGTGGTTGACTCTATCCCTCTGTAAGCTGTTGGCTACCGAAATGCTGCCTTTACGCGTAGTGGACACACAGGATTTTACAGACCTTATGTCTGTCGCTGTGCCCCAGTACCAGATGCCCAATCACCACTGCTTCTCCAAGAAAAGCATGCCCGCGCTACACCGGCATGTCGCACACAACATCACCACTTCCTTGAGAAAATCTGTGTGCGACAGGGTGCATTTCAACACAGATACTTGGACCAGTAAGCATAGACAGGGTCATTACATGTCACTGACTGGGCACTGGCAAACTATGGTGAGAGATGGAGAAGGGTCTGCTGTACAAGTCTTGCCGTCCCCACGAGTTGTTTCAATCCTTGTTCTGTATGTAGAAGTTAATACACTGCTTCTGCCTCTTCAACCTCGTGTGGGTCCTCTACCTTTGCGCAAACCCTGTGTGGTCAGGCCACCCTTCCTTGCAACTGCGCACAAGGACTACCACACACCTCCTTACTATGCTGGCAGCAGAGCTCAATGCCATCAGGCGGTCAAAGTTTTACTTTGAAATGTATGGGAAATGTGAGTCACACCGCTATTACAGAGAATAGTAGTCAGGCAGGGTCAAAACATTAATTGAGGAACAGGAACAGAATGGGACGGCCAGGACTTAATCAGAAAACAAGCAGAGGTGAAATGCGTATCGGCCAACAAGGTACATAAACAGCAAGCAGGAAAAGTAGTCAGGTAACAAGCACACAAAATCATAAAACTGAACTGGGGGTAAAATTAACCAGAGGTTCATAGCTATGTCTGGCAGTGGTCTGCAGACAGGATGGGCATAAAAAAGGGTGTGGTGTCTTCCCATTGGTTGTAGCTGAATGATGGTATTTCATCTGTGAGATACCCACCAGCTACATTCAGCCAGAGATTCTGCATCTGTCAAGGTAATGCAGCCCAGTGGGTGAGCATAACCTGCGTCCACCTGCGCCGCTGGCATCGACTACTCTCCCATCATCAGCACTATTCATGAAAGGAACACGTTGTCACCTGGCGACCGGAGTACAAATTGACGGAGCGGACTCCGTTGGTGACTTAACAGCCGTGTGCGGCAATGATGCAAACCTGGCTGCGGGCCATCCTCAGGGCAATGTGACACACGTGCCTTTTATGGCTCACGTGTTGATCCGAATTCTCCAGCAATTTTTAAAACACCATCACGGCCTACATGGCCTTGTGCAGCGGGCACGCTCGCTATGTGCTCACTTCCATCGTGCGCACACAGCAGCTCAACAACTTTCATCACTCCGGAAGTCTTAGGGTCTGGCAGTTAAACGCCGGAAATGCGATGTTCCGACACGCAGGAATTGGAATCTGCACATGTTGCAGCGTGTGTGGCAGCACCGCAGAGCCCTGCTGAAATACGGTAAGACATATAGCCTGGGATAAGTTGATCCAGAGGTGGTGCAGATCACGCTGCTGGAGTGGTGTCAGATCAAGGACCTATGCACCCTGCTACACAGTTTTGAAATGTCGACGAAGATGTTTAGCACTGGCAATGTCATTCTCAGCGTGACAATTCTGGTCATCTACATGATGGAGCACACTGTAATTATTATTCGGAGTCAGGTGTTGGGACAAGAGGAAGGGGAGGAAGTACAGGAGGAGTCATATGCGGAAGGGATAACAAGATCTACGAGGTCCAGATGGTCAGCGGCACCTATGCGGCAGTCATGGTGAGGGAGAGGGATTAACAAGGGCGCATAGTATCAGCAAAAAGTGTTGATGAAAGTGCAGGAGCCCATGAAGAAATGGAGGACGAACTGGCGATGGGCATGGAAGACTCAGCAGATGAGTGAGAGCTTGCTCACATTTCGGTTGTGCGAGGTTGTGGGTAGAGGGCAGAGGAAGGATGCACGATTCTCACCTCTCTGCCACCAACACACCAAGGACTTGGTCCTCCTGGATGCACAAGACACATGAGCGCCTTCTTGCTGCACTACCTACATGACCCTCGGATTGTATGAATTTGAAGTAATCCTGAATACTGGGTTGCCACACTGTTAGATCCCCGGTACAAGACAAAATTTGGCGAACTAATTCCTGCCATAGAAATAGACGCACGTATACAGGAGTATCTGCAGAATGTGGTACGCAATCTTAGATCTACTTTTCCACTAAACACCAGTGCTGCACAGAGTGAATCTCAACACTTTGTCATGGATAGGAGGAAATGGTCTTTTACTTGTCCACATCGGAGGGACCGAGGGATGGCTGCTGTGCTGAGATGGCGTTGAGTACGGTGTCCCTGCACAGTTGCACTTTTGGTCATATCCCAAAATGAGTTGAAAAAGGACAGATGCTGTTGGAAAGGGGAACAGGTGTGTTGGAAAGGGGAAAAAAATTTTGGTCCGTGGATTTGGTGGTTAAACAACTGTAACATTTGCTGAAGAAACAACATCTGTTACAGTGGGACTGGCAGATTTGGATAAAGTGGTATATAATCTGTGACCGCTATATAACAAAAATTAATAAGAAAAGAAAGAGAAAGGTATATATCACCTTCAGCAGTCAGTGTCCACCGTGCTCCCAGTTGGAAAAGGAGAGGTTGGCAACTTGAAGGTTTGGTGGAGGATACAGAGCTGTGTGGCTATGAAACTAATAGTAGCCTGAACCGAGTTAGACGCCATTCGGATCTGGAGACTGTGAGCCCTGTTAGCGTCACAGGGTCCACATGCCCACCCAGCCCAGGAACTCCCTGTTAACAACACAGGGGCCATTGAGTACGCTGACCGTGTGCGTAGGGGCCACACCTGTGGACAGCAGGCGCATCAGCAGCAGCAGGCCTGTTAATGCCACTGGGCTGCACAAGCAGGACTGTTAGGACAGGAGCTGGTCTTAATCGTTCTGCGTTACCAACTGTGGTGGTGGCCTGCATCCACCACCCTATCCCTGCCTACCTCTGGCCTAAAGCCGCAATGGGTTCAACACATGGAGGTGTGCTCTTTCGGAGCATAATAGAAGACTGCGCACCTCCTTGTTGGCTCCAGCCCCTTTTATAACCTGGGTCCGCCCCAAACCAGGGTGAACCACAATGCACCTCCTGGAGACAAAAGCAGAGTGACACGTCATGAGTGGCATAACTAGCGTCCTATTTGGAAACGCAACTTCAATGATGACCTCATGGCTGCCATGACCCAAACACCTCACCAGTCATCGTCTGACCATCAATAATGCGGTGACAAGTCATAGGTGTGGGCCTCTGCAAGCCATTTGGGAGGACACCTGATGCCCTGTGGTCTATATGGGACCCCCACATCAGGGCCAGGGCCAAAGAGTTCATTACCGGACCTAGTCTCTGATGCAGGAAGTGCCTGAGCATGCTCAGTAGCATGAAATACAGTCTCTGAAAAAAGACTATCAGCTTTAGCATGGTGTCTAGGCACAAAACAGGACTTAGACCCGGCACAGAATGCAAGCACCTGTGCAAAGAGGCTTTTCACACTTAGTGTGGGAGCATGCGCTGTATCCCGAAATGAAGACTTAGCGTCAGGAATGGCACAGTCAGGCTGAGCATACTCACTAGGCGAAACACTGTAATTATGCTGCAGCTGGGGTACATCGGCACACGCATGCGCACTAGCTGCCTCTCCACACTTAGACGTGGAGGGGAAATTTGTCTTGGAGATGCTGTCTATGAACAGAAGGAAAAGCTAAAGGAAGCCTGACTTTCTATCCCTCCGAATTATGAAATGCAGCAATGAATTCCATGAGTTTGCTATAACATTAGCGTAGCTAAATGTGCATGAGGGTGTGATGTAGAGGTGCTAGAAATAGCTTGTCACCAGTGGGGCACTAATGGAATACAACAGCCAGTTCTATGATGCCACAAAATGGCAGTATTTTGTGCTATCATTATAGCTTATTAAAAACAGAGCACGAGGTTGTCATGCAGAGGTGCTGCACATAGATTTGCAGTAGTGTGAATAGACAAAAGTACAATAGCCACGTTTAGGATACAACTAGGTACAGTGAGTGTTTGCTAGTATAATGGCTGAGTTTAAAAAAGTTTGAGTGTGCAATGCAGGCAGACGTGCTGCAAATAACGTTCCAATACTGTGAATAGACAAAAGTACAATAGCCACGTTTAGGATACAACTAGGTACACTGAGTGTTTGCTACTATAAATGGCTGAGTTTAAAAAAGTTTGAGTGTGCAATGCAGGCAGACGTGCTGCAAATAACGTTCCAATACTGTGAATTGACAAAAGTACAATAGCCACGTTTAGGATACAACTAGGTACAGTGAGTGTTTGCTAGTATAATGGCTGAGTTTAAAAAAGTTTGAGTGTGCAATGCAGGCAGACGTGCTGCAAATAACGTTCCAATACTGTGAATTGACAAAAGTACAATAGCCACGTTTAGGATACAACTAGGTACAGTGAGTGTTTGCTAGTATAATGGCTGAGTTTAAAAAAGTTAGAGTGTGCAATGCAGGCAGACGTGCTGCAAATATCGTTCCAATACTGTGAATAGACAAAAGTAAAATAGCCACGTTTAGGATACAACTAGGTACACTGAGTGTTTGCTAGTATAATGGCTGAGTTTAAAAAAGTTAGAGTGTGCAATGCAGGCAGACGTGCTGCAAATATCGTTCCAATACTGTGAATAGACAAAAGTACAATAGCCACGTTTAGGATACAACTAGGTACACTGAGTGTTTGCTACTATAAATGGCTGAGTTTAAAAAAGTTTGAGTGTGCAATGCAGGCAGACGTGCTGCAAATAACGTTCCAATACTGTGAATTGACAAAAGTACAATAGCCACGTTTAGGATACAACTAGGTACACTGAGTGTTTGCTACTATAAATGGCTGAGTTTAAAAAAGTTAGAGTGTGCAATGCAGGCAGACGTGCTGCAAATATCGTTCCAATACTGTGAATAGACAAAAGTACAATAGCCACGTTTAGGATACAACTAGGTACACTGAGTGTTTGCTAGTATAATGGCTTAGTAACAATGAGTTGTAGTGTGCAATGCAGGCAGACGTGCTCTGCAAATGTCTTTGCACTAGTGGGACTATAGCAAAGTCCAATAGCCACGTTTAGGATGCCACTAGGTACACTGAGTGTTTGCTAGTAAAATTGCTTAGTTTAAAAAAGTTGGAGTGTGCAATGCAGGCAGATGTGCTCTGCTAATATCTTTGCACTAGTGGGACTATAGCAAAGTCCAATAGCCACGTATAGGATGCCACTAGGTACACTGAGTGTTTGCTAGTATAATGGCTTAGTTAAAATGAGTTTGAGTGTGCAATGCAGGCAGACGCGCTATGCAAATGTCTTTGCACTAGTGGGACTATAGCAAAGTCCAATAGCCACGTATAGGATGCCACTAGGTACACTGAGTGTTTGCTAGTATAATGGCTTGGTTTTAATGAGTTGGAGTGTGCAATGCAGGCAGACGCGCTCTGCAAATGTCTTTGCACTAGTGGGACTATAGCAAAGTCCAATAGCCACGTATAGGATGCCACTAGGTACACTGAGTGTTTGCTAGTATAATGGCTTGGTTAGAATGAGTTGTAGTGTGCAATGCAGGCAGATGTGCTCTGCTAATGTCTTTGCACTAGTGGGACTATAGCAAAGTCCAATAGCCACGTATAGGATGCCACTAGGTACACTGAGTGTTTGCTAGTATAATGGCTTAGTTAAAATGAGTTTGAGTGTGCAATGCAGGCAGACGCGCTATGCAAATGTCTTTGCACTAGTGGGACTATAGCAAAGTCCAATAGCCACGTATAGGATGCCACTAGGTACACTGAGTGTTTGCTAGTATAATGGCTTGGTTAGAATGAGTTGTAGTGTGCAATGCAGGCAGATGTGCTCTGCTAATGTCTTTGCACTAGTGGGACTATAGCAAAGTCCAATAGCCACGTATAGGATGCCACTAGGTACACTGAGTGTTTGCTAGTATAATGGCTTAGTTATCAGTTGGAGTGTGCAGAGGACAAGAGGGTACAGTGGCAGGATTGTGGTGCTCTGGGTAGAGGAATGGAAGCCTGCCTTTCTATTCCCTCCTAATGGTGAAATGCAGGTAGGAAATCCCTGACCTGGGCTACACAGACGCTGTTGCTGTTTGCAGGACCTGTCACCTATGGCTCTCTGACCCTGCCGGTTGGAGCCCTTAAAAGGACTGCTATAAAGTGCTCTCCCTAAGCTGTCTAACGCTGTGTATGCAGCGCATACAGCTGTATCGGCTATAGGACTCAGGAAGACGGAGCTGCGACAGTGATGTCTGACACCAAAGACGCAGAAGGCAGATAATGGCGTCCGTGAAGAAAATGTCCAGTTTTATAATGCAGGGACATGTGACATGCAGATCCTATCACACATGCCGTTGCTTCTCTGGCTCAAAGTCCACTTAGCTGTGTGTGTGTCTGGGATTGGCTGACATGCTGGCCCGCCCCACAAGACGCGCGCGCTTAGGGAAGGAAGACAAGAAAAAAAAAAAAAAAAAAATGGCGATCGCCATTATAGAAACAGCAGTGATCTGAAGGCGCTGTTCACGCACACTATACACTGAAATGTGATAATAGTTTGATTCACAGAGTGACTTACACTATTACAGCAGAAACCAAGCTATGATTTAGCTGTTTTTTGGCTGCTAGAACCGTTCTCGAACGTTTCTAGAACTACCGAGCTTTTGCAAAAAGCTCGAGTTCTAGTTCGATCTAGAACATGCCCCAAAATCACTCGAGCCGCGAACTGGAGAACCACGAACCACGAACCGCGCTCAACTCTACTCCCTAGATGTGGAAGGAAAAGAAAAATTGACGAGAGATTTCAACGCAAGATTGTGCGGATGGTGGATAAAGAACCTCGACTAACATTCAAACAAGTTCAATCTGCCCTGCAGTCCGAGGGTACAACAGTGTCAACCCGTACTATCCGTCAGCGTCTGACTGAAAAGGGACTGTATGGTAGGATACCCAGGAAGACCCCACTTCTTACCCCGAGACATAAAAAAGCCAGGCTGGAGTTTGCCAAAACTTACCTGAGAAAGCCTAAAACGTTTTGGAAGAATGTTCTCTGGTCAGATGAGACAAAAGTAGAGCTTTTTAGGAAAAGCCATCAACATAGAGTTTACAGGAAAAACAAAGAGGCATTCAAAGAAAAGAACACGGTCCCTATAGTCAAACATGGCGGAGGTTCCCTGATGTTTTGGGATTGCTTTGCTGGATCTGGCACTGGACTGCTTGACCGTGTGAATGGCATTATGAAGTCTGAAGACTACCAACAAATTTTGCAGCATAATGTGGGGCCTAGTGTGAGAAAGCTGGGTCTCCCTCAGAGGTCATGGGTCTTCCAGCAGGACAATGACCCAAAACACACTTCAAAAAGCACTAGAAAATGGTTTGAGAGAAAGCACTGGAGACTACTAAAGTGGCCAGCAATGAGTCCAGACCTGAAACCCATAGAACACCTGTGGAGAGATCTCAAAATGGCAGTTTGGAGAAGGCACCCTTAAAATCTCAGGGACCTGGAGCAGTTTGCCAAAGAAGAATGGTCTAAAATTCCAGCAGAGCACTGTAAGAAACTCGTTGATGGTTACCGGAAGCGGTTGTTCGCAGTTATTTTGGCTAAAGGTTGTACAACCAAGTATTAGGCTAAGGGTGCCAATACTTTTGTCTGGCCCATTTTTGAAGTTTTGTGTGAAATGATCAATGATTTTATTTTTGTTTCATTTTCTTTTGTGTTTTTTCATTGCAATCAAAATAAATGAAGATAATAATAACAAAGAATTTGTGATTGCAATCATTTTCAGGAAGAAACTGAGTATTCTCTGACAGAATTGCAGGGGTGCCAATACTTTTGGCCAGCACTGTATATAGGTTACAGGTATGTGTGCTCCATTATGGTTCTGCTTTTACCTTTATCTAGGAGGCCGCATGGCGCATGAAATACATAATATAGAGTAGGACCCCCCTATGGAGATTTGCCGTTACATTAGCAGTGGTGGCTCAAAGAATTGATCAATTATTTGCTAAAAATCTCATTTTGTATTATAGTACAGTTGTAATAAATCTGTGAATTTGCACTTTTTATATGATGCATGCCATATTCAGATCGTGCTGGCTCCCCTCTCTCTCTGTTTGGTCGTAGTTATGCTACAAATGTCTGGTGGCTGATCACCAACGTGCTATGTGTGACGCCCTGAACTAGCCAGGTAGTCACAGACATAACAACACACACACCCCCTCCCCTAGACAGTTACAACAGTCAAACAAAAAATCCTTGTTGCCTCCCTCCAGGGTCTGTTGGCCACACCAGGTGGGGCGGGGCCAGGCAGTTGGCCCCACCCACCGAGGAGTTCACAGGTCTGGAGGTGGGAAAACAGACAGATTAGTTTTGGAGGTGAAAGTGAGAAGACAGAAACTGTCGGTGTCTGGGTAGGGGCCCAGACACAAACAGCAAGGTCGGCAGACGGTGGTGGCCGGCTGCAGGAGTTAGTGAATCTCTGCAGAGCCATAGGACCGGGGTCGGGCATTGGCCCGCCGGTACCGAACCGGGGAGCGGAGTGAAGCTAAGCACACAGGCAGGGCCATCGGACCCCGACCAGGCTTGGAGCTGCCGACAATAGTCAAATCCGAGTGTGACAGGAACCCCAGGGGTTTCCCAACAACCAAGACCTGACAGAAGGCAATAGTCCACACTGAGAGGATATACAGCAACCGCCATAGGCTAGAGATCCAAGGGCCAGCGCCTGCGGGCAAAACGGGCTCCTACGGCACCTATACGCCGGGGAGCGGACTACCGGTGGGCAACCACAGGAGTCAGAACATTCTAACAGGTGCAGGGAAAGACAGCCACCATCAGCCGTCTGGGGAGAGCACAACACTGCAGCCGGCTGCGGGACCCGTCCAACCAGCCATTTGGTTTACCAGAGACTCTGTCATTGACTGTCTGAGTGAGTACACCAGTGCCATCCGGCACCGCACCGCGCTGTCCCTGCAACCCTGCACCCCCAGCCATCCAGCCTCCCCGTGTCACCACCGGGCCCCGGGATCACCAACCCCTACCCATGGAGGTGACAACATCCTAGCTGCTCCCTACCATCATTCCCGGGATCCCCGTCACCAGCAGCGGTGGTGCTAATAATCACCACGACCCGTGGGTGGCGTCACGAACTAACTCCCTAAACAAACCACCCCCTTTTCACTCGTGGACGAGGAGCGCTGTTCGAGTCCCCGGGTCCGGCCCACCGCTCGAGCCACCGAGCAGCAGCAGAAGCCCCGGACCCGAGCGTGGCGAGCGCGTCCCCTCCGCCCGCGACACTATGCAACCCTGATCTTGGTTTGCAATATATTCCTCCTGTTGGTAGCTGTTGACATTCAGTTGCCTTACCCTTTTCCACAGGCATTGCTAATTAAGCACCATACTTGGGTCTGGTCTGCCTTTATCCACACCTCCCAACATTTAAAGATGAGAAAGAGGGACAAAGTATGCAATTTTAAGCCACACCCCTAACCACACCCATTTTGCAATCTGTCATGCCCAAATCCAATCCTTTTCAGTACTGCTGATCACATTGTTTAAGGCTGCGTGCCCACGATCAGTATTTGCAGCATTTTGGATGAAGCGTGTTTTTGCTGTGTCTAAAACGCTGCATTATACAGTACAAGCACAGTGGAGGGATTTCTAGAAATCCCGTGCCCACTGTGCTTGTTTTTCTGCAGCAAACACTGACCTGCTGAGCGTCTTTCCAGACTGCAGCATATCAATTGTTTGCTGCAGTTGCATGCATCCTCCGTAGGGAGAACACAGCAGGAGACCGCAGTGCACTGAACCCTGATCGTGGGCACAGGCAGCTGTGGTCTCCTGCGGAGGAGACGTGCAGCCCCGCAGGTCAGGATCCGCTGCCGCCAGGATACAGTGAGTCCTGATCGTGGGCACAGGCAGCTGTGGTCTCCTGTGGAGGAAACGTGCAGCCCCTCAGGTCAGGACCCGCTGCCTCCAGGACACAGTGAGTCCTGATCGTGGGCACAGGCATACGCACATATACGGTACATATTTGAAGACAAATTCCCTAAAATACATATAAACAGACAAATCTATACACAGTCATCTACACTGACATACATAGATATATACATCATACATATACACACATTGGAGGTAATAATATGGGGAAGCCGTCAGCAGCCGCACTCACCTACCCCGCTTGTCTCTGTCCAGCTCCTCCTCGGCATGTGATCACTTGGCATCACTTTAACAGACCTAACCACGCACAGTGCACACTGACACCACTGTGTATGTATCACAAGGGAAGATGGGGGTTTTATATACTATATATATATATAAATATATATCTATACAGTCAGGGCCAGAAATATTTGGACAGTGACACAAGTTTTGTTATTTTAGCTGTTTACAAAAACATGTTCAGAAATACAATTATATATATAATATGGGCTGAAAGTGCACACTCCCAGCTGCAATATGAGAGTTTTCACATCCAAATCGGAGAAAGGGTTTAGGAATCATAGCTCTGTAATGCATAGCCTCCTCTTTTTCAAGGAACCAAAAGTAATTGGACAAGGGACTCTAAGGGCTGCAATTAACTCTGAAGGCGTCTCCCTCGTTAACCTGTAATCAATGAAGTAGTTAAAAGGTCTGGGGTTGATTACAGGTGTGTGGTTTTGCATTTGGAAGCTGTTGCTGTGACCAGACAACATGCGGTCTAAGGAACTCTCAATTGAGGTGAAGCAGAACATCCTGAGGCTGAAAAAAAAGAAAAAATCCATCAGAGAGATAGCAGACATGCTTGGAGTAGCAAAATCAACAGTTGGGTACATTCTGAGAAAAAAGGAATTGACTGGTGAGCTTGGGAACTCAAAAAGGCCTGGGCGTACACGGATGACAACAGTGGTGGATGATCGCCGCATACTTTCTTTGGTGAAGAAGAACCCGTTCACAACATCAACTGAAGTCCAGAACACTCTCAGTGAAGTAGGTGTATCTGTCTCTAAGTCAACAGTAAAGAGAAGACTCCATGAAAATAAATACAAAGGGTTCACATCTAGATGCAAACCATTCATCAATTCCAAAAATAGACAGGCCAGAGTTAAATTTGCTGAAAAACACCTCATGAACCCATGCTGTATCCGGGACGGTTGTGAGGTATGCTTTATCAATAGTTGCTGTTTGGTACTGGAAAGGTCAGTTCTGATATAGTCCTGGTATGTGTAGAGCTTGCTCCACATGCTGGGACCACCTGGGCTGCTCCTTATCCACAATTGCCTCTTTTGCAACATAGAAGTGGCTATATACAGGTTACAGGTATGTGTGCTCCATTATGGTTCTGCTTTTAACTTTATCTAGGAGGCCGTATGGCACATGAAATACATAATATAGAGTAGGACCCCCTTATTGAGATTTGCCGTGGTGTCGGCAGGGGTGGCTCAAAGAAGTGATCAATTATTTGTTAAAAATCTCATTTTTTATTAGCACTGCAGTCTTGCAGCGCTTGGGTCCTGGGTTCGAATCCCACCAAGGACAACATCTGCAAGGAGTTTGTATGTTCTCACTGTGTTTGTGTGGGTTTCCTCCGGGCACTCCGGTTTCCTCCCACACTCCAAAGACATACAGATAGGGAATTTAGATTGTGAGCCCCAATGGGGACAATGTTCCTGATGTATGTAAAGCGCTGCGGAATATGTTAGCGCTATATAAAAATAAAGATTTTTTTTTTTATTATAGTACAGTTGGAATAAATCTGTTATTTTCAGATTGTGCTGGCTCCCCTCTCTCTCTCTGTAATACCACCTGGAAGACAAGAAGAGGGGGGCCTGAGACAACATTATTTTTTAACATTTTTAAGGAGTGGGACTCGTAAAGCCAGTGCAAGTGCAAGGCCTATCCAAAAATGACAAGGAGGCATTGTAATAGATGCACAAGAGAATTAAATTAGAGACTCTGATTCAATTGGGGTACAATTTTAAAAATATTCTGACTCTGAAACAGGAAAAGTGTGAGTCAGTGTGATGTCTAGCTAAAATGACAAGGAGGCATTGCAATACAGCCCGCAACAGATGTAGAGGAGGCACTGTGTTTCAATTCTTGTACAATTTTAAAGAGATTATGACTGTGAAACTGGGAAAGCCTATGCACTCAGTGAAAGGCATAGCTATAATGACAGGAAGGCATTGCAATACAGCCAGCAAGACATGGGGAGGAGGGACTAGGATTCAATTCTGGTATGATTTTAAAAAGATTCTGCCTCAGAAACTTGGAAAGCCTATGCAGTCCGTACGAGGCATAGCAAAAATTACAAGGAGGAATTGCAATACAGCCAGCAAGACATGTCAGGCTGGTAGTGGTCAGGCCCTGGCTGAGCTTGGTATGGTACAGGTTGCAAATGACTGTTTTCTTGTCTTCTGCACTGACCTTAAAAAAGCACCAGACTGGGATCTGGCTACTTGTGGGTGCTCTGGGTAACAGTTGCCCACCTTCTCCCGCTGGTCACCCCCCTTCCACTTCCTGCCTATTGCGGTGCTGTGGATCCATCCCTCTCTGTGCTGCTGTCATCACTCTATATTCCACCTTACCAAATTGGTTCAATGACTTCATCATCCAACACCTCATCTTCCACATCTTCCCCACTCTGGTCCTCCTTCCGACTTGTTAACTTGTTGGCAACTTTGTCTCATCATTAACGACCACTTGAGACACTAATTGCCATTGCACACCATTGTCGTCTTCTGACTATGACTGCTCAAATATTTGGGGAAAAACGCATATGTCGCGCCCCGGGGCAGCCGATCTGCACGGATCCAAACGGTCCGTGGCTCGAGGGGTTCCAGATCCGGGGGCACTGTCGACAAGATTTAAATGAAAAAAAAAGAAAAAGAAAATAATAAAAAGTCCGACTACACCTCTCGCGGATTGCGGCCAGGGATGGTAGGGACGCCGCTGTGGGTTCCGGCTGGGGATGATGGATAGGGGGCAGCATGGATGGTGGAGCCCCCGGCAAGCAGGGCTTTTCCTCAGGGGTAGGTGAAGGGTTAACGTGGCGGCGCGCAGCAATAAGTCAGTCCAGACAGGGAGTGCAGTTTGATTGTCTTTACTTACAGGATTTGCGCCCTGGGGACGTGCTGGATACCAGTTGCGCCCGTGTCCTTTATAGCTGTGCCAGCCGACCTGGTGCCACTCTCCCTCCGATGCACTCTAGTGTATTTGTCAGTCCTCCCTGGCGTGGAGCACTTGGAGGTCTTTCTGGTGTCTGGATCCTGCCGCAGGCAGCTTGGACTATTTAAGGGAATTTCTCCTTGTCCCCTCTTTGCTGCTGATGCCTCGAACGTTAGTGTTGGTAGATGAGTCCTGGAAACCCACCCACCTGGCAGAGTTAACAGATAGCTTGAAGTCCCGGTCTATTCTGGGATGTGCACCCTGTGCTTGTAAAGTACTGTGAGCTCTGGATGCCCATCCCACAGGATCCCTCTGTCCTTAGAGCTTGCTCTCTCGCTCTCCAGCTACTTTTCTCCTCTCAGGGTGAATAAGGGTGAGGATTATGTGGTCCAGACTCTAGGCTGGTAAGACTGGACTGTGTGGAAGACACGTTGGCACTGGGAAACAGACTGGAGGCAATATTTGCCATCCAACCCATCACCTACTCACACAGTTCTGGCTTCAAAAGTAGTGTCCCGCACAAAGTGGGACATAAAGTTAGGTCTAGATGATGCATGTGTTGTATGTGCTCCCAAAGCAGGATCAGTTTGCCTTGGGCCACAGCCACAGCCTCTGCATGTACCACCATCAGTGGGACATCTACTTCCATGTCCCTTATCACACACCTTGTGTATTTTAAATTATGTACGCTGCTAAGAGGGGTATTATTAAAAAATAGAATCTATTTAACATTAGCTCTAAAAAGACTTTTGGTTGTATGTGCACAGTGTTATTATAGAATAGAATAAAATCTATAAAGGACTGTTGATTTAATACTGCTAGAGCAGGTATGTAATGCTATAACACACTGTCCCTTCTCCAGCAGAAACTTTCCATACATTATTTCCGGATACAGTGCCCAGAGCACGGCATTACTGAATCTTATATAGACCTGATGACACTATGCGGACAGCCAATCACAGTAATGTCGATAGCCAACATGGCTACGGCATTATTGTGATTGGCAGGCAGTCCCCACATGTTTAGTGGCTGAAAATCAGCTGCAAAATATGCGGGATGGCAAATGGAGCATGGCGCTTGAGTGCCAGGATACTCAATCGAGTACCAAGTGTCTCAAGCACCAGGATGCTCGATGCAGTGTCGAGCACACTCACCCATCACTAGTTATAACTGGTTACCATGCATTTTCCCAATGCCATAGATGTTGACGTCACTTCGAGATATAACTATGGCTGTGTTTGCATTCAAGAAATTGAAACGTGTGGGATACAGTCCTAGCAGATATCAAAGTTGCAATTCTCTTTTCAGGGCAATTTGAGAGTTTACAGTACTTGTGATTCACAATGAATCAATTCACCACAAAGTTTTAATTTTTTTTTAATTTGGTGAAGCTGGAAAATTGGAATTTCAAAAGATTCCGTCATCTCTAGCAGTGCCGATATAATATCAGTATGTTTACTACACAATCGCTGTGCAAAACATACAAGACAGTCATGGCGTACCTTTCACAGGCCGAGTGCTCAAACTGTAGCCCTAAACCCAATTTTCTTTTACTAAGTGCCAACATGGCAATTTAACCAATCCTATTATGTAAATAATTGATTTTAACCTTACCTTTACAGTCTTCTCTTCTCCTCAGCAGGGGCATCAAGCTTATGCATGCTTACCACACATTGAAGCTCCCACTGCCCTTTCCAGACACTGCAGTTCGATTGATATTTCTGGACAAAATGCAGAATATTACACAGGCAGATTTTAGCATGGAATGCAGACAGATTCCACCCTGTAATCCACATCTATATTTCAAAGTCTGAACATCCCCATCCTGATATATATTTCTTACATTCTGGTATATTTGTCCCCATCATGGCCCCATCCTGGTAAATATACCCCATCTTGGCATGTTCCCCCATCCTGGCATGTCCCCCCATCCTGGTAAATGTACCCCATCTTGATAAATGTTCCCCATCCTGATAAATGTCCCCATCCTGGTGGATCCGTGCTCGTTGGTGGGTGGCTCGAGCTTCTCACGGACCCGGGGATCCCGCCGCCTCTCTGAAAAAGGGGGGTCACCACCTGGCACTACGCACGGAGGTGGGGTGCTTTTTGGAATTAAGAGTTTGTGACGCCACCCACGGGGCTGTGGTGAATGGATGGACATCACCGCTGCCATTGACTAGGCTCCCGGGGACGGTGTTATGCAGCTTGGTGTTAACCCCTCCGTGGGTAGGGGGTGAGGGCCCCGGGGCCCGAGGGGTCGCTCCTGGGGATGCGGGTGTAGGGCAGTGTTGATGTGGTGCGGTGCTCGGCCCGAGGGCACTGGTGTACTCACTATTACAGACACACTGGAGTCTCTGGTAAACCAAACAAGATAGTGGACGGTACCCGCAGCCGGCTGCGCTCCTCCCCTTTCTTCGGGTTGGTGGTTTCCGCCTTTCTCCTGCAACTTTTTGTGTAGATTTAACTGCCTACGCTTCAGCGACGGTAGTCCGCTCCCCAGCTTGATGTGTGCTGAGGAACCCCTTTTGCCTGCAGACGCTGGCCCTTTGGATCTCTATGCCTTGGCGGTGGCTCACTATGCTTCTGAGGGGGCTGTTGTCTTCAGTCAGGCCTTGGATGGGAAGGGAATCAGTTAGGGAAGGGAAGACCCTAATCAGTTAATTTGACTCAGCCTGGTGGTTTCTGGGCCTCGTACTGGGTCTGAGTACCCCTGCTGGTGCTCCGGTTTCCTATCGGCTCCCCGGTTCGGTACCGGCGGGTCACCACCCATCCCCGGTCCTTACGGTTCCACCGGCTGTAATCCCAGCTCTTGCAGGCTGCCACCACCATCTGCCTCCTGGCCACAGGGTGTCCGGGCTACAACCCTGACCCCTGACAGACGTTCTCTCCTCTTCTGTTACTCTCCCTGCTCCTCTCCTTCCTCTCCCTTTCACTGTCCTTTCTCTTCTCTCTCTGTTTTCCCGCCCCAGGCCATCCAAACTCCTTGGTGGGCGTGGCCAACCACCTGGCTCCGCCCACCTGGTGTGTACGTCAGAACCTGAGAGGTGTGACTCAGGGTTTTAGGTTGGCTGCTGGTAACCTTTTTAGGGGAAGGGTGTTGTGCGGAGGCCTAACTGTGACTACCTGGCTAGTCCAGGGCATCACATACCCCTTCCTGGTAAATGTACCCCATCCTGGTAAATGAACCCTGGCATGGCATGTTCCCCTATCCTGGCATGTACTCTCATACTGGTATGTTCCCCCATCCTGGCAAATGTTCCCCCATCCTGGAATGTTCCCCCATCCTGGCAAATTTTCCCCCATCCTGGCAACTTTTCCCCCATCCTGGAATGGTCCCCCAATCCTGGCATGTTCCCCCCATCCTGGCATGGTCCCCCATCCTGGCATGTCTCGCCTTCCTGGCATGGTCCCCACATCCTGGCATGGTCCCCCTATTCTGGCATGTTCCACCATCCAGGCATGTCTCCCCATCCTAGCACGTTCCTCCCATACTAGCAAGTTCTTCTCATCCTGGCATGGTCCCCCTTTCCTGGCATGTCTCCCCATCCTGGCATGTTTCCCCATCCTGGCAAATGTACCCCCATCCTGGCAACAGTTTCCCCAACCAGACATGGCCCCCCAAGTCGGACATGGTCCCCTCATCCTGGCATGTCTCCCCATCCTGGCATGTTCCCCCCATCCTGGAAGTGTTCCCCTCCATGCTGGCATGTTTCCCCCATCCTGGCATATTCCCCCCATCCTGGCATGTTCCCCCAAGCTGGCATGGTCCCCCCATCCTGTCATGGTCCCCCTATCCTGGCATGTTTCCCCATCCTGGCATGTTCCCCCATCCTGGCATCCTGGCATATTTACTTATCTTGGCATGGTCCCCCCATCCTGGCATGTTCTCCCCATCCTGGCATGGTCCCCCCATCCTGGGATGTTCTCCCCCCCCATCCTGGCAGTTTCTTCTGTAGCACCCCTGATGCCACAAAATATAACCTGTGGAAACCCAAACCCTGGAATATCCATGCCAGTCAATGCACCAGCACCCTCAGGCCACATACACAACCCCAATACCAGACTAGAAGACTGCCTAGCAACAGGTAAAAGGGATGGGCACTGATTGGATAGTTGACACCCAATCTTTAGGGAGAGACCCAGCGAGGGGGAGGGGGAAGTGGTCAGTTGGGAAGTTGGCGGGAAGGAGTATGGAGGAAGAAGTTAAGGAGAGAAGAGGTGGAAGTAGGGGGTTGAGAGTGAAAGAACATAAAGAAGGGAAAAGACCTGAAGTAACAACAGAATGCTGTAACAGGACTGAGGAACTGTGGAGTAAGGAACTAGGACTCCAGGAACCGTGGGTTACCTGTTGAAGTGTAATACTCCAGGAATCGCGGGACGCCTGTGGAAGTCTTGAACCAAGGCTCACAGGACTCAGCACAAGGCGGGGTGCAGACCCTAGGACAGCGGGATACTTTATGGTCAACTGTTAATTCTGCCAGGTGAGGGGATCTCCAGGGTCCCTCACCAACCAAAAGAGTCTGAAGCGTCAGGATTGAACCCCTTAAATAGTCCAGGCTGCCTGCAATAGGACCAAGACTGAAATGGAGGGGTTCCCCAGAAGCTCTAGGCCACGGGAGCCCAATACAAGCAAGTTTGCACAGAGGACAGCTAACCCAGGTCACAGCTGGCACGGAGAACAAGGGGAGCTGTAACACCTGTAACCGGCATCAACGGGTTTAGGTAACATCCACAAGTAAAAGGCAAGTTGAAACTGCAATACTGGTGTGGACCATTTCCTTCTCGCCTCTGTACACATATACTGACTGTCCCCTACCATTTCTCCCTCATCATCCAATGCTGGGGCCTGGCCCTGCTTGCGGAAGGTCCAAAACACCTAAGTTGCACTACTCCACAAGCCCCAGTAGGACCCTGTGTGCCGCGCCTGCAGCAGTTGAACTGCTCGGATCCGGGGTTGTTGTGTCTCGAGGGTCTCCGGACCCAGGGGCTTGCGGAGACTCAAATGTAAAGGGAGAATTTACAGGGGATAAATGTTCGTGCCGCCACCACTACCCCGAAGGGAGTACGGGGGCAGATGGTAAGGGGGCAGCAAGGTGTCAGTCCCTCCGCAGGTAGGGAAGGCCCTGGATAGTGGGGGGTAAGGAGGTTTGCTGATCGGGTGGCTCGGCCTTGGGAAAGCAGGATGCACGGGTCAGGCTACTCACTGCAGTAGTCTTGGTGCTGGATTAGGTGGAATAATCACACACTCACACAGATGGTAAACCAAAGTCTCTAGGTACCGCAGTCTCTGTGGGGCAGCTCATCCAGGTCCCGCTCCCATCAGTGTCACTTAGTAAGCCCAGAGCCCTGCCTCAGTGCACAAATTGATTGGCTGTTGTGGCCCCTTGGCTTGAAGCTTTCAGGGCCCTGCTACCCGTGTGTATGGCAGGTGTGCTCTTAATGGCTGGCACTTGGGATTTTAGTGGGTTGTGTGCTTTGGAGAACCCTATCTTCCACGATGTGCTGATGCCTTCAATCTCTGAGCTCTTGGGAAAGTTCATAAAGAGACTATCCTCCACAAGTTAAATATCAAGGCGCCTGAAGCTTTTCCCTGATCTAGGGTCCTGTACCCCGCCGTTCTCAGTACCAGTCAGTTCTTTTGGGGTCTTGATGCTGACAGTGCTCCTAGACTATGTCCATCGCACCCTCTCCAATGTCACTGCCACCGGTCCCCGACTCCTGTGGTCCCGGACCACCATGTGCGACCCTACCTGTCGCCTCCCTGAGAGCTACAACTCCCTAGCTCCTCACTCTTTGAGGGCCAACTCTCAACACTCTCGTCTCCCCTCCCACCAGTCTGCCTGACCCCTAGGTGGGCGGCCATGCTCCAACTTTACCAACCCACTGGTGTGTCTGTACAGGTCATGGTGTAAGGTGTGGTTGGGATTTATAGTGCGAATGTTAGTGACACCGTTGTTGGGAACATGGAACCATGAGGGTTAGGCCCTGCACCCTGGGTTTCAGGATTAAGTTCCCTGTAGCACCCTGATGCATTGAGGGGCGCTACATTCCCCCTTGGTTTAACGTAGCTCGTCCCCAAGCTATAGAGCACCTAGAGTTTTATTAAGCAGGAACTGGAAAAAATAACAGGTTAAATACTCTTCCCACACAGGGGAGGCAATACACTTTAAAAGTTACAAACTCTCAGAGTTTAACTTGAGAACAACTGGGAACACTACCGGTTGTAGCGGTAGCTGGTAGCTCATCCTACTCTGCTGCAGCTCCTTCCTGCGACAGTCCATTCCCATTGTCCCTTTCCTTTTAACCCGCCACCCAAAACACCTGAACCCTGGTGCCACCGCTAGCCATGGTTTCGCACCACCCCGAGTTTCTTGCAGTGTCCGTGGTGACAAGGTTGAAAACCCTGATGGTTCAGGGGATGACTCTGGTAGGCACACGAGGTGCAACTATATACAACTAGCACAAGTTCGTGCTGGCTGCTGCCAGTCCTGCAGCCATGGTCCATATTTAACTTTATAATCATGAGAAAATCAGGTGACTTTCTCGGTTAATTAATACTTTGAACATTTTTGATTATGCATATTTTCAACCATTGAAACATCATAAAAATATAAAAAAAATTTAACGAGGTAGCCAGATTCCACTACCATTCCTCTCTGAGGTAGTCGGGGGCAGTTGCAGGAGCTGGCACTACTCTTTCGCCCTCCACGACGTGCTTTCTAACCTCGAGGGCGTACCAGCCCCGCTCCCCACAATGCCGACAATAGGAGACCATGTCACCTGGTTTCAGGTTTCGGTCAGGGTGTCCCTTTGGGAGGTGCTCCGCCCTGCCCACCTTAATGGTCACCTCCTTGAACCCGATTTGAGTCACTGGTAACCCATTGATGGCATAGGTGGTAAGGCCGTGATCTGGCGGGGTGAGTTCATCATCTGACCAGAATTTCTTGTACAGTGTATGGGGTATTGTTGTTACCTGTGAGTTGGTATCAAGGAGACAGAGGTCGGGATCCCATCCAGGGTGAGGGAAAGCACTGCACCTGCAGCGGTGGCCTCAATAACCTGGCCGCACACCTCAAGTGGCGTAGTCGAGAACTCCTTTATTTTTATTTCCTTTTTTTTTTCACCCCCTTTTTTATTGGACCGACCCCCAGGGTCACGGAACCGGCTATTGGCCACGACAACGAGTGTTCTTCCCTGCGCACCGTACACCCGGGACTGAGTACCCCATAGCCCTGAGGCGACACACCTCCATCCTGGCATGGTCCCCCCATCCTGGCATGGTTCCCTAATCCTGGCACAGCCGCACACAGTTTAAAAAAAAATAAAAAAAAAAACAAACGCAAACACTCACCTTCCAACCCCTGCTCCACTGATGCACGCCGCTGGGCCCTAAGTTCCTTAGCGGCCACAAGACGCCATTACGCTGACGCCGCTTACTGACGCTCCCGATGTCTCCTAGGCAACAGGCCTGGGGTCTAGGAGAGGAGTGTCAGAGCGAGGAGAAATTTCTCCTCTCCTCCAACACAACTTTGAACTGCTAGCGTGATCGCGCCAGCAGTTCAAAGCATCAGGATGAGGCAACAGCACGTGTGCCGACAGAGAGGCTTCTGCGTGCCCTGCTGGCATGCGTGCCATAGGTTCGCCATCACTGATATAAGAGAATACAATATGACATCTCTTTTACATTACTGACCACTAGGAAGAATTCTTGTTGCCATGAGACATCTTGGAAGATGCTGGAAAGTCACTTGACAATAATACCATCACTCTTTTTTGGATTGTAATAGTGGCCCCCAAACAATAATAGATCCTCCTTCTGACCATGTACTGTACAATTACAAAATCATAGTGTTTCTATAAAAGCTGCACATCAATAATGCCATCTTTTTGAGCCCTTAGTAACCTCAATAAAGTTGTATAATTTTTCTTACCTATATTGATAGTATTCTATAAAAACACAGGAACAGTCTAGTACACTGTGCCATTGGCGTAAAGCAGTTTGTGGCTTAGGAGAGGAAGTAGAGAGTCAATGGTGTACATTACTTTCTACAGCATTCAAGAAGAACTGTCCTATGTACATGAATAAAATTAAAAGCTACACAGGTCCAAAATTCTGATCATGCCCTGCAAGTGGCCTACTTCCAACATATGTCCATCTAGCATTTTCCAGAATTGTACCTCCCTGCTATGATTTTGCTGTAATATTTGATCATTTGTGTTAACTAAACACCACAATAATTTTGTACAATTTGGGTTTACAGCAGAACAGACCTGTCTCCATTCTATCCTGAACTTGCTTAAAAATTGTTACGGAGTGACTTGGGTTGAACCCACGGGAGCCTATACTGGCCCTAAAGCTGGCGCTCCTGCGCTCACCCTAACCCTGGAGGTATCCTCGATGGTCACCACCCTAGGCCCTATCTCCTGTCCTTGTCTCTGATGTTATGACCCCCCTCCACAACGCACCACCCAGGGTAAATGGGCAAGAACAGGAGTCAACACCCCACCAAGGAATATGGACAGACAGGGGTAACAACAACAAAACCTACTTGTACACACGGAAACCACACACAAAAGAGCCACTAAAGTACATGAGGAAAAAACAACACAAAAGGAGGGAAGGAAAGAAACTACTGGGAAACTAACATACAATAAACAACCACACCTGAAAATGCTGCAGCAAACACCTATGCTGCAGCCCAAAGCACAACAGAGAGAGAGTTACACAGCTCCCTCCACCTCCTGGCCAAGCTTCCAAATGATAAGAAATAACCGGCATCCTCTGGTAGATGTTGACGGTATACTGTATATATGACCTAGGCATGGTACAAAAAAGTAGACCTAGCATTAACCCTCTCCTCCCCAAAGGAAAGGGAATACATTTATTCTGCAGAGTCCCACAAGACAAAGTAAGACTCTGACCCAAAACATGTCACAAAACTCCACAATAGAGGAAAGTTAATGACACAAATGGAGCAAAGTTTATGGCATAGGTTATAGTGTTATTGTTAATGACTTGTGCAATGTGACATAAGATATCTTATTCCACTTAAGTGAGATAACTTTCTGTGACAAATTATCAAGATAGTTTATTTTACAAGCTGAACTTTGCCTCAGCCGCATCATTAATCCACTTTAAGCCTCATAAAACTTGATTCAAATTTCAATTGAAAGTATTTCCCGTATTTGTCTATTGAAGACTTTGCCTTCAGTGCTGATTAAATGCACTTTTCCTACTCTTTAATTCAGCTGAGCTTTCAAGTATCACCTTGGATGTATCTTTACATAATATTATGCAACAGTTTAATTGGATAGAACAACTTTTCATTGATGTTATACGCTGATGATTTTAATTAAACATTAAGTAGAGCTCCCTATTAATGTGTTTTTATAGAATAGAGCTTAACCTCTTGAAGGCTAGTACAGACCGAAATATTAAAACACCATTCCAGCGTTTGTTTTATTTTCAGTACTGGAGTGGCGATTTAATTGTTAGCCCCCGCTCCCTGTCATATAATCACCTTCCGATAGCTTCACCTTTTACAGACGCCACTCCTACATCACCATCTTGCAACAGTAATTTCTCACTGGATGGAAATCAGAAGCTACATCACAAGCTCCCATTGCAAGTCTATGAGAGCCAGGACAACACCAGTACAAGCCCAGAACGTAAAAATGTATTAAGTTGTGACCTCCGGCGCCTTGAAGAAACTCTGGATTGCTGGCAAATCACCGGAGACCAGTGACCAACTGGAGCGGCGGCGATAGAACATCAGCCAGAGATCCGGCAACGACCTCGGGGGTACTGCGTCTGAATCCCTGCAGTTGCATGACTACAAAAAAAACGCAAAAAGCCCAAGACATAAAACATGTAAAGAAGCATGAAAAATGAAAAAGAAAAAAGAGAGCACATTTTTTCAGCAGCTTTGTGCTGAATAAAATGCACTGTGGGCATATAGCATAAATATATTTTGAAAACACGAAAAAGAGGATTTTAGTCTAGTTCCTCTTTAATTACACCTTATGTTACATTGGTCTGTAATTAACAAAAGGAATAAGGATCCCAAAATGTATTTCTTACTGTGATAGATTATTGCACATTAATCTCTATATACATATATACATCATTCGGGGATTATGACAGCAGCATTAAACTCTGCCCAACTTATACAAGGGGCTGCTGAGTGATAAGTCTTTGGCATCTTTTTTTGTTTCTATGGTTATGAATGGTACATCACATGAAAACCTTGTGTGTCTTAAATATGTTTTCAAAATTTTGTGTTTTTTGCTTATGGCAACAGTGTTCTACGCACGCGGGAAAACAAAATGGCGGAGTCTAATGCGATATTCACAGCAACTGAGAGCAGAGGAGTGATAAAATTCTTGTTTCTGCAAGGAAAGTCCTCGAAGGATATTCATGGTGATATGTCACATACATTTGGAGATCAATGCCCTTCATATTCCACAGATAATAACTGGCAATTTAAAATGGGCCAATTCAGCACCAATGATGAGAAACGTCCTGGACGACCGAGAGTGGTTGCTGTTCTGGAGATCATCGATGCAGTGCACAACCTCATACTGGAGAATCAATAAATTTCAGCTAAAGCAATAGCAGACATCATGGGGATTTCCCGTGAACGTGTTTGTGTCATTATCCATGAACATTTGGACAGGAGGAAGCTATTTGCAAAGTGGGCCCCCAAATGTCTGACAACAGATTAGAGAAGCATGCGAGTGAAAACTTCCTGGTCCATTTGTTAGCGTTTCCGGACTGATAAGAACTTCCTGGATGGACTGGTGACTATGGATGAGACCTGGATTTATTTGTATGACCCTGAAAACAAGGAGCAGTCAAAAGAGTGGAGGCACAGTGGTTCTCCTCATCCAAAGAAGTTCAGGCTGCAAAAATCAGCCACTAAGGTGATGATGTCTGTGTTCTGGGATAAGGAGAATGTGCTGCTAGTGGACTACCATCAAAAGGGTTCCACCATCAATGCAAGGTATTACATTGAATTTTTGGACCAATTGAAGGCAGCTCTGAAGGCCAAAAGGTGTGGCAAACTGTCCAGAGGAATCTTGTTCCTGCAAGACAACGCCTCCGTTCACACTGCACAAGGGGCCATGGCAAAACTGACAGAGCTGGGCTTCCAGATGGTTGACCTCCTACCTTAGTCACCAGATCTAGCTCCCTCCGACTATCATCTGTTTCCAAACCAGAAGTAACACCACAAGGGTAACAAATTTCACACCATTTCTGATTCCATGGCTGCTACGGATGCCTGGTTTGAGGCACAACTGAAATCCTTCTTTTTGCTAGGCTTACAGAAATTTGAATACAGATGTAAGAAATGTGTTGACATCAGTAGAGAGTATGGGGAATAAATGTAAAGTTTCATCATCCTATCTTGTATCTTTTTTTTTTTCGGTGTAAAGCCAAGGACTTATCAGCAGCCCCTTGTATCCTCATTGGACAAAATCACAGGGTTATATTGATTTAAGACAGCACAATAATATCCACCCTACTTTGGGCTACTAGGTAGAGAATTCATACAATAAATGGATTTTCCATGAGTTGTTATAGCAGCATCATCAGTTTCATTCTTCCTGAGTAGAGTTTTAGCATTCAATAATCAATGTTATTAGCCCAGAGATAGAAGTCCCAAAGGGTATTATCTGCATATATATTGTACTTTGATCCCTTAATAGAAGTGTTATTCTTGGGGAATTTTACATTATTATATCCCTGCCCAAATAGTTTCCGATTTAATGTCACAGGACATGATTTTTAGAATGTCCTATACATTCACTTACAACACTCCGCAACAAAAAATAACTTTTTGTCTGATACTGCTCAAGAGCCTTTTGTCCTTTAATAAATCAAGTGTGCATATTCCAAATCCCCAGTCAGAATTGTTGCAACATGTCAGGAAATTTTGTTATGTTTAACCCCTTCACCCCTGGGCGATTTTCCGTTTTTATTTTTTGCTCCCCTTCTTCCGAGAGCTGTAACATTTTCATTTTTCCATCAATCTTGCCACATAAGGGATTATTATTTTGCAGGATGAGTTGTACTTTTAAATAAAACCATAAGCTTTACCATATAGTGTACTAGAAAACGGCAAAGAAATTCCAAGTGCGGAAAAATTGCAAAATAAGATTGCCTGATTGCTTTTTGGGGTATTTTATTTCACCATGTTCACTATATGTGTCGGGGTGATGCCTCAGGTTGATACAAGTTTGTAGATACTAAACATGTATAGGTTTACTGTTATCTAATGTGTTAAAAAAATTCAGACTTTTGTCCAAAAAAAGTGGCAATTCTTTTGCGCCATTTTCCGAAAACCATAGCATTCTTATTTTTCGGGATCTATAGTTCAGTGATGGCTTATTTTTTGCGTCTCAAGCATACATTTTTAATGGTACCAAATTGTGCGCAGATGCTATGTTTTGATCGCTTGTTATTGCATTTTGCACAAAAATTGTGGCGACTAAAAAAGTAATTTTGGCATTTGAAATATTTTGCTGCTACTCCATTTACCGATCAGGTTAATTGATTTTATATTTTGATAGATCGGGCATTTCTGAATGCGGCGATACCAAATGTGTGTATTTCTTTTTTTAGCCTTTTAATTTTCAATGAAGCGAATGGGGGGGTGATTTGAACTTTTAGGTTTTTCTATATTTTTTTAATTTTTAAAAACTTTTTTAACTTTTTTTTTTAATTTTACTAGTCTACCTAGGGTACTATAAGAATCTACTGAGAGCCTATTGAGTAGTAAGCTGACCAGCTTATTTAATATGTTTATATGTACTTCAACTGTGACAAACAGAATCCCCTAAAAAAATATCCAGAAAATCACATGTATGTATGATTTTTATATGACTAATTTGCATTTTATTGCATGAAATAAGTATTTGGTCACCTACCAAGCAGCAAGAATTCTGGCTCTCACAGACCTCTTATTTTTCTTTAAGAAGTCATCCTACTCTGCACTCATTACCTAGATTAATGGCACCTGTTTGAACTTGTTACCTATATAAGAGTCACCTGTCCACACACTCAATCAATGAATCATACTCCAACTTCTACCCCATGACCAAGACCAAAGAGCTGTCTGAGGACACCAAAACAAAATTGTAGACCTGCTCAAGGCTGAGATGGGCTTGACATTAGTCAAGCAGCTCGGTGAGAAGGCAACAACTGTTGGCGCAATTATTAGATAATGGAAGAAACACAAGATGACTGTCAATATGACCTGGCCTGGGACTCCATGCAATATCTTGCCTAGAGGGTTAAGGCCTTGTGCGCACACTGCGGTTTTTGCAGTGGTTTTGCCGTGGTTTTGCTACATGAATTGCTGCAGAAAATGTTCAAACCCTTTCTGCAGTCATTCCCCAGCAAAACCTATGGTAAAAAAAAAATGCTGTGCGCACACTATGGTTTTTTCCTCTACAGGTTTTGCTGCAGAATTTCTGAATTTTCCGCAGGTACCTGCAGTTTTTGCCATAGATAATGGTAAAAAACTACAGGAAACAACCTGTGAAAAATTTGTGGCAAAACTGCGGCAAACCGCGGTAAAACCACATGCGGTTTTTGGGTGCGGTTTGCTGCGTTTTTTTACCGCAGGTGCAGTAATCTTTCAGATGGTGAGGAATTTTCTTAAGAAAATTCCGTTTTCTAGTGTACACAGAGCCTAAGGATGATTCTGAAAAAGATCAGGAATCAGCCTAGAACTACACAGAAAGACCTGGTCAATGACCTGAAGACAGCTGGAACCACAGTCTCAAAGATTACAGTTAGTAACACACTATGACGTCATGGATTAAAATCCTGCAGGGCACACAAGGTCCCTGTGCTCACATCAGCACATGTCCAGGCCCCTTTGAAGTTCACTAATGACCATCTGGACGATCAAGAGGAGGCAGATGATTGGATGAGACCAAAATAGAACTTTTTGGTATCAACTCCACTCGCCGTGTTTGGAGGAAACAGAAGGATGAGCACAACCTTAAGAGCTTTGGGGTGCTTTTCTATAAAAGGGACAGGACAACTGCACCGTATTGAACTGAGGATGTATGGGGTCATGTATCCAGAGATTTTAGTCAACCACCCCTTCCCTCAGTAAGAACATGGGTCATGACTGGGTCTTCTAGTATGACAATGACCCAAAACACACAGCCAGGAAAACAAAGGAGTTGGTCCATCAGAAGCATTCAAGGTCCCTGAGTAGTCTAACCAGTCTTCAGATCTGAGTCCAATAGAAAATCTGTGGAGACAGCTGAAACGTAATGTTGTCCAGCGACAGCCCTGAAATCTGAAATATCTGTTTGGAGGAGAGGGCCAAAATCCCTGATTCAGTGTGCACAAACTTGGTCAAGAACTACAAGAAACATCTGACCTCAGTAACTGTAAGCAAAGGTTTCTGTACCAAATATTAAGTTCTGTTTTCTATTGTATCAAATACTTATTTCACGTAATAAAATGTAAATTAATTATTTAGAAATCATACAATGTGATTTTCTGGATTTTTTTTTTATTCTGTCCATCATAATTGAAGTGTACGTACGATAAAAATTATAGACCTCTCCAGTCTTCTTAGGTAGGAAAACTTGCAAAATCGGCAGTGTATCAAATACTTATTTTACTCTCTGTAAGTTACATTTGTCTTTTGTTCATTTATTTTGCATTATGTTAATTAATAAAAATAACATATTAACATCTGTAATATTGAAAGCATTCTTACTTTGCTGCATTTTTTCCATACCAACCTAAAATTTTTGCACACTACTGTGTGTTACCATAAAGAATTAGGACACCCACTAAAATGATAATTAATAAAACATTTTTTAGAATCCTTAAAGGGAGCCTGACAGCAAATACATGCTGCTCAATTCACAGGGAGCGTGTATCAGGCACTCACAGAATAATTCCAGCCAAATATATTTGATTCTGAAATGCTACAACTTTTAAAAGCTGTCAGGGACCAAGTTTCATTTGAGACAAGTCAGAAAGGCGAGTCCCCAGCAGCTTCTCTTCACTCACTCTCTTTGTGTCATACGTCGCTCCCTGAATGCTTGTATAAGAAAAAAGTTCCAGGCGGCACTCAAAAGTAGATGGTGCTCGGGTCTATGGAAGGCATCCACAAACCAAATGAAGAAAAGACCGACACATCATATATTCTTTATAAGTCAAATCCTTTATTTGTTCAGTGCCATGCACGAGCAGGCGTCACGTTCCTGTGGATGTGTAGGGTCAGTTCAGCATTGGACGAGGCCTGGGGTTGTAGTCGTGCACCCGCCCAACACTCTACATGAAACAGGGTTGGGGCATGTGGTGGAGTCGATGTGGTGTGGTTCCCTTAGAGCTGCAGGTTCTGTACACAGGCTGCAAATCTTTGGCCAGAGGAATCAAAAAGACACTCAGTGTTGCTGTAAACACTTCAACTTTACTCCAACAATCTTCTCCCATGGAGAGGCCCACGTTCTTTACAGGCATAGTTATACATTGCAATACGGCTTTTTCCATACCGGCTATATGCAAAGTCCTACCGGCTCTCGAGAGTATACAGATCCTCCACTCTGGGTCTTTTGGCAAGTAACATCTCCCCTAAGGATAGGCCACTCTGACCTTAACATCCGAAGACCCCAGAACTGGCAATGTCAGAATAAGGTACTGATCTTCTCCTGCACTACTTCAGTCTGCCTACTGGCACTGCTGATATATCTCCCGGACAACACTCTATATCAACCTTCTGTAGGTCACCGACTTCAGTCTCCCTCCTACCCAATGCTTCTTGCTGTCTTTCACTACACCACACCTCTCTTTCCCTCTATATCTTGCTCTCCCTTCATCTCTACACTTCCCATTATAACAGGAAATCCTACCTCCTATATTACCCTAATCTGTGGACCGGACTTCCTTCATTAACCCTTGCAATCCTGCCACTGTGGCTTTTATTTGAACTAGCACTTAGAGAGTCCAGTGCCATCTGGTGGTAGGACTGACAGGACTGTTGCATAACCCACATGCAACGTACATATAATACAGTGAAAGGCACAACACAGTCAACAGATAAAATATACATTTTCAATAGAACAACTAGTGACTTCAGGGGGGTTGAAGATCACATGTCACCCTCCTACAGGCATGCTATTGTGACGCCCTGACAAAATTAGGGTGTCACAGAAGACTGCACCCCTCTTCCAGGTGCAGGACTCTCTTCTCTTTGGTCCTCCATCACAATCCCCATCCAGGTACAAACACCAGCCATCAAAACCCTAGTCACCCCCCATGACAATAGGGACACACCAGTGGGCAGGTCCAAGCGGATGGCGATGCCCACATAGGGGTTCTGAGGTGTTATGGGAGGGGCCAGTTTCAGTCAGAGAGTGACGGTTGAAGTGGAGAGTTGACAGTTGAGTGAGAGATGGGGAACAGTGTAGTCAGGAGTTGGAGCTCCTGGGCTACCGGACGACTTGACAACTGACTAGGTGGCAGTCGGTAGACAGGGCCACAGGCGATGGAGATCCGGTCGCAGGGAACCTTAAAAGGACCGGGGCAGGGTCGTAGCCCGCCGGCACCGACACCGGAAATCCGGTCCGGAGACAGACAGGGTACCTGGACACTAGGGCGAGAAGCAGTTTTAAGCCCCTTACAAATTGACCAGCTGGGGACAAGATTTCAAGTCTCGTCCCACAGGAGGCCCAGATAGAGTGAGACGAAAGCCCAACGAGGGGATAGGGCTCCGCAATTGCCTGCTAAGATCCCATGGTCAGTTCTCGAGGGCCACAGCTCCCAAAAGACAGTAAAACCGGGAGTGGATTTCCCCGTTTCACACGGAGTGGTTACAGTAAAAGACTTAAACACAAAGTGCAGGTGGAAGGGCTCCTGTTCTACAATAACGGGGTGTGGTATCCGAACACCCCCCCCCCTCCAGAGGCTACCAGCTGCTGGCGATTTGGTTTACCATCTGGACTCTGTAGTTAACAAAACAACATAGTATAAGGCCAAAATCAATCAGTTTATTGAAAAAAAAAATGTATTTAACATGGAGCATAAAAAACATACATAAAAATACAATGCCAACAGATATTGGTAGGACAGAGGATATTGCACAATTTTGGGGTAGATCAAAAACTATATCCAAGGATTCATAAATATAAAGTAAAAAAGTACTTGTAAACATCCGAGGATAAATATAAATAATCAGCCTGTATTGCAACTTATAAGGTGCAAAGTGCAAGTTCTAGCAGCAGACAACCAGCAGTGGGAGCCCAAACAATTAGTATATATGGAGATCCTGAGTGAATAAATAGTATAAATATGCAGAGCAAGTTTAAAAAGAATTAGGGCTACTGCAATGTGCAATAAAAATGAGGAAACTAATAACCCTGGGCAAGGCAGGCAAAAGGAGTTAAAGATCTAGTGATAAATAAATAAAAGCTGACAAGTAGCGCATATTGCCTCTATCCACACACCCACGCCTCCAACGCACGTTTCGTGACAACTTCTTCAGGGAGCGTGTGTTAGAGGGGTAGGGGGATGGTATATAAGCACATCGGTGGCCAGTGAGTCATAACGCGGCGCATGCGTCCTCCGCACCAGCCGTAGCAGGGAAAGACATGACAGCGGGCAGTGGAGGAAGAGCGTCGGCAGCCGTCATGGAGACGGCGTCCGAGCTCCAACCCCTGTAGCCGCCGTCATGACAACCCACGACTGTGCTTTGGAGCATGCGCACAGGCTCAAAACTGGGACTTAGTCACTGACATGTACTAGCCCATATTATAACTATCAGACTGGAAAAAAGAATTATACATATGTTTTTATAAGAAGAGCACAATGAATTATGATGAATTAACATGTATATAGTGCAGAGATATGTTACAAATATATAGTAGTGATAATGGAACATATAAACAGTATATAGAGTGAAGCATACATGGAGTGAAAAATGCATACGCGTGTTAAAAAAATTGTAATATAGATCATATAAATATGAGAGCTTGAGCAAGCACCCATATAAATACAATTGTGCGATATAAGTGAAAGAATAAAAAAAAAGATATATATATATAAAATATATATAAAAAATACATGAAATGGATTACACAATATAATAATTTATAATGAAAATGTGATAATACATGTAAATTTCATCAATAAAAGACTACAAAGAAAAAATAATAAAGAATTAAATAATAAATACTTAAGAAATATTAATAGAAAATAATGATTAATAAGTAAATAAAGAATAAAAAATAAATAATAATAAATAAAAATGAAAATTAAAAAAATTAAAGAAGTAAACATAAATTCTTGATCCAGTCAGATATCAAGATATTCTCATCAATAGTCACCCGACAGTAATAAGATGTAAACAGGCCACAACTATGATAAAAGAAGGAAACAGTTAAAATCAAGAATTCATACATAATTATATATATTTTTTATGCTCCATGTTAAATAAAAAATTTTTTTCAATAAACTGATTGATTTTAGCCTTATACTATGTTGTTTTGTTGTCTACACTATATTAGTTTTTGGCCGTTATGTTTGTAAAAAGGTATAGTGTGGTTACTAAGTTTTTCTGTTTTTTCAACAGATATAAAAATCCTTTTTGTCCAAATGTGGATTTGAAAGCCAGGGAGAAAATCTGGCAATCCAAAGCAAGTACTATATTTAATAATGGTGCCTCAGGTATTTTTAAAGAAGTCCGTAATGACGTTTTAGAAACCAAAAAATCTTATTCCAACCTAATTTTCAAAAAGACCCGCTTATGGTGGACTAAAACCTCTTTGGATAATTGCCTCTTACAGAGGATTATCCCTAGAGGTCTTAGCGTGCAAATATATCCATCCTTCGATTTGGATGATGAAGCTCTCATCAAGCGATGGGAAGAGGTGGCGACTCAATGCTCACTAACCTTCATTGAGATTATCAATGAAAAGCAAAATAAATTGATTGAGGAGGTTGATCAACAACTACTCAACATTAGAGTTGAGCGCGGTTCGTGGTTCGAGGTTCTCCAGTTCTAGGCTCGAGTGATTTTTGGGCTGTTCGAGATCGAACTAGAACTCGAGCTTTTTGCTAAAAGCTCGATAGTTCTAGAAACGTTCGAGAACGGTTCTAGCAGCAAAAAGCAGGGCTTTTTACAGCTGCAGTGTGCAGGAGCCATCGCTGGCAGCCTGCCACAAGCTGGTAACCAAGATAAACATCGGGTATCCAACCAAAGCGCTTGGTTAGTAACCCGATGTTTATCTTAGTTACGTGCAGGAAGCCCACACTTCCCGCTCAGCTCGCTCCGCCCCCTCCTGCCCGCGGCATGTATACATACATATACACACACACACACACACTCTCACACACGCACCCCCCCTCCCCCCCCCCCCGCTCGGCTTACCTGCGGTGGTGAAGTCCCGCCATCCAGACCTCAGCGCTGTCACTGTCCTCCATGGCCGCCGCTTGTCACATCACCTCTCGCTTCCCACCCGAGACGTCACGGACCTCTCGCGATACTTGATGTGAAGGCGCCGGTCATTGACCTCAGTGACAGGGGCTGTCAGTGTGCTGGAGATCAGCGCAGGTAATGTACCTCGCTGACAGCAGCACTTGTCATGCCCTGCAGTGACCTGGGCTGACCCATTGATGTTAGCTCAGGTCACTGCATTGCTCTCCCAGCCAATGGGGAACATCCTGCTCTTCATTGACTGGGACAGTGTGGATCGTCATGGCAACCCCTTGGATTACACCAGACCTGGATTTGTTTTTCATTCTAATAAATTGGTTAAAGAGGGAATGTTTTGGGGAGTGTTTTTTTCAAATAAAAATGTGTTTGTCGTCTATTTTTTTTTATTACTGACTGGGTTGGTGATGTCGGGTATCTGATAGACGCCTGACCTCACCAACCCCAGGGCTTGATGCCAGGTGACATTACACATCTGGTATTAACCCCATATATTACCCCGTTTGCCACCGCACCAGGGCGCGGGATGAGCTGGGGCGAAGCACCAGGATTGGCGCATCTAATGGATGCGCCACTTCTGGGGCGGCTGCGGCCTGCTATTTTTAGGCTGGGGAGATTCCAATAACCATGGACCTCCCTAGTCTGAGAATATCAGGCCCCAGCTGTCTGCTTTACCTTGGCTGGTGATCCAATTTTGGGGGACCCCTACGTGTTTTTTTTTTAATTATTTATTTAATTTAAAATAACAGCGTGGGGTGCCCTCAGTTTTGGATTACCAGCCAAGGTGAGGTTGCCAGCTGTGGTCTGCAGGCTGCAGCCGTCTGCTTTACCCTAGCTGGCTACAAAACTAGGGGGAACCCTACGTCATTTTTTTTTCATTTTTTTGGCTAAATACAAAGCTAAGCACCCCTTAGTGCCACATGAAAAGTACCAAAGGGTGTTCCACTTTTTCTCCATTTTTTTCTCCACTTTTTCTCCATTTTTTTCTCCACTTATTCTCCACTTTTTCTCCTCTTATTCTCCACTTTTTCTCCACTTTTTCTCCTCTTATTCTCCACTTTTTCTCCACTTTTTCTCCACTTTTTCTCCATTTTTTTCTCCACTTTTTCTCCACTTTTTCTCCACTTTTTCTCCACTTTTTCTCCTCTTATGCTCCACTTTTTCTCCACTTTTTCTCCTCTTATGCTCCACTTTTTCTCCACTTTTTCTCCACTTTTTTCTCCACTTTTTCTCCTCTTATGCTCCACTTTTTCTCCACTTTTTCTCCACTTTTTCTCCACTTTTTTCTCCACTTTTTCTCCTCTTATGCTCCACTTTTTCTCCACTTTTTTCTCCACTTTTTTCTCCACTTTTTCTCCACTTTTTATCCTCTTATGCTCCACTTTTTCTCCACTTTTTTCTCCACTTTTTCTCCTCTTATGCTCCACTTTTTCTCCACTTTTTCTCCTCTTAATCTCCACTTTTTCTCCACTTTTTCTCCACTTTTTCTCCACTTTTTCTCCACTTTTTTCTCCACTTTTTCTCCTCTTATGCTCCACTTTTTCTCCACTTTTTCTCCACTTTTTCTCCTCTTATGCTCCACTTTTTCTCCACTTTTTCTCCTCTTAATCTCCACTTTTTCTCCTCTTATGTTCCACTTTTTCTCCACTTTTTCTCCACTTTTTCTCCACTTTTTCTCCTCTTATGCTCCACTTTTTCTCCACTTTTTCTCCTCTTATGCTCCACTTTTTCTCCACTTTTTCTCCTCTTATGCTCCACTTTTTCTCCACTTTTTCTCCTCTCATGCTCCACTTTTTCTCCACTTTTTCTCCACTTTTTTCTCCACTTTTTCTCCTCTTATGCTCCACTTTTTCTCCACTTTTTCTCCTCTTATGCTCCACTTTTTCTCCACTTTTTCTCCACTTTTTTCTCCACTTTTTCTCCTCTTATGCTCCACTTTTTCTCCACTTTTTCTCCACTTTTTCTCCTCTTATGCTCCACTTTTTCTCCACTTTTTCTCCTCTTATGCTCCACTTTTTCTCCACTTTTTCTCCTCTTATGCTCCACTTTTTCTCCACTTTTTCTCCACTTTTTCTCCACTTTTTTCTCCACTTTTTCTCCTCTTATGCTCCACTTTTTCTCCACTTTTTCTCCACTTTTTCTCCACTTTTTCTCGTCTTATGCTCCACTTTTTCTCCACTTTTTCTCCACTTTTTTCTCCACTTTTTCTCCTCTTATGCTCCACTTTTTCTCCACTTTTTCTCCTCTTATGCTCCACTTTTTCTCCACTTTTTCTCCACTTTTTCTCCACTTTTTTCTCCACTTTTTCTCCTCTTATGCTCCACTTTTTCTCCACTTTTTCTCCACTTTTTCTCCACTTTTTCTCCTCTTATGCTCCACTTTTTCTCCACTTTTTCTCCACTTTTTTCTCCACTTTTTCTCCTCTTATGCTCCACTTTTTCTCCACTTTTTCTCCACTTTTTTCTCCACTTTTTCTCCTCTTATGCTCCACTTTTTCTCCACTTTTTCTCCACTTTTTCTCCATTTTTTCTCCACTCTTTTCTCCACTTTTTCTCCTCTTATGCTCCACTCTTTCTCCACTTTTTCTCCACTTTTTCTCCGTTCTTTTTCTATGGTCAGTCTACCCATTAGCTCTGCCATGCATACTGTAGCTCTACACCTACTGCACATGTTACTTTATGATTGACATCTCTTTCGTACCAGAGCTGTCTAAGCCTACTCTGACCCCATATTTGTCATTACTATATTGTCCTTGTACTGTATTATGACATTTGTATCATGTGTTTCATTTCTTGCTGTGTTGCAATTTTTTTGCTGCATCCCAATTGTACCTCTACATTGTTCGAGTTTATGTTATTGTTCTCTCACTCTTATGTGATACTGATTATTGTCATTTTTCATGATTACATGCAGATAAGTCCAATCTGACGAAGGCTCAGGCCGAAACGTCATTTGTAACTTGTTTTGGACAAAAACATATATGCTTATGAAAAAAAAATGTTCTTAATACGGACCAATAAAGAGTGATTTTGCATTACTATCCATTGGGACTTACTGACTTAGTCTGGGAGATTTAGAGTGCCGAGGTTACTCACTAATTTTATCTATTATTACCTCTGAGCACCTATATACCAGTGAGCAGAGCTTCCTCTACAGTAGTTCTCCTGATTAGGCATGCCCTTACCTCATGAGCAGGGCATTGCAGCTTTGGTAGCAACCATTATGACATGGACTCTGCTGCTGTGGACCCGGGGAGAGTGAGTGCAGATTCATTGCACCCACACTCCTCACATGAAGGGTCCGCACTCCTAGAAAATGGGGGATACGTTCCCTGAGTGTCTCCCCCCCCATATTCTAGACGGTCCAGAGTCGTCGTGGGACCCCTTTATTTTTTTTCTTACAATAAATTGGTGAAAGAGGAAATGTTTTGGGGACTGTTTTTTCAAATAAATTTCTTTTGTCGATTTTTTGTTTTTGTTAGTACTGACAGTTTATGATGTTGGGTATCTAATAGACGCCATGACATCACAAACTGCTGGGCTTGATCTCAGGTGACTTTACAGCTAGTATCAACCCGATTTATTACCCCGTTTGCCACTGCACCAGGGCACGGGATGAGCTGGGGTGAAGCGCCAGGATTGGCGCATCTAGTGGATGCGCCACGTCTGGGGTGCCTGCGGCCTGCTATTTTTAGGCTGTGAAGGCCCAATAACTATGGACCTTCCCACCCTGAGAATACCAGACCACAGCTGTCCACTTTACCTTGGCTGGTGATCCAATTTGGGGGGGACCCTACTTTTATTGTGTAATTATTAATATTTATAAAATAATTATAAAAAAGAGCCTGAGGGGACCTCCACATTGGATCCCCAACCACGGTAAAGCTGCCAGCTGTGGTTTTCAGGCTACAGCCGTCTGCTTTACCCTAGCTGGCTATCAAAAATGGGGGGACCCAACGTAATTTTTTTTTTTAACTATTTTTTAAATAGAAAAAATTAATGGGCTTCCCTGTATTTTGATTGACAACCAAGGTAACGGCAGGCAGATGGGGGTGGCAACCCATAGCTGTCTGTTTTATCTGCGCTGAGAATCAAAAATACCGCGGAGCGCTACGTCATTTTTTTAAAGATTTATTTTTACAGCACTGTGATGTCCAGCAATCAAAATACAGGGAAGCCCATTTTATTTTTAGTTATTTAAATAAATAATTAAAAAAAATATATATGGGCTCCCGCTGCATTTTTTGTATTGCTAGCTACTGGCTGCTAACCCCCACTGCTTGGTGTTACCTTCACTGGCAATGGAAAATCCAGGGAAGCATTTTTTATTTTTTTTGCCAAAAAACTACAAAAAAAGGACGTGAGCTTCGCCATATTTTTGTATGCTAGCCAGGTATAGCAGGCAGGTGCTGGAAGAGTTGGATACAGCGCCAGAAGATGGCGCTTCTATGAAAATGCCATTTTCTGAGGTGGCTGCAGACTGCAATTCGCAGCAGTGGGGCCCAGAAAGCTCAGGCCAACCGGTGGTGCGGATTCCAATCCCCAGCTGCCTAGTTGTACCTGGCTGGACACAAAAATGGGGCAAAGCCTACGTCATTTGTTTTCTAATTATTTCATGAAATTCATGAAATAATAAAAAAAGGGCTTCCCTTTATTTTTGGTTCCCAGACGGGTACAAATAGGCAACTGGGGGTTGGGGGCAGCCGTACCTGCCTGCTGTACCTGGCTAGCATACAAAAATATGGCGAAGCCCACATAATTTTTTCAGGGGGCAAAAAAATTCTGCATACAGTCCTGGATGGAGTATGCTGAGCCTTGTAGTTCTGCAGCTGCTGTCTGTCTGTATGGAGAAGAGCAGACAGCAGCTGCAGAACTACAAGGCTCAGCATACTCCATCCAGGACTGTATGCAGAAGTTTTTTGCCCACCAAAAAAATGACGTGGGCTTCGCCATATTTTTGTATGCTAGCCAGGTACAGCTGGCAGCCACGGGCTGCCTCCAACCCCCAGTTGCCTATTTGTACCCGGCTGGGAACCAAAAATATAGGGAAGCCCGTTTTTTTTAATTATTTCACTTATTTCATGAAATAATTAAAAAACAAATGACGTGGGCTTCGCCCTATTTTTGTGTCCAGCCGGGTACAACTAGGCAGCTGGGGATTGGAATACGCAGCACAGGTTAGCCCGAGGTTTGTGGGCGCCTCTGCTGCGGATTTCAGTCCGCAGCCGTCCCAGAAAATGGCGCTCTCATAGAAGCGCCATCATCTGGCGCTGTATCCAACTCTTCCAACAGCCCTGGAGCCGGGTGGCTTGTTGGGTAATCATGAGTTAATACTGGCTTTGTTTTACTAGCCAGTATTAAGCCAGAGATTCTTAATGTCAGGCACGTTTGACCCGGCCATTAAGAATCTCCAATAAAGGGTTAAAAAAAAGACACCACACAGAGGAAAAATACTTTAATAGAAATAAATACACAGACACATTAGAGACTCCATCTTTATTACCCCCTGTCAGCCCTCCACGACCCTGCTCTTCTGTCTTCTTTCTTTCTAGTGTAGTAGTAGTGACGATTGTAGTGAGGAAGGATGAGATTCACCAGCTAATCACTTGGGGCTGGGGAACCTCCATCCTCACTACAATGCTCACTACAATCGTGCAGCAGCGTGCAGCCTTCACTCCGTGAGTGATCACTGCTGGCTGCTAGCGGTAACGCTGACAGACGCGTTACCATAGCAACGGTGCTCTCGGAGCCGCGGTTAGCGGTGACGTCACCGCTAACTGCGTTGCTATGGCAACGGTGATCTCCGTTAATGACCGGCTGTGTCAGCCGGTCCCTAACGGAACGGGGAGTCGACCGTGTGCTAGAGCATGTCGCCGGTACACGGCGATACACATATGTGCACCGTGTACCGGAGAGATGCACTCGCAGGTCCTACATGACGTGTCATAGTCATGTGACCAGTCTGTAGCCAATGAGATAATAGCCACATGACTGGTCACATGGCTATTTTGACGTCACGATAGGTCCTGCATCTCTGCTGGCAGTGCAGGTCACCGGGAGGATTCAGCGATCATCGGATGGAATAGCGGCAGGAGACAGAGTGCAGAAGGGATCGCGAGGACCGGTAAGTGTTATGGCAATGTTTATTAACTGTTTGTGTACATTTATAATGCATTTTTATGTGTTTGTGATTGCCTCCCATTATAGCCTATACGTTCGAGTTCGGTTCGTCGAACGTTCGACGAACTGAACTCGAACGAGACCTCCGTTCGGCGAACCACCTCGAGCCGAACCGCGACCGGTTCGCTCATCTCTACTCAACATGTATAAGGACCTTGAAAAAAATCTAACCAGCGAACAATTGGAGGAATTCAATAAGGAACTGGATAAAAATTTAAACAAATTGGAGCAGGATGTTAGCTCCGTGAAATTGAAGAAATATCAAAGGGATCTCAAGGATTATGAAAATAAGAGAATATTTCGCTGGCAATACAGGAAATCTACCCAGAATCCAAGAATGTCTCGCGCCAATTCCTTTTCTTCTATGTCTTTGGAGGCTGGTAGCAGTACCTCATTTCAGGAGAGTGATTCTACAAATTCACATTCCTTTCGTACCAGACAGGAAGTGAAAAGGAGTATACAGACTAGGATATACAATTTTGGCAAGAAAAAGAGGGATGATCATCCCAAAGTAATTAACCTGTCTGACCATTCTTTATCACCCTTACAGGAGAATATTTTACAAAAGGGATTAACCTTTTCCCCCACTTGTGATATAGATAAGTTCACAGCCATAAAGGATGTACACTTGTTTGCCCGAAAACTGATACTTAAAAGGCACTTTGAAAAAGGAACTTTGGAATTGGATAATTCTCCGTTTGAGACAAAAAAGGAGCTGGAAGCATTGAAAGTTCTTGAGAGTTTAGCCAATGAAGATGAGGATGTGAGTAATTATCACACACACCTTTATTGTAAATCTTCCACGTTCCCCAACCTTAATACCTGTCCAGCTGTTGACATTTTTGTTAAACTAGTATCCCAGGATATTGAGAAACTTAAGAGGAGTAAAATGTCCAATTTGAGTGAACAAGAGATGGTTGCTTTAAACGAGATGAAATCATGGTCCGATATGGTATTTAAACCCGCGGACAAGGGGGGCAATCTAGTGATTTGGAGTAATAAGCTTTATGAGAAACAGGCATATAAACAGCTATTGAATGGTAAATGTTATAAAAAACTTAACCAAAACCCACTTCCTAGGTTTCAACTGGAATTACATGCCATTTTGGATAAGGCTTATAATGATAATATCATTACAAAAAAGCTTTATGAAGCCATGATCTGTAAAAAACCTACATTGCCCACCCTCTATCTGTTGCCCAAACTTCACAAAAATGAGATAGATCCGCCTGGGAGACCGATAGTGTCGGGGAATGATGGCCTTTGCGAAGTGGCATGTCAGGTAGTGGATTTTTATTTAAAACCATTGGTTCAAACTTTACCGTCATATGTGAGGGACACTACCTCGGCACTAAGTCATTTTGACAATCTGCAGCTACAAGGAAACATAGTGATGGTAATGGCTGATGTAGAAAGTCTATATACTTCTATTAAGCATGAGGACGGGTTAAAAGCTGTATCCTGGTTTCTAAAAAAAGAGTAACATCGAACCACGGTTAATTAAATTGCTCTTGGTATTATTGGACTTAATCTTGAAGCATAATTGCTTTTTGTTTAGGGACCAGGTCTATCTCCAGCTCCAGGGGACTGCAATGGGGGCGTCTTGTGTGGCCTCATATGCAAATCTGTTCCTTGGAGCCTGGGAGAGGGAGATCTTCTTGAGTAATCCCATTTACCAGATTGACCGTATCCATCATTGGATACGGTATATTGATGATATATGGTTCATTTGGGAGGGGTCCCTGAAGCAACTGGAGAATATGATGTTGAGGTTAAACAATAATCAGCTCAATATTAAACTTACCTTTCAATATGGCCCTAGGTTGAGCTTCCTGGATATTGATATTAAAACCACCTCGGATGGCCTTCTTGAAACTGACATCTTTAGGAAATCTACATCTACGAATGCATTTCTCCACGCGCAATCATCACATCCTAAGGGAACCATCAGAGGCATTCCAATCGGACAATTTTTAAGAGCAAGAAGAATTTGCTCTACGAATGATAACTTCTATAAACAATCAAGGGATCTATACAGCCGTTTCAGGGAGAGACGATATATAGCCATCGAAATATACGTAATGGCCTCAAGAGCAACACAAGTGTCCCGGAATGAACTTCTCTACAAACCATCATCTAATATAGTGTCTTCTAATAGTGAGGTAAGGCTCATTAGTAAATTTAACAGTCAATGGACCCATCTGAATGAAATCATCAAAACACATTGGGGAGTGCTATTCACTGATCCGATTTTGAAGAATATTCTCCAATCTGAACTTAAGATTACTGCCCGTCGAAGTGCCAATCTTAGGGACCTACTGGTGAGAAGCCATTACCAGCCCAGGAGTATAGGCCAATCTGGAGAAATTAAGGGATTTTTTCCTTGTGATGCATGCAGGTCCTGTTTGAATTTAAAGAAAAGTAGGGAATTCCTTAATGGTAATCAAACACGTATTTATAATATTTTACATCAGCTAACCTGCTCATCTAAAGGTGTTGTATATCACGCAACATGTCCCTGTAAAAAGGTCTATATTGGCATGACCACAAGGGAGCTTAAGCTTCGCGTAAGGGGACACGTGCGTGATATTGAAAAAGCAAAAAAATCTAAATTTGATGAACAGTTGAAAACCTTGGCCAGGCATTTCAAATTCTGGCATAATTGTGATGCCAGTAAACTTTCCATCATCGCCATTGATCAAGTGTGTCTTGGTCAGAGGGGTGGTAATTTATTCAAAGCCTTATCGCAGGTCAAGAGTGGGTGGATATATAGACTAAACACAATCGCACCTAGGGGTCTTAATGAGAATTTTGGTTTTGCGTCATTATTATAAATTTAGGTTTTCAGACTTTTTTAGGGGGGTAGGGTTGGTTGTCTTATATAATTGTGTATGTATTCTTGATTTTAACTGTTTCCTTCTTTTATCATAGTTGTGGCCTGTTTACATCTTATTACTGTCGGGTGACTATTGATGAGAATATCTTGATATCTGACTGGATCAAGAATTTATGTTTACGTCTTTAATTTTTTTATTTTTCATTTTTATTTTTTATTATTTCTTTTTTATTCTTTATTTACTTATTAATCATTATTTTCTATTAATATTTCTTAAGTATGTATTATTTAATTCTTTATTCTTTTTTCTTTGTAGTCTTTTATTGATGAAATTTACATGTATTATCACATTTTCATTATAAATTATTATATTGTGTAATCCATTTCATGTATTTTTTATATATATTTTATATATATATATATACCGTATATATATATATATATATATTTTATTATTTCACTTATATTGCACAATTGTATTTATATGGGTGCTTGCTCAAGCTCTCATATTTATATGATCTATATTACAATTTTTTTAACACGCATATGCATTTTTCACTCCATGTATGCTTCACTCTATATACTGTTTATATGTTCCATTATCACTACTATATATTTGTAACATATCTCTGCACTATATACATGTTAATTCATCATAATTCATTGTGCTCTTCTTATAAAAACATATGTATAATTCTTTTTTCCGGTCTGATAGTTATAATATGGGCTACTACATGTCAGTGACTAAGTCCCAGTTTTGAGCCTGTGAGCATGCTCCAAAGCACGGTCGTGGGTTGTCATGACGGCGGCTACAGGGGTTGGAGCTCGGACGCCGTCTCCATGACGGCTGCCGACGCTCTTCCGCCACTGCCCGCTGTCATGTCTTCCCCTGCTACGGCTGGTGCGGAGGACGCATGCGCCGCGTTATGACTCACCCGGCGTGTCAGCTGACTTGCGTTCCGCCGTTCACTGGCCACCGATGTGCTTATATACCATCCCCCTACCCCTCCAACACACGCTCCCTGAAGAAGTTGTCACGGAACGTGCGTTGGAGGCTTGGGTGTGTAGATAGAGGCAATATGCGCTACTTGTAAGATTTTATTTATTTATCAGTAGATCTTTAACTCCTTTTGCCTGCCTTGCCCAGGGTTATTAGTTTCCTCATTTTTATTGCACATTGCAGTAGCCCTAATTCTTTTTAAACTTGCTCTGCATATTTATACTATTTATTCACTCAGGATCTCCATATATACTAATTGTTTGGGCTCCCCCTGCTGGTTGTCTGCTGCTAGAACTTGCACTTTGCACCTTATAACCTTATAAGTTGCAATACAGGCTGAATATTTATATTTATCCTCGGATGTTTACAAGTACTTTTTCACTTTATATTTATGAATCCTTGGATATAGTTTTTGATCTACCCCAAAATTGTGCAATATCCTCTGTCCTCCCAATACCTGTTGGCATTGTATTTTTATGTATGTTTTTTATGCTCCATGTTAAATAAAAAAATGTTTTCAATAAACTGATTGATTTTGGCCTTATACTATGTTGTTTTGTTGTCTACACTATATTAGTTTTTGGCCGTTATGTTTGTAAAAAGGTATAGTGTGGTTCATCTGGACTCTGTGTCAAGTTATTTCAGGAACTGTGAGTACACCAACACCATCCAGTCCAACTCTGCAGATTGCACTCTGCCACAGCATCCCACCTGTATCGGACAGGGGTCCTGAGACAACACCTCCCCTACCCATGGAGGGGATAACATCCAGCTGCCCCACTCCATCAGCCTCGGGCACCACCTCCAGCGGCAGCGGCGGTGCCACCAAAATCACTGCATACCACAGATGGCGTCACTGACAAACCTCCCCTATATATATAATACCACTTTTTCACTTGCAGGTGACAGACGGGTGCTCAGGCCCAGGTCCGGCTTCCCCTCAAGCCACCGCAACGACCCCGGATCCGAGCATCTCGAGCAGCCCCCTCCCACGGTCTGTCCCCCTGCTCGCAACACTATTATACTGTACAATAGCCAGTGTCATGGGCCCTGACTTCAAAGAGGCTCAATGCCCATGATTGGAAGTCGTTAGCACTTCCGGTCATGCCCACTACTCTTCTCTGAAGCTGAGACACATACACCCGGCTTCTGAGTAGTATGCATGACCGAAAGTGTGGATGACTTCTGATCATGGGCATTAAGCCTATTTGAAGTCGGGCCCCATACATCCAGCGTCAAAGAAGCTGAAAGCTGACGGGTGCAGAGCCACGCATACTCAGCTTTATATTGTGCTGCCATGATGCTTGCTGTTGTAAAGCAAATTAGCATGCCCTCAGGGGTGTGCTAAGATGCTAAATGAGACAACATAACTTGCTATGTATGCTACTATATGCTGGGACTGTTAGGCTATGTGCCCACGGGAGATTAAGCCTGCGGATTTATCTGCGGCAAATCTGCGGATTTTCTGAATTTTCCAGATAAATCCACAGGTTTCAGCATGTACAGACACTCCCCTTGTTATCCTATGGGACATAGGGCACATAGCCTTCGATTGGCATTCTAGATATGCAGCCAGAATTACTAGTGGTTCTTAGTGCACTGTGGACCTAACAGGTTCCCTTTAACCCTTTCATGAGCTTTGACGGATACATCCGTCATGGTGCCCCGGTACTTAAAGACCCATGACGAATATATCCGGTACTCAAAAACTATAGATTCGGGAAGGAGAGGACCTGTACCTGACCTCAGGAGGGGTGGTGTCTCCTCCCTGGACCTACGGAGGCTGAAACATTGAAATCCAGCAATGATCAGTGCAGCTGTAGCACTGATCATTGGCTCGAGCTTGGTGACCTTTGCTGCACCCTCCCCCAGCTCTGATTGAAGAGATCGGCCTTGTGACCGATCTCTCAAATCACCGTGGATCTGGGGCCGGTGATCTGTAGGTGATCACTCTCCTCAGCTTGTCCATCTGTGGAAGCTGAGGAGAACGATCCCTGCAGGTGACTATTGGTAAGTCACTGCCCCCGATCCACAGCTGTTCCCGATCATCCACTGCCACAGCCACTGCCCCAGATCGTCCGCTGCCCTCCATCTGCTTTGCCGCTGCTCTGCTCTGCCCCTGCTCTGCTCCGCCCCTGCATCGCCGCTGCTCTGCTCCTTCTGCTGCCCCCCTGCATCTGCCGTGGCCCCCTGCATCTGCTGTGCCCCCCCTGCATCTGCCGTCAACCCCCCCTGCATCTGCCGTCGACCCCCCTGCATCTGCCGCCGCTCCCCCTGCATCTGCTCCTGCGCCGTTCCCCATCAGCCACTGCCCCCTTGCATCTGCCACTGCCCCCCTGCATCAGCCACTGCACCCCTGCATCTGCTACTGCCCCCTTGCATCTGCCACTACCCCCCTGCATCTGCCACTGCCCCCCTGCATTTGCCACTGCCTTCCTGCATCTGCCGCCGCACTCCATCAGCCGCTGTGCCCCTCCCCGATCTGCTGCCCGTACTCTCCCATCATCTTCATTTGCTTCCCCCTCTCCCACCTCTCCCCCTCTCGGATCTGCTACCTCCTCCATCTGCTGCCTCCTCCATCTCCTTAGATCCTGCTGCCTAGATCCATCATGTAAGGTAGCTATACCCAATCTCACCTCCCACTCCCCTTCCACTCTCCGCCGCTCCTGCATCCGTTGCACCCTTTTCCATCCTTCGCCGCTCCTCCATTTCCCGCGCACTCTCCCATCCTCTGCCGCTCCTCCATCCGCCACGCACTCTCCCATCCTCTGCCACTCCTCCATCCACTGCTCCTCCATCCGCCGCTCCTCCATCCATCGCGCCCTCTCCCATCCTCCATCTATCCTTTTTTACATCTCACCTAGTCCCCCCCCCTTTCACAGCACATCCGTGCGTGCGTCCTGATTTTTTTTCTGTAAACTAAGAAAGAAATACAAATAAACTTAGTTTAGGGCCAATAAAATTATACTGTAGTAATCGTCAACTACAGTATTTTTTACTGAATATTGTAAGGGTCAGCCCAGTGCCACATATGAGAGTGATGCACGAGTCTCGCATCGCATCATCCGGCATGGTTGCTCTCTTCGAGATAAGAGTGTGCGGCTGTGCTGGATGATGCGATGCGAGATTCGTGCATCGCTCTCACGTGTGGCACTTGCCTTAGTGTCAGTTGTAGGCGCTCATTTTTTATTATTTTTTACTGACGTCCACATTTTTTATTTCGCCAAACTAATTTTTTTTTGCATGGGGGGGTCTAGTTTCCAAAATGGGGTCACATGTGGAGGAGCTCCACTGTTTCGGCACATCAGGCGGATCTCCCAATGCAACATGGTGCAGCTAACGATTCCAGCTAATTTTCCATTTAGAAAGTCAAATGATGCTCCTTGCCTTTGGAGCTCTGCTGTGCACGCAAACAGTGGTTTTCTGCCACATATGAGTTATCAGCATACTCAGGACAAAGTGCCCTGTAAAAATTAAAAAATTGAGCCTAAAATAACATTTTTGTTGCAAAAAAAGTACTTTTTTGTTTTTATGGCTCAATGTATGAAGTACGTGAGGGTTCAAAGTGCTCATTACCCATCTATATTTATTCCATGGGGGGTCTAGATTCCAAAATGAGGTCACTTGTGGGGGAGCTCCATTGTTTAGGCATCTCAGGGGGTCTCCAAATGCAACATGGCGTCCGCTAATAATTCCAACCAATTTTGCTGTGAAATGGAGCTCCTTCTCTTCTGAGCCCTGCCGTGTGCCCAAACAATTACTTTCCACCACATATGAGGTATCTGTGTACTCAGGAGAAATTTCACAATACATTTTATGGTGCATTTGTTCCTGATACCCTTGTAGAAAAAAAAGCTACCTGGTTGAAATAACAATTTTGTGGTAAAAAAATATATATTTTCAAGGCTGAACATTCTAAACTTTTGTGGAGCCTGCAGGGGTTCAAAGTGTTCAATAAACATCTAGATAAATTCCATAAGGGGTCTAGTTTACAAAATGGGGTCACTTGTGGGGGTGCTCCAATGTTTAGGTACCTCAGGGGGTCTCCAAACAGAACATGGCATCCACTAACGATTCCAGACAATTTTGCGTTTGAAAAGTCAAATGACGCTCCTTGACTTTTGAGCCCTGTTGTGCGCCCAAACATTTGATTTCCACCACATATAAGGTATCTGTGTACTCAGGAGAAAATGCACAATACATTTCATGTTGCAATTTTTCCTGATACCCTTGTGAAAAAAAAAGCTACCTGGTTGAAGTAACAATTTCTTGGTAATTTTTTTTTTCTTTATTTTCACGGCTCAAAGTTATTAACTTTTGTGAAGCCCCCAGAGGTTCAAAGTGCTCACTAAACATCTAGATAAATTCCATGAGGGGTCTAGTTTCCAAAATGGGGTCACTTGTGGGGGAGCTCCATTGTTTAGGCACTTCATGGGGTTTCCAAACACAACATCGCATCCGCTAATTATTCCAGACAATTTTGCTTTCAAGAATTCAAATGATGCTCCTTCCCTTCCGAGTCCTGCCGTGCACCCAAACAATTGATTTCCACCACATATGAGATATCGGTGTACTCAATAGAAATTGCACAATCAATTTTATGGTGCTTTTTTTACTCATAACCTTGTGAAAATGTTACATTTTATGGCTAAAGTAACATTTTTGTGTAAAAAAGTTACATTTTCATTTTTTCCTTCCACATTGCTTTGGTTGCTGTGAAGCTCCTAAAGGGTTAATAAACTTCTTGGATGTAGTTTTGAGTACTGTGAGGGGTGCAGATTTTAGAATAGGGTCACTTATGGGTATTTTCTGTCACCTAGGCCTCTTAAAGTCACTCCAAATGTGATGTGGTCCGTAAAAAAATGTTTGTAAATTTTGTTGGAAAAATGACAAATTGCTGATGAACTTTGAACCCTTCTAACTTCATAACGAAAAAAATATTTGCTTCGGAAATTGCGCTGGTGTAAAGCAGACATGTGAGAAATGTTATTTAGTAACTATTTTGTGTGACATATCTCTCAGATTTATGGGCATTAAATTTCAAATTTTGAAAATTGCTAAATTTTCACCAAATTTCCAAAATTTTCATAAATAAATGCAAAACATATCGTCCTAAATTTACCACTGACATGAAGTACAATATGTCACAAAAAAACAATGTTAGAATCCCCGGGATCCGTTGAAGCGTTCCAGAGTTATAACCTGTCAAAGTGACACTGGTCAGAATTGCAAAAAAATGGCCCGGTCTTTAAGGTGAAAACAGGCTGGGGGCTGAAGGGGTTAATGAGTCCTTATATTTCATGAAACTATATGGTAGGTTATGTCTAAATTTGGTAAAAGTTAAATTACCTTAATTATTAATTGATTTTATCTTAGTTGTTGCACAGTACATCCTACATCTAATATTTATGCTTGTTTGGAATATAATTTATTAGAGTGTGCTTTTGCGCTGAACGTTTTTTTTCTATGAGTCTTTTTAGATTAATGTCATGCAAACGACTGGTATTAATCTTGACCTAATCTGAAAAAATATAATAATCAGATAATTTTTTTCATATTCTTTTTCACTGGACAACTGGAAAATTCTCAACTAAGCAGGTTATTTTTCAACTGCTTTGAAGAATGTGCTATTATGAATGGCCTCTTACAAGTCATGGGAGAAATGCACATCTAAAAACTCTATTGCATTGTGTGAGAAAAAATGAATAAAGCTCAAGCCAGATCATTGTTATTGAGATTTTTCACAAAATTTCATCCTTAGAAACATTACTCTTTCATACAAAGATAGATATAACAATGGTATACAGTAATACTGTTGGAGTATTCCAATTTATATAAAATGTACTGCCATATATTTTTTCATAAAAACAGCTTTTCTCCTGCACAGTCAGAACTGAAAGATTGCTCCATTTAAGTGAAAAACACTATAAAGAACATCTTTCATTTTTCGGACCCCTACTGATCAGTAAATGATGGCTAATCCTAGAAATATACTATCACTTAATATGGTGAGAAAAACCCCTATTAAACTATATGGCTGTGTGAAAAAAATAGGATTTCAGCAACTGGAGAACAGAAGAACAAAGTCTCAACCATCCTAAAGATACAGGTGCATCTCAATAAATTAGAATATCATAAAAAAGTTAATTTATTTCAGTAATTCAATACAAGAAGGGAAACACATATATTATATAGAGTCATTACACACAGAGTGATCTATTTCAAGTGTTTATTTCTGTTAATGTTGATGATTATGTCCTACAGCTTAAACCCAAAAGTCATTATCTCAGAAAATTAGAATAATTACCACACAACACCTGCAAAGGCTTCCTAAATGGTTAAAATGGTCCCTAAAGCTGGTGTCACACACAGCGACAACGACGTCGCTGCTACGTCACCATTTTCTGTGACGTTGCAGCGACGTCCCGTCGCTGTCGCTGTGTGTGACATCCACCAATGACCTGGCCCCTGCTGTGAGGTCGCCGGTCGTTGCTGAATGTCCAGCTTCATTTTTTGGTCGTCACTCTCCCGCTGTGACACACACATCGCTGTGTGTGACAGCGAGAGAGCGACGAAATGAAGCGAGCAGGAGCTGGTGTCTGGCAGCTGCGGTAAGCTGTAACCAGCGTAAACATCGGGTAACCAAGGGAAGACCTTTCCCTGGTTACCCGATATTTACCTTCGTTACCAGCCTCCGCTCTTGCTGCCAGTGCCGGCTCCTGCTCTGTGCACATGTGGCTGCAGTACGCATCGGGTAAGTAACCCGATGTATACTGTAGCAAGGAGAGCAAGGAGCCAGCGCTAAGCAGTGCGCGCGGCTCCCTGCTCTCTGCACTGTGACATGTAGCTGCAGCACACATCGGGTTAATTAACCGATGTGTACTGTACCTAGGAGACCAAGGAGCCAGCGCTAAGCGCGGCTCCCTGCTATCTGCACATGTAGCACAGCGACGTTATGATCGCTGCTGCGTCGCTGTGTTTGACAGCTAAGCAGCGATCATAACAGCGACTTACAAGGCCGCTGTTACGTCACCGAAAATGGTGACGTAACAGCGACGTCGTTGTCGCTGTCGCTTAGTGTGAACCCAGCTTTAGTCTGGTTCAGTAGGCTACACAATAATGGGGAAGACTGCTGACTTGACAGATGTCCAGAAGGCAGTGATTGACACACTCCACAAGGAGGATAAGCCACAAACGGTCTTTGCTAAAGAAACTGGCTGTTCACAGAGTGTTGTATCCAAGCATATTAATGGAAGGTTGAGTGGAAGGAAAAAGTGTAGCAGAACAAGGTGCCCAAGCAACCGGGAGAACCACAACCTTGATACCTTGATAGGATAAGAAAAGGCCATTCAAAAATTTGGGGGAGATTCACAAGGCATGGACTGCTGCTGGAGTCAGTGCTTCAAGAACCACCACACACAGAGGTATCCAGGACATGGGCTACAACTGTCACATTCCTTGTGTCAAGCCACTCATGACCAATAGACAACGCCAGAAGTGTCTTACCTGGGCCAAGGAGAAAAAGAAATGGACTGTTGCTCAGTGGTCCAAGGTGTTGTTATTAGATAAAAGTAAATTTTCAATTTCCTTTGGAAATCACGGTCCCCGAGTCTGGAGGAATGGTGGAGAGTCCACAATCCAAGCTGCTTGAGGTCTGGTGTGAAGTGTCCACAATCAGTGATGGTTTGTGGGGCCATGTCATCTGCTGGTGTAGGCCACTGTGTTTTATCAAGACCAAAGTCAGCCCAGCCGTCTACCAGGACAGCACTTCATGCTTCCCTCTACTGACAAGCTTTTTGGAGATGGAAATTTCATTTTCCAGCAGGACTTGGCACCTGTCCACACTGCCAAGAGGACCAATACCTGGTTTAATAACCACAGTATCACTGTGCTTTATTGGCCAGCAAACTCACCTGACCTAAACCTCATAGAGAATCCATGGGGTATTGTCAAGGGAAGGACGAGAAACACCAGACCCAACAATGCAGACGAGCTGAAGGCTGCTATAAAAGCAACCTGGGCTTCCATAACACCTCAGCAGTGCCACAGGCTGATCGCCCCCATGCCACATCGCATTGATGCAGTAATTCATACAAAAGGAGCACCGACCAATATTGAGTGCATTTACTGTACAGACTTTTCAGTAGGCGCCAACATTTCTGAGTTTAAAATAATTTTTTCAGTTGGTCTTATATAATATTCTAATTTTCTGAGATAATGATTTTTGGGTTTTCATTGGCTGTAAGCCATAATCATCAACATTAACGGAAATAAACACTGGAAATAGATCCCTCTGTGTGTAATGACTTTATATAATATACGCGTTTCCTTTTTATATTGAATTAATGAAATAAATTAACTTTTTGATGATATTCTAATATATTGAGATGCACTTGTATTTTCTAAAATTAAGTTGTACAAGTTTTTTTTACAATTGAAATTATTCTGTATAAGTAGATCAATAACATATAACAAAATTAAATGTAGACATTCCTGCCACATACACAATATTAAATTAGCTTTTATAACTTACATTGTTCATGGGAACAAAAATAATTAGGAATACCTTAATATCTAAGCTCTTAAAGGGAACCTGTCAGGTCCTATATGCATTGTAACCTACAAGCAGGGTGATGTGTGGCCTAAAAACCCCTTCCTGCCCATGTCTGTGTTCTAATATTGTGTAAAATAAATGTATAAAAAAAGTTTTATAACTTACATGTTCCCTATGTAAATGAGCAGAGGGACTAGTCCCCGGGGTATCGCTTTGCCCCATCTAGTTTGCCCTCTATACGTTGGACCTTGAAGAAGGCGTGAACCAACGCTGAAACGCGTAGTCCTGTGTGACTAACACCTTTTTATCTGACCCAGACTGTGGAACATTGGATTTTAAAGTTTGTATAATAAAGACTATTTTTTAATTGAAGAAAAACTTTGCCAATACATTTTTTCAGCTGGGTTTTTCTATTTTTCTTGTCTCTGAATCAAGTGGCTGGCTCCCACACCTCTCCTTGCAGATATCCATTTGTAAATTCCTTGGAAGTGTTCCACAGACATCTACAGACACCCGTAAGCTGGCAAACTTTTGTATGTCATTAGTCCGCACCTGCATTCGTGACCCCTGGAGTCAGCTGCCACAGAACCGTCGACTGCCCTGGAGTGGTACCTGACAACTACTTTCTAGCACAAACCTAACCTCATCATCATCAAAAGCTCTAGTAAAGGCAAGGTAGTCACTTAGTCATGCCCCTCAAGGGTAAGCCTGGACCGAAGGTGCAATGGGTCCACATCCACCAGCATGACGCATAGTTTGTCACTGCAGACATCCATTTTCTCTGGTTTCCTGTAGCACATACCTGCATGGTGCCCTTATAAAAAAAAAAATGTTATTAAAATTCTGCTAAATATCAAAATATCTGCACAGCGCCGTGACCTGGAATAAATATCCTTCACTTTGCCCCTGCACACAATATGACCCCACTCTTTTCCTCATATGGTACAGATCCTCCACACTGTTCTCTCTTTTCCATACTGGACCCCCTCTTCACATTGTCCCAACAGACTGTTTCCTTCCTATACTAGCCAGTCTCTCTTCTGTTCTCCTTGTACAAACTACCCCCTTTGCATACTCTCACCTCCATACTGCGTCCTCACATTGACTCCCACACACTACCCCCTCTCTATACTGCCTCCCACATTACACAGTCTCCACACTGTGATCCCTGAAACTTTTCTCCACCAATACTATCCCCTAGCACATTACTTTTCATACTGTCCCATCACAGTACCCCATACGGTCCCCTCACATTCTCCTCCAATACTGTTTCCAAGTAGCGTAACTAGAGTGTGATTGCTCTTGGTGTAAAATTTGCACCTGGGCTCCCACCTACATGTTGGGCCTTTGTAGCTTTCTAAATCCTATAAACACACACTGTTGCCTCCCCCAATAATGTAATAATGTCCTCCATCCTGAACTAATGTCACCCATCCTGGGCCTCTTCATGGTATAATGCCCTCAGCCCCTTGCAGTAATGTCCAACATCCTGTGCCCCTTCCAGTAAGACTATTGCCCATCCTGGTGTAAGGTCTGCATCCTGGGCCCTTTCAGTAATAATATCCCTTATCCCATACTGTCACCTCATACAATTTTCCCACATATTTTGCCCAGACTCTCCTTCACACTGTCTCTTCACACTTTCTCCCCCTATTCTATCCCCTTACACTTCCCCCATACTGTCCTCTCAAAATTTCCCCCTATACTGTCCCTTCACATCACCTTCTCCCATCTTGTCTCCCTACACTATCCTCTTATACTGACCGCTTATACTTTCCCCCATACTGTTTACTCATACTCATTACTTCATATCATCCTATCACACTTTCCCTTACCCTTTTCCCTAAAACTACCCCCAAATTGTTCCTTCACACTATTCTTCCCATTCTATCACCTGACATTTGTCCCCATATGGTCTTCTCACAATATTCCCCCCATGCTGTTCTCTCAAAATGTGTCACATATATAAAAATATTTGTTCTGGAATTTGGAATAAAATTTAGTGATGAGCGAGTACTAAAAAGCTCGGGTGCTCGAAGCTCGGGCCGAGCCTCCCAAGATACTCGTGTACTCGGCCCGAGCAACGAGCCCAATGTTATCCTATGGGAGACCCGAGTATTTTTGTGAAATGACCCCCGGCAGCATGTAGAAACCCTAAAAATGTCACAAAAGTCTCAGAAGAGTGCTCAAATGACATGGCAACAGCATGGGGAAGACCCCTTGAAGCATTTATCACTCAAAAGTCACAGCTCTGAACAATTTTGTCCGAGTTTTACGCCATTTTTACGGACTCACCTGAAAACCTTCCAAAATGACACCAAAATGAATTTTCATGGCGGAAATGTTAAGGGCACATACCCAAGACACGCCCCCCACACTGAGTGACAGGTGTCACACTGCACCCAATCACAGCAGCCGGTGGGCGTGTCTATACTGTGCAGTGAAATAAATAATTAAATAATTAAAAAAAACGGCGTGTGGTCCCCCCAATTTTAATACCAGCCAGATAAAGCCATACGGCTGAAGGCTGGTATTCTCAGGATGGGGAGCTCCACGTTATGGGGAGCCCCCCACCCTAACAATATCAGTCAGCAGCCGCCCAGAATTGCCGCATACATTATATGCGACAGTTCTGGGGCTGTACCCGGCTCTTCCCGATTTACCCTAGTGCGTTGGCAAATCGGGGTAATAAGGAGTTAATGGCAGCCCATAGCTGCCAATAAGTCCTAGATTAATCATGTCAGGCGTCTCCCCGAGATTCCTTCCATGATTAATCTGTAAATTACAGTTAAAAAACACACACACACCCGAAAAATCCTTTATTAGAAATAAAAAACACTAACAAAGTCCCTCATTACCAATTTATTAACCCCGACAAACCCTCCATGTCCGGCGTACTCCACAGTCCTCCAGCGTCGCGTCCAGCTCTGCTGCATGGAAGTGACAGGAGCTGCAGAATACACCGCCGCTCCGGTCACCTCCACGCAGCTAATGAGATGAGTATAGCGATCAGCTGCTGTCAGTCAGGTAACTCCCGGCCACCGCTGGATCCAGCGGTGGCCGCGATTAACCTCAGTGACAGCAGCTGATCGCGCTACTCACCGCCGCTCCGGTCAGCTCCATGCACCAACTGAGGTGAGTAGCGCGATCAGCTGCTGTCACTGAGGTTAATCGCGGCCACCGCTGGATCCAGCGGTGGCCGGGAGTTACCTGACTGACAGCAGCTGATCGCTATACTCACCTCAGTTGGTGCATAGAGCTGACCGGAGCGGCGGTGAGTAGCGCGATCAGCTGAGCTGTCACTGAGGTTAATCGCGGCCACCGCTGCATCCAGCGGTGGCCGGGAGTTACCTGACTGACAGCAGCTGATCGCTATACTCATCTCATTAGCTGCGTGGAGGTGACCGGAGCGGCGGTGTATTCTGCAGCTCCTGTCACTTCCATGCAGCAGAGCTGGACGCGACGCTGGAGGACTGTGGAGTACGCCGGACATGGAGGGTTTGTCGGGGTTAATAAATTGGTAATGAGGGACTTTGTTAGTGTTTTTTATTTCTAATAAAGGATTTTTCGGGTGTGTGTGTTTTTTAACTGTAATTTACAGATTAATCATGGAAGGTATCTCGGGGAGACGCCTGACATGATTAATCTAGGATTTAGTGGCAGCTATGGGCTGCCATTAACTCCTTATTACCCCGATTTGCCAACGCACTAGGGTAAATCGGGAAGAGCCAGGTACAGCCCCAGAACTGTCGCATATAATGTATGCGGCAATTCTGGGCAGCTGCTGACTGATATTGTTAGGGTGGGGGGCTCCCCATAACGTGGGGCTCCCCATCCTGAGAATACCAGCCTTCAGCTGTATGGCTTTATCTGGCTGGTATTAAAATTGGGGGGACCGCACGCCGGTTTTTTTAATTATTTATTTATTTATTTTACTGCACAGTATAGACACGCCCACCGGCTGCTGTGATTGGGTGCAGTGTGACACCTGTCACTCAGAGTGGGGGCGTGTCTCACTGCAACCAATCATAGGCGCCTGTGGGCGTGGAAAGCAGGGAATATGAGATGGCTGTGTGCAGAGCACAGCGCGCCGGCCGGTATAAAGGCTCGGTCACGCTGTGCAGGCCGGCCAATCACTGCAATTCCACAACTAACAGGGCTGTGGCATTGCAGTGGTCTGCCAGCCAATCCCTGCATGAGGGCTGGCTCTCAAAAGAGCGCCAACATGCAGAAATCAAGACCACGAGTAAAGCACGAGTATTGCAAAATTACTCGGTACCCGCCGAGTAGCCCGAGTACAGTGATACTCGTGCGAGTACCGAGTAGTAACAAGCATACTCGCTCATCACTAATAAAATTTAAATTGTAGTTCAGTGATCCAGTCTGGTTATAAAAGAAAAAAGAAGAAAATGTGACAAACAAATATTTTTTTTATTTCCCGACTGATATAGACAAAAATAAAAGAAGAGCTTGAAATGAACATAAAATTACTCCCCAAAGATTACATAGTTACATAGGCTGAAAAAAGACTTAAGGCTGCTTTACAAGCTGCAATCTCGCTAGCGAGCGTATCCGTCCCCATCGGTTGGGCATCACGGGCAAATCGCTGGCCGTGGCGCACAACATCGCTCGGACCCGTCACACTACTTACCTGCCTAGCGACGTCGCTATGACCGGCGAACCACCTCCTTTCTAAGAGGGCGATTCGTTTGGCGTCACAGTGACGTTACTAAGTGGCTACTTAATAGAACCGGAGGGGCGTAGATGAGCTGGACGAACATTTCGCCCACCACCATCCTTCCTCATTGAGGACGGCCGCAGGTAAGGTGAGGTTCCTCGTTCCTGCGGTGTCACACATAGCGATGTGTGCTGCCGCAGGAACGACGAACAACTGCATATACAAAAAGAAACAAAGAAAATATGTTTGGTCAAAAAAAGGGATAAATGGCCAGGTCCTTACTTGGTTAATATGGTGAGTGAGAAATATAGAAGAAATCATAAGGCTACTTTGACTAGAAAATATTAAAGGTATTGTTATAGAATGGTGTTCTGAATGAGCAACAACAACAAAATGTGCTACATTCAAAAAATCACAAAAAAGATCATATCCTTATAGGGTTGACTATTAGTGCAACTATGCTAGTCCTTCTCTGTGTAAAGCTGGTGTCACACTAAGCGACAGGGACAACGACGTCGCTGTTACGTCACCATTTTCGGTGACGTAACAGCGACCTTGTAAGTCGCTGTTATGATCGCTGCTTAGCTGTCAAACACAGCAGAAGCAGCAATCATAACGTCGCTGTGCTACATGTGCAGAGAGCAGGGAGCCGCGCTTAGCGCTGGCTCCTTGCTCTCCTAGGTACAGTACACATCGGGTTAATTAACCCGATGTGTGCTGCAGCTACATGTCACAGTGCAGAGAGCAGGGAGCCGCGCGCACTGCTTAGCGCTGGCTCCTTGCTCCCCTTGCTACAGTATACATCGGGTTAATTACCCGATGCGTACTGCAGCCACATGTCACAGTGCAGGAGCCGGCGCTGGCAGCAAGAGCGGAGGCTGGTAACGAAGGTAAATATCGGGTAACCAGGGAAAGGTCTTCCCTTGGTTACCCGATGTTTACGCTGGTTACAGCTTTCCGCAGCTGCCAGATGCCGGCTCCTGCTCCTTGCTCGCTTCATTTCGTCGCTCTCTCGCTGTCACACTCAGCGATGTGTGTGTCACAGCGGGAGAGTGACGACCAAAAAATGAAGCTGGACATTCAGCAACGACCGGCGACCTCACAGCAGGGGCCAGGTCGTTGCTGGATGTCACACACAGCGACAGCGACGGGACGTCGCTGCAACGTCACAGAAAATGGTGACGTAGCAGCGACGTCGTTGTCGTCGTCGTTATGTGTGACACCAGCTTAAAACATTTGATATACTGTATCAGAGGCCATACCATTGTGTCAACCTGTGCAATCACACAAGGGTGAATAGTTAAGGGGGTGTTAATATGATTATGATGAGATTCTGTCCGATTCTGTACTATATGACACTATTTCCTAACCTTCTCCTTGCACAATAACCACACGGTATATATAAAAACATATAAGCTGTATATTGTAAATATAGTTTTTTATTATAACTTTTATTGTTGCTTTCCCAGAACAGTATTTTTCTAGCTTGAAGTGATTTTAGTCTTCAGAGTAATCCTTTGTATCAGACAGAAACATCATAGTGCTGGCTTTACTATGATCTAGTGGCATTACAGTACGGATTGAGTTTATTGACTATGCAGTGCAGTAGTCTCTGTAGGAGTGCCCCTCTCCTGTTGATTCTTGAATCTGACATCAGATTTGAGTCACTGAGTGATCATTTCCTCAGATGTCTGCTTTGCAGTGCCATATTATATTTTTTTCTCAAGGTCACAGCGTCTTACGTGAATTCCCAGCCCAGCTGGTTCTTGAATCCTCTAGATACTCCAGGAACTTATTACTTGCCCCCTAATGGTGACTTCAATCATCTCTTTAGAGCAGCTTCACAAAATATTTTACTGTAACCTATTGAAACTTTTAGTTACTTTAAGTTAGATCTAAAAAGACCCCCAACTTTTTGGAATATCAAAAAATATCAAATTGCGTAGATTCAAAAAGTCTTATAGATATACAGTACAGACCAAAAGTTTGGACACACCTTCTGATTCGAAGAGTTTTCTTTATTTTCATGACTCTGAAAATTGTAGATTCACACTGAAGGCATCAGAACTATGAATTAACACATGTGGAATGAAATACTTAACAAAAAATTGTGAAACAACTGAAAATTTGTCTTATATTCTAGGTTCTTCAAAATAGCCACCTTTTGCTTTGATTACTGCTTTGCACACTCTTAGCATTCTCTTGATGAGCTTCAAGAAGTAGTCACCGGAAATGGTTTTCACTTCACAGGTGTGCCCTGTCAGGTTTAATAAGTGGGATTTCTTGCCTTATAAATGAGGTTGGGACCATCAGTTGTGTTGTGCAGAAGTCTGGTGAATACACAGCTGATAGTCCTACAGAATAGACTGTTAGAATTTGTATTATGGCAAGTAAAAAGCAGTTAAGTAAAGAAAAACGAGTGGCCATCATTACTTTAAGAAATGAAGGTCAGTCAGTCCGAAAAATTGGGAAAACTCTGAAAGTGTTCCCAAGTGCAGTGGCAAAAGCCATCAAACGCTACAAAGAAACTGGCCCACATCAAGACCACCCCAAGAAATGAACACCAAGAGTCACCTCTGCTGCAGAGGATAGGTTTATCCGAGTCACCAGCCTCATAAATTGCAGGTTAACAGCAGCTCAGATTATAGACCAGGTCAATGCCACACAGAGTTCTAGCAGCAGAAACATCTCTAGAACAACTGTTAAGAGGAGACTTTGTGGAGCAGGCCTTCATCATAAAATAGCTGCTAAAGACAGGTGTGACGCCCTGGCTGGGCCAGGTAGTCACACATAGGGTCCCGCATTACACCTGTACCTCATAGGTAACATTCAGCCAAACACTAAAACCCTAGTCACCCCCTCAAGGCTTGATGGACACACCAGGGGGCAGAACCAGGTGGTTGGAAGACGCCCACCGAGGAGTCTCAGACAGCCTGAGGCGGGAAAGTTTAGAACAGTTTGAGAGTTCAAGTTGGAGAGGTGTGTGGGCTGGAGCTGTGTGCAGCTCCAGCAGAGGAGAGAACCCAATTTGAGCAGGTGCCGGGGTAGGAGCCATGGTACCTTTGGCTAGGAGGCAGACTGCGGTCTCCGTCTGCAGGAGCCGGGAAGACGGCTCGGTGGAACCGAGGTGGACCGGGACAGGGTAGTTTCCGGGGAACCGACTCGGAAACCAGAGCACAAAGGCGGGTACTCAGACCCTGAAGCTAGGTCCAGAAACTACTGCGGTTTAGCTAATTAACTGATTGCAGCCAGGACTAGAGGTCCTGTCCCACCCAAAGTCCCGACTGAAGGCAACATCCCAACGAGGGGGATAAAAGGCCACCGCCATAGCTCAGAGATCCCATGGGCCAGTGTCTGCTGGCAAAGGGCTCCTTAAGCGACCACAAGCCGGAAGCGGACTCCTGAAGTTGCAAGCACAGGCAGTCCACCATCTTACACAGGTGCAGGAGAAAGACAGAGACCACCAGCCGGGTGGGGGACCAGACTGCAGCCGGCTGTGGGCACCCACCACCATCACCTTGGTTTACCAGAGACTCATGTGTTTACTAATAGTGAGTACATCAGCACCCTCCGGTTGCCCATCTCCTTGCACTGCCAACCAACCCCAACGGGTCCTGGGGTCACCATCCCTACCCACGGGAGGGGTTAACAACTTGCTGCCAAACATCTCCCCTGGGTGCCCCGTAACTGCAGCAGTGATGTCCACCTTCACCACATCCCGTGGGTGGCGTCACTAACTTAACACGGCTCCGACCGTACACCTACATCCCCAAACCACAACCCCCCTTTTAGTTGAAGTGACTGCGAGACCCCCGGGTCTGGAGACCCTCGAGCCACCCACTGAAGGTCCGGATCCGAGTGGCTCGGCTGCCGAGCACAGGGCGGTACACAGGCAACAAGCAGAAGAGACTTGTTTGGACTAAAGAACACAAGGAATGGACATTAGACCAGTGGAAATCTGTACTTTGGTCTGATGAGACCAAATTGGAGATCTTTGGATCTAACCACCGTGTCTTTGTGCGACGCAGAAAAGGTGAACGGATGGACTCTACATGCCTGGTTCCCACTGTGACACATGGAGGAGAAGCTGTGATGATGTGGGGGTGTTTTGCTAGTGACACTGTTGGGGATTTATTCAAAACTGAAGGCATAGTGAACCAGCATGGCTACCACAGCATCTTGCAGTGGCATGCTATTCCATCCGGTTTGCGTTTAGTTGGACCATCATTTATTTTTCAACAGGACAATGAAGGGCTATTTGACTAAGAAGGAGAGTGATGGGGTGCTACGCCAGATGACCTGGCCTCCACAGTCACCAGACCTGAAGAGTGAAGTCAAAAGGGCCAACATGTGCTAAGCATCTCTGGGAACTCCTTCAAGACTGTTGGAAGACCATTTCCGGTGACTACCTCTTGAAGCTCATCAAGAGAATGCCAAGACTGTGCAAAGCAGTAATCAAAGGAAAAGGTGGCTACTTTGAAGAACCTAAAATATAAGACATATTTTCAGTTGTTTCACACTTTTTTGTTAAGTATTTCATTCCACATGTGTTAATTCATAGTTTTGATGCCTTCAATGTGAATCTACAATTTTCAGAGTTATGAAAATAAAGAAAAATCTTTGAATGAGAAGGTGTGTCCAAACTTTTGGTCTGTACTGTATATAATATATAAAGTTGAGTATATGTGTGTATATGTGTATGTATGTATGTATGTTTGTACAGTATGTATGTACGAGTATGTGTTCACTAAAAGAATCCGCACTGTCGCATTTACAATCACGTCACTTGACTCAGGGAATGTCATAGACTATGTTTTGAGGGAAAAATGTAACTCTTTACAGTTATTCGCAAAAAAACCTGCTTACATTAAAGTCAATAGAGCTGGGAGCTACAGGTCATTAATAGGAGCTCTGATTGGTTGCTATAGAAACAAAGGACATTCTTAATATAAGAAGCTTATGTGAGAGGTAATATGATATCGGTAGAGACAGACACACACAGAGACACACACAGAGACACACACGTACACAAAGACACACAGAAAGAGACACACAGAGACAAACACACAGAGGCAGACACACACAGAGGCAGACACACAGAGAGACAGATACACAGAGACAAAGATACACACAGAGACACAGACACACACAGAGACACAGACACACAAAGACAGATATACAGCGACAGAGACACACAGAGATAGATACACACAGATTCACAGACAGAAACAGAGACACAGACACACACAGAGACACACGGAGACAGAGACATACAGAAACAGAGACACACAAAGAAACATACAGAGACACACACAAAGACAGAGACACACAGACACAGATACACAGACACAAAGACATAGACAGAGACACACAGAGACAGACACCGAGACTCACAGAGAGACAAATACACACAGAGACAGACGCAGAGATTCACAGAGACACACACAGAGACACAGACACACAGAGACACAGACACACACAGACAGAGACACACAGAGAGGCAGACAGAGGTAGACAGACATACAGAGAGGGAGACTGACAGTGAGGGAGACAGACAAAGAGGGAGACAGACAGTCAGAGAGGGAGACAGACAGAGAGGGAGAGTGGGAGAGAGACTGAGATACACTTAGTTACTATCGCAGTAACGTATACACTAATAACTATATATAAGACTTTATGTATGTACGCAACTAATCCAGAACCTAGAAAACTATAATCTGTGGATTATTTCTGCACAGGAGGTCAGTTCAAGAGCTGGCACAGAAAGACGAGTGCCCTACGCAAAACAGAAATATGGGTTCTTTCAAGTTTAATAGGTCATCATAATGCACAATTTCACCTGCTTTGTAAGTAGAAATTGGCCCCCTTACCTCTTGGACCCCAAAGTGATTGCTTAGGTTGTCGCAAGGGAATGTCCGCATCTTAGGCAGCCAAACCATACTACTATGTGTGATGCTAGGATACTGTTGTTTTACTCGGTTCCATATACCTGAACTGCTCATTACAGGGTACCAAATCCATGACTGGGTGAAAAGATACTACTGGGACAGGAGGAAGTATGTGTGCAGAAGTATTTCTGTGTAAGTGAAGCAGAATCTGTTGGCTACCAGATATAGCAACATCAAGTCGAATTAAATGGAATTTGCGTCATCATCTGACAGCAGCATAATGTAAGCAAAGAGAATCTGAATCCAATGGTGTATCACATAAATTACTGGGTGAAGCCGTTCTCACATAATCAAAGGATTGAGTTTTAAGCATGTGGCTGAGCTGGGAGAGCTTCACACCCACAGCAGGCTTTCAATAGAAATTGTGCATTGAGTGTGAGGTGTCAATCACAGGAGGGGGCTCATCGAACTTCTCTGCAAATGTGTTTCTAGTCCTGCAATTTTAATCACAGGATAAAAAAGCCATTAGTTTAAGTAAACTTTAGTACACACACAGATAGAGGCATAGTTGTTTTTTGTTTTTAACCCTTACTTCATGCTGTTTCTCAGCTTACATAGCAAAAACCTGATGACAGATTCCCTTTAAAGGAGTCAAGGAGTGGACAAGAAGCAAAGAATGCAGGAAAGTCCAATCACAGGAATAAAGAGCAAATACTTGGTACTCAAATAGTTGAATAAACTGGTATTTTATTTAGTAAGCTTGACCAGATACAGCACAGATGTTTCGGTCAAATATAGACCTTCATCATTGTGCAGTGTAGATGGTCTGCTCAGCTTGTGAGTGAAAGTAGCACTGGGGTTGATCACGGTAAATACAGCGGTTGTATACATTCTTAGGAGACCTTAGGGTATTATACAGTTTTTTTCCGGGTAATTGGGAGCTTTGCAGCACTTTAGACTCTCAGCACATCAGTTCACAGGGAATCGACTTTTAGAGGAAAAATTTTAAAAGCTTGTGAGTTCAAATTTCAATATATTTATTAGTATCTATATAGTTGTGTTATACAGTTGTGGTGTGGCAGTATTGTCAGTTATGATATGGCGGTTTCATACAGTCATGATATATTGGTGCTATTCATTTGTGGCATGCTGCTATACTACTGTTATCTAAAGAACAGTGCCTTATTAAGAAGGGATATTTCCACTGACAAAAGCATATAGCCCAATATATTGATCCCCAGGTTATATGATGTTGGTTCAATGTCTGGGATCTGGTTGATATATGACAGTTTGTTTTTTTCCTAGTCCTTATCCTTCTTCTCTTATTCTTCAACGTTAGACTGAAGACACTAATGGAGTGACAAAATGTACTAGGTTATGAATTCCTCAATGCAAGATGCCTTTACCTTCCTTCAACTCCCGCATTGCATACTACAGATCAGTATGTACAGAACATTGGTTCCTCCCAAGACGTACACTTGTATTGAAACCTTTGCACAACTAATGAAACAAGATATCACTATGATATAGCCCAGATTGTAACCTTTTCGTAATTTGTCCTTAGCAGAATCCACTGCACTACAATCTCTCACTAGACGTCCCATGCTTTAAAGGGAACCTGTCAGCAGAAATTTCGCCCAAAAGCTAAAAGCTTCCCCCTCTGCAGCTCCTGGGCTGCATTCTAGAAAGGTCCCTGTTATTATTGTGCCCCATGTGAGACCAAAATAAAGAGTTTATAAAGTGGTACCTTTTTGTATTCAGATAGTGTAAATGTGACACGGGGGCGGGCTTTCTGGCGTCCGTTATTCTGCCCCCTGGTACTGTATGCCGCCCCCATCGCTCCTTTCCATAGCTGATTCACCGCCCACTGCTCCAGCCATCCCCGCGCATGCCCAGTGCCAGTCTCACGGGACTGAGCAGTGTGACCGCTGGTGACGTGTGCGCAGGCAAGTGATTATGAGCGGGGCTGTGATTGTTATCAGCAAGTACCCGCCCATAATCTCGTGAGCGCGCAAACCTCTCCAGCGGTCACACTGTGCTCAGGGTAGTGCTAGACTGTATAGGCTGCTTCCAGGGATGACGTCCCTTTTGTCACGTGATAGTATTTTGAACACGCCCCTATCACATGACAAAAGGGACGTCATCCCTGGAAGCAGCCCATACAGTCTAGTACTACCCTGAGCACAGTGTGACCGCTGGTGAGGTTTGCGCGCTCACGAGATTATGGGCGGGTACTTGCTGATAACAATCACAGCCCGCTCATAATCACTTGCCTGCGCACACGTCACCAGCGGTCACACTGCTCAGTCCCGTGAGACTGGCACTGGGCATGCGCGGGGATGGCTGGAGCAGTGGGCGGTGTCATCAGCTATGGAAAGGAGCGATGGGGGCGGCATACAGGACCAGGAGGCAGAATAACGGACGCCAGAGAGCCCGCCACCGTTTCACATTTACACTATCTGAATACAAAAAGGTAGCACTTTATAAACTCTTTATTTTGGTCTCACATGGGGCACAATAATAACAGGGACCTTTCTAGAATGCAGCCCAGGAGCTGCAGAGGGGGAATCTTTTAGCTTTTGGGCGAAATTTCTGCTGACAGGTTCCCTTTAAATAAAACCATCCAAAAAAGACTCAAGGATCTTTGAGCAGAATGTCAAAGATAACAGCAATTAAATCTTAACCGAATGAGAGACTCTGTACAAAAGCAGATCCAAGTTAATATTACTTTGTCATTGGTGAAAGAACTCAATGGACTCATTAGTGAGGCCTAAGAGAAAGCCTAAGAGAAGACCTTGGAAAACAGCCTTAGAAGGCCTTAGAGAAGACCTATAAAAGGCCTAAGAAAACAGCCGAATTCATGTGCCCTTATTCCACACACATCACAGTACTCTACACATTACCTAAAGTCCATAACAACTTTCATGCCTTTTGGGTCTACAAATTGTATTCAAAACCAACTCATTTTTCCAAGCACTAGCTAAAGTTTTGGATAATCTGTTATGGCTCTTGAAGAGAAGGATCACACTTTTTCATGGAACTCTACAAACTTTATTAACAAACTGTCTGGAGTACCACATGATTCGTCACATTATATTCTTCCTACAATAGATATAGTGAGTCTTTACTAGAGTTGAGCGCGGTTCGTGGTTCGAGGTTCTCCAGTTCGCGGCTCGAGTGATTTTGGGGGCTGTTCTAGATCGAACTAGAACTCGAGCTTTTTGCTAAAGCTCAATAGTTCTAGATACGTTCGAGAACGGTTCTAGCAGCAAAAAGACAAGCTAATTACTAGCTGGCTTTCCGCTGTAATAGTGTAAGTCACTCTGTGACTCACACTATTATGACATTTCAGTGTATAGTGTGCGTGAACAGCGCCTTCAGATCACTGCTGTTTGTATAATGGCGATCGCCATTTTTTTTTTTTTTCCTTGTCTTCCTTCCCTAAGCGCGCGCGTGTAGTGGGGCAGGCCAGCATGTCAGCCAATCCCAGACACACAAACAGCTAAGTGGACTTTTAGCCAGAGAAGCAACGGCATGTGTGATAGGATGTCCATGTCACATGTCCCTGCATTATAAAAACGGACATTTTCCTCCAGCACGCCATTATCTGCCTTCTGCGTCTTGGTGTCAGTCACCGCTGGCGTAGCTCGTCTCCGATACTGCTGTGTACGCTCTATACACAGCGCTATACAGAATAGGGATAGAAGTTTCTTTCTGCCCTTGTAAGGGCTAATACCGGCAGGGTCAGAGCCATAAGTGACAGTCAGGTCCGTGAAAACATATTTTAACAGCTACACAAGATGACAGCGTCTGTGTAGCTAAGGTCAGGGATTTCCTCGCTGCATTTCCCCATTAGGAGGGATAAAAAGGGAGGCTTCCTTTCCTCTACCCAGACCCACAACCCTGCCACTGTACCTTCCTGCCCTTTGCACACTTAAACTCATTGTTACTAAGCCATTATACTAGCAAACACTGAGGAAACTTAGTGGCATCCTAAAAGTGGCTGTTGGACTTCATTATTGTCCCACTAGTGCAAAGATATTTGCAGCACGTCTGCCTGCATTGCACACTCAAGCTCATTGTTACTAAGCCATTATACTAGCAAACACTGAGGAAACTTAGTGGCATATTAAAAGTGGCTGTTGGACTTCATTATTGTCCCACTAGTGCAAAGATATTTGCAGCACGTCTGCCTGCATTGCACACTCAAGCTCATTGTTACTAAGCCATTATAATAGCAAACACTGAGGAAACTTAGTGGCATCCTAAAAGTGGCTGTTGGACTTCATTATTGTCCCACTAGTGCAAAGATATTTGCAGCACATCTGCCTGCATTGCACACTCAAGCTCATTGTTACTAAGCCATTATACTAGCAAACACTGAGGAAACTTAGTGGCATCCTAAAAGTGGCTGTTGGACTTCATTATTGTTATTGTTGTTACTAAGCCATTATACTAGCAAGCTATGCTGCCAGTTTAAGGGCTGTAGTTACATTGTCAGGGATAATTATTGTTGTTTATTCTGCTGTTAATAAAGCTAGACCACCACTGAAATCTACACCACCTCTCAATTTTTACTACCACATTTTAAGTGCACAATCTTGTCGCAATCAAAATGAGTGGCAAAATGACAGATGCTGGTGGAAAGGCGAAGAGGCGTGTTGGAAAAGGAAAAAAAGGGTTTGTCCGTGGGGAAGGTGGCAAAGCTCCATTAACATCTGCTGAAGATAGACCATCTTCCAGCAAAAGTAAGATGTATACTACTTACCGTGGACAATCCGATGTGCTCCCTTTTTTACGGACACGAACAACTGGAACAAAGGTAGATGATGGCCAAAAAAGGAAAATGCTTGAATGGATCTCAAGTGGTCCAACAAGTGCCCTCTCCGCCACCTCAACTACCGCATCCAAAAAACACCAGTCCTCTGAGTTGTCAGCCCAATCACACTTGCATTCTCCCAGCTCTGAAGTCTCCATCCGCCCTGCACAGTATGCTGGAACTGAGATGGCTGAGTCTGCAGAGCTGTTCAGTCACACTATAGCCTGGGAATCAGAAGTCTACTCCCAAGCTACAGTGAGTACAGACCAGGAAATGGTCTGCAGTGATGCCCAGAACCTTTGTGACTCTGATTCAGGCCGTGAGGACCAAGTTTTTGAGCATAATGTTGACCTTTTTCACAAACTGTAACACCTGTTGTTATAGACAGTGAGGAACATACTGATGACGATGAGACGCAGATACCAGATTGGGATGACAACTTAAATATTCGGTCAGGGCAAAAAGAGGCTCGGTCTGAGGGTGAGGGGAGTGCAAACACAACAATTGATGAGGAAGTTCTAGATCCCACCTACTGTCAACCCACAGTCAGGCACTCGAGGAGGTCAACAGAGGCGGTGGAGGAGGATGCAACCGACGACTTAGTTACTTTGCACCTTCCTGGACAGAGTCGGAGCACTGGTAGCACATCTACAACTGCATCCTCAGCCACCACTCTGCCTCTGAGCACTAGTCGGGGTGGATCAACAGGTCGCATGCCCTCTAAGCCTTGCCTAGCCTGGTCCTTTTTTGACATAGCAAAAGATCGCCCAAATTATGTGATCTGTAAAATTTGTCATGGTTCTCTTAGTAGAGGTCAAAACCTCAGCAGTTTGACAACTTCTTCCATGAATCGTCACATGAATAAATATCATATGTCCCGGCGGGAAGCTCACCGTGCTGCAATGCGGCCTAGCGGAGCGAACCATCCACCACCTGCCCCTTCCAGTGCATCCGTGCGCTCTTCATCTTCTAGGACTGTGGGGACAGCTGTCACACCTGGTTTTCCACGCACAACTTCCACCACTGTAACCGCAACAGGCAGTTTGCTTGGTAGGTCGTCAGTTGGTTTGGAAGGGGAAACAAGTGCGTGTGTACAGCTCTCTCAGACATCGATAGCACCAACGTTGGATGAAGGCGACATCATGTCTCCGCCTGCACTTTCCTCACAAAGCTGCATTTTTCCAGGGACACCCTACTCAACACCGTCTACACACAGCAGCCAAATCTCTGTCCATCAGATGTGGACAAATAAAAGGCCATTTCCTGCGCCCCATGACAAAGCTAAGAGGTTGACTTTATCCCTCTGTAAGCTCTTGGCTACCGAAATGCTGCCTTTTCGCCTGGTGGACACACAGGATTTTAGAGACCTTATGTCTGTCGCTGTGCCCCAGTACCAGATGCCCAGTCGCCACTACTTCTCTAAGAAAGGTGTGCCCGCGCTACACCAGCATGTCGCACACAACATCACCGCTTCCTTGAGAAACTCTGTGTGTCAACGGTTGCATTTCACCACCGATACTTGGACCAGTAAGCATGGACAGGGACGTTACATGTCGCTCACTGGGCACTGGGTAACTATGGTGATAGATAGTGAAGTGTCTGCTGCACAAGTCTTGCCATCCCCACGACTTGTGTGTCAATCCTCTGTCTGTCCAAGTTCCGCCACTGCTTCTGCCTCCTCCACCTCATCTGGGTCCTCCACCTCCGCCCCAAGCCTGCCTGGTCAGGCCACCAGCGTTCTCACTGCGCAGAAGGAATCAAGCACCCCTCATTACTATGCTGGCAGCAGAGCACATCGGCAACAGGCGGTCTTTAGCTTGACATGTCTTGGAAATAAGAGTCACACACCGGCTGAGTTGTGGGCAGCTTTGGAGACTGAGTTTAATAAATGGTTGTCTCCACTCAACCTGCAGCCTGGTAAGTCCGTGTGCGACAATGCTGCAAACCTGGGGACGGACCTTCGCCTGGGCAAGGTGACACACGTGCCTTGTATGGCTCACGTGTTGAACCTTGTTGTCCAGCAATTTTTAACACACTATCCCGGCCTAGATGGCCTTCTGACCAGGGCACGAAAACTGTCTGCTCACTTCCGCCGTTCAACCGCCGCAGCTGAGCGACTTGCATCGCTCCAGAAGTCTTTCGGCCTGCCGGTTCATCGCCTGAAATGCGATGTGCCGACACGCTGGAATTCGACTCTCCACATGTTACAGCGACTGTGGCAGCACCGCCGAGCCCTGGTGCAATACGTCATGACGTATAGCCTGGGCCAACGAGATGCAGAGGTGGGGCAGATCACCCTGATGGAGTGGTCTCAGATCAAGGACCTATGCACCCTTCTGCACAGTTTCGACATGGTGACGAATATGTTTAGCGCTGACAATGCCATTATCAGCATGACAATTCCAGTCATTTACATGCTGGAGCACACGCTAAATACTATTCGGAGTCAGGGGGTGGGACAACAGGAAGGGGAGGAACTACAGGAGGATTCATATGCGCAAGACACAACAACATCACCAAGGTCCAGACGTTTATCATCACCAACGCGGCAGGCATGGGACCATGGGGGACAGGGATCAACAAGGGCGCATGGTACCAGGCGAAATGTTGAGGAAGGTGCAGGAGAACATGAAGAAATGGAGGAAGAACTGTCCATTGACATGGAAGACTCAGCGGATGAGGGAGACCTTGGTCAATTTTCAGTTGAAAGAGGTTGGGGGGAGATGTCAGAGGAAGAAAGAACGGTTAGCACCTCTATGCCACAAACACAGTGTGGACTTGGTCTGCATGGCTGCACAAGACACATGAGCGCCTTCTTGCTGCACTACCTCCAACATGACCCTCGTATTGTCAAAATTAGAAGTGATGATGACTACTGGCTTGCCACACTATTAGATCCCCGGTACAAGTCCAAATTTTGTGACATAATTCCAGCCATAGAAAGGGACGCACGTATGCAGGAGTATCAGCAGAAGCTGTTACTCGATCTTAGCTCGGCTTTTCCACCAAACAACCGTGCAGGTGCAGGGAGTGAATCTCCCAGTTGTAACTTGACAAACATGGGACGGTCTCATCATCTTCCACAGTCTACCCGTACCAGTAGCACCGTATCTGGTGCTGGTAACAGCAATTTTATTGAATCTTTTCATAATTTTTTTAGACCGTCCTTTGCAAGGCCACCAGAGACAACAAGTCTGACACATAGTCAACGGCTGGAGAGGATGATACAGGAGTATCTCCAAATGAACATCGATGCCATGACTTTGCAAATGGAGCCTTGCTCATTTTGGGCTTCAAATCTTGAAAAATGGCCAGAGCTCTCATCTTACGCCTTGGAGATTTTGTCGTGTCCAGCTGCCAGCGTTGTCTCTGAACGTGTCTTCAGTGCTGCTGGGTGTGTGCTGACATAAACGCACGCGTCGGTCCAGTGACAATGTGGATAGACTAACGTTCATCAAAATGAACAAGTCATGGATCCACAAGGAATTTATTACCCCTGTATCATCCTGGGGAGAGTAAATGCTTGTGGATTTGGAATGTGCTTGATGTAAATCAAAACATCCTGTTTGCAACTAGGGCACAAGTGCTGCCACTGATGGGGTGTCTGTGTGGCCCAATTTTTGGAAAAAAGGGAGACTCCGCTTGGAGTAACCCTTGCTTACATTGTTTTTAAAAATGATCCAAGATGAACAGATCTGGGATCAGGAAAGACTTTGCTACCTACCCCGGGGTCATCCTGGAAACGATTAAGTATGGCGTATTTTTGAATGTGCTTGATGCAAATCTAGCTGGGAAGTGTACAACTGGGGCACAAGTGCTGCCACTGAAGGGGTGAGTGTCTGTGTGGCCCAATTTTTGGAAAAAAGGGAGACTCCGCTTGGAGTCACCTTGCGGTGTTTTACATGATTTTAGAAGGGCGTGCCATGCCTATATCTGGGTCTCCTCTTTTTCCTTGTCCTGCTCTTTTGTTTTCGCATGAGTATATGTCCTTGTCACTTTCCCATGTGTTTGTGTTGTGTTGTGAGTTGTTTGTCACCTTTTGGATACCTTTAAGGGTGTTTTCTAGGCGTTTTTAAGTGTTTGTGATTGCCTGCCATTGTTTCTTATGCGGTTCGAGTTCGGTTCGTCGAACGTTCGCCCCCGTTCGACGAACCGAACTCGAGCCAAAGCATGGCCGGTTCGCTCATCTCTAGTCTTTACACTAATTCTCTTATTGAACAGGCAATCAACATCATAAGGACATATTAATGGAGGCAGAGGAATATAACTAAAGCAGGTTTTACATGCTACAATATATCTTACGATGTGTCGGCGGGGTCACGTCGTAAGTGACGCACATCCGGCATCGTAAGGTACATTGTAGTGTGTGACAGCTACGTGCGATTGCGATTGAACGTTAAAACATTCATCGCATACACGTCGTTGAATCATGATGAATTGCACGTCGGGATGTTCAATGTTCCCGAGGCAGCACACATCGCAGTGTGTGACACCCCGGGAACATTGAACAGATCTTACCTGCATCCCGCGGCTCCAGCCAGCAATGTGGAAGGAAAGAGGTGGGCAGGATATTTACGTCCCGCTCATCTCCGCCCCTCCGCTTCTATTGGCCGGCTGCCGCGTGACGTCGATGTGACGCCGAACGTCCCTCCCACTCCAGGAAGTGGACGTTCGCTGCCCACATCGAGGTCATATGGACGGGTAAGGCTGGCTTCACACTACGTTTATTTAACATCCGTCCATAACGTTTTTTTAGCGGAAAAACGGATCCAGTGCAAATGCGTTTTCACTTCAATGCATTTGCAATGGACTCGCGTCCACCTGCGTTCGCATGCGTTTGCGTGCGTTAGACACAGGATCCGTACTTTTGCGTTATTTTAACATGTTTCAAAAACGCTACTTGTAGCGTTTTTTACCTTTGTCAAAATAACGCATCTCACAGGATCCTTCACATTGCGCCGCGAGTTGCAATGCATTTCAATGAGCGCTGGATCCTGCCTAGCAGAATGCGTTGAGTTGCGTTGTAACAGGATCCTGCTTTTGTACTGAGCATGCCCAGAAAGTACTGAGCATGCCCAGAACCAGTCTCGCGTGATCTGTCTCTCTCTCCTCCTCCCTCCCTCACCCTCTCTATCTCTGTCTTTTCCCCTTCCTCTCCTCCCTCTCTCCCACCTGAGAGCTGCGGACACTCGTAACCAAGGTAAATATCGGGTAACCACTTCTCTTAGTTACCCGATGTTTACGTTGGTAACGTGTGCAGGCAGCCCTGCTCCAAGCAGCTGCAGACACTCGTAACCAAGATAAATATCGGGTATCCAAGCCCGATGTTTACCTTGGTTACGAACGTCTGCAGCTGTCAGAAGCCGGCTCCCAGTCTGGCACGTTTAGTTCCCCTCACTCCCGATCACATGACTCCAATGCCCGCCCCTAAACATCCAGTGACAGGATCCTGCAAAATAACAGATGCGTTAGCATGCGTTTTTTGCTGTAAAAGCAGGATCCGCTTTTGCAGCAAAAAAACGTTCCTGACGCATGTTAAAAAGACGTAGTGTGAAAGCAGCCTAAGTATGTGTGACGGGGGTTAATCGTTTGTGCAGCACGTTCAACAAATTGAACGTGCCACACATACGAAGGGGGCGTTGCAAATCGCATACGAAATCGTATGCGAAATTGCAACGTGTAAAGCAGGCTTAAGAGAAGATAACAATCAGCAAACTATTAGGTTTTGTTTTGTCTAATAATTATTTTCTTTTCGATTCCCAATATTTAAACAAATCTTGGGAGCCGCAATGGGCTGTAATGTTGATCCAACTTTGCTGTTATTTTGATGAATTTTTCTGAGAATATATTTGTTTATCCAAATGTCATGTTTGAACAGACAGTAGGTGTATGATCTCGCTATATTGCTGATGTTTTTATCACTTGGTAAGGTTCAGTCAAAGATATAACAGACTTCCATTTTTTAACTTAACTCTTTCCTTTCTTCTGTTAAATTCTGACAAAACATTCATTCCCTTCCCTGACATCCAGGTATAGGTAATTAATGATAATCTTACATTTTTTGTTTTTTCAAAACTCATTGACAAAAATAGTCTACTGAGAAATGGCAATGTGCCCCATTGTTGCCACATAGACACACTTGTCCATGTTGATATTGGCCCATCTTTCAGATCTGTCAAGACTAATATTAAAGATATACACAGAGAGCCAAAATTAAAAAAATTGGACAAAGTGGTGGGCCAACCGTGTTGCTGGCCCCATATAGTCCTCAATACAGAATAATGGGCCCCACATAGTTCTCTATGCAGATTAATTGGCTCCAAACAGTCCTGCATACAGAATAATGGGCCCCACAAGGTACTCCATACAGAATAATGGGCCCCACATTTTCCTTCATATTGAATAATGTGCCCCACATAGTCCTCCATACGGAATAATGGACCCAAATAGTCTTCAACAAAAAATAATGTGCCCCATATATCCTTCCATAAAGAATAATAGGCCTCACGTGACCCTCAATACAGAATAATGTGCCCCACATAGTCCTCCATACAGAATAATGTGCCCCACAAACTCCTGCAAACAGATTATTGGCCTCCAAATTTTTTTCCATGCAGAATAATGTGCCCCACACAGTCCTCCATATAGACTAATGTGCCTCTCATAGCCCTCCAATCAGAATAGCATAGTGAGCCAAATAAAATCTGCCTGCTGGACAGATTTCTGCCATGGGCCAGTGCTTGACATATGTTGTCTAGTGGGAAATAAAACTACACCCACTGGTAGTCACTGGTAAATGTAATTTTAACATTTTACTACCCTATCTGGGAATGTGGTGTGTGTGACATGGTCAGACATATCCTGTTTAATTTATGAAGGAGGGACTTTGAAAACTCACAAAAACTATGTAGACAATGCAAAAACTGGCGAAAATTATAAGGAAGAGGGACTCTGATACACCCTGTATTAGGAATAAATGAGGACCTCATACATTTTTTGCTAAAATAGTTAGCTAGTGGGACAGCTACAATCATAAAGGCTAAAGCGGGCTTTACACGCTACGACATCGCTAATGCGGAGTCGTTGGGGTCACGGAATTCGTGACGCACATCCGGCCGCATTAGCGATGCCGTTGCGTGTGACACCGATAAGCGATTTTGCATCGTTGCAAAAACGTGCAAAATCGCTAATCGGCGACATGGGGGTCCATTCTCAAATCTCGTTACTGCAGCAGTAACGAGGTTGTTCCTCGTTCCTGCGGCAGCACACATTGCTGCGTGTGACGCCGCAGGAACGAGGAAGCTCCCCTTACCTGCCTCCCGGCCGCTATGAGGAAGGAAGGAGGTGGGCGGGATGTTACGTCCCGCTCAGCTCCGCCCCTCCGCTGCTATTGGGCGGCGGTCCAGTGACGTCGCTGTGACGCCGCACGGACCGCCCCCTTAGAAAGGAGGCGGTTCGCCCGTCACAGCGACATCGCCGGACAGGTATGTATGTGTGACGGCTGTTGTGCGACACGGGCAGCGATTTGCCCGTGTCGCGCAACAGATGGGGGCGGGTACCCACACTAGCGATATCGGGACCGATATCGCAGTGTGTAAAGTAGCCTTAAGCACTAAGTGCAAGGGCTACCAAAGAAGGATGAACTGCAATAACCCCCAGAAGACACGTAGAGGAGGGGGGTTTTGAGCATTACTAAGGAGTGGGTTTTCTAGACTGGTAAAGCTATGCACTAATTGCAAAGGCTGCCAAAAAGTAGAAGTGAAGGAGGGACTGAAATATAGCCAGAAATAAACATGGAGGAGAGTCTCAGATTCTATTTTGGTACAGTATTACAAAGAATCCAGATCCAAAACTGGCAAAGGCTACGCACTCAGTATAAGGCCTAGCTAAAATTCTAAGGACAGATTGTAATATACACACAAAGAGACTTAAAAGAGTAGAGCCTTTGATTACATTTTGTGTCAATTGTGAAAGATTCAGCCTCTTACCGTGGTCCTGCCTATGCAGTTATTGCAGGGGCTATCTGGAATTCAAAGGAAGGATTGTATACTCAGCAAGAGACGTAGAAGAGGAAGGCCTGTGACTACATTTTGTGTCAATTTTAAAAAGATTCAGACTCCCTGGTGCAGCCTATCTACTTATTGCAAGGACTATCTAAAATTCAAAGGAGGGATTGTGCATGCAATAAGAGATTGAGAGGAGCGACTCTGATTAAATTCTGGGATAATTTTTTAAACAGCTGGCAACCCGATGACAACCTTTAAACACTGTTCAACCTTCAGGAGTGTTTTCTTGTGCCACCATGCTAAGTAGTACAGTAGTACAGTAAGGTTGGTCTGGGGAATTTTGTTGTGCTCATGCTACAGGCAAAGTTTCCCCTGCGCGACAGTCTTGACCTGTGCATGCGCCAACAAAAGCACGTCCACTTCCTTGTCCCTTACCACACTGCTGTGCATATTAAACTACGGATGCAGCTAACAGCGGTATTAATAGGTAAATTGGTGAGGATGTGCAGTCAGTGCGAAACCTATCTAAAATGACTGAGGCATGGATGATATTATAGGAGATGAGGTTGTGTAAAGCGAGTACCGAGGACAGCTGCCGCCACCAGGTTGCAAAAATCATCAGTGTCCACAAGCCTAAATGACAACATTTGCAGGGCAGGCAGTCTGCAAATTTAGTTGTTTAATGTTTAAGACTGTGGGTGTGTGGCTATGTATTTCTGCTTGTGTTCCAAGACTTGGGGAAAACACAACTGGATACTGTGCTGGGACAAGGAACTGGACATGCTTGTTGATGGTGTTTGTGAATGTGCAAAGTCAGCTTTAGAGAGGGAGGCATCCACATCTTTGTCCTGAGCAGGGGATTGACCAGCATGTAGCACAGGGGAAGAGGCAGTGGGGTCACCCGCAGATAATGATTGTGGACCCAGGCATTTGGCCCACCAAGTCGGCTAATTGGATGACATGTGCCTGAGCATGCTGGTTGTGGCAAAACTGGTAGTGGTCTGTCCCCTAAAGAGCTTGGTAAGGCAAGTTTGCAATTGACCATTTTTCTTGTCTTTTGCACGTTCTGTAAAAAAGTGCCAGGTTGGGGAACACATAACTCTTGGCCTGGGATCTTGCCGCATGTGGATGCTCTGGGCAACAGTTGTCTGCCTTTTCCCTCTATCCCTCCCCCCCACTGCCTCTTGCAGCCTGTTCCGGTGATGCTGATCCTCCTCCTCTGAGCTGCTGTCTCTGCTCTGCATGCTACCTCGCCATGTTAGGCCAGTGACTTCATCATCCACCACCTTGTCTTCCACTTCAGCACTTTGGCCCTCCTCCTGACTTCTAGATATCATTTGACTTGCTGGCAACTTTGTCTCATCATCATCCACCTCTTGAGACAGTAATTGCCATTCCCCACTATTTCCTTCTTCTCACCATTGCTGCTCAGATATATGGGCATCACCGAACACGATATTCTCATGTGCCTCTTAAAACATGCATTTTGAAAGGCCAGAAGAATCCACAAATGGAAAGGTAAAGGTAAGAGTGTGGGGTCACTTGTCTCCTTAGACTCACCATGCTTGGAAGAAGTAGAATCAATGTGGCGATTATGTGCTCCTAACTCTTCCCTAGTTGGACTAGGGACTGTGTGGAAGACATATTGGTGCTGATAAACAGACTGGAAGTGACTCGCCCACCCCAGGGCTATGGGACACCCGGTGCCGGGCCGGACTAGTCCGATGGCAGTCAGTGGTGGCTGGGCCCGCCTCCGTGGCCCTGGTGGGTGTCAGTAGAATATGTGGCTTGATGAATAAAGTTTGTGTTCGTGACGCCACCTGTGGTCTGCGGCTATTAAGCCGCCGCTGCTGTGTGAGGCCTCCGGGGTGATGTTATAGCAGCAATGGTGGTACTGCTCCCCACAGGTGGAGCGGAGCCCCGGGGACACTGTTAGTGCTTGTGAAAGTCTATGGGGTTGTGTGGCTAACATGGTGCAGGGCCGACAGGCAATGAAAGAACCAGGCACAAACAACAGTCTCTTTACCTTTTCCTCTTTTACTTTGAAAACAGTCCAGTCCTGGGAGACCATTACAGGTGGTGATGGGGATCCGGTTGGCCTGAAAGTACTTGGGGTGATCTTTCTGGCCAGCTGAGTATGAGGCCTACTCCTGTACTTTTCTTTGTTATGATAGGACCCTGCTTCTCTGAATCCAGCAATGGCCCTCTTTGCTGCTGGGACTGATGGTACGTCCCTTCCCCTCTGTAGCAGGCTGCGCAGGCCCTCTCTCTGGTGCTTCTCTGCTGGAGTCCACACCGGGCTTTGATGCTGCAGCTGTACCTTTGGGATGTTTTTGGGCCAGGTGCTTGCAGCTCTCCTGCCCTTCGGATTCGGCTACCAGGGAATATGTTTAAGCCCTGGTGGCCACAGACTCCAATGTCCGAGTCTCTCCGCTGCCTCTCAGCTACTCCTGCTTCTCTGGGCCAAGCTACTCTAGCTCTAGGCCCCAGATCCACAGGACAGCTCACTCTGCGTCTGTTCACTTCTACTGCTCTCTACAGACTGACCACTACTTCCTCCCTCAGATCAGACTTAAGGGATGCTCCCTGGAATCCCAGGTTCAGAGCTCCCCCTGCTGGCCGGAGGGAGAACTGCGTTGGATGTTAAACTTGCTGGCCAATGGACCTCCCAATTACCTCCAGGCTCAGCATTAACCCTTTGGGAGGGCAATGCTGTTGTGGCGACCAGGCCCTGGGGCGCCACACTCCCCCTTAGTTAAATTCAGTACTCCCGGACTGTGGAAACAAACATAACATGTTACAACATTTCATCCCATTATGGGAGGCGCATTACTTAAACGTTACAAACTTAAACACTACTATAAGAGTCCAGTGTGGCTCCCTGCCGGGTGTCCATTACACTGCTCCATGGGGGACCCGCCGCGATCAAACCCCCAACGTAGGCTCTGGGCGTGCGTCAGAGCATTGATGACCCCAGTCTATGCACGCCGGACGGGTTTTTCTTCAGGGGTGTTGAGCACACTGGTGCTAACTATGAACAATTTAGGTGTTGGCCACCCATAGTCCAGTGGCCCAATTGTCCATTTACTTAATCACCTAAGACAAAAAGCATTTTATACACAACATTACAGACATTTCACATAACTATTTACATTCTGTTAGGTATTTTACTTTCTATGTTCTATACCTTGGAGGGGGCTGTCCCCGAGTGCTACGTTGGGACCGGCGTAGCTCTGGGGTTTGTCCCTGACTACTTAGAGTTTCTGCCCCCCCCGTGTGATTGGTAGGCCTAACCCTGACAGGGATGCATGTTGGTTGCCTACGGGATCTCAGATTCGCCAAGGGTACGGCAGGTTCACCACTGGCAGGGGGTTGAACCTCCTGTTCCACTGCTGGCGTGTCATCTCGTGTTGGAGCGGACGGTTCTTATAGGTGGATCTGGAACCTCTTCTGTTTCTGGCTCGACCAACTGCGGGAACGTCAAGACTGGTACCACTATGGCATTGTTTATTCGGGTCCAAGTTTTGGGGAATTTTCCAAGGATTGTTTGGATCATCTCTTCCTCTTTTTCTTGACTTTGGGGACTTTCTTGTACTTCTACTTCTTTTTGGGTTCTGCACCGTTCAGGGCACGCTTTCAGGCGGTCCCGAGAAACTGCTTGATAGGTCTTGCCTTCATCCTTGCTTATGAGGCATACCTTACTATTGTCAAAGTTGGAGGGGATAATGGTATAGGGTTCATTCTCCCACTGATCATCCAATTTATGCGCCCTCCGCTTCTTCTTGAGGACTTGTTCTCCAGGCGCTAAGGGAGTTGCTGGGGCTGTTTCATTGTAATGCTTCTCTTGTCTCGTTCTTGCTTGAGACAGGCTCCTTTCTACGCATTCCTGGACCTTACGGTACCGCTGCTGCCGCTCTGTATCCCAATCCTCTATTTCCTGAACCGCCTCAGGTGACACAGTCCCCATCTCAAAGTCTACAGGTAACTTGCCAGGTCTGGCTCGCATCAGGTAAGCAGGGCTGCAGTTGGTCAAATTTACCGCGATATGGTTGTACAAGTCTACCAGATCTGGTAACTTTTCTGGCCATTGGTTTCTTTCTTCCAAAGGTAGAGTCTTGAGCATATCAATAACCACATGGTTCATCTTCTCGCACAATCCATTGGTTTGGGGGTGGTACGGCGTGGTTCTGATTTTCTTACAACTGTACATGTTACAGAACTCTTGGAACACTTCTGCCTCTAATGCAGGACCCTGATCAGTCAGTACCCTTTCAGGGTAACCGTGAGGTCGACAAAAGTAGGCCTGAAATGCTCTCGCTGCTGTTCTGGCTGTCTGGTCCTTCACGGGCACTACTACCAGGAAACGAGAGTAATGGTCCACAATGGTGAGTGCGTACATATAGCCTGACCGGCTTGGCGTTAACTTCACGTGGTCCAGGGCCACCAACTCCAGGGGCTGCTTCGTGACAATTGGCTGTAGGGGAGACCTCTGGCTGGGATCATCTTTCCGCCTCAGGTTACACGGACCACAGTCTCGGCACCACTTCTCGACTGTCTTTCTCATGTGCACCCAGTAGAACCGATCACGGAGTAGGGTCTCCAACTTCTTCCACCCGAAGTGTCCTGCATTATCATGATAAGCTGCTAGGACCATTGGAGCATCCCTCTGCGGGACCACTATCTGCCAGACGAGTTCATTCGTTCGCCAGTTGACATATCTCTTGCAGAGCTTGCCTTGGTAGGTGAACAGTCGTCCCCTCTCCTTCCACAGCTGCTGGGCTTCTTCTGGAGCATCTTGGCCAAGATGGGTCTCAGCTTGTGCTAGCTTTTCTTTGACCAATCGCACGGCCGGGTCACCGTTCTGTGTCTCTTCCCAATTATGGTGGAGTAATGGGTTGACCGAGACCTTGTGCTGGCTCGAGCGCTTCACTCCTACAGCATGCTCACACTGGGAAACGCCTTGGTGATGGAAAGCCGGTAACTCTATCTCTTCGAGTTCATCCAGGTCTTCTCCAGACTCGGGTAAGTGAGGCATTCTGGACAGCGCATCAGCATTGTTATTCTTCTTGCCAGCCCGATACTTGATGGTAAAGTCAAAGTTAGACAGCCGGGCCATCCATCGCTGTTCCAACGCACCTAACTTGGCTGTTGCCAGGTGTGTCAACGGATTGTTGTCCGTGAAGATGGTGAACTTGGCCGATGCCAGATAGTGCTTGAAGCGTTCAGTCACTGCCCAAACAATAGTGAGGAACTCCAGCTTGAAGGAACTGTAGTTTTCTGGATTCCTTTCTGTGGGCCGAAGCTTCCTACTGGCGTACGCTATCACCCTCTCTCTGCCTCCCTGCACCTGGGACAGAACTGCTCCCAGTCCCATGTTGCTGGCGTCTGTATACAGTACAAACGGCTGGCTGTAGTCAGGGTAGGCCAGAATTTCTTCTCCCGTGAGAGCCCCTTTCAGCCGGACAAAAGATGTTTCTAGTTGGCTGCTCCATTCAAATGGAGGGCTCTGCTTCTTAGCCTGCTTTGGCTGGCCCACCAGGAGGTCTTGAAGGGGCGCTGCTATCTTGGTGAAACCATCAATGAACCTTCGGTAGTAGCCCACCAGCCCAAGGAACTGCCGCACCTCCTTTACCGTGGTGGGTCTTGGCCAGTCCTTGATTACGGTGACTTTCTCCGGGTCAGGTGCCACACCGTCTGCGCTGACCACATGACCCAAGTACTGTACCTTTGGCTTCAAGAGGTGACATTTGGACGGCTTTATCTTCAGGCCATATTTCGACAAGGACTCAAACACTTCTGCTAAGTGCCTCAGGTGGTCTTCATAAGTCTTTTAAGCACAGTTTCTGCAGGCGCACAGTACCCGGTGGGACCGGGCACGAAATCCTGTTTGTGACGCCAAAAGTTGACTCGCCCACCCCAGGGCTATGGGACACCCGGTGCCGGGCCGGACTAGTCCGGTGGTAGTCAGTGGTGGCTGGGCCCGCCTCCGTGGCCCTGGTGGGTGTCAGTAGAATATGTGGCTTGATGAATAAAGTTTGTGTTCGTGACGCCACCTGTGGTCTGCGGCTATTAAGCCGCCGCTGCTGTGTGAGGCCTCCGGGGTGATGTTATAGCAGCAATGGTGGTACTGCTCCCCACAGGTGGAGCGGAGCCCCGGGGACACTGTTAGTGCTCGTGAAAGTCTATGGGGTTGTGTGGCTAACACGGTGCAGGGCCGACAGGCAATGAAAGAACCAGGCACAAACAACAGTCTCTTTACCTTTTCCTCTTTTACTTTGAAACAGTCCAGTCCTGGGAGACCGTTACAGGTGGTGATGGGGATCCGGTCGGCCTGGAAGTACTTGGGGTGATCTTTCTGGCCAGCTGAGTATGAGGCCTACTCCTGTACTTTTCTTTGTTATGATAGGACCCTGCTTCTCTGAATCCAGCAATGGCCCTCTTTGCTGCTGGGACTGATGGTACGTCCCTTCCCCTCTGTAGCAGGCTGCGCAGGCCCTCTCTCTGGTGCTTCTCTGCTGGAGTCCACACCGGGCCTTGATGCTGCAGCTGTACCTTTGGGATGTTTTTGGGCCAGGTGCTTGCAGCTCTCCTGCCCTTCGGATTCGGCTACCAGGGAATATGTTTAAGCCCTGGTGGCCACAGACTCCGATGTCCGAGTCTCTCCGCTGCCTCTCAGCTACTCCTGCTTCTCTGGGCCAAGCTACTCTAGCTCTAGGCCCCAGATCCACAGGACAGCTCACTCTGCGTCTGTTCACTTCTACTGCTCTCTACAGACTGACCACTACTTCCTCCCTCAGATCAGACTTAAGGGATGCTCCCTGGAATCCCAGGTTCAGAGCTCCCCCTGCTGGCCGGAGGGAGAACTGCGTTGGATGTTAAACTTGCTGGCCAATGGACCTCCCAATTACCTCCAGGCTCAGCATTAACCCTTTGGGAGGGCAATGCTGTTGTGGCGACCAGGCCCTGGGGCGCCACAGAAGCATTATCTGTCATCCAGTCCACAACCTGCTCGCACTGTTCTAGCTTAAACAGTAGTGTCCTCAGACACACAAAAAAGTGAGACAGGAACCTAGATCTAAATGATAAATATCTTTGCGGTGCTCCCACAGCAGGTCAAGTTAGCCCTAGCTCACAACCATGTCCTCTGCATGCACCATAATCAGAAGGACGTTCACTATCATGTCCCTCCCCCGCAGACCTTGTGAATTTTAAATTATGTACGTAGCTAGGAGCAGTATTATTAGAATATATTTATTTAGCTTGCAGCAGCAGCATGGACTACAAGGCAGGCTAGAATCCCTGCCTACATGCATCTAATGCATTATGCCTACTCCAACAGCTCACCCTACACTACATGCAGAATAAGGGCAGTATTAGTAGAGAATGGGTTACCTTTTATACTGTAAATAACAGTAGCACACTGTGAAAGTCTTGAATCAGTGCCAACAGGCCTGTAATACATGGTATCTACGCCAAAATTTCAATCCAAAATTAATCGCAAACTAAGAGCAGTAGTATTAGAATATAGATTTGATTTTTTTTTTACTAGCAGCAGCAAATTTTGTAAGGCAGGCTAGAATCCCTGCCTATATGCATCTAATACACTGTACCTACTCCAAAAGCTCACCCTACACTAAATGCAGCTAAAAGAGATATTATTAGAGAATAATTTAATTTTTGAAGCATCAACAGCACGGTCTCTAAAAAGTGCTTTACATGCTGTGACATCGTTAGCGATTGCTAGCGATGTTGAGCGCAATAGCACCCGCCCCCGTCGTTCGTGCGACATTTGGTGCTCGCTGCCGTAGCGAACATTATCGCTATGGCAGCATCACACGCACATACCTGGTCAGCGACGTCGCTGTGACTGCCGAAAAATCCCTCCCAGAAGGGGGAGGTGCGTTCAGCGTTATAGCGACGTCACCGCGACATCACTAAGCGGCTGGCCAATAGAAGCGGAGGGGCGGAGATGAGCGGGACGTAACATCCCGCCCACCTCCTGCCTTCCGCATTGCCGGTGGACACAGGTAAGGAGATGTTCGTCGCTCCCGCGGTGTCACACACAGCGATGTATGATGCAGCAGGAACGACGAACAACATCGTACCGGCAGCAGCAACGACATTAAGGAAATGAGCGACATGTCAATGATCATCGTTTTTGAACGATTTTGCAATCATTAATCGTTGCTCATTGGTGTCACATTCTGCGATGTCGGTAACGGCGCCGGATGTGCGTCACTAACGACGTCACCCTGACGATATATCGTTACCGATGTCGCAGCGTGTAAAGCACCCTTTAGTCTATAATGCCTGCCTACATGCCTCTCTTATATTATCCCTACTCCAGAAGCTTGCCCTACACTAAATACAGCTAAAAGCAGTATTATTAGAAAATAGATTACATTTTTGAGGTATCAATAGCACGGTCTGTAAGCCTATTATAACTGCCTACATGCCTCTAATATATTATCACTACTCCAAAAGCTTGCCCTATACTAAATGAGAATAACAACGGTATTAATAGAGCATATAATAATGATAATAATGGGCAATTGCAAACAGCAGATATTTCCCTAAAACCTACAGTTAGGTCCAGAAATATTTGGACAGTGACACAATTTTCGCGAGTTGGGCTCTGCATGCCACCACGTTGGATTTGAAATGAAACCTCTACAACAGAATTCAAGTGCAGATTGTAACGTTTAATTTTAAGGTTTGAACAAAAATATCTGATAGAAATTGTAGGAATTGTACGCATTTCTTTACAAACACTCCACATTTTAGGAGGTCAAAAGTAATTGGACAAATAAACCAAACCCAAACAAAATATTTTTATTTTCAATATTTTGTTGCGAATCCTTTGGAGGCAATCACTGCCTTAAGTCTGGAACCCATGGACATCACCAAACGCTGGGTTTCCTCCTTCTTAATGCTTTGCCAGGCCTTTACAGCCGCAGCCTTCAGGTCTTGCTTGTTTGTGGATCTTTCCGTCTTAAGTCTGGATTTGAGCAAGTGAAATGCATGCTCAATTGGGTTAAGATCTGGTGATTGACTTGGCCATTGCAGAATGTTCCACTTTTTTGCACTCATGAACTCCTGGGTAGCTTTGGCTGTATGCTTGGGGTCATTGTCCATCTGTACTATGAAGCGCCGTCCGATCAACTTTGCTGCATTTGGCTGAATCTGGGCTGAAAGTATATCCCGGTATACTTCAGAATTCATCCGGCTACTCTTGTCTGCTGTTATGTCCTCAATAAACACAAGTGACCCAGTGCCATTGAAAGCCATGCATGCCCATGCCATCACGTTGCCTCCACCATGTTTTACAGAGGATGTGGTGTGCCTTGGATCATGTGCCGTTCCCTTTCTTCTCCAAACTTTTTTCTTCCCATCATTCTGGTACAGGTTGATCTTTATCTCATCTGTCCATTGAATACTTTTCCAGAACTGAGCTGGCTTCATGAGGTGTTTTTCAGCAAATTTAACTCTGGCCTGTCTATTTTTGGAATTGATGAATGGTTTGCATCTAGATGTGAACCCTTTGTATTTACTTTCATGGAGTCTTCTCTTTACTGTTGACTTAGAGACAGATACACCTACTTCACTGAGAGTGTTCTGGACTTCACTTGATGTTGTGAACGGGTTCTTCTTCACCAAAGAAAGTATGCGGCGATCATCCACCACTGTTGTCATCCGTGGACGCCCAGGCCTTTTTGAGTTCCCAAGCTCACCAGTCAATTCCTTTTTTCTCATAATGTACCCGACTGTTGATTTTGCTACTCCAAGCATGTCTGCTATCTCTCTGATGGATTTTTTCTTTTTTTTCAGCCTCAGGATGTTCTGCTTCACCTCAATTGAGAGTTCCTTAGACCGCATGTTGTCTGGTCACAGCAACAGCTTCCAAATGCAAAACCACACACCTGTAATCAACCCCAGACCTATTAACTACTTCATTGATTACAGGTTAACGAGGGAGACGCCTTCAGAGTTAATTGCAGCCCTTAGAGTCCCTTGTCCAATTACTTTTGGCCCCTTGAAAAAGAGGAGGCTATGCATTACAGAGCTATGATTCCTAAACCCTTTCTCCGATTTGGATGTGAAAACTCTCATATTGCAGCTGGGAGTGTGCACTTTCAGCCCATATTATATATATAATTGTATTTCTGAACATGTTTTTGTAAACAGCTAAAATAACAAAACTTGTGTCACTGTCCAAATATTTCTGGCCCTGACTGTATAGTGATATAAAACCAATGTAAAGAGGATGATGATGAGAGTAATAGCTCAGGACACTACTTAGGGAGTCAGTAATTAGAAGCACACACAGAGTTAATGTGCATACAAGGGCTGAATTATTACATATCCTTGTAGTACTAATATGAAACCAATATAGTGAGGTTGATGGTGGGTGTAGTGGTTAAGGACACTGCTAAAACAATCAGCAACTACAAGCACAATCTAATGGTAATACTAAGTATTAAAAAAAGGTAATATAGACAGTGACGGTATAAGCACTTACATGTGCTGGGTATAGCGTCTGCTTTAGATCCAGTGGAATAAAGACGTTAGTCCTGGGTACGTAACTTCACCTCGTGTGCTTTCTGATGGGCGTTACTTGTGGTTGTAAACAGGATAAAACCAGGGAGCCCCGGCCAGTGACTTTCCTGGCAACTGCGAGGTGGAGTATTTAGATACAGTATGTGCGACGTCAAACGGTGGGAATAGTTGGCTTAACAGCTATGGTGTCCTCCTATAGTCAGAAATCCAATTGATAATACATTTCAGTTTTTAAATATCAGGAGCAAGCAGTGGAAGGCTTGAATCACTGCCTACAGGCCTCTAATACTCTACCCCTACTCCAGAACCTTGTCCTACAGTAAATGCAGAATAAGAATGGTATCATTAGTAAAGATAAGCGAGCCTCTAAAGCCTCGAGTTCGGTTCGTCGAATGGAGGCCGCGTTCGAGTTCAGCTCGACGAACTGTTCGACGAACCTCTCGAACCCCATTGAAAACTATGGGAGCTAAACACAAACACATAAAAACACATAGAAAACACCTTCAAAGGTGTCCAAAAGGTGACAACTCCCAAGACACCACAAACACATGGGAAAGTGACAATAACATATACTCATGTGAAAACAAAACAGCTGGACGAGGAAAAAGAGGAGGAGACACAGATATAGGCATGTCATGCTCTTCTAAAATCATGTAAAACACATCAAGGGTACTCCAAGCAGAGTCTCCCTTTTTTCCAAAAATTGGGCCCCACAGACACCCCTTCAGTGGCATCACTTGTGCCCCAGTTGCAAACTTGACAGGTAGATTTGCATCAAGCACATTCCAAAATACGCCAGCCTTAACTGTCCTCAAGATGACACCGGGGTAGGTAGCAAAGTCTTTGCTGAACCATGACTTGCTCATCTTGGATCATTTTTAAAAACACAGCAAGGGGACTCCAAGTAGAGTCTCTCTTTTTTCCCAAAATTTGGCCCCACAGACACCCCTTCAGTGGCATCACTTGTGCCCCAGTTACAAACTTGACAGGTAGATTTGCATCAAGCACATTCCAAAATATGCCAGCCTTTACTCTCCCCAGGAAGACACAGGGGTAGTAAAGTCTTTGCGGATCCATGACTTGTTCAACTTGATGAACGTTAGTCTGTCCACATTGTCACTGGACAGACGCATCCGCTTATCTGTCAGCACACACCCAGCAGCACTGAAGACACATTCCGAGACAACGCTGGCTGCGGGACACCACAAGATCTCCAAGGCGTAAAGCCCACTTTACACGTTGCAATTAGTTGTACAATCGCATTTGCGATGTGACACGCCCAGGTTGCATACGGGATCTATGAGATTTCACGTTGGTCGTTCATTTGCTGTCACACGAGCGTTAGTAGTCTATGTTAAATTGGTCAATTTTGTGTGCGATCCTTTAGATCATGTGTTCTGTGACGTATGCATTGGGCACCTTTTTTTTTTTTTTTTTTATTGACTTGCCAAGCGTGTGTAAGGGATGCGTTTTTACTATGTCATCTGCCATTCAGCTCTGCTACATGGCCGCTAACAGCAGACACAGACAGCCATGTAGCAGAGCTGAATGGCCGCTAACAGCCGCCACAGACAGCCATGTAGCAGAGCTGAATGGCAGATGACAGCAGACACAGACAGAGCCGCACTGTCAGAATGAACTCGGGTGAACTTCACCCGACTTCACGGTCATGCTGCGGCTCTGTCTGTGTCGCGCCCTGATTAGCGGTCACCCCTGAAGACTCACCGGTGACCGCTAATCTCCTAAGTGACTGAAGTTAGCAGCCCTCTCTCATACTCACCAATCCCCGATCTCCAGCTCTGCACGGCATTCACACTGCTCCGGCGGCTTTTACTGTTTTGAAAAAGCCGGCCGCCCATTAAACAATCTGGTATTCCCTGCTTTCCACGCCCACCGGCGCCTATGATTGGTTACAGTGAGACACGCCCCCCACGCTGAGTGACAGGTGTCACACTGCACCCAATCACAGCAGCCGGTGGGCGTGTCTATACTGTGTATTGAAATAAATAATTAAATAATTAAAAAAAACGGCGTGCGGTCCCCCCCAATTTTAAAACCAGCCAGATAAAGCCATACGGCTGAAGGCTGGTATTCTCAGGATGGGGAGCTCCACGTTATGGGGAGCCCCCCAGCCTAACAATATCAGCCAACAGCCGCCCAGAATTGCCGCATACATTATATGCGACAGTTCTGGGACAGTACCCGGCTCTTCCCGATTTGCCCTGGTGCGTTGGCAAATCGGGGTAATAAGGAGTTATTGGCAGCCCATAGCTGCCAATAAGTCCTAGATTAATCATGTCAGGCGTCTATGAGACACCCTCCATGATTAATCTGTAAGTGACAGTAAAAAAACACACACACATGAAAAAATCCTTTATTAGAAATAAAAAACACAAACACATTCCCTCATTACCAATTTATTAACCCCCGACAAACCCTCCATGTCCGGCGTACTCCACAGTCCTCCAGCGTCGCCTCCAGCTCTGCTGCATGCAGGTGACAGGAGCAGCAGAAGACACCGCCGCTCCAGTCACCTCCACGCAGGTAAGGAAGACAGCCGGCGATCAGCTGAGCTGTCACTGAGGTTACCCGCTGTCACTGGATCCAGCGGTGGATGCAGCGGTGGCCGCGGGTAACCTCAGTTACAGCTCAGCTGATCGCGCTACTCACCTCCGCTCCGGTCAGCTCCAGTCAGCAACTGAGGTGAGTAGCGCGATGAGCTGAGCTGTCACTGAGCTTACCCGCGGCCACCGCTGCATCCACCGCTGGATCCTGTGACAGCGGGTAACCTCAGTGACAGCAGCTGATCGCCGGCTGTCTTCATTACCTGCGTGGAGGTGACCGGAGCGGCGGTGTCTTCTGCTGCTCCTGTCACCTGCATGCAGCAGAGCTGGAGGCGACGCTGGAGGACTGTGGAGTACGCCGGACATGGAGGGTTTGTCGGGGGTTAATAAATTGGTAATGAGGGAATGTGTTTGTGTTTTTTATTTCTAATAAAGGATTTTTTCATGTGTGTGTGTTTTTTTACTGTCACTTACAGATTAATCATGGAGGGTGTCTCATAGACGCCTGACATGATTAATCTAGGACTTATTGGCAGCTATGGGCTGCCAATAACTCCTTATTACCCCGATTTGCCAACGCACCAGGGCAAATCGGGAAGAGCCGGGTACTGTCCCAGAACTGTCGCATATAATGTATGCGGCAATTCTGGGCGGCTGTTGGCTGATATTGTTAGGCTGGGGGGCTCCCCATAACGTGGAGCTCCCCATCCTGAGAATACCAGCCTTCAGCCGTATGGCTTTATCTGGCTGGTTTTAAAATTGGGGGGGACCGCACGCCGTTTTTTTTAATTATTTAATTATTTATTTCAATACACAGTATAGACACGCCCACCGGCTGCTGTGATTGGGTGCAGTGTGACACCTGTCACTCAGCGTGGGGGGCGTGTCTCACTGTAACCAATCATAGGCGCCGGTGGGCGTGGAAAGCAGGGAATACCAGATTGTTTAATGGGCGGCCGGCTTTTTCAAAACAGTAAAAGCCGCCGGAGCAGTGTGAATGCCGTGCAGCGTCGGGGATCGGGGATCGGTGAGTATATGAGAGAGGGGGATAGACTGACATGGACAGAGAGTGAGGGACAGAGATAGTGACGGACAAACAGAGATTAGTGAATGACAGACATTGTGAGGCGCTTCAGAACGCAGCTTTTCAGCTGCGCTCTGAAGCGGACCTTTTTTAAGCTGTGGTGCAGAGCGTACACCTGCGCACATAGCATCAGACAACAAAATCGTATGAGGGATGTCACACGTTACAATTCACTAGGTTCGTGCAACAAAACGCTCAATTCTAGAGAATGATACGATGTGTTTGCGATCAACGGTTTTGCGTTCAATCCTGATCGCAAGTAGATGTCACACGCAGACACCTCACAAACGATGCCGGATGTACGTCACTTACAACTTGACCCCAACGACGGATTGTGAGATATATTGAAGCGTGTAAAGCGGGCTTAAGTGGCGAACTCAGGCCATTTTTCAAGATTGGAAGCCGAAAATGAGCAAGGCTCCAGTTGCAAAGTCATGGCATCGATGTTCATTTGGAGATACTCCTGTATCATCCTCTCCAGCCGTTGACTATGTGTCAGACTTCTTGTCTCTTGTGGACTTGCATTGGATGGTCTAAAAAAATTATAAAACGATAAAATTGCTGTTAACAGCACCAGATATGGTGTTGCTGTTACGGTTTGACTAATAATGACGAGACAGTCCCATGTTTGGCAAGTTACAACTGGGAGATTCACTCCGTGCACCACCGGTGTTTGGTAGAAAAGCCGACCGAACTAAGATTGAGTAACAGCTTCTGCTGATACTCCTGTATACGTGCGTCCCTTTCTATGGCTGGAATTATTTCTCCAAATTTGTACTTGTACCGGGGGATCTAATAGTGTGGCAACCCAGTAGTCATCATCACTTCTAATTCGGACAACCCGAGGGTCATGTTGTAGGTAGTGCAGCAAGAAGGCGCTCATGTGTCTTGCGCATCCATGCGGACCAGGTCCTCGCTGTGTTTGTGGCGGCGAAGTGATAACCGTGCTTTCTTCCTCTGACATGTCCCCCCAACCTCGTTCAACCGAAATTTGACCAAGGTCTCCCTCATCTGCTGAGTCTTCCATGTCTATCGAGAGTTTGTCCTCCATTTCTTCCTGAGCTCCTGCACCTTCCTCAACAGTTTGGCTGCTACCATGCGCCCTTGTTAATCCCTCTCCCCCACCGTCCCATGCCTGCCGCCTTGGTGATGCTGAACGTCTGGACCTTGTAGATGTTGGTATCCCTTCCGCATATGAATCCTCCTGTACTTGCTCCCATTCCTCTTGCCTCACCACCTGACTCCGAATACTGTTAAGCTGATTGTCATGCTGATAATGGCATTTTCAGCGCTAAACATATTCGTCGCCACGTTGAAACTGTGCAGAAGGGTGCATAGGTCCTTGATCTGACCACTCCAGCAGTGTGATCTGCCCCACCTCTGCATCTCGTTGGCCCAGGCTATACGTAATAAGGTATTGCACCAGGGCTCGGCGGTGTTGCCACAGTCGCTGCAACATGTGGAGAGTCGAATTCCAGCGTGTTGGCACATCACATTTCAGACGATGAACCGGCAGGCCAAAAGACTTCTGGAGCGATGCAAGTCGGTCAGCTGCGCTGGTTGAACGGCGGAAGTGAGCAGAGAGTGACCGGGCCCTGCGCAGAAGCCCATCTAGGCCGGGATAGTGTGTTAAAAATAGTTGGACAACAAGGTTGAATACGTGAGCCATACAAGGCACGTGTGTCACCTTGCCCCGGCGAAGGGCTGCATCCAGGTTTGCAGCATTGTCGCACACGGCCTTCCCTGGCTGCAGGTTGAGTGGAGACAACCATTTACGAAACTCGCTCGCAAGAGCTGACCACAACTCCTCAGCTGTGTGACTCTTATTTCCAAAACATTTCAAGGTAAAGACCGCCTGATGCCGTTGAGCTCTGCTGCCAGCATAGTAAGGTGGTGTGCAGGATTCCTTGTGCGCAGTTAAAACGCGGGTGGTCTGACCAGGTAGGCTTGGGGCGGAGGTGGAGGACCCAGACGAGGTTGAGGAGGCAGAATCAGTGGAGGAACTTCTACATACAGAGGATTGACGCACAAGTCGTGGGGACGGCAAGACTTGTTCAGCAGACCCTTTTCCATCTCTCACCATGGTTACCCAGTGCCCAGTCCAGTCAGCGACATGTAACGCCCCTGTCCATGTTTACTGGTCCAAGTATTGGAGGTAAAATGCATCCTGTCACACACTGAGTTTCTCAAGGAAGCAGTGATGTTCTGTGCGACATGCTGGTGTAGCGCAGGCACACCTTTCTTGGAGAAGTAGTGGCGACTGGGCATCTGGTACTGGGGCACTGCGACTGACATAAGGTCTCGAAAATCCTCTGTGTCCACCAGGCGGAAAGGCAGCATTTCGGTAGCCAAGAGCATACAGAGGGTGAAAGTCAACCTCTTAGCTGTGTCATCGCTCAGAGGAAAGGGCCTTTTATTGGTCCACATCTGAGGGACCGAGATCTGGCTGGTGTTTGGAGATGGTGTGGAGTAGGGTGTCCCTGGAAAACTGCAGGTCTGTGAGGCAAGTGCAGGCGGAGACATGATGTTGTCTTCATCCAAAGTTGGTGCTCTTGATGTCTGAGGGAGCTGTACACTAGCACTTGTTTCACCTTCCAAAACAACTGATGACCTGCCAAGCAAACTGCATGTCGCAGTTAAAGAGATGGAAGGTCTGCGTGGAAAAACATGTATGATGAAGAGCGCGTGGATGCACTTGAAGGGGCAGACGGTGGTTGGCCCGCTCCGCTAGCCCGCATTGTATCACGGTGAGCTTCCCACTGGGACTTATGCTTGTTATTCATGTGACGATTAGAGATGAGTGAACCGGTCCCGGTTCGGCTCGAGGTCGGTTCGCCGAACGGAGGTCCCGTTCGAGTTCGGTTCGACGAATGTTCGACGAACCGAACTCGAACCGCATAGGAAACAATGGCAGGCATTCACAAACACGTAAAAACACCTAGAAAACACCCTCAAAGGTGTCCAAAAGGTGACAAACAACTCACAACACAACACAAACACATGGGAAAGTGACAAGGACATATACTCATGCGAAAATAAAAGAGCAGGACAAGGAAAAAGAGGAGGACACACAGATATAGGCATGGCACGCCCTTCTAAAATCATGTAAAACACCGCAAGGTGACTCCAAATGGAGTCTCCCTTTTTTCCAAAAATTGGGCCACACACACACCCACCCCTTCAGTGGCAGCAGTTGTGCCCCAGTTGTACACTTCACAGCTAGATTGCATCAAGCACATTCAAAAATACGCCATAATTAACCGTCCCCAGGATGACACCGGGGTAGGTAGCAAAGTCTTTCCTGATCCCAGCTCTGTTCATCTTGGATCATTTTTAAAAAACACAGCAATCAAGGGTTACTCCAAGCGGAGTCTCCCTTTTTTTCCAAAAATTGGGCCCCACACACACCCACCCATTCAGTGGCAGCAGTTGTGCCCCAGTTGTACACTTCACAGCTAGATTTGCATCAAGCACATTCAAAAATACGCCATAATTAACCATCCCCAGGATGACACCGGGGTAGGTAGCAAAGTCTTTCCTGATCCCAGCTCTGTTCATCTTGGATCATTTATAAAAAACACAGCAATCAAGGGTTACTCCAAGCGGAGTCTCCCTTTTTTTCCAAAAATTGGGCCCCACACACACCCACCCATTCAGTGGCAGCAGTTGTGCCCCAGTTGTACACTTCACAGCTAGATTTGCATGAAGCACATTAAAAAAAATGCCATAATTAACCGTCCCCAGGATGACACCGGGGTAGGTAGCAAAGTCTTTCCTGATCCCAGCTCTGTTCATCTTGGATCATTTATAAAAAACACAGCAATCAAGGGTTACTCCAATCGGAGTCTCCCTTTTTTTCCAAAAATTGGGCCCCACACACACCCACCCATTCAGTGGCAGCAGTTGTGCCCCAGTTGTACACTTCACAGCTAGATTTGCATCAAGCACATTCAAAAATACGCCATAATTAACCGTTCCCAGGATGACACCGGGGTAGGTAGCAAAGTCTTTCCTGATCCTAGCTCTGTTCATCTTGGATCATTTATAAAAAACACAACAATCAAGGGTTACTCCAAGTGGAATCTCCCTTTTTTTCCAAAAATTGGGCCCCACACACACCCACCCATTCAGTGGCAGCAGTTGTGCCCCAGTTGTACACTTCACAGCTAGATTTGCATCAAGCACATTCAAAAATACGCCATAATTAACCGTCCCCAGGATGACACCGGGGTAGGTAGCAAAGTCTTTCCTGATCCCAGCTCTGTTCATCTTGGATAATTTATAAAAAACACAGCAATCAAGGGTTACTCCAAGCGGAGTCTCCCTTTTTTTCCAAAAATTGGGCCCCACACACACCCACCCATTCAGTGGCAGCAGTTGTGCCCCAGTTGTACACTTCACAGCTAGATTTGCATCAAGCACATTCAAAAATACACCATAATTAACCATCCCCAGGATGACAACGGGGTAGGTAGCAAAGTCTTTCCTGATCCCAGCTCTGTTCATCTTGGATCATTTTTAAAAAACACAGCAATCAAGGGTTACTCCAAGCGGAGTCTCCCTTTCTTTCCAAAAATTGGGCCCCACACACACCCACCCATTCAGTGGCAGCAATTGTGCCCCAGTTGTACACTTCACAGCTAGATTTGCATCAAGCACATTCAAAAATACGCCATAATTAACCGTCCCCAGGATGACACCGGGGTAGGTAGCAAAGTCTTTCCTGATCCCAGCTCTGTTCATCTTGGATCATTTATAAAAAACACAGCAATCAAGGGTTACTCCAAGCGGAGTCTCCCTTTTTTTCCAAAAATTGGGCCCCACACACACCCACCCATTCAGTGGCAGCAGTTGTACCCCAGTTGTACACTTCACAGCTAGATTTGCATCAAGCACATTCAAAAAAATGCCATAATTAACCGTCCCCAGGATGACACCGGGGTAGGTAGCAAAGTCTTTCCTGATCCCAGCTCTGTTCATCTTGGATCATTTATAAAAAACACAGCAATCAAGGGTTACTCCAATCGGAGTCTCCCTTTTTTTCCAAAAATTGGGCCCCACACACACCCACCCATTCAGTGGCAGCAGTTGTGCCCCAGTTGTACACTTCACAGCTAGATTTGCATCAAGCACATTCAAAAATATGCCATAATTAACCGTCCACAGCATGACACCGGGGTAGGTAGATAAAGTCTTTGCTGAACCATGACTTGTTCATCTTGGCTCCTTTTAAAAAAACACAGCAATCAAGGATTACTCCAAGCGGAGTCTCCCTTTTTTCCAAAAATTGGGCCCCACACACACCCACCCATTCAGTGGCAGCAGTTGTGCCCCAGTTGTACACTTCACAGCTAGATTTGCATCGAGCACATTCAAAAATACGCCATAATTAACCGTCCCCAGGATGACACCGGGGTAGGTAGCAAAGTCTTTCCTGATCCCAGCTCTGTTCATCTTGGATAATTTATAAAAAACACAGCAATCAAGGGTTACTCCAAGCGGAGTCTCCCTTTCTTTCCAAAAATTGGGCCCCACACACACCCACCCATTCAGTGGCAGCAATTGTGCCCCAGTTGTACACTTCACAGCTAGATTTGCATCAAGCACATTCAAAAATACGCCATAATTAACCGTCCCCAGGATGACACCGGGGTAGGTAGCAAAGTCTTTCCTGATCCCAGCTCTGTTCATCTTGGATCATTTATAAAAAACACAGCAATCAAGGGTTACTCCAAGCGGAGTCTCCCTTTTTTTCCAAAAATTGGGCCCCACACACACCCACCCATTCAGTGGCAGCAGTTGTACCCCAGTTGTACACTTCACAGCTAGATTTGCATCAAGCACATTCAAAAAAATGCCATAATTAACCGTCCCCAGGATGACACCGGGGTAGGTAGCAAAGTCTTTCCTGATCCCAGCTCTGTTCATCTTGGATCATTTATAAAAAACACAGCAATCAAGGGTTACTCCAATCGGAGTCTCCCTTTTTTTCCAAAAATTGGGCCCCACACACACCCACCCATTCAGTGGCAGCAGTTGTGCCCCAGTTGTACACTTCACAGCTAGATTTGCATCAAGCACATTCAAAAATATGCCATAATTAACCGTCCACAGCATGACACCGGGGTAGGTAGATAAAGTCTTTGCTGAACCATGACTTGTTCATCTTGGCTCCTTTTAAAAAAACACAGCAATCAAGGATTACTCCAAGCGGAGTCTCCCTTTTTTCCAAAAATTGGGCCCCACACACACCCACCCATTCAGTGGCAGCAGTTGTGCCCCAGTTGTACACTTCACAGCTAGATTTGCATCGAGCACATTCAAAAATACGCCATAATTAACCGTCCCCAGGATGACACCGGGGTAGGTAGCAAAGTCTTTCCTGATCCCAGCTCTGTTCATCTTGGATAATTTATAAAAAACACAGCAATCAAGGGTTACTCCAAGCGGAGTCTCCCTTTTTTTCCAAAAATTGGGCCCCACACACACCCACCTATTCAGTGGCAGCAGTTGTGCCCCAGTTGTACACTTCACAGCTAGATTTGCATCAAGCACATTCAAAAATACACCATAATTAACCATCCCCAGGATGACAACGGGGTAGGTAGCAAAGTCTTTCCTGATCCCAGCTCTGTTCATCTTGGATCATTTTTAAAAAACACAGCAATCAAGGGTTACTCCAAGCGGAGTCTCCCTTTTTTTCCAAAAATTGGGCCCCACACACACCCACCCATTCAGTGGCAGCAGTTGTGCCCCAGTTGTACACTTCACAGCTAGATTTGCATCAAGCACATTCAAAAATACACCATAATTAACCATCCCCAGGATGACAACGGGGTAGGTAGCAAAGTCTTTCCTGATCCCAGCTCTGTTCATCTTGGATCATTTTTAAAAAACACAGCAATCAAGGGTTACTCCAAGCGGAGTCTCCCTTTTTTTCCAAAAATTGGGCCCCACACACACCCACCCATTCAGTGGCAGCAGTTGTGCCCCAGTTGTACACTTCACAGCTAGATTTGCATGAAGCACATTCAAAAAAATGCCATAATTAACCGTCCCCAGGATGACACCGGGGTAGGTAGCAAAGTCTTTCCTGATCCCAGCTCTGTTCATCTTGGATCATTTATAAAAAACACAGCAATCAAGGGTTACTCCAATCGGAGTCTCCCTTTTTTTCCAAAAATTGGGCCCCACACACACCCACCCATTCAGTGGCAGCAGTTGTTCCCCAGTTGTACACTTCACAGCTAGATTTGCATCAAGCACATTCAAAAATATGCCATAATTAACCGTCCACAGCATGACACCGGGGTAGGTAGATAAAGTCTTTGCTGAACCATGACTTGTTCATCTTGGCTCCTTTTAAAAAAACACAGCAATCAAGGATTACTCCAAGCGGAGTCTCCCTTTTTTCCAAAAATTGGGCCACACACACACCCACCCCTTCAGTGGCAGCAGTTGTGCCCCAGTTGTACACTTCACAGCTAGATTTGCATCAAGCACATTCAAAAATATGCCATAATTAACCGTCCCCAGGATGACACCGGGGTAGGTAGCAAAGTATTTCCTGATCCCAGCTCTGTTCATCTTGGATCATTTATAAAAAACACAACAATCAAGGGTTACTCCAAGCGGAATCTCCCTTTTTTTCCAAAAATTGGGCCCCACACACACCCACCCATTCAGTGGCAGCAGTTGTGCCCCAGTTGTACACTTCACAGCTAGATTTGCATCGAGCACATTCAAAAATACGCCATAATTAACCGTCCCCAGGATGACACCGGGGTAGGTAGCAAAGTCTTTCCTGATCCCAGCTCTGTTCATCTTGGATAATTTATAAAAAACACAGCAATCAAGGGTTACTCCAAGCGGAGTCTCCCTTTCTTTCCAAAAATTGGGCCCCACACACACCCACCCATTCAGTGGCAGCAGTTGTGCCCCAGTTGTACACTTCACAGCTAGATTTGCATCAAGCACATTCAAAAATACGCCATAATTAACCGTCCCCAGGATGACACCGGGGTAGGTAGCAAAGTCTTTCCTGATCCCAGCTCTGTTCATCTTGGATCATTTTTAAAAAAACACAGCAATCAAGGGTTACTCCAAGTGGAGTCTCCCTTTTTTTCCAAAAATTGGGCCCCACACACACCCACCCATTCAGTGGCAGCAGTTGTGCCCCAGTTGTACACTTCACAGCTAGATTTGCATCAAGCACATTCAAAAATACGCCATAACTAACCATCCCCAGGATGACACCGGGGTAGGTAGCAAAGTCTTTCCTGATCCCAGCTCTGTTCATCTTGGATCATTTATAAAAAACACAGCAATCAACGGTTACTCCAAGCGGAGTCTCCCTTTTTTTCCAAAAATTGGGCCCCACACACACCCACCCATTCAGTGGCAGCAGTTGTGCCCCAGTTGTACACTTCACAGATAGATTTGCATGAAGCACATTCAAAAAAATGCCATAATTAACCGTCCCCAGGATGACACCGGGGTAGGTAGCAAAGTCTTTCCTGATCCCAGCTCTGTTCATCTTGGATCATTTATAAAAAACACAGCAATCAAGGGTTACTCCAATCGGAGTCTCCCTTTTTTTCCAAAAATTGGGCCCCACACACACTCACCCATTCAGTGGCAGCAGTTGTGCCCCAGTTGTACACTTCACAGCTAGATTTGCATCAAGCACATTCAAAAATACGCCATAATTAACCGTCCACAGCATGACACCGGGGTAGGTAGATAAAGTCTTTGCTGAACCATGACTTGTTCATCTTGTCTCCTTTTAAAAAAACACAGCAATCAAGGGTTACTCCAAGCGGAGTCTCCCTTTTTTCCAAAAATTGGGCCACACACACACCCACCCCTTCAGTGGCAGCAGTTGTGCCCCAGTTGAACACTTCACAGCTAGATTTGCATCAAGCACATTCAAAAATACGCCATAATTAACCGTCCACAGCATGACACCGGGGTAGGTAGATATAGTCTTTGCTGAACCATGACTTGTTCATCTTGGCTCCTTTTAAAAAAACACAGCAATCAAGGGTTACTCCAAGCGGAGTCTCCCTTTTTTCCAAAAATTGGGCCACACACACCCACCCCTTCAGTGGCAGCAGTTGTGCCCCAGTTGTACACTTCACAGCTAGATTTGCATCAAGCACATTCAAAAATACACCATAATTAACCATCCCCAGGATGACACCGGGGTAGGTAGCAAAGTCTTTCCTGATCCCAGCTCTGTTCATCTTGGATCATTTTTAAAAAACACAGCAATCAAGGGTTACTCCAAGCGGAGTCTCCCTTTTTTCCAAAAATTGGGCCACACAGACACCCCATCAGTGGCAGCACTTGTGCCCTAGTTGCAAACAGGATGTTTTGATTTGCATCAAGCACATTCCAAATCCACAAGCATTTACTCTCCCCAGGATGACACAGGGGTAGTAAATTCCTTGTGGATCCATGACTTGTTCATTTTGATGAACATTAGTCTGTTCACATTGTCACTGGACAGACGCGTGCGCTTATCTGTCAGCACACACCCAGCAGCACTGAAGACACGTTCAGAGACAACGCTGGCAGCTGGTCACGACAAAATCTCCAAGGCGTAAGTGGAGAGCTCTGGCCATTTTTCAAGATTTGAAGCCCAAAATGAGCAAGGCTCCATTTTCAAAGTCATGGCATCGATGTTCATTTGGAGATACTCCTGTATCATCCTCTCCAGCCGTTGACTATGTGTCAGATTTGTTGTCTCTGGTGGCCTCTCAAAGGACGGTCTAAAAAAATTATGAAAACATTCCATAAAATTGCTGTTACCAGCACCAGATACAGTGCTACTGGTACGGGTAGACTGTTGAAGATGACGAGACTGTCCCATATTTGTCAAGTTACAACTGGGAGATTCACTCCCTGCACCTGCACGGTTGTTTGGTGGAAAAGCCGAGCTAAGATCGAGTAACAGCTTCTGCTGATACTCCTGCATACGTGCGTCCCTTTCTATGGCTGGAATTATGTCACAAAATTTGGACTTGTACCGGGGATCCAATAGTGTGGCAAGCCAGTAGTCATCATCACTTCTAATTTTGACAATACGAGGGTCATGTTGGAGGTAGTGCAGCAAGAAGGCGCTCATGTGTCTTGCGCGGCCATGCGGACCAAGTCCACGCTGTGTTTGTGGCATAGAGGTGCTACCCGTTCTTTCTTCCTCTGACATCTCCCCCCAACCTCTTTCAACTGAAATTTGACCAAGGTCTCCCTCATCCGCTGAGTCTTCCATGTCCATGGACAGTTCGTCCTCCATTTCTTCATGTTCTCCTGCACCTTCCTCAACATCTCGCCTGCTACCATGCGGCCTTTTTGATCCCTGTCCCCCATGGTCCCATGCCTGCCGCCTTGGTGATGATGAACGTCTGGACCTTGGTGATGTTGTTGTGTCTTGCGCATATGAATCCTCCTGTAGTTCCTCCCCTTCCTGTTGTCCCACCCCCTGACTCCGAATAGTGTTTAGCGTGTGCTCCAGCATGTAAATGACTGGAATTGTCATGCTGATAATGGCATTGTCAGCGCTAAACATATTCGTCGCCATGTCGAAACTGTGCAGAAGGGTGCATAGGTCCTTGATCTGAGACCACTCCATCAAGGTGATCTGCCCCACCTCTGCATCTCGTTGGCCCAGGCTATACGTCATGACGTATTGCACCAGGGCTCGACGGTGCTGCCACAGTCGCTGTAACATGTGGAGAGTCGAATTCCAGCGTGTCGACACATCGCATTTCAGGCGATGAACCGGCAGGCCGAAAGACTTCTGGAGCAATGCAAGTCGCTCAGCTGCGGCGGTTGAACGGCGGAAGTGAGCAGACAGTTTTCGTGCCCTGGTCAGAAGGCCATCTAGGCCGGGATAGTGTGTTAAGAATTGCTGGACAACAAGGTTCAACAAGTGAGCCATACAAGGCACGTGTGTCACCTTGCCCAGGCGAAGGGCCACACCCAGGTTTGCAGCATTGTCGCACACGGCCTTACCAGGCTGCAGGTTGAGTGGAGACAACCATTTATTAAACTCGGACCGCAGAGCTGACCACAACTCCTCAGCTGTGTGACTCCTATTCCCAAGACATGTCAAGCTAAATATCGCCTGATGCCGTTGCGCTCTGCTGCCAGCATAGTAATGAGGGGTGCGTGAATCCTTCTGCGCAGTGAGAACGCTGGTGGCCTGACCAGGCAGGCTTGGGGCGGAAGTGGAGGACACAGATGAGGTGGAGGAGGCAGAAGCAGTGGCGGAACTTGGACAGACAGAGGATTGACACACAAGTCGTGGGGACGGCAAGACTTGTGCAGCAGACCCTTCACCATCTATCACCATAGTTACCCAGTGCCCAGTCAGCGACATGTAACGTCCCTGTCCATGCTTACTGGTCCAAGTATCGGTGGTGAAATGCACCCGTTGACACACAGAGTTTCTCAAGGAAGCGGTGATGTTGTGTGCGACATGCTGATGTAGCGCAGGCACACCTTTCTTAGAGAAGTAGTGGCGACTGGGCATCTGGTACTGGGGCACAGCGACAGACATAAGGTCTCTAAAATCCTGTGTGTCCACCAGGCGGAAAGGCAGCATTTTGGTAGCCAAGAGCTTACAGAGGGATAAAGTCAACCTCTTAGCTTTGTCATGGGTCGCAGGAAATGGCCTTTTATTTGTCCACATCTGAGGGACAGAGATCTGGCTGCTGTGTGTAGACGGTGTTGAGTAGGGTGTCCCTGGAAAAATGCAGCTTTGTGAGGAGAGTGCAGGCGGAGACATGATGTCGCCTTCATCCATCGTTGGTGCTATCGATGTCTGAGAGAGCTGTACACACGCACTTGTTTCCCCTTCCAAACCAACTGATGACCTACCAAGCAAACTGCCTGTTGCGGTTACAGTGGTGGAAGTTGTGCGTGGAAAACCAGGTGTGACAGCTGTCCCCACAGTCCTAGAAGATGAAGAGCGCACGGATGCACTGGAAGGGGCAGGCGGTGGATGGTTCGCTCCGCTAGGCCGCATTGCAGCACGGTGAGCTTCCCGCCGGGACATATGATATTTATTTATGTGACGATTCATGGAAGAAGTTGTCAAACTGCTGAGGTTTTGACCTCTACTAAGAGAACCATGACAAATTTTACAGATCACATAATTTGGGCGATCTTTTGCTATGTCAAAAAAGGACCAGGCTAGGCAAGGCTTAGAGGGCATGCGACCTGTTGATCCACCCCGACTAGTGCTCAGAGGCAGAGTGGTGGCTGAGGATGCAGTTGTAGACGTGCTACCAGTGCTCCGACTCTGTTCAGGAAGGTGCAAGGTAACTTCGTCATCAGTTGCATCCTCCTCCACCACCTCTGTTGACCTCCTTGAGTGCCTGACTGTGGGTTGACAGTAGGTGGGATCTAGAACTTCCTCATCAATTGTTGTGTTTGCACTCCCCTCACCCTCAGACCGAGCCTCTTCTTGCCCTGACCGAATATTTAAGTTGTCATCCCAATCTGGTATCTGCGTCTCATCGTCATCAGTATGTTCCTCATTGTCTATAACAACAGGTGTTACAGTTGGTGAAAAAGGGTCAACATTATGCTCAGAAACATGGTCCTCACGGCCTGAATCAGAGTCACAAAGGTTCTGGGCATCACTGCAGACCATTTCCTGTTCTGTACTCACTGTAGCTTGGGAGCAGACCTCTGATTCCGAGGCTATAGTGTGACTGAACAGCTCTGCAGACTCAGCCATCTCAGTTCCACCATACTGTGCAGGGCGGATGGAGACTTCAGAGCTGGGAGAAAGCAAGTTTGATTGGGCTGACAACTCAGAGGACTGGTGTTTTTTGGATGCGGTAGTTGAGGTGGCAGAGAGGGCACTTGTTGGACCACTTGAGATCCATTCAAGCATTTTCCTTTTTTGGCCATCATCTACCTTTGTTCCAGTTGTCCGTGTCCGTAAAAAAGGGAGCACATCGGATTGTCCACGGTAAGTAGTAGACATCTTACTTTTGCTGGAAGATGGTCTATCTTCAGCAGATGTTAATGGAGCTTTGCCACCTTCACCATGGACAAACCCTTTTTTTCCTTTTCCAACACGCCTCTTACCCTTTCCACCAGCATCTGTCATTTTGCCACTCATTTTGATTGCGACAAGATTGTGCACTTAAAATGTGGTAGTAAAAATTGAGAGGTGGTGTAGATTGCAGCGGTGGTCTATCTTTATTAACAGCAGAATAAACAACAATAATTATCACTGACAATGCAACTACGGCCCTTAAACTGGCAGCAGTGTTTGCTAGTATAATGGCTTAGCTACAATGAGTTTGAGTGTGCAATGCAGGTAGAGGTGCTGCAAATATCTTTGCACTAGTGGGACGATACAGAAGTCCAATAGCCACGTTTAGGATGACACTAGGTTCACTCAGTGTTTGCTAGTATAATAGCTTAGCTACAATAAGTTTGAGTGTGCAATGCAGGCAGACGTGCTGCAAATATCTTTGCACTAGTGGGACTATATAGAAGTCCAATAGCCACGTTTAGGATGACACTAGGTTCACTCAGTGTTTGCTAGTATAATGGCTTAGTAACAATGAGTTGGAGTGTGCAATGCAGACAGAGGTGCTGCAAATATCTTTGCACTAGTGGGACTATACAGAAGTCCAATAGCCACGTTTAGGATGCCACTAGGTACACTCAGTGTTTGCTAGTATAATGGCTTAGTAACAATGAGTTGGAGTGTGCAAAGGACAGGAGGGTACAGTGGCAAGGTTGTGGGTCTCTGGGTAGAGGAATGGAAGCCTGCCTTTCTATCCCTCCTAATGGGGAAATGCAGCGAGGAAATCTCTGACCTTAGCTACACAGACGCTGTCATCTTGTGTAGCTGTTAAACTCTGTTTTCAGGACCTGTCACCTATGGCTCTGACCCTGCCGGTATGAGCCCTTAAAAGGACTGATAGAAAGTGCTATCCCTAAGCTGTCCAGCGCTGTGTATGGAGCGTATACAGCTGTATCGGCGATAGGATCTGGGCCAGTGATGTCTGACACCAAGGACGCAGAAGGCAGATAATGGCGTGCTGGCGGAAAATGTCCGGTTTTATAATGCAGGGACATGTGACATGGACATCCTATCACACATGCCGTTGCTTCTCTGGCTAAAAGTCCACTTAGCTGTGTGTGTGTCTGGGATTGGCTGACATGCTGGCCCTCCCCACTACACGCGCGCGCTTAGGGAAGGAAGACCAGGAAAAAAAAAAAAAAAATGGCGATCGCCATTATCCAAACAGCAGTGATCTGAATGCGCTGTTCCCGCACACTATACACTGAAATGTCATAATAGTGTGAGTCACAGAGTGACTTACACTATTACAGCGGAAAGCCAGCTAGGAATTAGCTGGTTTTTTTGCTGCTAGAACCGTTCTCGAACGTATCTAGAACTATCGAGTTTTTGCAAAAAGCTCGAGTTCTAGTTCGATCTAGAACAGCCCCCAAAATCACTCGAGCCTCGAACTGGAGAACCTCGAACCGCGCTCAACTCTAGTGACGATTCATGGAAGATGTTGTCAAACTGGGGAGGTTTTGGCCTCTACTTGTAGATTGGCTACAAATCTTACAGATCCCATGATTTGGGAGTTCCTTTGCGATGTCAAAAAAGGACCAGGCTAGGCAAGGCTTAGAGCCCATGCGACCTGCAGAGCCACCCCGACTTGTGCTCAGAGGAAGAGTTGTGGCTGAGGATACAGTTGTTGACGTGCTTCCAGTACTCCGACTCTGTCCAGGAAGGCGCAAGGTAACTTCGTCGTCAGTCGCATCCTCCTCCACCGCCTCTGGTGACCTCCTTGAGTGCCTGACTGTGGGTTAACAGTAAGTGGGATTTAGAAATTCATCATCAAGCGTTGTGTTTGCACTCCCCTCGCCCTCAGACCTAACCTCTTCCTGCCCTGACTGAATAGTTAAGTTGTCATCCCAATCAGGTATCTGCATCTCATCGTCATCAGTATGTTCCTCATTGTCTCCACCAACAGGTGTTACAGTTTGGGAATGAGGGTCTACATTATGCTCAGAAACGTGGTCATCAGGGCCTGAATCAGACTCACAAAGCTTCTGGGCATCACTGCAGACAATTTCCTGGTCTGTACTTACTGTAGCTTGGTAGCAGACCTCTGATTTCCAGGGTATAGTGTGACTGAACAGCTCCGAAGACTCAGCCATCTCTGTTACACCATACTCTGCTGGGCGGGTAGAGACTTGAGAGCTGGGAGAAAGCAAGTGCGATTGGGGTGACAACTCAGAGGACTGCTATTTTTTTGATGTTGAAGTTGAGGTGGAGGAGAGGACACTTGTTGGAGCATGTGAGATCCATTCTAGCATGTTCTTTTTTTGTGCATCATCTACCTTTGTTACAGTTGTTCAGTTCCGTAAAAAAGGTAGCACATCCGATTGTCCATGGAAAATAGTAGACATCTAACTTTTGCTGGAAGATGGCCTTTCTTCAGCTTTCCCACCTACCCCACGGACACAAACTTTTCTTTTTTTTTTCCAACACGCCTGTTCCCCTTTCCACCAGCATCTGTCCTTTTGCCACTCATTTTGTTAGCAACAAGATTGGACACTTAAAATGTGGTAGAAAAAATGGAGAGGTGGTGTACAATGCAGAGGTGGTCTAGCTTTATTGACAGCTGAAGAACCAACACTGAGTCACCCAGTCAATTTTAGCATGCCCCTAACAGGGGCAGCACAGTTTGCAATTAGAATTGCGTAGCAAAAAATTGACAGGTGTGTACCATGCACAGGTGCTCTACCGTGATTGCCAGCAAAGGAACACTAAGGTAGTATCCCAGAAAATGTTAGTATGCCCCTAACAGTGGCAGCACAGTTTGCAATTAGAATTGCGTAGCAAAAATGGACAGGTGTGTACCATGCACAGGTGCTGTACTGTGATTGCAATCAAAGGAACACTAAGGTAGTATCCCAGTCAATTTTAGTATGCCCCTAACAGTGGCAGCACAGTTTGCAATTAGAATTGCGTGGCATAAATGGGCAGGTGGGTAGAATGCACGGGTGCTGTCGGTCAGTGGACAGCAAAGGAACACTAAGTTAGTATCCCAGACACTTTTAGGATGGCCGAAAAAGTGTCAGCTCTTTGGGGAAATAAAATAGCGTGCAAAAATGGGCAGGTGGGTAGAATGCACGGGTGCTGTGGGTCAGTGGAAAGCAAAGGAACACTATGTTAGTATTCCAGACACTTTTAGGATGACAGAAAAAGTGTCAGCTCTTTGGGGAAATAAAATAGCGTGGCAAAAATGGGCAGGTGCGTAGAATGCACGGGTGCTGTGGGTCAGTGGACAGCAAAGGAACACTAAGTTAGTATTCCAGACACTTTTAGGATGGCAGAAAAAGTGTCAGCTCTTTGGGGAAATAAAATAGCGTGGCAAAAATGGGCAGGTGGGTAGAATGCATGGGTGCTGTGGGTCACTGGACAGCAAAGGAACACTAAGTTAGTGTTCCAGACACTTTTAGGATGGCAGAAAAAGTGTCAGCTCTTTTGGGAAATAAAATAGAATGGCAAAAATGGGCAGGTGGGTAGAATGCACGGGTGCTGTGGGTCAGTGGACAGCAAAGGAACACTATGTTAGTATTCCAGACACTTTTAGGATGACAGAAAAAGTGTGTCAGCTCTTTAGGGAAATAAAATGGCGTGGCAAAAATGGGCAGGTGGGTAGAATGCACGGGTGCTGTGGGTCAGTGGACAGCAAAGGAAGCCTCACTTTCTATCCCTGCTAATGAAAAAATGCAGCAAGGAATTGCCTGAGCTGAGGTAGTCAGACGCTGTTATCTAAAGCCTTACACAGCGTTTGCACGGACCTGCCTAGCAGCTATCGCTATGAACGCCTGTAAATCAGCCCTGAAAAGGGCTGAAATAACCAGTAGTCCCTATTCCCTAAAGCGCTGTGTAGATTGCACTGTATCTCTATAGCGCACACAGCAGCAGCTGCAGCAGCTGGAGTGGTGACTGTCACCCACACGCAGCAGACAGATAATGGCGGCGATGTGGAAAATGGCCGTGTCTTATAAGACAAGGACATGTGACATGCACAGCCTATGACACATGCCCTTGCTTGTCTGGCAAAAATCCACTTTGTAGTGTGTATCTCTGATTTGCTGACAGCCTGGCCTGCCCCACTGTACGCGCGGTTAGGGGGGGAAAAAAAAAAATGGCGATTGGCATTCTCAGCACTCAGCAGCAGCACTGATCTAAACCCCGTGTCCCCCGCACACTATACGCTGAATTTTGATAATAGCGTGATTCCTAGTGACTCACACTATTACAGTGAAAAGCCAGTTACTAACTAGCTAGGATTTTTGTTGATCGAACCGTTATCGAACGCTACTCGAACTGTCGAGCTTTTAGCAAAAGGCTCGAGTTCATCGAGCCTCTCGAACACCCCCCAAAATCACTCGAACATGAAATTGGCGAACCTTGAGCCCTGAAAACTACTGTTAGTTTACTGGTGTACCAGCTGCAACTCACTATCCCTCCTTCAGTAGAATGTCTCCCTATTCCCTACACTATTTCCGGGTAGACATTGGCGAACATTTTGTCTCTCGGTCTTATATAGACCCGATGACGTTATGTGGCCGATCAATCACAGTAATGCCAGTAGCCAAGATAGCTATGGCATTACCATGATTGGCAGGTAATCTCTTCATGTTTACTGGCTGATAAAAAGCCAGGAAACATGCTTGGTGGGGACTCGAGCATGGCATCCGGGAGGCAGAATGCTCAATCGGGTATTGAATGTCTTAAGCATGCTAGTGCTCAATAGAGTACCGAACAGTGCCAAGCACATGCACAAATCAATAAATAAGACACATAGCATAATATCTACTATAAACACCTCATCAAGCTACTTTTTAAAGTAATAAAAAGTACTCACACCATATTTCTTTGGCCCTTTTCATCTCTTTCTATTCCTGTTGCCTGTATCCCCATTTCTATTATAACTCTGCTAACATAGTCTTTCTTTGCTCTAAAATCTTTTCCACCATTCATCCATATCAATATCTGCTAACCTGCTTAATAAAATGATTTTTGATGTATAGATCGTCCGCTGTGTCATGCCTTTGAAGGGGTTTTCCCACTAGCAAAGTTTATTTTAATCAATTGATCTTGGAATAATAATAATTTCCACAATTGGATGTGTTTAATAAAAATGTTCCTGTGCTGAGATAATCTTATATGTACAGTGCCTACAAGTAGTATTCAACCCCCTGCAGATTTAGCAGGTATACACATTCGGAATTAACTTGGCATTGTGACATTTGGACTGTAGATCAGCCTGGAAATGTGAAATGCACTACAGCAAAAAAGAATGTTATTTCTTTTTTATTTTTTTTTTTTTTAAATTGAGAAACGTTTATTCAGAGGGTCATTTATTATTCAACCCCTCAAACCACCAGAATTCTGTTTGGTTCCCCTAAAGTATTAAGAAGTATTTCAGGCACAAAGAACAATGAGTTTCACATGTTTGGATTAATTATCTCTTTTTCCAGCCTTTTCTGACTAATTAAGACCCTCCCCAAACTTGTGAACAGCACTCATACATGGTCAACATGGGAAAGACAAAGGAGCATTCCAAGGCCATCAGAGACAAGATCGTGGAGGGTCACAAGGCTGACAAGGGGTACAAAACCCTTTCCAAGGAGTTGGGCCTACCTGTCTCCACTGTTGGGAGCATCATCCGGAAGTGGAAGGCTTATGGAACTACTGTTAGCATTCCACGGCCTGGAAAGCCTTTGAAAGTTTCCTCCCGTGCCGAGGCCAGGCTTGTCCGAAGAGTCAAGGCTAACCCAAGGACAACAAGGAAGGAGCTCCGGGAAGATCTCATGGCAGGGGGGACATTGGTTTCAGTCAATACCATAAGTAATGTACTCCACCGCAATGGTCTCCGTTCCAGACGAGCCCGTAAGGTACCTTTACTTTCAAAGCGTCATGTCAAGGCTCGTCTACAGTTTGCTCATGATCACTTGGAGGACTCTGAGACAGACTGGTTCAAGGTTCTCTGGTCTGATGAGACCAAGATCGAGATCTTTGGTGCCAACCACACACGTGACGTTTGGAGACTGGATGGCACTGCATACGACCCCAAGAATACCATCCCTACAGTCAAGCATGGTGGTGGCAGCATCATGCTGTGGGGCTGTTTCTCAGTCAAGGGGCCTGGCCATCTGGTCCGCATCCATGGGAAGATGGATAGCACGGCCTACCTGGAGATTTTGGCCAAGAACCTCCGCTCCTCTATCAAGGATCTTAAGATGGGTCGTCATTTCATCTTCCAACAAGACAACCACCCAAAGCACACAGCCAAGAAAACCAAGGCTTGGTTCAAGAGGGAAAAAATCAAGGTGTTGCCGTGGCCTAGTCAGTCTCCTGACCTTAACCCAATTGAAAACTTGTGGAAGGAGCTCAAGATTAATGTCCACATGAGACACTCAAAGAATCTAGATAACTTGGAGAATATCTGCATGGAGGAGTGGGCCAAGATAACTCCAGAGACCTGTGCCGGCCTGATCAGGTCTTATAAAAGACGATTATTAGCTGTAATTGCAAACAAGGGTTATTCCACAAAATATTAAACCTAGGGGTTGAATAATAATTGACCCACACTTTTATGTTGAAAATTTATTAAAATTTAACTGAGCAACATAACTTGTTGGTTTGTAAGATTTATGCATCTGTTAATAAATCCTGCTCTTGCTTGAAGTTTGCAGGCTCTAACTTATTTGCATCTTATCAAACCTGCTAAATCTGCAGGGGGTTGAATACTACTTGTAGGCACTGTATGTCCCTGCTATTTACTGTGTAATGGCAGTGTTTGACCATACAGGAACATGGTCTTATCGTACCCCATTTCTTGGGCAGGTAAGGATGCAAAACAGTGTAAAATCATTAAAGCACATGGTCACAAACGATCTTTTTGTGAGTTAAATCATTTCCTTGCCTGTGTTTTTTTTAGAAATATTTTACTTCAAAGAAAGAATAATTTGCAATCTCATGCTGTAATATCGCTATACTCTATTACTTGTTCCCCTGCCCAGGAGATGTGGTATGCTCAGACCATGTCCTTGTACAGTAAGACGGGGCCATTACACAGTTCATAGCAGGGGCACATATATAAGTTTATCTCATTTTGTTTTTTAAATACATCCACTTGTGGAAATTATTATTATTTCAAGATCTATTTATTAAGATAAACTTTAAAATTAACTTTGTTCATGGGACAACCCTTTTAAGGCATGCTTTTGTTACTGTATATCTTGTAGCACAAACAAAGACCATAAATGATCTATCGAGGGAAGGAAGTCCACCAGGAATAGCTAAAATCTTGCATTTTATTTCTTCAATTTAAAATGAACAATACATGTGCATCAATCAGAAAAAACTCTAAAAAGATTCTAGGGGGTGTGTGGCAAGTTACAGATCAACGCATTTCAGCTAACTTAAAGCCTTGATCATGATTAAGGCTTTCAGTTAGCTAAAATGCGTTGATCTGTAACTTGCCACACACACCCTAGAGTCTTTTTAGAGATTTTTTTCTGACGGATGCACATGTATTGTTCATTTTAAATTAAAGAAATAAAATACAAGATTTTACCAATTCCTGGTGGACTTCCTTCCCTCACTGGATTATTCATGCTCTTTGTTTGTGCAACATGCTATCCAAGTGAGATCTGTGCCAGGATTGGAAGCAAGAGCAAAAAAGAAGGGGTTTCAAAGGTGATCTGACACTGTTTAGTAGTTTTTTCGTTTGTATATCTTGTAAGCTCCTCCCACCACATGGTTTACATGGTGTAGGATTGTGTCCTGATAAATCTCTCTTTCCTCTCTTCAGCATGCATGTCATTTATGCTTTGTATGTGAGTTGTATATTGTGTCCATCCTTCTTCTAGGATTAGATGGCTATATCTCTTGGTTTTGACACTAGATATATACTGTTGTATGGTATAATTCCTATTACTTTTTTTTCCTGCTTTTCATAAAAAAAAGTGCTTGTGGTTAATATGAATGAATCATCCTTTTCTTTCATCCAAGTTTTACTTTTTCATGGGAAATCCCAGCCCCTACCCTGGAAATTCCAATACATGAGCAGTGAACTATGCATGCAGATAGTAGATTTTTCTCTTAGTTTCCTGCTTATTTCTCATCCCTCAATCTGTCGTCTTGCTTCGCTCCTCTTCCCCCTCTCTTTTTTTTTATCTCCCTCTTTCCTCTTCCCTTCTGTAAAGTGTATAATGGATAACTCTGGAATCTATTTGCATGGAGCAAAGACACAAATGAACCCAGTTTATAGGTGATAAAGTTTTTATTATAACACATGGTGATTAGCAAACAAGTGCAGAGATAAAACTATCAAGTTCATAAACACACAGTGAAAATATCAAATTAAGCCTTTAAGGAAAGTCTCTTGAAAACCTCGCAGGATAATGTGATTTAGCAATGCAGTCTTCGAAGCTCCATAAGGAAGTATCTGAAAGTCCGAAGCGAGTTGCAGAGCAGTATACAATGTTCAGAAAACAAACGCAGAGCAGTTTCTAGTGTCCAGAACAGTCCTGTGCTCTGCTACTGGATCAATTCACTAGTGGAAGCAACAAAGCAGTATACAATGGTCAGAAAACAAATGCAGAACAGTTTCTAGAGTCCAGAACAGTCCCGTGCTCTGCTACTGGATCAATTCACTAGTGGAAGCAGCAAAGCAGTTTTTAAGTAACCCAGCATATGTGACAGCAAGGCAGGTCAGGCTAAAACCACAGTAGGGCTAGGCATCAGCAGGTGAGCAGAGCCTCTGAAGAGCAGCAACAGGAGTTTCACACAAGATTTGCTGAAGTAACTTGAGAGGCCACTAGGAGTAGGAAACCAGGCAGAATACTCAAGCAGAGGACTGGAGGCTGGACTGGAATTATCAAGGCAAGAGGACACAGAACACATGGAGAAGAATGAAACAAGGGACACCATCTTGGAAAAGGGCAAAAAGCCTAAAACGGATAAACAGAAAAACCAGAGTCCTGACACTTCCTTTCCCCTTTTCCCCTCCTCTATCTTTCCCCATCCCACCACCCTTTATTACCTACAATATACATCACAACTTACTTTTATTAGCTTCTGGCACCATATTATACTGGACCTTTTAGTCCTTATTGTATCCAGTATTTCTCTAAAGCTGTCTTCTTTGTTAATTACCAACCATTTAAATCTGAAATCTATTTCTAATCTTCTCTAGGCTTTCTGGCAACTATATACAGTGCCTACAAGCAGTATTCAACCCCCTGCAGATTTAGCAGGTTTACACATTCAGAATTAACTTGGCATTGTGACATTTGGACTGTAGATCAGCCTGGAAGTGTGAAATGCACTGCAGCAAAAAAGAATGTTATTTCATTTTTTATTTTTTTTTTAAATTGTGAAAAGTTTATTCAGAGGGTCATTTATTATTCAACCCCTCAAACCACAAGAATTCTGTTTGGTTCCCCTAAAGTATTAAGAAGTATTTCAGGCACAAAGAACAATGAGCTTCACATGTTTGGATTAATTATCTCTTTTTCCAGCCTTTTCTGACTAATTAAGACCCTCCCCAAACTTGTGAACAGCACTCATACTTGGTCAACATGGGAAAGACAAAGGAGCATTCCAAGGCCATCAGAGACAAGATCATGGAGGGTCACAAGGCTGGCAAGGGGTACAAAACCCTTTCCAAGGAGTTGGGCCTACCTGTCTCCACTGTTGGGAGCATCATCTGGAAGTGGAAGGCTTATGGAACTACTGTTAGCCTTCCACGGCCTGGACAGCCTTTGAAAGTTTCCACCCGTGCCGAGGCCAGGCTTGTCCGAAGAGTCAAGGCTAACCCAAGGACAACAAAGAAGGAGCTCCGGGAAGATCTCATGGCAGTGGGGACATTGGTTTCAGTCAATACCATAAGTAACGTACTCCACCGCAATGGTCTCCGTCCCAGACGAGCCCGTAAGGCACCTTTACTTTCAAAGCGGCATGTCAAGGCTCGTCTACAGTTTGCTCATGATCACTTGGAGGACTCTGAGACAGACTGGTTCAAGGTTCTCTGGTCTGATGAGACCAAGATCGAGATCTTTGGTGCCAACCACACACGTGACGTTTGGAGACTGGATGGCACTGCATACGACCCCAAGAATACCATCCCTACAGTCAAGCATGGTGGTGGCAGCATCATGCTGTGGGGCTGTTTCTCAGCCAAGGGGCCTGGCCATCTGGTCCACATCCATGGGAAGATGGATAGCACGGCCTACCTGGAGATTTTGGCCAAGAACCTCCGCTCCTCCATCAAGGATCTTAAGATGGGTCGTCATTTCATCTTCCAACAAGACAACGACGCAAAGCACACAGCCAAGAAAACCAAGGCCTGGTTCAAGAGGGAAAAAAATCAAGGTGTTGCAGTGGCCTAGTCAGACTCCTGACCTTAACCCAATTGAAAACTTGTGGAAGGAGCTCAAGATTAAAGTCCACATGAGACACCCAAAGAACCTAGATAACTTGGAGAATATCTGCATGGAGGAGTGGGCCAAGATAACTCCAGAGACCTGTGCCGGCCTGATCAGGTCTTATAAAAGATGATTATTAGCTGTAATTGCAAACAAGGGTTATTCCACAAAATATTAAACCTAGGGGTTGAATAATAATTGACCCACACTTTTATGTTGAAAATTTATTAAAATTTAACTGAGCAACATACCTTGTTGGTTTGTAAGATTTATGCATCTGCTAATAAATCCTGCTCTTGTTTGAAGTTTGCAGGCTCTAACTTATTTGCATCTTATCAAACCTGCTAAATCTGCAGGGGGTTGAATACTACTTGTAAGCACTGTAGTTGCACTTTTGTGATATCTCCTCGTCACTTATTATTCATTTTTCTCTTATCTCTATGCTAGGTTAGATCTTGTTCCCTGTTGGTTGAACATTACCTCACCCACCAGTGTAGTCTTATTTTGTGGCTTCTCCAGAAATTACTACTTAAAGCAAATCTGAGAAATATTTGATATTGTCTAATAAGTAAACAGTAATTTTGTATAGAGCATGTTGACATTTAATTGTGATATTACCTACCACCACTTTTTCATTAATATATGTTTGTGTATTCTATTTTTCACAAGCCTGATGAAGGGTGATATACCCATATCATTGAACCATTTATTTTCTCAACCTACTGCAGTGTAAATTATGGATTTGAAATAACAATAATAAATCCTATTTTAAAAAATCTCTACACGCCTCTTGGAGTGCAGTTCCTTTCTACATTCCCGCTATGGTTTTTTTATCTAGTCATGGTTTGTTGGTGTTATCTAATCATGGTTTGGTGGTGTTATCTAGTCATGGTTTGGTGGTGTTATCTAGTTATGGTTTGGGGGTTTTATCTAGTCATGGTTTGGTGTTGTTATCTAGTCATGGTTTGGTGTTGTTATCTAGTCATGGTTTGGTGGTGTTATCTAGTCATGGTTTGGGGGTGTTATCTAGTCATGGTTTGTGGTGTTATCTAATCATGGTTTGTGGTGTTATCAAGTCATGGTTTGGGTGTTTTGTTCAGTCATGGTATTGCAGTGTTATATAGTCATGATGTGGTGGTATTATTTTGTCATTCATGGTCATACTTGTGATTTTCAGGAAATTTGACTTAAGTCGATCATCCGCAAATTTTTTCCACTTATCTTTAAAGTTGACTATAATCTTAAGTATAATTATTAATAATAAATGTAATATAATTTATGACTAAAAGTTTTACATTTTTAATTAAGCCAACTATTTAATAGGTATTTGAAACAAATAAAAAAACATTAACATTTTCCTGTGTTTTGAAATTTTTCATTAACTGCATTTTATAAATATCCAAGAGATTAAATGTTTTTCATAATTTGCTAAAGTGATTTGCTTGGAAGTACATTTCTGTAATTTGACTAAAAAAAAGAAACAACCTAGTTTTTGGTCTACAAGCAAAACCAATACGAAAAAGACTACAATAAATTAAAAAGACAAAAAATAATTAGGTAAACAATTTAATTATCATTGTAATATAACTATTTAATTTAAATGATTTGTTTTTGTCTTTGGAAAATAATATAAGTGCATTTTTCAATTCATCTTGTGGGAAACAATAGTTAAACCTGCAAATGCTAAATATTTTCTTTAGTATACACTGGTAAATTGTTGGTTTATATGCAACACACTGCTGTTCTCTTACCCTCTCGTCACATTTTCATCAGTAGATCTGTTTACAGCCCCTGTCACAAATTGTGGCAGATCTGATAGATTGATCCCATAACAACAGCAGAAAACATAACAGAACCCTCAGTGGAACCCATTGTAAGTCAAAGGGGTCCATTTCATGCCAGTAGTGTCCATTGTATGACAGATTCAACCAAGTTGTGGCTTTCAGATGTGAACAGAGTCTTATATGTCATAAGCAAAAGTAAACAGTTTCCTTTTTGCCAAATACTAGACGTGGCATATAGTGAGATTTACTGTCAGGAGTAGAAATATCAATATCAGTATGACTTGCATAAAAACAGGGAAATTAGAAGTCATACACAGTTTTAAAGACAAATATACAGTTAGGTCCAGAAATATTAGGACAGTGACACGTTTTGTTATTTTAGCTGTTTACAAAAACATGTTCAGAAATACAATTATATATATATTATATATATATATATATATATATATATAATATGGGCTGAAAGTGCACGCTCCCAGCTGCAATATGAGAGTTTGCACATCCAAATCGGAGAAAGGGTTTAGGAATCATAGCTCTGTAGTGCATAGCCTCCTCTTTTTCAAGGTACCAAAAGTAATTGGACAAGGGACTCTAAGGGCTGCAATTAACTCTGAAGGCGTCTCCCTCGTTAACCTGTAATCAATGAAGTAGTTAAAAGGTCTGGGGTTGATTACAGGTGTGTTGTTTTGCATTTGGAAGCTGTTGCTGTGACCAGACAACATGCGGTCCAAGGAACTCTCAATTGAGGTGAAGCAGAACATCCTGAGGCTGAAAAAAAAGAAAAAATCCATCAGAGAGATAGCAGACATGCTTGGAGTAGCAAAATGAACAGTCGGGTACATTCTGAGAAAAAAGGAATTGACTGGTGAGCTTGGGAACTCAAAAAGGCCTGGGCGTCCACGAATGACAACAGTGGTGGATACTTTCTTTGGTGAAGAAGAACCCGTTCACAACATCAAGTGAAGTCCAGAACACTCTCAGTGAAGTAGGTGTATCTGTCTCTAAGTCAACAGTAAAGAGAAGACTCCATGAAAGTAAATACAAAGGGTTCACATCTAGATGCAAACCATTCATCAATTCCAAAAATAGACAGGCCAGAGTTAAATTTGCTGAAAAACACCTCATGAAGCCAGCTCAGTTCTGGAAAAGTATTCTATGGACAGATGAGACAAAGATCAACCTGTACCAGAATGATGGGAAGAAAAAAGTTTGGAGAAGAAAGGGAACGGCACATGATCCAAGGCACACCACATCCTCTGTAAAACATGGTGGAGGCAACGTGATGGCATGGGCATGCATGGCTTTCAATGGCACTGGGTCACTTGTGTTTATTGATGACATAGCAGACAAGAGTAGCCGGATGAATTCTGAAGTGTACCGGGATATACTTTCAGCCCAGATTCAGCCAAATGCCGCAAAGTTGATCGGACGGCGCTTCATAGTACAGATGGACAATGACCCCAAGCATACAGCCAAAGCTACCCAGGAGTCGATGAGTGCAAAAAAGTGGAACATTCTGCAATGGCCAAGTCAATCACCAGATCTTAACCCAATTGAGCATGCATTTCACTTGCTCAAATCCAGACTTAAGACGGAAAGACCCACAAACAAGCAAGACCTGAAGGCTGCAGCTGTAAAGGCCTGGCAAAGCATTAAGAAGGAGGAAACCCAGCGTTTGGTGATGTCCATGGGTTCCAGACTTAAGGCAGTGATTGCCTCCAAAGGATTCGCAACAAAATATTGAAAATAAAAATATTTTGTTTGGGTTTGGTTTATTTGTCCACTTACTTTTGACCTCCTAAAATGTGGAGTGTTTGTAAAGAAATGTGTACAATTCCTACAATTTCTATCAGATATTTTTGTTCAAACCTTCAAATTAAATGTTACAATCTGCACTTGAATTCTGTTGTAGAGGTTTCATTTCAAATCCAATGTGGTGGCATGCAGAGCCCAACTCGCGAAAATTGTGTCACTGTCCAAATATTTCTGGACCTAACTGTATATATATAAAGAAATAAGTTTGGCCATTATGACAATATTTATTATTATTTATTATTATTAATAATAATAATAATAATAATAATAATAATATAGGAAATCTGATTGCAGATTCATCCTTGGATATATTGGCTTTCTAATACTGTTTTATAATGCTTCCTGAGTTGTACATAAATGCTACATGTGCATTTAAAAACAATGTTAAAGAGAATCTGTCAGCAGGATTTTGCAATGTAAAGCCATGGCTGTAATATGCTGTATCACTGATAACATTGATACCTTTGGTGTAGAAATCCGCTCTGCTAATTAGATTGCAGTGCAAGGTGCACAGGATTTCTCCTCCTTTTCTGTAATTTCTCAGCTCCTCTGCCTGCCTCCAGCCTTTGAATGGCCGGCCTCCTCTGAAACTTCAGGAGTGATCTGTAATTCAAACACTGGAGGTTGGTGGAGAGGCCGGGGAATCACAGATAGGGAAGAGAAGATGTAATTAGTACAAAACTTCAAATGCTGATTACAGAATAAGAACAAAGCTGATTTCTTCACCAAAGGTATCAATGTCATCTGTATTACAGCGCAAATGTAGCACCCGGGGGCAGGAGGATGTCAGGCATGGGGATCTCGTACTTGCGTTACTCGTCACCAGGCTGGTGTGAAGATCTGGGATGTTGCGGTGGCCTGCCCGGCTTCGTGCCCCGAGGTGTACACCAATAAGGTGGGAAAATGATGGGGGTAGTAGTGGGATGAATGCCGTGATGCCACCTGTGGTATATGGCCAGGGATTTAGCCGCCGCTGCTGTCGCTGTCCTCCGGGGCGGATGGTAGTAGCAGCCAGAGATGGTATCGCAAATGGCAGCACTCCCGGGTTGCAACTACACAAGGACAGTACACCGCAATATTTTTTTTTTACATATAAACAAGTAGCAATCTTCCCTTTATGGGAGGCACTTATCAATGAACGTTACTAACTGGTTAACTCTGTACAGGTAGCAGTATCAAAAGCAGCAGCAAAACATTTCAGGTCAAAGCAACATCAAAACAGTATCAAAACATTTTCAAGTACTAATCATTAGCAGCATGCATATTCAGAAAATCATTGTCATCATAAAACTAGTGCAAATATCAGGTATAAAACATTCTGGTCAGCAATATAAAACTTTTCATAAATTACACATCTAAAAGTTTCTTACTTTAACGTGATATAGAATGGAAAACCACTGGAGTCTTTTTGTGCCACTGGTCAATGCACCGCTCCCGGTTATCAGACATTCCTTGGCACAAGCAAGTTTGCAAGTCATCCTAATTCTGGTAGGGTGTACAATGGGTGCAACTGTAGCACCCCTGCGATACTAGGTGGCAAAAATGTGACCCATGGAAACCCAAACCTTGGAATACCCGTGCCACAAAGTACACCAGCATCTTCAGGCCACATACACAACCCCAACACCAGATTGGGAGACTGCCTAGCTGCAGGTAAAAGGGCAGAGCACTGACCGGAAGATAGCCACCCAGCCTGTAGGGAGAGACCCAGCAAGGGGGAGGGGCGAGTTGTCAGTTGGGAAGCTGGCAGGAAGTAGTGAGTAGTCGGGAGTAGTAGTCAGTCGAGTGAGAAAGTTAAGGAGAGAGAAGTGAAGTAGAGGAGTTGTGAGGAGGAAAGAGTTTAAAGTACAGAAACTGACCTGAAGAGCCACCTGAGTGCTGTGAAAGGAGTGAGGGACTGTGGAGTACGGAACCAGGACTCCAGGCACCGTAGGTTACCTGTGGAAGCATCAGACTCCAGGAACCGCGGGACGCCTGTGGAAGTCCGGAACCAGGGCTCACAGGACAAAGCACAAGGCGGGGTGCAGACCCTAGGACAGTGGGACACTTTATGGTCAGCTGTTAACACTGCAGGGTGAGAAGATCTCCAGGGTCCATCACTAACCAAAGAAGCCTGAAGCACAAGCAGCAAAGAGGGGACTGGGGACTGAACCACTTAAATAGTCCAGGCTGCCTGCACTAGGGCCAAGGAAAGAAAATGGACTTCCAAGTAGCTCCAAGCCACGGGAGTCCAACCACGAGTGTGCACGGAGGACAGCCAACCCAGGTCACAGCTGGCATGGAGAACAAGGGAAGCGGGTAAACCTGGAACTGGCACCCGTGGGTTTAAGTACCAAAGTAAACAAGGCAAGTTGAAACTGCAGTGCTGGTGTGGACTGTTTCCTTAACGGCCGTGCACTCACAGACGGTTCCCCACTACTATCCCCATTATTCACTGTTGGGGCCTGTCCCTGCTTGCTGAGGGCTCTAAACATCCAGGCTGTATCACTCCACCAGCCCCAGCAGAAACCTGCAGCGATGGACTGAAATAACCTGGCCGCACACTGCAAGTGGCATAGTTGAGAACTCTTTTATTATTTTCTTTTATTTTTCCCCTTTTCTTTTCTTTTACCAAAAACCCCCTATCTTTCCTGAGGGGACGGCACCCCAAGGGCCACGGTACCGGGCCACGACCACGACTGACCCTACTGTGCATCACCAGCCCGGGACTGAGTACCCCACAGCCCTGGGGCATCACACAACAATTTACAAAGAGTTCCGACCACTGTCAGTCCTGTGGCCCGGTTGTCCATTTCACATGCAAAAAAATCAACTGTTATAAATGAAAAATCAACCAAATATGTACAGATGGAAAAATCAACCGCACATTACTTGCTGTTGGTGGCGGGGGTTCTCCTGGCTGGCCAGTCGCAAGAGGTCCTCTTTCAAAGTTTGAGTACACATGTCTCACTTACTGGGTGTCCTTGGTGACTGGCAGGAAGTGGGGACTGGCACTGGAGATCCTCTGGCAGGGATTCTGGCTCTGTAGCTGCCTCCTCCCGTCGGCTCAGTTCCACATTCAGGGCATACCAGCCCCACTGAACCTTGTACCGGGTATAAGTTACCTGATCACCGGTAAATTTGTCATGTCCCGGGTGACCCTTACAGAGGCAGGAGGCCACATCCTGTCAGGACACGAAAACCTCCTTAGAGAGTCCCTGCACCGAGATGAAGCCCTACCCCCACTTCAAATCAAATGGGGTGACTACTCCGGCCCTCAGTGGGCCACGGTCCATGGGGTGGGCTTTCCGGAGCCTTTGTTTGGCAGCCAGATTACGGACCTCCATCGCCGCCAGTTGGTCCTGGCGCACACGCTCTTCCTCTGCCAACTGGGAAATGGTGGCTTGTCAGATAGCCCATTCTCTGTCTGCCTTACTGGCGGGTACTGGAGATAGAGGCTTCGGCTCAGCGCAGCCTTTCCCCAAAGCCGTACCTGGGGAAGAGTCTCTGCTTCTGGCTCCGGGTCAAAGATGATCAGGTCACCTTCTGCCCATATTGCAGCAGTCTGGTCATCAGCTGCCGGGGATCCAGCAGCCGGGTCTTCCACTGCTTGGGGGCTGGCAGCTGGTTCTTCATTTTCATAGGAATGCAGCAACCAAGTGTTGGGCTACCCAAAGGTCAGTGGTCAGGTCGGGTGCCTCTGCAGCTGGGGGTTCTGGGCATCTCGGTGGGACCTGAAGGATGTCGCCAGTGGCAGGGGCGGCCAGGGTCTCTGCAGCTTCCATCACAGATTCCTCTTCTTCCAGAATTAGCAGCTCCTGCTCTTCATGGGCCCACATGGCTCCCACCGCTCCCATCATGGATGCCTCCCAGTCACAGATGGCGTCCAGTTGCATCCACCCTAACATTTGGCTCATCCGAGCCACCTCTGCCTCCATGTCTTGAGCACTCCAGAACAGTGGGCGCACCTTTGTCACCCCATGACGGCCAGGGCTTGCCATGGCTGGCAACCTGCACCTCAGGTGGTTCCGGTAAATTCTGCTGCTTTGTGCTCCAAGATCCTTCCCCCTCTACATTAGTTTCGTTTTTCAGTCCTATTGCACACAAGGAGGTGGGGCTTGACTTTCCCGCCATTCTCCTCATGTTAGTTTCAGTTCTTGCTTTTCCCTGCTTGGGAGGGGATGATCCTTGGTCTTAGCGCCACTTTCCCTGCCAGCCCACGAAGGGCAGGCATTCTTTAACCCCTTCTTGTTCAATAATGACTACTGGTTGCAGTAAAACAGTCTCCCAAGCACTCAGTCCATAAGGCACACAGTACCCAGGTTTTTGGTCTGGGTATGGTATCCTGTTCGTGACGCCAAAATGTAGCACCCAGGGGGCAGGGGATGTCAGGCATGGGGATCTCGTACCTGTGTTACTCGTCACCAGGCTGGTGTGATGATCTGGGACGTGGATGTGGCCTGCCTGGCTTCATGCTCCGAGGTGTACACCAATAAGGAGTGAAAATTATGGGGGTAGTAGTAGGATGAATGTTGTGACGCCATCTGTGGTATACGGTCAGGGATTTAGCTGCTGCTGCTGTCACTGTCCTCTGGGGTGGATAGTAGTAGCAGCCAGAGATGGCATTGCTCCCCACAGGTGGAGCGGGTCCCGGGGAAGATGATGAGTGGAGTAGTGATGGCATTTGACGCCGTGGCGCGGGGCGGCAGTGCCGGTACTCAAGAGTCAGAGTCAATTGCTGCGGTTCCAGGTGTCTTTACTCACTCTTCGTGGTGTGCTGCTCGCCCGGTTAGTACTGGTCACCCACTGTGATGGGCTCCGTCGAACCCAAATCCCTTCAGAGGTCAGTCTGGTTTGGTGCTCGGTGAGTCCCTTCCTCCTAGCGCTGTGTGTGTTGGATCCCCGTGGCTTAAAGCTACTGTTCATCTCGAGTAGCACTCCTGTTCTTATTTGCAGGTACCACGACTCCACAATGGGACCTGGTCCAGTCCAAGGCCCTGGATCCTCTCTGGTACTATGCTTTTGGGCTCTTTGTGGCCAGGGAAGCTTGAAACCTCCCTGTCCTGGCAGATTCTGGAAAACCAACTTGGAGTTTGATCTTCCCTAGGGTCCTGCACCCTGAGTGTGGCACCGGTTCAGAGGGAGCAATCAAGCTATCCCCTCGGCAACCATGTGAACTCCTGTGTCTCACCAGAGCACCTGGTGGACATGTCTGCTCCTTTCCTCTCCTGCTGGAGAACTCTCTCTCACTGTTGTGTTGGCTCCTAACTCCCTTTTGGTGGCTGTCCCTCCCCGGGTCCCTGTCACTAGTGGGTGGTGCCCCCATGTTTGAAGGCTACCTCAAGACCCTACCCTAGCCCAGTCCCCATTGGTGAGGGTAACCTGGTTGTGTATTTGAGTGTGTAAGTGATGAAACCGGTACCGACCTCCTCAGGATCCGGGTTAAGCATTACACCTTAAATTAAGTGCAATACTCTATGGCGACTGAAGCCTCAGGGGCGTCACAATTACCTTACATGACAAAATCTTGCTGAAAGGTTCTCTTTGAATCTTCCCTGCTCTTCTCTCATTGAATTAGCATACTAGGTTGGGACCACAATCAATCATTGCTACAGTACACTAGGCTTACACCTATAGCACTGTGACTGTCATCCACAAATGTGTAGAGAGAAGTCCCTCTTCTCAACCTCCCAGTGCTTAGTAGATATGCAAGAATGTCAATAACGGCGCTGTAGGCATGATCACAGCAAAGTTGTACGAACAGGTGAGATATTACGTAATTTGAATAGGAGGCCTAAGAATAACTTAGAATAGCTATGATCCCACTGTATTCATGAAAAGAGCACTGCTCTTTGAGAGCTCTAAAATTGTGATGGTTAACTCATTGGAACACAGCACAAAAGTGAGAGGTATTAAAACATAACTTTTAATACGCATACATTGAAAAATAAAAAATAAATTGTGTCTGTTTGGTTAATCATTTTTAAATTTATTTTAACGACTTGCAGTTAGTGAGGGGCGAGTGTCTTCAGCACTGCTCAATACTCGATCAAGCAATAAGGTGCTCAAGACGCTCGATACTCGATCGAGTATTCAGGTACTCAGGTTCATTGGTTGAATCCCTGCTTTGCATGTTTTGCAGCTTTTTATTTGGCCACTAAACATGTGGGTGTGTCGCCCAGGGCTATGGGGTAATCGGTCCCGGGCAGTGTATTGCTGGGGAGATGTCACTGGGTGGCCGTTGCTCGGTTTCGTGACTCTGGGGACGCTTTTTAAAAGGGGTATATGTACAGGGGAGATTAGGTAAAAGTTTATATCATGATGCCACTTGCGTGTTGCGACTATTTAGTGGAGCCGCCGCCGCACAGTTCTCACTACTGGGCTGGTGTTAGTGGCAGCCTGGATGTTGGGCCCTCCACAAGTAGGGCCAGGCCTCAGAGGATAGATGATGTTGATGGGCGCAGAAAGAAGGTAGGCCACACCAGGGGTTGCTGTGTAACTGGTTCCTTTACTCACAGTAATATAGAAACTGGTAACCCGAGGACGGCTGATCTTGACCGCTGTTCCCCTTAGTACCAGTGCCGGTGTAGTGACCTGGTGGCTTCTTTCCCCTGAACTTGTCTCTGGTTGGTGGGTCCCCGTAACTTGGAGCGTCTGGGGGTCCCCTCCTGGTAGTCTCTCAACTTTAGTCCGTATGACGGTAGCATTAACCCTGTGGGTTCGGTTTCTCTGGTCTGGTTCCCCAGTTCTCCCGTTGCTAGGGTGTCCCAAACTCCAAGGTCAGTGAGGTCCTGAATGGTCCCCTCACTGTGCAGATTTTATCAGGTCTGCCTGGAGCGTTTGCCTGACTTAGGATTCTGTACCCTGTTGGTGCCATGGTTCTGGGAGTACTCCACCGTACTCCACTGGCAACCACACGCCTGGGCCCTCAGGTCACCGTTAGACTCCTCACTCTTGACTCTCCACACTCCCTCGCTGTTATTGACTAACTGACTGTCTCTCTACTGTCTGCCCCCTCCCACCTGGTCGTCTAGTGGACTTTATCAGCTCCACCCCTAGGTGGCCATCCATTGGGTCCAACCCTAGTCTATCACCAGTCTTTGGAGAAATAGGGGAAATAACATGGATTAACTGGAGTGTTTTGTTGTTGTCGGCACTGGTCTTCTGGGTCACTGGGGGTAGGCCCTGCATCCTGATGGGGATGCAGTACCTTGTAGCTCCCTGATGGCTTCAGGAGCACTACATTCCTCTTTGGTTAATTCCAGCACTTCCTCGGGCTGCAAAGTGACACAGGTTAACACTTTTAATGCATATATTAAACATCATTCTTCCCGCGCAGGGGAGGCATTGTCTTCCGATCACCCGCCACCCAAAGGTCCTGATTCAAAACCCCTAGGAGGAAGGTCACTGGTTTCCATGGTGAGCAAGTCTCTTCCGCCTCTGCCGCAGACCTTTCCTGCAACCAGTTCCTCTCTTTGGTGGAGGTGTTATTGAAGGTCCTTTGGTAAGGTTGTACTCTGGTATAGGCACAACTGGTGCAACTATTTAAAGGTAAATGTTTTTAACTGCTGCCAGTCCTGCAGTATTGGTCCATGTTTATCAATATTGTGCAAACTAGTTAATTCAACATTTTTAAACACTTATTTTATGCATTTTCTGTTTTGAGCACCTATTTTCTGTACCTGAGCGGAGGTTGACCTAGGTTGCTACGACTAGACCTACATAACCCTGGTGTCTCAGCTGGTCTCTGTTGTGCTCTGGTGTCTGGTAAAAGTGTCACTCTATTGTCTGTAGGTGAACTGAGTGGTTGTCTGTGACTTCTCAATCTTCTAGTTAGATAGACAGATGTACTGCTTGTAGGCTCTTCTCGTTCTACTACAGCAGGTAGTTCTTCTGGAGCTTCAATTACTTCTTCCACTTGCTGTGGGAAAGTGATCACTGGCACAATTATGGCTCCATTGTACTGAGGCCAGTTCTCAGGATGGTCTCCAAGTATTGTGTGTATAACCTTTTCTTTCTGTTCTGGTACTTTAGGTGTACTGGGAATCTCTTCTTTGGGTATCAATTGCTCTGGGCATTTCTTTAAATGATCCCTTGATACTGTGGACATAGTTTTTCCTTTATCTCTGCTAATTATGCAAGCTTTATTGTTGTTTGAATTAGAAGGTAGCACAGTGTAGGGTTCTGCTTCCCAATGGTCATCGAGTTTGTGGACTCTTCTCTTCCTTTTCAGGACTATTTCTCCAGGTGTTAAAGGAATAGCTTTTGCGTTCTTATTATAGTCCTTTTCTTGTTTTTCTTGACTCTGGTTCAAGCTTTTTTTGACACATTCTTCTATGCTTTTGTACTGCGCTTGACGATTAGAATTCCAAACAGTTCTCGATGAATCTAATTCTGGCATGACAACTCCCATTTCGAGATAAACTGGCAATCTTCCAGGTCTTGCTCTCATGAGATGCTGGCGTACAGTTTGTTGAACTTACAGGAATGTTGTTCTACATATCCACAACATATGCACTAAGTCAGGTAGCTTCTCTGGACACATGTTTCTTTCTTCTAGTGGTAGAATCTTCAACAAGTTAATGACGATTTGATTCATTCTTTCATACATACCATAAGTTGCAGAATTCTTAGAATATTTCAGCTTCAAATGCCGGATCTGGATGTTTTAATACCGGTTCTTGGTATCCATGGGGTTGCAAAAGTAAGCCTGAAAGGTTTTGCTGCATTCTTTGCTGTCAAGTCCTTCACTGGAACGACCACCAAAAATCTGGAGTAATGATCCACCATAGAGAGCATAGGTATAGCCTGTCCGACTAGGTGTTAATTTCACATGGTCCAGGGCTACAATCTCCAATGGCTGCTTGGTGACAATGGGCCACAGCGGTGCTCTTTGACTGTCATGGTCTTTACTTCTCAGGGCACAGGGACCACAATTTCTGCACCATTTTTCTATAGAGGTTCTCATTCCAACCCAGTAGAACCGATCACGCAGCAATGCTTCTATATTCTTTCATCCAAAGTGTCCTGCTCGATCGTTATAGGCTTCCAGCACCATATGGACGTGGCTTTTGGGTATTACCACTTGACATAACTTTTCATGAGTTTTAGGGTTGGTAACACTTCTGCACAGTTTACATCGGTGGATACACAGCCTGATCCTCTCTCTCCACAGGTGCTGAGCTTCAAGTGGAGCATCAAGTCCGGGAAACGAACCCAGTTGGGTGATCAGTTCTTTGACCAACTTCACTGCAGGGTCAGCATCCTGGGTTTCCTTCCAACCGTGATGAGGTAGCGGGTTCAATGCAGCCTCTTTATGCCTGTTACAGGATTGCTGATACTGGGAGGCGCTAGGGTGGTGATAAGCTGGTAACTCGATCTCTTATAGCTCATCCACATCTTCTCCCTCCTCTAGTAAGTGAGGCATCCTGAATAACACATCCGCATTGGCGTTGTTACGACCAGCCCGATACTTTCTGGTGAAATCAGAGTTCAATAGCCGGGCCACCCAACGTTGCTCCAGTGCACCTAATATTGCCGTATTCAGGTGGGTCATAGGGTTATTGTCTGTGAAGACGGTGAACTTCACGGCTGCCAGATTAGTGTTTGAACCGCTTGGTGAAAGCCCAGACCAAAGCCAAGAACTCCAACTTGAAAGAGCTGTACTTTTCAGGGCTCCTCTCGGTAGGACGGGGCTTCCTGCTGGCATAGGCAAATATTTGTTCTTTGCCGTTCTGCACTCGAGATAGCACAGCTCCCAATCCCATGTTGCTGGCATTGGTATACAGCACAAAGGGTAAATTGTAGTCAGGATACGCCAGAATCTCATCACCAGTCAGGGCCCACTTCATCTGTCTGAAGGAGTTCTCTTCTCCTTCACCCCATTCAAATAGAGAACCAGAAGTCTTGCCCTTCTAGGCCTGTCCTACCAGGAGTTCTTGTAAAGGCACTGCCATCTTCGTATAGCCCTTTATGAATCTCCTGTAGTATCCTACCAGGGCCAGGAACTGATGTACCTTTTTGACTGTGGTCGGTATTGGCCAGTTCTTGATGACGGTAATCTTTTCTGGGTCTGGCGCCACTCCTTCTACGCGGACCATGTGTCCGAGATACTGAACCCTGGGTTTCAACCGATGACACTTCGATGGTTTCAACTTCATTCCGTACTTTGACAATGCCTCAAATACCTCGGCTAGATGTTCCAGATGTTCCTCGTAGGTTTTTGAGTATACGATCACATCATCCAGGTAGAGTAGTACTGTTTCAAAGTTACGGTGTCCTAGGCAGCATTCCATCAACCTCTGGAACGTTCCGGGTGCGTTACAGAGTCCAAACGGCATGCTGTTGAACTCACACAGGCCCATTGGTGTGGTGAATGCAGTCTTCTCCCAGTCCTCTTCTGCCACAGAGACTTTCCAATAGCCACTGGTGAGATCTAGGGTGGAAAAGTAGTTAGCAGCCTTCAGTGCAGCCAGGGATTCTTCTGCGGAGGAGCAGATAGGCATCCTTATGTGTTATTTGACTGATTTGTCTATAGTCCACACACATTCTCAAGGTGCGATCCTTCTTTTTCACTAAAACCAGCGGAGCTGCCCAGGGGCTACAACTATCTCTAATAACCCCAGCCTCCTTCATGTTCCTCAACATCTCTTTGGCACACTGGTAATGCGTAGGTGGTATAGGTCTGTATCTTTCTTTAATAGGAGGATGATTTCCTGTGGGTATGTGATGGTGTACCCCTTTTATCCTCCCAAAGTCTAATGGATGCTTGCTGAAAACTTGTTCATATTCCTGCACAACCCGGTGGTAAACCCCGTGTTTCTGGTGTGAAGGGGTGGAATCAGTACCTACATGCAGTTCCTGACACCAATCTTCTAACTGCTTTTGGGGACTGTCAACTTCTGTCTGTTCTGGCGGGGTCAGGGATTCTACTGTCTGGATGGAATCACCTGTTACAGTGAACAATTTGGCAATGGTGGCGTACCTGGGCAATTTAGTTTCCTGCTCCCCACAATTTAACACTCGCACGGGTACTCTTCCCCTGCGAACATCAACCACCCCCTGGTTGTCAGGATTGTAGACCAATTTTCTGAATAGATGGGCTCCATCGTTGCCTGGTAATCCTGCACTTTGAGGCCTATTGCCGCCCGACACCATATCATCATTTCACTTCGTTGGGGTATCACAATGGGACCAGAGTCTATTACCCGTACATTACCAATTTCCCCATCATACAGGTTTACCTGTTGTCTCTGCAGGAGGGCTTTGATTTCTCTTTGCATGACCATCTGCTGCCCAGCACCTGCAGTTTCAGCAATCTGTTGGAGAAAGGAGCAACACTTCCCCCAGACAATTTTCAATCATATTTGTACCCAAGATCATCTGTGGATTATTATTATTATTGATGTCAGTTTCGAGTACAAACAATCCTTGGCTCTTTAACTTTACCCTCCCCACTTTTATGGTTACTTCCTTAAACCCAATCTGAGTTACTGGTAGTCCATTAACAGGATAGTGAGGCCCGAGTCCGGACGGGTGAGCTCAGTATAAGACCAGAATCTCTTGTAAAGTACATACGGGATGGTTGTTCCATGCGATCCGGTGTCGAACAATGCAGAAGTGGGAATTACGTCCAGGGTGATGGACAGAACTGGTCGTCCTACTATATACCGGTCACGCCAGTCAGATGGGCCTTGTCGTCTTATTCCTGGGGGTTGGCACTTGGCCCCAGGGTTTCCCGGTTTAAAGGACACTGTCCGGCCTTGTTGCAATGACGGCAGATGAGCTGTCCAGACAGTCGTAGTGATTAGAGTTGAGCGCGGTTCGTGGTTCGTGGTTCTCCAGTTCGCGGCTCGAGTGATTTTGGGGCATGTTCTAGATCGAACTAGAACTCGAGCTTTTTGCAAAAGCTCGGTAGTTCTAGAAACGTTCGAGAACGGTTCTAGCAGCCAAAAAACAGCTAAATCATAGCTTGGTTTCTGCTGTAATAGTGTAAGTCACTCTGTGAATCAAACTATTATCACATTTCAGTGTATAGTGTGCGTGAACAGCGCCTTCAGATCACTGCTGTTTCTATAATGGCGATCGCCATTTTTTTTTTTTTTTTTTCTTGTCTTCCTTCCCTAAGCGCGCGCGTCTTGTGGGGCGGGCCAGCATGTCAGCCAATCCCAGACACACACACAGCTAAGTGGACTTTGAGCCAGAGAAGCAACGGCATGTGTGATAGGATCTGCATGTCACATGTCCCTGCATTATAAAACCGGACATTTTCTTCACGGACGCCATTATCTGCCTTCTGCGTCTTTGGTGTCAGACATCACTGTCGCAGCTCCGTCTTCCTGAGTCCTATAGCCGATACAGCTGTATGCGCTGCATACACAGCGTTAGACAGCTTAGGGAGAGCACTTTATAGCAGTCCTTTTAAGGGCTCCAACCGGCAGGGTCAGAGAGCCATAGGTGACAGGTCCTGCAAACAGCAACAGCGTCTGTGTAGCCCAGGTCAGGGATTTCCTACCTGCATTTCACCATTAGGAGGGAATAGAAAGGCAGTCTTCCATTCCTCTACCCAGAGCATCACAATCCTGCCACTGTACCCTCTTGTCCTCTGCACACTCCAACTGATAACTAAGCCATTATACTAGCAAACACTCAGTGTACCTAGTGGCATCCTATACGTGGCTATTGGACTTTGCTATAGTCCCACTAGTGCAAAGACATTTGCAGAGCGCGTCTGCCTGCATTGCACACTACAACTCATTCTAACCAAGCCATTATACTAGCAAACACTCAGTGTACCTAGTGGCATCCTATACGTGGCTATTGGACTTTGCTATAGTCCCACTAGTGCAAAGACATTTGCAGAGCGCGTCTGCCTGCGTTGCACACTACAACTCATTCTAACCAAGCCATTATACTAGCAAACACTCAGTGTACCTAGTGGCATCCTATACGTGGCTATTGGACTTTGCTATAGTCCCACTAGTGCAAAGACATTTGCAGAGCGCGTCTGCCTGCGTTGCACACTACAACTCATTCTAACCAAGCCATTATACTAGCAAACACTCAGTGTACCTAGTGGCATCCTATACGTGGCTATTGGACTTTGCTATAGTCCCACTAGTGCAAAGACATTTGCAGAGCGCGTCTGCCTGCGTTGCACACTACAACTCATTCTAACCAAGCCATTATACTAGCAAACACTCAGTGTACCTAGTGGCATCCTATACGTGGCTATTGGACTTTGCTATAGTCCCACTAGTGCAAAGACATTTGCAGAGGGCGTCTGCCTGCGTTGCACACTACAACTCATTCTAACCAAGCCATTATACTAGCAAACACTCAGTGTACCTAGTGGCATCCTATACGTGGCTATTGGACTTTGCTATAGTCCCACTAGTGCAAAGACATTTGCAGAGCGCGTCTGCCTGCGTTGCACACTACAACTCATTCTAACCAAGCCATTATACTAGCAAACACTCAGTGTACCTAGTGGCATCCTATACGTGGCTATTGGACTTTGCTATAGTCCCACTAGTGCAAAGACATTTGCAGAGCGCGTCTGCCTGCGTTGCACACTACAACTCATTCTAACCAAGCCATTATACTAGCAAACACTCAGTGTACCTAGTGGCATCCTATACGTGGCTATTGGACTTTGCTATAGTCCCACTAGTGCAAAGATATTTGCAGAGCGCGTCTGCCTGCGTTGCACACTACAACTCATTCTAACCAAGCCATTATACTAGCAAACACTCAGTGTACCTAGTGGCATCCTATACGTGGCTATTGGACTTTGCTATAGTCCCACTAGTGCAAAGACATTTGCAGAGCGCGTCTGCCTGCGTTGCACACTACAACTCATTCTAACCAAGCCATTATACTAGCAAACACTCAGTGTACCTAGTGGCATCCTATACGTGGCTATTGGACTTTGCTATAGTCCCACTAGTGCAAAGACATTTGCAGAGCGCGTCTGCCTGCGTTGCACACTACAACTCATTCTAACCAAGCCATTATACTAGCAAACACTCAGTGTACCTAGTGGCATCCTATACGTGGCTATTGGACTTTGCTATAGTCCCACTAGTGCAAAGACATTTGCAGAGCGCGTCTGCCTGCGTTGCACACTACAACTCATTCTAACCAAGCCATTATACTAGCAAACACTCAGTGTACCTAGTGGCATCCTATACGTGGCTATTGGACTTTGCTATAGTCCCACTAGTGCAAAGACATTTGCAGAGCGCGTCTGCCTGCGTTGCACACTACAACTCATTCTAACCAAGCCATTATACTAGCAAACACTCAGTGTACCTAGTGGCATCCTATACGTGGCTATTGGACTTTGCTATAGTCCCACTAGTGCAAAGACATTTGCAGAGCGCGTCTGCCTGCGTTGCACACTACAACTCATTCTAACCAAGCCATTATACTAGCAAACACTCAGTGTACCTAGTGGCATCCTATACGTGGCTATTGGACTTTGCTATAGTCCCACTAGTGCAAAGACATTTGCAGTGCGCGTCTGCCTGCGTTGCACACTACAACTCATTCTAACCAAGCCATTATACTAGCAAACACTCAGTGTACCTAGTGGCATCCTATACGTGGCTATTGGACTTTGCTATAGTCCCACTAGTGCAAAGACATTTGCAGAGCGCGTCTGCCTGCGTTGCACACTACAACTCATTCTAACCAAGCCATTATACTAGCAAACACTCAGTGTACCTAGTGGCATCCTATACGTGGCTATTGGACTTTGCTATAGTCCCACTAGTGCAAAGACATTTGCAGAGCGCGTCTGCCTGCGTTGCACACTACAACTCATTCTAACCAAGCCATTATACTAGCAAACACTCAGTGTACCTAGTGGCATCCTATACGTGGCTATTGGACTTTGCTATAGTCCCACTAGTGCAAAGACATTTGCAGAGCGCGTCTGCCTGCGTTGCACACTACAACTCATTCTAACCAAGCCATTATACTAGCAAACACTCAGTGTACCTAGTGGCATCCTATACGTGGCTATTGGACTTTGCTATAGTCCCACTAGTGCAAAGACATTTGCAGAGCGCGTCTGCCTGCGTTGCACACTACAACTCATTCTAACCAAGCCATTATACTAGCAAACACTCAGTGTACCTAGTGGCATCCTATACGTGGCTATTGGACTTTGCTATAGTCCCACTAGTGCAAAGACATTTGCAGAGCGCGTCTGCCTGCGTTGCACACTACAACTCATTCTAACCAAGCCATTATACTAGCAAACACTCAGTGTACCTAGTGGCATCCTATACGTGGCTATTGGACTTTGCTATAGTCCCACTAGTGCAAAGACATTTGCAGAGCGCGTCTGCCTGCGTTGCACACTACAACTCATTCTAACCAAGCCATTATACTAGCAAACACTCAGTGTACCTAGTGGCATCCTATACGTGGCTATTGGACTTTGCTATAGTCCCACTAGTGCAAAGACATTTGCAGAGCGCGTCTGCCTGCGTTGCACACTACAACTCATTCTAACCAAGCCATTATACTAGCAAACACTCAGTGTACCTAGTGGCATCCTATACGTGGCTATTGGACTTTGCTATAGTCCCACTAGTGCAAAGACATTTGCAGAGCGCGTCTGCCTGCGTTGCACACTACAACTCATTCTAACCAAGCCATTATACTAGCAAACACTCAGTGTACCTAGTGGCATCCTATACGTGGCTATTGGACTTTGCTATAGTCCCACTAGTGCAAAGACATTTGCAGAGCGCGTCTGCCTGCGTTGCACACTACAACTCATTCTAACCAAGCCATTATACTAGCAAACACTCAGTGTACCTAGTGGCATCCTATACGTGGCTATTGGACTTTGCTATAGTCCCACTAGTGCAAAGACATTTGCAGAGCGCGTCTGCCTGCGTTGCACACTACAACTCATTCTAACCAAGCCATTATACTAGCAAACACTCAGTGTACCTAGTGGCATCCTATACGTGGCTATTGGACTTTGCTATAGTCCCACTAGTGCAAAGACATTTGCAGAGCGCGTCTGCCTGCGTTGCACACTACAACTCATTCTAACCAAGCCATTATACTAGCAAACACTCAGTGTACCTAGTGGCATCCTATACGTGGCTATTGGACTTTGCTATAGTCCCACTAGTGCAAAGACATTTGCAGAGCGCGTCTGCCTGCGTTGCACACTACAACTCATTCTAACCAAGCCATTATACTAGCAAACACTCAGTGTACCTAGTGGCATCCTATACGTGGCTATTGGACTTTGCTATAGTCCCACTAGTGCAAAGACATTTGCAGAGCGCGTCTGCCTGCGTTGCACACTACAACTCATTCTAACCAAGCCATTATACTAGCAAACACTCAGTGTACCTAGTGGCATCCTATACGTGGCTATTGGACTTTGCTATAGTCCCACTAGTGCAAAGACATTTGCAGAGCGCGTCTGCCTGCGTTGCACACTACAACTCATTCTAACCAAGCCATTATACTAGCAAACACTCAGTGTACCTAGTGGCATCCTATACGTGGCTATTGGACTTTGCTATAGTCCCACTAGTGCAAAGACATTTGCAGAGCGCGTCTGCCTGCGTTGCACACTACAACTCATTCTAACCAAGCCATTATACTAGCAAACACTCAGTGTACCTAGTGGCATCCTATACGTGGCTATTGGACTTTGCTATAGTCCCACTAGTGCAAAGACATTTGCAGAGCGCGTCTGCCTGCGTTGCACACTACAACTCATTCTAACCAAGCCATTATACTAGCAAACACTCAGTGTACCTAGTGGCATCCTATACGTGGCTATTGGACTTTGCTATAGTCCCACTAGTGGAAAGACATTTGCAGAGCGCGTCTGCCTGCGTTGCACACTACAACTCATTCTAACCAAGCCATTATACTAGCAAACACTCAGTGTACCTAGTGGCATCCTATACGTGGCTATTGGACTTTGCTATAGTCCCACTAGTGCAAAGACATTTGCAGCACGTCTGCCTGCGTTGCACACTCCAACTAATTATAACTAAGTTGCATTGTCAGGGATATTTATTCTTTATTATTCTGCTGTTAATAAAGCTAGACCACCACTGCAATCTTCACCACCTCTCAATTTTTACTACCACATTTTCAGTCCACAATCTTGTCGCAATCAACATGAGTGGCAAAATGACAGATGCTGGTGGAAAGGGGAAGAGGCGTGGTGGAAAAGGCAAAAAAGGTTTTGTCCGTGGGGAAGGTGGCAAAGCTCTATTATCATCTGCTGAAGATAGACCATCTACCAGCAAAAGTAAGATGTCTACTACTTACCGTGGACAATCCGATGTGCTCCCTTTGTTACGGACACGAACAACAGGAACAAAGGTAGATGATGGGCAAAAAAGGAAAATGCTTGAATGGATCTCAAGTGGTCCAACAAGTGCCCTCTCTGCCACTTCAAGTACCGCATCCAAAAAACACCAGTCCTCTGAGTTGTCATCCCAATCAAACTTGCTTTCTCCCAGCTCTGAAGTCTCCATCAGCCCTGCACAGTATGGTGGAACTGAGATGGCTGAGTCTGCAGAGCTGTTCAGTCACACTATAGCCTGGGAATCAGAGGTCTGCTCCCAAGCTACAGTGAGTACAGAACAGGAAATGGTCTGCAGTGATGCCCAGAACCTTTGTGACTCAGATTCAGGCCGTGAGGACCAAGTTTCTGAGCATAATGTTGACCCTTTGTCACAAACTGTAACACCTGTGGTTATAGACAATGAGGAACATACTGATGAAGATGAGACGCAGATACCCGATTGGGATGACAACTTAAATATTCCGTCAGGGCAAGAAGAGGCTCGGTCTGAGGGGGAGGGGAGTGCAAACACAACAATTGATGATGACGTTCTAGATCCCACCTACTGTCAACCCCCAGTCAGGCACTCGAGGAGGTCAACAGAGGCGGTGGAGGAGGATGCAACCGACGACGAAGTTACCTTGCGCCTTCCTGGACAGAGTCGGAGCACTGGTAGCACGTCTACAACTGCATCCTCAGCCACCACTCTGCCTATGAGCATTATTCGGGGTGGATCAACAGGTCGCATGGCCTCTAAGCCTTGCCTAGCCTGGTCCTTTTTTCACATCGAAAAAGATCGCCCAACTCATGTGATATGTAACATTTGTCATGATTCTCTTAGTAGAGGTCAAAAGCTCAGCAGTTTGACAACTTCTTCCATGAATCGTCACATGAATAAATATCATAAGTCCCGGTGGGAAGCTCACCGTGCTGCAATGCGGCCTAGCGGAGCGAACCATCCACCGCCCGCCCCTTCCACTGCATCCGCGCGCTCTTCATCTTCTAGGACTGTGGGGACAGCTGCCACACCTGTTTTTCCACGCAAAACTTCCACCACTGTAACCGCAACAGGCAGTTTGCTTGTAAGGTCGTCAGTTGGTTTGGAAGGGGAAACAAGTGAGTGTGTACAGCTCTCTCAGACATCGATAGCACCAACGTTGGATGAAGGCAACATCATGTCTCCGCCTGCACTTTCCTCACAAACCTGCATTTTTCAAGGGACACCCTACTCAACACCGTCTACACACAGCAGCCAGATCTCTGTCCCTCAGATGTGGTCAAATAAAAGGCCACTTCCTCCGACCCATGACAAAGCTAAGAGGTTGACTCTATCCCTCTGTAAGCTGTTGGCTACCGAAATGCTGCCTTTCCGCCTAGTGGACACACAGGATTTTAGAGACCTTATGTCTGTCGCTGTGCCCCAGTACCAGATGCCTAGTCGCCACTACTTCTCTAAGAAAGGTGTGCCCGCGCTACACCAGCATGTCGCACACAACATCACCGCTTCCTTGAGAAACTCTGTGTGTGAACGGGTGCATTTCACCACCGATACTTGGACCAGTAAGCATGGACAGGGACGTTACATGTCGCTGACTGGGCACTGGGTAACTATGGTGATAGATGGTGAAGGGTCTGCTGCACAAGTCTTGCCGTCCTCACGACTTGTGTGTCAATCCTCTGTCTGTCCAAGTTCCGCCACTGCTTCTGCATCCTCCACCTCATCTGGGTCCTCCACCTCCGCCCCAAGCCTGCCTGGTCAGGCCACCAGCGTTCTCACTGCGCAGAAGGAATCACGCACCCCTCATTACTATGCTGGCAGCAGAGCGCAACGGCATCAGGCGGTCTTTAGCTTGACATGTCTTGGTAATAAGAGTCACACAGCTGAGGAGTTGTGGTCAGCTTTGCGGTCCGAGTTTAATAAATGGTTGTCTCCACTCAAACTGCAGCCTGGTAAGGCCGTGTGCGACAATGCTGCAAACCTGGGTGCGGCACTTCGCCTGGGCAAGGTGACACACGTACCTTGTATGGCTCACGTGTTGAACCTTGTCGTGCAGCAATTTTTAACACACTATCCCGGCCTAGATGGCCTTCTGAACAGGGCACGAAAACTGTCAGCTCACTTCCGCCGTTCAAGCGCCGCAGCAGAGCGACTTGCATCGCTCCAGAAGTCTTTCGGCCTGCCGGTTCATCGCCTGAAATGCGATGTGGCGACACGCTGGAATTCAACTCTCCACATGTTACAGCGACTGTGGCAGCACCGCAGAGCCCTGGTGCAATACGTCATGACGTATAGCCTGGGCCAACGAGATGCAGAGGTGGGGCAGATCACCCTGATGGAGTGGTCTCAGATCAAGGACCTATGCACCCTTCTGCACAGTTTCGACATGGCGACGAATATGTTTAGCTCTGACAATGCCATTATCAGCATGACGATTCCAGTCATTTACATGCTGGAGCACACGCTAAACACTATTCGGAGTCAGGGGGTGGGACAACATGAAGGGGAGGAACTACAGGAGGATTCATATGCGCAAGGGACAACAACATCACGAAGGTCCAGACGTTCATCATCACCAACGCAGCAGGCATGGGACCATGGGGGACAGGGATCGACAAGGGCGCATAGTAGCAGGCGAAATGTTGAGCAAGGTGCAGGAGAACATGAAGAAATGGAGGACGAACTGTCCATGGACATGGAAGACTCAGCGGATGAGGGAGACCTTGGTCAAATTTCAGTTGAAAGAGGTTGGGGTCAGATGTCAGAGGAAGAAAGAACGGGTAGCACCTCTATGCCACAAACACAGCATGGACTTGGTCCGCATGGCTGCGCAAGACACATGAGTGCCTTTTTGTTGCACTACCTCCAACATGACAGTCGTATTGTCAAAATTAGAAGTGATGATGACTACTGGATTGCCACACTATTAGATCCCCGGTACAAGTCCAAATTTTGTGACATAATTCCAGCCATAGAAAGGGACGCACGTATGCAGGAGTATCAGCAGAAGCTGTTACTAGATCTTAGCTCGGCTTTTCCACCAAACAACCGTGCAGGTGCAGGGAGTGAATCTCCCAGTTGTAACTTGACAAACATGGGACGGTCTCGTCATCTTCAACAGTCTACCCGTACCAGTAGGACCTTTTCTGGTGCCGGTAACAGCAATTTTATGGAATCTTTTCATAATTTTTTTAGACCCTCTTTTGCAAGGCCACCAGAGACAACAAGTCTGACACATAGTCAACGGCTGGAGAGGATGATACAGGAGTATCTCCAAATGAACATCGATGCCATGACTGTGCAACTGGAGCCTTGCTCCTTTTGGGCTTCAAACCTACAAAAATGGCCAGAGCTCGCAACTTACGCCTTGGAGATTTTGTCGTGTCCAGCTGCCAGCGTTGTCTCTGAACGTGTATTCAGTGCTGCTGGGTGTGTGCTGACAGATAAGCGCACGCGTCTGTCCAGTGACAATGTGGACAGACTGACGTTCATCAAAATGAACAAGTCATGGATCCAGAAGGAATTTACTACCCCTGTGTCATCCTGGGGAGAGTAAATGCTTGTGGATTTGGAATGTGCTTGATGCAAATCAAAACATCCTGTTTGCAACAAGGGCCCAAGTGCTGCCACTGATGGGGTGGGTGTCTGTGTGGCCCAATTTTTGGAAAAAAGGGAGACTCCGCTTGGAGTAACCCTTGCTTGCTGTGTTTTTAAAAGAAGCCAAGATGAACAGAGCTGGGATCAGGAAAGACTTTGCTACCTACCCCGGTGTCATCCTGGGGACGGCTAAGAATAGCGTATTTTTGAATGTGCTTGATGCAAATCAAAACATCCTGTTTGCAACTAGGGCCCAAGTGCTGCCACTGATGGGGTGGGTGTCTGTGTGGCCCAATTTTTGGAAAAAAGGGAGACTCCGCTTGGAGTAACCCTTGCTTGCTGTGTTTTTAAAAGAAGCCAAGATGAACAGAGCTGGGATCAGGAAAGACTTTGCTACCTACCCCGGTGTCATCCTGGGGACGGCTAAGAATAGCGTATTTTTGAATGTGCTTGATGCAAATCAAAACATCCTGTTTGCAACTAGGGCCCAAGTGCTGCCACTGATGGGGTGGGTGTCTGTGTGGCCCAATTTTTGGAAAAAAGGGAGACTCCGCTTGGAGTAACCCTTGCTTGCTGTGTTTTTAAAAGAAGCCAAGATGAACAGAGCTGGGATCAGGAAAGACTTTGCTACCTACCCCGGTGTCATCCTGTGGACGGCTAAGAATAGCGTATTTTTGAATGTGCTTGATGCAAATCAAAACATCCTGTTTGCAACTAGGGCCCAAGTGCTGCCACTGATGGGGTGGGTGTCTGTGTGGCCCAATTTTTGGAAAAAAGGGAGACTCCGCTTGGAGTAACCCTTGCTTGCTGTGTTTTTAAAAGAAGCCAAGATGAACAGAGCTGGGATCAGGAAAGACTTTGCTACCTACCCCGGTGTCATCCTGGGGACGGATAAGAATGGCGTATTTTTGAATGTGCTTGATGCAAATCTAGCTGTGAAGTGTACAACTGGGGCACAACTGCTGCCACTGAATGGGTGGGTGTGTGTGTGGCCCAATTTTTGGAAAAAAGGGAGACTCCGCTTGGAGTAACCCTTGCTTGCTGTGTTTTTAAAAGAAGCCAAGATGAACAGAGCTGGGATCAGGAAAGACTTTGCTACCTACCCCGGTGTCATCCTGTGGACGGCTAAGAATAGCGTATTTTTGAATGTGCTTGATGCAAATCAAAACATCCTGTTTGCAACTAGGGCCCAAGTGCTGCCACTGATGGGGTGGGTGTCTGTGTGGCCCAATTTTTGGAAAAAAGGGAGACTCCGCTTGGAGTAACCCTTGCTTGCTGTGTTTTTAAAAGAAGCCAAGATGAACAGAGCTGGGATCAGGAAAGACTTTGCTACCTACCCCGGTGTCATCCTGTGGACGGCTAAGAATAGCGTATTTTTGAATGTGCTTGATGCAAATCAAAACATCCTGTTTGCAACTAGGGCCCAAGTGCTGCCACTGATGGGGTGGGTGTCTGTGTGGCCCAATTTTTGGAAAAAAGGGAGACTCCGCTTGGAGTAACCCTTGCTTACATTGTTTTTAAAAGAAGCCAAGATGAACAAGTCATGGGTCAGCAAAGACTTTGCTACCTACCCCGGTGTCATCCTGGGGACGGCTAAGAATAGCGTATTTTTGAATGTGCTTGATGCAAATCAAAACATCCTGTTTGCAACTAGGGCCCAAGTGCTGCCACTGATGTGGTGGGTGTCTGTGTGGCCCAATTTTTGGAAAAAAGGGAGACTCCGCTTGGAGTAACCCTTGCTTGCTGTGTTTTTAAAAGAAGCCAAGATGAACAGAGCTGGGATCAGGAAAGACTTTGCTACCTACCCCGGTGTCATCCTGGGGACGGTTAAGAATAGCGTATTTTTGAATGTGCTTGATGCAAATCTAGCTGTGAAGTGTACAACTGGGGCACAACTGCTGCCACTGAAGGGGTGGGTGTGTGTGGGGCCCAATTTTTGGAAAAAAGGGAGACTCCGCTTGGAGTAACCCTTGCTTGCTGTGTTTTTAAAAGAAACCAAGATGAACAGAGCTGGGATCAGGAAAGACTTTGCTACCTACCCCGGTGTCATCCTGGGGACGGCTAAGAATAGCGTATTTTTGAATGTGCTTGATGCAAATCAAAACATCCTGTTTGCAACTAGGGCCCAAGTGCTGCCACTGATGTGGTGGGTGTCTGTGTGGCCCAATTTTTGGAAAAAAGGGAGACTCCGCTTGGAGTAACCCTTGCTTGCTGTGTTTTTAAAAGAAGCCAAGATGAACAGAGTTGGGATCAGGAAAGACTTTGCTACCTACCCCGGTGTCATCCTGGGGACGGATAAGAATGGCGTATTTTTGAATGTGCTTGATGCAAATCTAGCTGTGAAGTGTACAACTGGGGCACAACTGCTGCCACTGAATGGGTGGGTGTGTGTGGGGCCCAATTTTTGGAAAAAAGGGGAGACTCCGCTTGGAGTAACCCTTGCTTACATTGTTTTTAAAAGAAGCCAAGATGAACAAGTCATGGGTCAGCAAAGACTTTGCTACCTACCCCAGTGTCATCCTGGGGACGGCTAAGAATAGCGTATTTTTGAATGTGCTTGATGCAAATCAAAACATCCTGTTTGCAACTAGGGCCCAAGTGCTGCCACTGATGGGGTGGGTGTCTGTGTGGCCCAATTTTTGGAAAAAAGGGAGACTCCGCTTGGAGTAACCCTTGCTTGCTGTGTTTTTAAAAGAAGCCAAGATGAACAGAGCTGGGATCAGGAAAGACTTTGCTACCTACCCCGGTGTCATCCTGTGGACGGCTAAGAATAGCGTATTTTTGAATGTGCTTGATGCAAATCAAAACATCCTGTTTGCAACTAGGGCCCAAGTGCTGCCACTGATGGGGTGGGTGTCTGTGTGGCCCAATTTTTGGAAAAAAGGGAGACTCCGCTTGGAGTAACCCTTGCTTGCTGTGTTTTTAAAAGAAGCCAAGATGAACAGAGCTGGGATCAGGAAAGACTTTGCTACCTACCCCGGTGTCATCCTGTGGACGGCTAAGAATAGCGTATTTTTGAATGTGCTTGATGCAAATCAAAACATCCTGTTTGCAACTAGGGCCCAAGTGCTGCCACTGATGGGGTGGGTGTCTGTGTGGCCCAATTTTTGGAAAAAAGGGAGACTCCGCTTGGAGTAACCCTTGCTTGCTGTGTTTTTAAAAGAAGCCAAGATGAACAGAGCTGGGATCAGGAAAGACTTTGCTACCTACCCCGGTGTCATCCTGGGGACGGCTAAGAATAGCGTATTTTTGAATGTGCTTGATGCAAATCAAAACATCCTGTTTGCAACTAGGGCCCAAGTGCTGCCACTGATGGGGTGGGTGTCTGTGTGGCCCAATTTTTGGAAAAAAGGGAGACTCCGCTTGGAGTAACCCTTGCTTACATTGTTTTTAAAAGAAGCCAAGATGAACAAGTCATGGGTCAGCAAAGACTTTGCTACCTACCCCGGTGTCATCCTGGGGACGGCTAAGAATAGCGTATTTTTGAATGTGCTTGATGCAAATCAAAACATCCTGTTTGCAACTAGGGCCCAAGTGCTGCCACTGATGTGGTGGGTGTCTGTGTGGCCCAATTTTTGGAAAAAAGGGAGACTCCGCTTGGAGTAACCCTTGCTTGCTGTGTTTTTAAAAGAAGCCAAGATGAACAGAGCTGGGATCAGGAAAGACTTTGCTACCTACCCCGGTGTCATCCTGGGGACGGTTAAGAATAGCGTATTTTTGAATGTGCTTGATGCAAATCTAGCTGTGAAGTGTACAACTGGGGCACAACTGCTGCCACTGAAGGGGTGGGTGTGTGTGGGGCCCAATTTTTGGAAAAAAGGGAGACTCCGCTTGGAGTAACCCTTGCTTGCTGTGTTTTTAAAAGAAGCCAAGATGAACAGAGCTGGGATCAGGAAAGACTTTGCTACCTACCCCGGTGTCATCCTGGGGACGGATAAGAATGGCGTATTTTTGAATGTGCTTGATGCAAATCTAGCTGTGAAGTGTACAACTGGGGCACAACTGCTGCCACTGAAGGGGTGGGTGTGTGGGGCCCAATTTTTGGAAAAAAGGGAGACTCCGCTTGGAGTCACCTTGCGGTGTTTTACATGACTTTAGAAGGGCGTGCCATGCCTATATCTGTGTGTCCTCCTCTTTTTCCTTGTCCAGCTGTTTTGTTTTCGCATGAGTACATGTCCTTGTCACTTTCCCATGTGTTTGTGTTGTGTTGTGAGTTGTTTGTCACCTTTTGGACACCTTTGAGGGTGTTTTCTAGGTGTTTTACTGTGTTTGTGATTGCCTGCCATTGTTTCCTATGGGCTCGAGTTCGGTTCGTCGAACGTTCGACGAGCCGAACTCGAGCCAGACCCCCCGTTCGGCGAACCGCCTCGAGCCGAACCGGGACCGGTTCGCTCATCTCTAGTAGTGATCACTGTTCCTCTCTCTGGATGATGGGATCCTCCTTCCTTGCATCCATGGGACATCCTCAGGGCAGTCGGCTAGCTGGATCTTCTCCGCTGGCTTGGGTTCTGGCTTGAGCTGCATCACATTTAGGATCATGACCACATTCTTGCTCAGCTGTTGCACCTGGGAACACAAGTCAGTTGGAGCACCAGGGGGTGCAGCCTGTCCATTAGCTGCTACCACAGTTAAGGAGGAGGGCTCCACCCTTATAGGTGACGTACTGGCTTGCCAGGGCTGGGGGGCAGAGTCTGTGGTTGTAGGGGATTGCAGGGCTTTTATGGCTGTTTTTGTCGTGACGCCACTTGCGGGTTGCGGCTGTTTAGTAAAGCCGCCGCTGCACAGTTCTCACTACTGAGGCTGGTGCTGGTGGCAGCCTGGATGTTGGGCCCTCCGCAAGTAGGGCCAGGCCTCAGAGGATAGATGATGTTGTTAGGCGCAGAAAGAAGGTAGGCCACACAAGGGATTGCAGTGTAACTGGTTTCTTTACTCACAGCGTTGTTATGGCTGGTAACCCGAGGAAAGCTGGTCCTGACCACTGGTCCTCTTAGTCCCAGTGTCGGTGTGGTAACCTGGTGGCTTCTTTCCCCTGCACCTGTCTCTGGTTGGTGGGTCCCCATGGCTTGGAGCATCTGGGGGTCCCCTCCTGGTTCTCCTTCATTCTTAGTCCGTATAACAGGTAGCTTGAACCCTGTGGGGTCGGTTTCTCTTGTCCTGTTCTCCAGTTCTCCCATTGCTACTGTGTCCCAAACTTTATGGTCAGTGAGATCCTGGATGGAAACCTCACTGTGCAGATTTTTATCAGATCTGCCTGGAGCGTTTGCTTGACCTAGGATTCTGCACCCCGTTGGTGCTAGGTCACCGTTACATTCTCCTGTCAGTGCGGCTACATCCGTCTTCTCTCACTTCCACTTACTGACTGTCTGACCCCTCCCCTCTGGTTGTCATCCAGTGGACTGGATCGGCTCCACCCCTAGGTGGCCATCCATTGGGTCCAACCCTTGCCTGTCACCAGTCTTTGGGAATGGGAAAAACAGGGATTAATATGAATGTGTTGCTGTTACCGGCACTGGTCTTCTGGGTCCCTGGGGGTAGGCCTTGCATCTTTGACAGGACGTAATACCTTGTAGCTCCTGATGGCTTCAGGGGCGCTACATTAACAGTCGGTTGTACCCACTCAATAATTAGGTACTCAAAGAGTTGATAACATCAGAATATGATATGTTAAACAATAAGAGTATTAATTACTGCGTAAGGCCCGTTTCACACGTCAGTGAAAAACACTGCCGTTCTTCACTGACGTGTAAAACACGGCACACGTGGGTTGTCTAAGTGCAATCCGAGCTCTGTTCTCCGTGGCCCGTGATTGCACTTAGAAATCAACTCACCTGTGCCCGCTCCCGCTCTCCATGAAGCTCCCGCGGTGCAGCATCCGGCCGGCGCTGACTCCCGCAGCAGCTGCTTCCGGGTCAGCTGTGTCGTGCATCATGAATATGCGCGACAGTAATGAGCAGGCTCAGAAGCAGCAGGCAGAACAGGCTGCAGAGAGCGTCGCTGGAGCCGGGTGAGTTAAAATGCTTTTTATTTTAGAAGCACGTTTTTTTCTGGCACGTGTTTCACGGATCACACCATAGTGTAGTCCATGGGACATCAGTGATGCCAGAAAAAAATGGACATGTCTCCGTGCAGCAATCACGGACACGGGTGCACGCTGCACGGAGACACGTGCAGTGAAAAATCACTGATGTGTGAGCAGACCCATTCATTATAATGGGTCTGCGTATGTCAGTGATTCTGGTACGTAGAAAAAAAAGCACAAACGTACCAGAATCACTGACGTATGAAAGGGGCCTAAAATTGCACCAATCCCTTACAAATCAAAGTGTATGTGCAGAACCACAAAATGTAGATATTGCACCAATCTGTAAATAGAAATCGCTAATCGATTAGACTAAAACCAATAAATTATATAGTAGATAAATATTAAACTGGCTAATGCAAAAACCCAGTTTCTGGCAGTGGTGCAGCAGCGCTTGCAAGTGCCAGTTCATTGACTGATTTGTGACTTGCTCATGTGCTTTAACACAACATTACATAGTTTGTCAAGTCTTTGTGAGCAGACTTAAGGGGGCTTTACACGCTGCGACATCGCTAATGCGGAGTCGTTGGGGTCACGGATTTTGTGACGCACATCCGGCCGCATTAGCAATGTTGCTGCGTGTGACACCGATGAGCGATTTTGCATCGTTGCAAAAACGTGCAAAATCGCTCATCGGTGACATGGGGGTACATTTTTGATTATCGTTACTGCAGCAGTAACGATGTAGTTCGTCGCTCCTGCGGCAGCACACATCGCTATGTGTGACGCCGCAGGAACGAGGAACCTCTCCTTACGTGCCTCCCGGCCGCTATGAGGAAGGAAGGAGGTGGGCAGGATGTTCCGGTCACTCATCTCCGCCCCTCCGCTTCTATTGGGCGGCCGCTCAGTGATGTCGCTGTGACGCAGCACGGACCGCCCCTTTAGAAAGGAGGCGGTTCGCCGGTCACAGCGACGTCGCCGGGCAGGTAAGTATGTGTGACGGGTCTGCGCGATGTTGTGCGGCACGGGCAGCGATTTGCCCGTGTCGCACAACAGATGGGGGCGGGTACCCACGCTAGCGATATCGGGACTGATATCGCAGCGTGTAAAGTAGCCTTTAGTTGAATACCAGCTATAACATGCCAGTCGGTATTCTGGTTAGCCTTTGCACATAAGAACCAATGACTGGCCATGGATGTCTGACATCTGTGCGGTTCTCCAAAACATTGAGGAATTTTAACCATCCTGCTTCTATGTCTACTCAAATGCTCACTGCTGACAATTAAAGAGGAAGCTTTGCATGTGGAACAGGTGGAGATGCAGGAACAAAATATACAGGGTGATACTACTAAGCCCAGCCTCATTTCATCTCTTCTCAGCATGGATTGGGTCATAATGAGAAGAACGTACATAGAAAATGTCCAGCTCACCGATCAGCTGCTTGCTGTTAAACAGGTCCGGCGCACGGAATGGTTGGCCACCAGGAATTAGGAGAAAAAGGGAAGTCCAGCACAGTCCATAAGTTAAAACATCCACATTTAATGAAGGTGATAATAAAAAATTCCAGCAGATAGATTGTTCTAACTGGATTACCATGATATGAGCTGCTAACTGGATTACCATGATATGAGCTGCTATCTGCTGGAATTTTTTATTATCACCTTCAATAAACATGGATGTTTTAACTTATGGACTGCGCTGGACTTCCCTTTTTGTATCATCCCTTTTTCTCATAATGAGAAGGAGGTTGAGAAGGAGGAAGAGGAGGAAGAGAATATGGTTGCCTGCACTACAGAGAGTACTACCCACACCAGCTTCATCCCATCTATTCAATGTGACTGGCCTGAAGAAGAAGAGCAGGATGAGGATAGGGAGGAGGAGATGGATTTACATCCCTCTGGCTGGGACAGGAAATTCTTGCCTGTTGCAAGTCTAGCACACGTGGCAGACTTTATTTCCCGCTGCCTTTCCCGTACTGCTTGCGTTATAAGCATTTTGTGCAACGCATATTACTGGTTGTGCACCCTTCTCGAGCTATGCTAAAAGGAGAACTTTCCATCTCTCCTTCCTGTGGTCGAGAGGGCTAATAAAATGGCGCAATATGAAAAGGCAATAGCTGAAGAATTGTTGAAAAAATTCCAATCTTACAATACTAATGGCAGAGGTTCTTTGGAAAACCAAGGAGTAGAGAGGAGAGAGATACACAGCAGGACAAACTGACACAGGGGAACACTATCAAAGGTCTGTCTGGGACAGTTTCATTTGAACCTCCCAGTACCCAAGCCCTGATGCATGATGTACTCTGACAAGGAGGGAAAAGGTTAGGAAAGTGGTGACGGATTACCTAGATGACCATAGCACTATCCTCCATGATTCCTCTGTGCTATACAACTATTAGGTTTCCTAGTTGGACTCGCGGCATGAATTGTTCCTCTACATCTTCGAGGTGCTGGCATGGCTCGCCACCACCATTTTGCCTGTGCGAGTTTTTAGTGCCCCTGGTGGCATAAAAACCAATAGACACATCGGCCTAACAACTGACAATGCTGACAGGCTGACTCTAATTAAAATAAACAGAGCATGGATTAGCTCAGACTCTTCACCCCTTTGGATGACACCAGCCGGTCCTAAAGTGAATTGCATTGTTCAATTTATTGCGGTGTGTGCCCATATACCGCTTCTTACCCAAACAAGGGTATACAGTCCTTGTTTTCTTCTGTTTATTGTCCTCAGAAAATATGAGTGTATTCGAAATGGAATCAACATTTATTCAAAGTGTCTCCTTCACGTCTCTTACTGGCTATATTGCCATGCCTCAAGGTCGTTTTGATAAGGCCTCACACTGCCTGCATATCCTTTCATAATTTGAAATTCAAAAAATTAAGAGTGTGTTCAAAATGTAACCAAAATTGATTTAAAGTGTCTCCTCTGCATCCTCTACTGGCTCTTTTGCTTTGCCTCAATCATTTTGACTTGTCCTCACACTGTCTGCATATCCTTTCCCAGTTTAAGAGTCAGAAATTAAAAGTGTGTTCAAAATTGAACCAAAATGGAATCAGAATTTCACCTCTCCATCTGCTGCTGACTGTACTGGGTATTGGGTTATTTTGGCATGATAATCTGTTCCAGTGAAATGCGATAAAACATCGCATTCCACTCGTACCAATATTAACCTATGTCCCAGCACCCATGAGCGATTATTTTCTCAGCCCTAATCGGACCGATAAAATAATTGCAGCATGCTGCGGGTGCAATCTGTTCCTTTTTCTCTCGCACCCATTTAAGTCTATGGGGCAAGAGAAAAATTGCACTGCACTCGCGGTACACCGGTGTACCGCGAGTGCAGGGCGAGAATAGCAATATCCAGCTACAGAGGAGAAAGGGAGATAAATCCCTCCCTCACATCCGCAGCGCCGGCCCACCCCTCCTCAGCGCCAGCCCGCCCCTTCTGAGAGCTGACCCGCCCCCCTCGGAGCTGAGGTCCGATCACATGATCGGACCTCAGTCGCAGTGACACTCGCATGAAACTCGGCTCCCGCTGTGCTGCCAGCGTAAGCCAAGTGTCATGCGAGGATCGCACTAGTGGCCCGTGTGACCCTGGCCTGATATAGTGTCTATCAGCGTACCTCTTCTTTCTAATTTTTGCCAGTTCTTGCATTATCCGCATAGGCTTTGTGAGTTTCAGAGTTCCACCTTCATAAATTAAACAGGATATGTCTGACCATGTCCCATACATCACATGCCCAGATAAGGTAGTGTGAGGCAGTGACAGGGGTAATATTTGAAGACCGCTATGTGTCCCCCAGAATGTGTCTGGAAACCCTCTGAGTTTGCTATAGCTATTACTGGGAGTATAGTGTGAAGCCCCACAGGTGTTGTGTCGGTGCATTACCTTCAGGGACTCCACTCAGCTGGATCTGTCACAGGTAGGAGATCTTCTTCTTGTCGTGACGCCACTCTCAGATTTGCGGTCAGTGGGGACCGCCACTGCAGGTTAAGGGATGCCTGGGGCTGATGGTGGGTGCAGCCAGTTGTAGTAGCCTCCTGAGAGTGAGGCAAGCCCCAGGGCCCTGTGTAGATGTGTAGAACCACAAGGCGCAGAATAACTCCACACAAGCAGGATGTCTTTCAGGGTTTTTACTCACAGTTGATGGCAGGGTGAGTGACCCGGGCGTAGCTGGGATGAACCAAGTGGGAACCAGGTGTCCTTCAGGCTGACTTGTGAGGGTGACTACTAACTCGCCTTCCTTAGCCCTTAGTGGTTTGGGGTAACCCCGACTTTGAGTCCCTATGGGGGTCACCCAGGGAAGATGCTGCAGCCCCTCTCCCCTTCGTTTGCCGTTTGCTTGTCGCCTGGACCAGGCCACTCCAGCTGCTTGCCTCCTGTGACCTATGGGCCCTAACTGTGGCTACGTGGCTGCGGCTTTTGTGGTGTTGTGGCGTGGGCTTTGAGAGCCCCACACCGGCAGGTTTAGCAAAAGAAAGCTGGATCTATCTCCGCTTCGGGATCTGCCGCCCATTTGGGCCTGGTACTCTCTAGCAGTCTCCTTACTTCCCACTCCGTTGCTCTCTCTCTAGCTGAAGATGGATTTCGGGTAGCACTCCTAGTTGACCGTTCTCCCCCGTCGGTAGCCACTGCGCGGACGCTGTCAGACTACAGCAGCCCACGGGATCTGCTCCTCACTCGAGCTCCCTGGACTCTGCACTGAACTGGCTCACATCTGGGACCTTCACTGCTGCTCCTGTCTGAGCTCCACTTTCCTGCTCCTCACTCCTCCACACTCTGCTTCAGACTGTTTCCTCCTCCTTCCCTTTTCCCTTTGTGCCTGCCTACGCCACCTAGCAACCAGACTCTCTTACCACACCCCTTGAGAGGAGATGGAGGCTTTTGGCCCCCTCCACTATTCCAGTGGAGGCGAAGGCTTTTCCCCCTCCTGGGATCCCCAGGGGTCCTCTCATGGGTACATGTGTGAGACCTGATCACTATGCGCCTGTGTACCACACCCCAGTCAGCCTTCTGGATTACCTGTATTGTACTGTCCCCAGCATGGGTGCAGTACTCAGTGGTGCCTGACCAGGTCAGGGGCGCCACAATAGCACAAAGGGTAACAGGGAGACAGATCCCTCCTCCCAGTCCAGGTTTTGTAGCAATCCTCATGTCCGGCATTTTCATTTAAAATCATGCAGAGCACAGCAGGGTGTGTCTCAGTTGAGAGCCAGGCTTGGTGAAGCTAACACATGCCGTGTGAGCTGGGCTGGCTCTGTGTGGAGTGAACACGGGCCAAGAGTGTGAGCCTAGGAGAACCTTACACAGATCCCTGCGGTTAACGGGGTCCTAAGGTAACAAGACTTTTTGATGCAAAGAATTTGTCTATATGCACCGGCTGTGATCCGGAAGAGACTTTGACAGTGGGAAATTGGATCTATTTATGCTGCAACAATAAATAGACTGTTGGTGTGAACACGCTGCTGCCTCACTGCCTCACGTTTTGCCCAAGCAACGCTGCTACCTCACATTAGTAAAATGTTACAATTACATTTAACCAGCGGTTGTAGTTTTATTTACATCTAAACTTTGTCATATACTGTAGACATAGGCAAAAGAGAAATACTTTGAGCCATGGCCCTGCTATTGAGGCTATTTTTACATGTTACATTTTTGCACTGTTTTTAATCAGTTTGATGCAAACTAAGAGCTGATTTTACAGTCCAAGAAAAAACGATGAACTTTCATAAAGTTAATGCACGCGACTGTTTATTTTTCCTGACAGAAATGGAAAATAGAATATAGCCAAAGGGGTGGAGAAGACCTTGTTTTTCTCTTTATTAATTTTCCTTATATACATGTCATTATTCATTAAAGAATGTTCCCTAAAACATTTTTCTTTAAAATCCATTTTATTTTTGGTTTTGTATTTTTTATTGTCAGTCCACAAAAGTGGCGTAATACTCTGACCACATTGTTCCCAGCAGCAACCTGGAAGTCAGAGATGTGTCCAGATATCTTCCCCATGCTGTTCCCATTCAATTTCAGTTGTGTTTCCATCCATTTCAACAATTTTCAGGCCCCCCAGACCACCCTGGGGGTCTGCTGGAAAAATGCTCAAGTTTGGCATAGCTGTGATTGGCTGGCGCACTATGGTGATGTCACTGAGTTCACCGGAGGTCACAGCCGGATTCCCATGGTACCAAGTGTGATGATCGGTGAACCCTCTGCCGGACTGCTGGATTGTGGGGCACGGCGCCACAGCAGTTCGACAATCTGGAAGTCAGGTCATCAGAGTTCACACTCCCTCGCTGCCCTCAGTGAACTAAGTTGAACCTGTTGCCGAATTGCCGGACTACTAGAAAATGTATATTGCTCCGCATAGTAGATATACACCTTTAAAAAGAAAAATAATAATTCATCAGTCACTTATCATAAAATGTTTGATTGTTTGTAAGTAATATACAGTTAGGTCCAGAAATATTTGGACAGTGACACAAGTTTTGTTATTTTAGCTGTTTACAAAAACATGTTCAGAAATACAATTATATATATAATATGGGCTGACAGTGCACACTCCCAGCTGCAATATGAGAGTTTTCACATCCAAATCGGAGAAAGGGTTTAGGAATCATAACTCTGTAATGCATAGCCTCCTCTTTTTCAAGGGACCAAAAGTAATTGGACAAGGGACTCTAAGGGCTGCAATTAACTCTGAAGGCGTCTCCCTCGTTAACCTGTAATCACTGAAGTAGTTAGAAGGTCTGGGGTTGATTACAGGTGTGTGGTTTTGCATTTGGAACCTGTTGCTGTGACCAGACAACATGCGGTCTAAGGAACTCTCAATTGAGGTGAAGCAGAACATCCTGAGGCTGAAAAAAAAGAAAAAATCCATCAGAGAGATAGCAGACATGCTTGGAGTAGCAAAATCAACAGTCGGGTACATTCTGAGAAAAAAGGAATTGACTGGTGAGCTTGGGAACTCAAAAAGGCCTGGGCGTCCACGGATGACAACAGTGGTGGATGATCGCCGCATACTTTCTTTGGTGAAGAAGAACCCGTTCACAACATCAACTGAAGTCCAGAACACTCTCAGTGAAGTAGGTGTATCTGTCTCTAAGTCAACAGTAAAGAGAAGACTCCATGAAAGTAAATACAAAGGGTTCACATCTAGATGCAAACCATTCATCAATTCCAAAAATAGACAGGCCAGAGTTAAATTTGCTGAAAAACACCTCATGAAGCCAGCTCAGTTCTGGAAAAGTATTCTATGGACAGATGAGACCAAGATCAACCTGTACCAGAATGATGGGAAGAAAAAAGTTTGGAGAAGAAAGGGAACGGCACATGATCCAAGGCACACCACATCCTCTGTAAAACATGGTGGAGGCAACGTGATGGCATGGGCATGCATGGCTTTCAATAGCACTGGGTCACTTGTGTTTATTGATGACATAACAGCAGACAAAAGTAGCCGGATGAATTCTGAAGTGTACCGGGATATACTTTCAGCCCAGATTCAGCCAAATGCCGCAAAGTTGATCAGACGGCGCTTCATAGTACAGATGGACAATGACCCCAAGCATACAGCCAAAGCTACCCAGGAGTTCATGAGTGCAAAAAAGTGGAACATTCTGCAATGGCCAAGTCAATCACCAGATCTTAACCCAATTGAGCATGCATTTCACTTGCTCAAATCCAGACTTAAGACGGAAAGACCCACAAACAAGCAAGACCTGAAGGCTGTGGCTGTAAAGGCCTGGCAAAGCATTAAGAAGGAGGAAACCCAGCATTTGGTGATGTTCATGGGTTCCAAACTTAAGGCAGTGATTGCCTCCAAAGGATTCGCAACAAAATATTGAAAATAAAAATATTTTGTTTGGGTTTGGTTTATTTGTCCAATTACTTTTGACCTCCTAAAATGTGGAGTGTTTGTAAAGAAATGTGTACAATTCCTACAATTTCTATCAGATATTTTTGTTCAAACCTTCAAATTAAACGTTACAATCTGCACTTGAATTCTGTTGTAGAGGTTTCATTTCAAATCCAACGTGGTGGCATGCAGAGCCCAACTCGCGAAAATTGTGTCACTGTCCAAATATTTCTGGACCTAACTGTATGTATGATGTTGTCACACCAACTTTTTAATAGCATTTAAATAAATGATATGGTTTAGAGGTCCTGTTACCCTTATATCTGATGAATTCCTATGCTTGGGGGCTGTGAGTTCATCAGAGGGCAGGGAGTGTAGGGGGGGAGTGCCATTGGCTTCATCTACCTAGGGCACCACAGTACCTTGTCCTGGCCTTCTTTCCAATTACTAGGGGTCCAACCTCTGGCACACCCACCAATCATACGAATGCAGACCTTCTTTTTCTCATTTGAAAGTAATTTAACATTTATAGATTCTGTACAGTATGTGTGAATTCATGTTGGAATTATAAGTCGTATTTGCGATTTTATATTTTTGTGTAGCACAAAAGAAATTGAGTCGTCTTTACTAAGCCAAGAAGAGGAAACCCGTTGGCAAAAAGGGAGATTTGCAAGATCTCTGCCAGCAGAGCTTAATGAATTCTGTATGAAGACATTTTTGACAGTAGAAGCATTTGACATATCTTGTGCATGCAGGCAGATAATTAAACTTCTAAGAAGTGCTAGGTTATGAAGCTTTTTCGTGAAAACATGTATGTCAATCCGTGACATAAAGGAAAATAAATTGAAATGTGATGTAAAAAAGGAAGTGAAAAGTGCCTTAGAGAAAGTAGGAGTTAATTTAAAATAGCATAAGATTTTTTTTATTTTGTTTTACTTTTAACACTTTAGTATCGAATACATTAAATTCAAAACTGACAGTGGACAGAAACTTCAAGTGGATCCAATACCACTATTTACCCCATTCCATTAAAGGGGTTTTCCCACAAGGTTCATAATTTCCAGAATTGAATGTGTTTAAAAAAATGTGTCCAGTGCTTAGATAATCTTATATATGTGTCCCTGCTATGTACTGTGTAATGGCTGTCTTATCATGTAGTATGATCATACTACATCTCCTGGGCAGAGGAGGAAGTAAAAAGGTAAAACATTATTTTAACCCCTTAACAACCACGGGCAGTAATCTTACTTCCCAGCGGTCATAGTGTTACTGCCCTTGGTCTGCTGCAAGCAGCTTGCAGCAATCAGCGCACATATCAGCTGATTTTTACAGTTGACATGTGTGCCTGGTAAGCACGAGCAGAATTGTTATCCACCCGTGCCTTTTAACCCCTTAAATGGCGCTGTCAATATGTGACAGCGCCATTATAATGTCGACAACGGTAAGCATTTACTCACAGCTAATACCGAAATTCACGTGAAATGCTCACGTGACGTTCGGTGGTTGCTATGGTAGCACAGAGTCATGTGATGACTCCTGTAGCTCACATGACTAACTTCCTGCCTCACTCAGCCGAAAGCTGGGTGAGACACGAAATGAGCATATCTGCTATTTACAGCTGTGTAGCTGTGATCAGCAGATATGGCTGAGCGATCAAGTTACTGATCCATATAGTTCCCTAGGGGACCTACTAAAATAGAAAAAAAAATTTTTTAAAAAATTAAAAGAGAACCTAAAAGTTCAAATCACCCCCCTTTCACCCCATTGAAAACTAAAGGGTTAAAAAAATAAAAAATATACACATGTTTGGTATCGCTGCATTCAGAAATGCCCAATCTATCAAAATATAAAATCAATTCATTTGATCGGTAAACGACATAGCGGCAAAAAAAATCCAAAAGCCAAAATTATGTTTTTTGGTCGCCACAAATTTTGCGCTAAATGCAATAACAGGTGATCAAAACATAGCATCTGCACAAAAGTGGTGCCATTAAAAATGTCAGCCTGAGATGCAAAAATAAGCTGTCACTGAGCCATAGATCCCGAAAATTGAGAACGCTACAGGTCACGGAATATGGCGTAAAACGAACGCCACTTTTTTAGGACAAACTTCTGATTTTTCTTGCATCGACCTCAGGCATCACACCCGCTTATCAGTTTTACCATATAGTAAACACAGTGAATAAAATATCTCAAAAACTATGGTGTTATCGCTCTTTTTTTGCAATTTTGCCGCATTTGGAATTTTTTTGCCGTTTTCCAGTACACTGTATGGTAAAACTCATTGTTTCCTTTAAAAGTACAGCTTGTTCTGCAAAAAATGAGCCCTCACATGACCATATTGACTGAAAAGTAAAAAAGTTACGTCTCTCGGAAGAAGATTGGCGAAAAAAACAGAACGAAAAATAGGCAGGTCGTGAAGGGGTTAAAGACAGGCAGGGAAATATTTTACCTGACAAAATGAATCAGCTGTGATCCCATATAGATTCTTATTTGTGTGCTCCCCTGTCCAGGAAATGTGATATTATCAGACCATGTCCGTGTAGGATCAAACACAGCCATTACACAGTCAGAATACCCAAACATATAACACTCTGTGCACTTACTACATCTCCACAAAGTTCACATGCAAAGCTTCCTCTTTAATTTTCAGACATGTTTGTTTAAGTAGACACTGAAGCAGGATGGTGATGCTGATTATGGTATTATAGCCTCTCACCATCTTGGTTGATTCCTCAAAGTTTTGTCAGTTAAGTGAGGACCGGTGCTGGTTCTCTAAAAACTATGAGTGACGGCCGCCTGCTGGTTGTCCAAAACTTATAAGCGAGGGCAGACTGCTTGCCCTTTAGACATAATGATTGCGGGAAAACTGCTGGCCCTCTAAAGGTTGTTTTATGTTTGCATACATTAGCATCTCAGAGTGCAGCTGTATATTTTTTTAGAGTATATTTCATGTTCAGTTTGCACCTGTTCACCTTTGTCTCTTAGGAAGTGCTGTCAGTTTTCTCATGTCAGCATTTTCTGTTGAACACTTATTAAGCCCCTGGCGGCACAAGAAACCTGCTCTGACAAAACGCTAGCGGCACGGCAGGCCAGTACCTCCAGGGTGTAGATGGGAAGCTTGTACTATGTGTCCAACTTGGATAGCCAATAGTTGTACGGCACAGAGAATTCATGCAGGAGGCTGGTACAGGCAGCTAGTTACTCCTTGATCATCTTCCTAAACTTTTCCCTCCTTGTTGAACTACTCTGCGCATAAGGGCCAGGGCACTGGGAGGATCTAATGAAACTGTCCCAGACCTTTGATAGTGTTCCCCACCTTTGTTAGACCTCGTGTGCATCTCCCTCACCTCTCATCCTTGGTTGCCCAAGGAACTATGACCTCTGCTGCCAACGTTATTAGATTGGAAATTTTTCTATGAATTGTTCAACTAGGACCTTCTAGTATTGCCCCATTTCAGTAGTCCTCTCCATCCCAGGAAGGAGAGATGGAAAGTTCTCCTTGCAGCATGGCTCAAGAAGGGTGAACAAACAGTAATCAGTGTTGCAAAAAATGCGTGTAACGCGAGGGTCATAGCAAAGGCTGCAAGACATCAATGGGGTGCACACGTAGCGTATCTGGACAAGTAGCTCCGGCAAAACTGTGTAGGTTTTCAGAAGACGCTGAATGACTAAGTTGATCATGTTTTCCAATGGTGAAGGAATTTTACCCAGTCCTGTGGAGTGCTGGGGTGAAAAATATTCTTGGATAAATGAATAGAAAAACAAACCTTTAATATCCCTCTAACTAGCCACAATGCATTTTGATAGACAGAGTTATTTTCACCCCAGCTCTCCACATGACTGGTTAAAATTCCTTCACCATTAAACTCTTATCCCTCTTCTTGAGGAATTAACAGCAGCTACGGGTTTTGTACCATTTTTGTGAAGTTGGCTGGAGGTCCTGCGGTTAGCCGGTAACCTTGGAGCCACACGCTAGGACCTGCGGTGATGTACTTCCAGTAGAGTCCGGTCACATGATACTAGCCGGAAGCACTGTGTGAGCGGCAGCAATGGAGGCCAGCGGTGTCCAGATCCCTCCAGCAACATTATCTACTCCAAACAAGCCTGAACTGGGAATATGCAAGGGTGCACAACCCCAATAGGTGAGTGGCCATTTTTCCCATAATTCTCATCCCACCAACTACCAGGTGTTTTCACAGCACGCTCCCTTTTGTTTATTTCTTAGATCATGTTTTCCAGGCAAACATGTTCATGTACAAGCTTGCCAAGCTTCAGAACCTCCACTACGTTACTGCCATTATAACACACAACTATGACTGGTTGCACGAGGGGTTGCTGATAAGTGTTTCACTTTACCTAGAGAGAAACGAGATAGGATGATGAAACTTTACATTTATTCTACATACTCTCCACGGATGTCAACACACTTCTTACATCAGTATTTCAAATTCTGTAAGCCTAGCAAAAAGAAGGATTTTGGTTGTGCCTCAAATCAGGCATCCATAGCAGCCATGGCATCAGTAATAGTGTGCAATTTGGTACCCTTGAGGTGTTTCTTCAGGTTTGGAAACAGATGATAGTCGGAGGGAGTTAGATCTAGTGAATAGGGTGGGTGGTCACTAGAGTTGAGCGCGGTTCGTGGTTCGTGGATCTCCAGTTCGCGGCTCGAGTGATTTTGGGGGCTGTTCTAGATCGAACTAGAACTCGAGCTTTTTTGCAAAAGCTCGATAGTTCTAGATACGTTCGAGAACGGTTCTAGCAGCAAAAAACCCAGCTTATTCCTAGCTGGCTTTCCGCTGTAATAGTGTAAGTCACTCTGTGACTCACACTATTATGACATTTCAGTGTATAGTGTGCGGGAACAGCGCATTCAGATCACTGCTGTTTGGATAATGGCGATCGCCATTTTTTTTTTTTTCCCTTGTCTTCCTTCCCTAAGCGCGCGCGTGTAGTAGGGAGGGCCAGCATGTCAGCCAATCCCAGACACACACACAGCTAAGAGGACTTTTAGCCAGAGAAGCAACGGCATGTGTGATAGGATGTCCATGTCACATGTCCCTGCATTATAAAAACGAGTATCTGCCCTTCCGGACGCCATTATCTCTTCTGCGTCCTTGGTGTCAGACATCACTGGCGCAGCTCCTATCGCCGATACAGCTGTATACGCTCCATACACAGCGCTGGACAGCTTAGGGATAGCACATTCTATCAGTCTTTTTAAGGGCTCATACCGGCAGGGTCAGAGCCATAGGTGACAGGTCCTGAAAACAGAGTTTAACAGCTACACAAGATGACAGCGTCTGTGTAGATAAGGTCAGGGATTTCCTCGCTGCATTTCCCCATTAGGAGGGATAGAAATGCAGGCTTCCTTTCCTCTACCCAGAGACCCACAACCCTGCCACTGTACCCTCCTGCCCTTTGCACACTCCAACTCATTGTTCATAAGCCATTATACTAGCAAACACTGAGTGAACTTAGTGGCATCCTAAACGTGGCTATTGGACTTCTGTATAGTCCCACTAGTGCAAAGATATTTGCAGCACGTCTGCCTGCATTGCACACTCCAACTCATTGTAACTAAGCCATTAAACTAGCAAACACTGAGTGAACTTAGTGGCATCCTAAACGTGGCTATTGGACTTCTGTATAGTCCCACTAGTGCAAAGATATTTGCAGCACGTCTGCCTGCATTGCACACTCCAACTCATTATAACTAAGCCATTATACTAGCAAACACTGAGTGAACTTAGTGGCATCCTAAACGTGGCTATTGGACTTCTGTATAGTCCCACTAGTGCAAAGATATTTGCAGCACGTCTGCCTGCATTGCACACTCAAACTCATTACAACTAAGCCATTATACTAGCAAACACTGAGTGAACTTAGTGGCATCCTAAACGTGGCTATTGGACTTCTGTATAGTTCCACTAGTGCAAAGATATTTGCAGCACCTCTGCCTGCATTGCACACTCAAACTCATTATAACTAAGCCATTATATTAGCAAACACTGAGTGAAGTTAGTGGCATCCTAAACGTGGCTATTGGACTTCTGTATAGTCCCAGTAGTGCAAAGATATTTGCAGCACGTCTGCCTGCATTGCACACTCAAACTCATTATAACTAAGCCATTATACTAGCAAACACTGAGTGAACTTAGTGGCATCCTAAACGTGGCTATTGAACTTCTGTATAGTCCCAGTAGTGCACAGATATTTGCAGCACGTCTGCCTGCATTGCACACTCAAACTCATTATAACTAAGCCATTATACTAGCAAACACTGAGTGAACTTAGTGGCATCCTAAACGTGGCTATTGCACTTCTGTATAGTCCCACTAGTGCAAAGATATTTGCAGCATGTCTGCCTGCATTGCACACTCCAACTCATTGTAACTAAGCCATTAAACTAGCAAACACTGAGTGAACTTAGTGGCATCCTAAACGTGGCTATTGGACTTCTGTATAGTCCCAGTAGTGCACAAATATTTGCAGCACGTCTGCCTGCATTGCACACTCAAACTCATTACAACTAAGCCATTATACTAGCAAACACTGAGTGAACTTAGTGGCATCCTAAACGTGGCTATTGGACTTCTGTATAGTCCCAGTAGTGCACAGATATTTGCAGCACGTCTGGCTGCATTGCACACTCAAACTCATTATAACTAAGCCATTATACTAGCAAACACTGAGGGAACTTAGTGGCATCCTAAACGTGGCTATTGGACTTCTGTATAGTCCCAGTAGTGCAAAGATATTTGCAGCACGTCACGTAGACCACCGCTGCAATCTAGACCACCTCTCAATTTTTACTACCACATTTTAAGTGCACAATCTTGTCGCAATCAACAGGAGTGGCAAAATGACAGATGCTGGTGGAAAGGGGAAGAGGCGTGGTGGAAAAGGAAAAAAAGGGTTTGTCCGTGGGGAAGGTGGCAACGCTCCATTATCATCTGCTGAAGATAGACCATCTACCAGCAAAAGTAAGATGTCTACTACTTACCGTGGACAATCCGATGTGCTCCCTTTTTTACGGACACGAACAGCAGGAACAAAGGTAGATGATGGCCAAAAAAGGAAAATGCTTGAATGGATCTCAAGTGGTCCAACAAGTGCCCTCTCAGCCACTTCAAGTACCGCATCCAAAAAACACCAGTCCTCTGAGTTGTCATCCCAATCAAACTTGCTTTCTCCCAGCTCTGAAGTCTCCATCAGCCCTGCACAGTTTGGTGGAACTGGGATGGCTGAGTCTGCAGAGCTGTTCAGTCACACTATAGCCTGGGAATCGGAGGTCTGCTCCCAAGCTACAGTGAGTACAGAACAGGAAATGGTCTGCAGTGATGCCCAGAACCTTTGTGACTCTGATTCAGGCCATGAGGACCAAGTTTCTGAGCATAATGTTGACCCTTTGTCACAAACTGTAACACCTGTGGTTATAGACAATGAGGAACATACTGATGACGATGAGATGCAGATACCAGATTGGGATGACAACTTAAATATTCGGTCAGGGCAAGAAGAGGCTCGGTCTGAGGGGGAGGGGAGTGCAAACACAACAATTGATGATGAAGTTCTAGATCCCACCTACTGTCAACCCCCAGTCAGGCACTCGAGGAGGTCAACAGAGGCGGTGGAGGAGGATGCAACCGACGACGAAGTTACCTTGCGCCTTCCTGGACACAGTCGGAGCACTGGTAGCACATCTACAACTGCATCATCAGCCACCACTCTGCCTCTGAGCACTAGTCGGGGGGGCTCAGCAGGTCGCATGCCCTCTAAGCCTTGCCTAGCCTGGTCCATTTTTGACATAGAAAAAGATCACCCAAATTATGTGATGTGTAAAATTTGTCGTGATTCTGTTAGTAGAGGTCAAAACCTCAGCAGTTTGACAACTTCTTCCATGAATCGTCACATGAATATATATCATAGGTCCCAGTGGGAAGTTCACCGTGCTGCAATGCGGCCTAGCGGAGCGAACCATCCACGGCCTGCCCCTTCCAGTACATCCGCGCACTCTTCATCTACTAGGACTGTGGGGACAGCTGTCACACCTGGTTTTCCACGCACAACTTCCACCACTGTAACCGCAACAGGCAGTTTGCTTGGTAGGTCGTCAGTTGGTTTGGAAGGGGAAACAAGTGAGTGTGTACAGCTCTCTCAGACATCGATAGCACCAACGTTGGATGAAGGCAACATCATGTCTCCGCCTGCACTTTCCTCACAAACCTGCATTTTTCCAGGGACACCCTACTCAACACCGTCTACACACAGCAGCCAGATCTCTGTCCCTCAGATGTGGTCAAATAAAAGGCCATTTCCTGCGACACATGACAAAGCTAAGAGGTTGACTCTATCCCTCTGTAAGCTCTTGGCTACAGAAATGCTGCCTTTCCATCTAGTGGACACACAGGATTTTAGAGACCTTATGTCTGTCGCTGTGCCCCAGTACCAGATGCCTAGTCGCCACTACTTCTCTAAGAAAGGTGTGCCCCCGCTACACCAGCATGTCGCACACAACATCACCGCTTCCTTGAGAAACTCTGTGTGTCAACGGGTGCATTTCACCACCGATACTTGGACCAGTAAGCATGGACAGGGACGTTACATGTCGCTGACTGGGCACTGGGTAACTATGTTGATAGATGGTGAAGGGTCTGCTGCACAAGTCTTGCCGTCCCCACGACTTGTGTGTCAATCCTCTGTCTGTCCAAGTTACGCCACTGCTTCTGCCTCCTCCACCTCATCTGGGTCCTCCACCTCCGCCCCAAGCCTGCCTGGTCAGGCCACCAGCGTTCTCACTGCGCAGAAGGAATCACGCACCCCTCATTACTATGCTGGCAGCAGAGCGCAACGGCATCAGGCGGTCTTTAGCTTGACATGTCTTGGTAATAGGAGTCACACAGCTGAGGAGTTGTGGTCAGCTCTGCGGTCCGAGTTTAATAAATGGTTGTCTCCACTCAACCTGCAGCCTGGTAAGGCCGTGTGCGACAATGCTGCAAACCTGGGTGCGGCCCTTCGCCTGGGCAAGGTGACACACGTGCCTTGTATGGCTCACGTGTTGAACCTTGTTGTCCAGCAATTTTTAACACATTATCCCGGCCTAGATGGTCTTCTGACCAGGGCACGAAAACTGTCTGCTCACTTCTGCAGTTCAATCGCCGCAGCTGAGCGACTTGCATCGCTCCAGAAGTCTTTCGGCCTGCCGGTTCATCGCCTGAAATGCGATGTGCCGACACGCTGGAATTCGACTCTCCACATGTTACAGCGACTGTGGCAGCACCGCCGAGCCCTGGTGCAATACGTCATGACATATAGCCTGGGCCAACGAGATGCAGACGTGGGACAGATCACCCTGAAGGAGTGGTCTCAGATCAAGGACCTATGCACCCTTCTGCACAGTTTCGACATGGCGACGAATATGTTTAGCGCTGACAATGCCATTATCAGCATGACAATTCCAGTCATTTACATGCTGGAGCACACGCTAAACACTATTCGGAGTCAGGGGGTGAGACAACAGGAAGGGGAGGAACTACAGGAGGATTCATATGCGCAAGACACAACAACATCACCAAGGTCCAGACGTTCATCATCACCAACGCGGCAGGCATGGGACCATGGGAGACAGGAATCAACAAGGGCGCATGGTAGCAGGCGAAATGTTGAGGAAGGTGCAGGAGAACATGAAGAAATGGAGGACGAACTGTCCATGGACATGGAAGACTCAGCGGATGAGGGAGACCTTGGTCAAATTTCAGTTGAAAGAGGTTGGGGGGAGATGTCAGTGGAAGAAAGAACGGGTAGCACCTCTATGCCACAAATACAGCGTGGACTTGGTCCGCATGGCTGCGCAAGAGTGCCTTCTTGTTGCACTACCTCCAACATGACCCTCGTATTGTCAAAATTATAAGTGATGATGACTACTGGCTTGCCAAACTATTAGATCCCCGGTACAAGTCCAAATTTTGTGACACAATTCCAGCCATAGAAAGGGACGAACGTGTGCAGGAGTATCAGCAGAATCTGTTACTCGATCTTAGCTCGGCTTTTCCACCAAACAACCGTGCAGGTGCAGGGAGTGAATCTCCCAGTTGTAACTTGACAAACATGGGACAGTCTCGTCATCTTCTACAGTCTACCCGTACCAGTAGGACTGTATCTGGTGCTGGTAACAGCAATTTTATGGAATCTTTTCATCATTTTTTTAGACCCTCCTTTGCAAGGCCACCAGAGACAACAAGTCTGACACATAGTCAACTGCTAGAGAGGATGATACAGGAGTATCTCCAAATGAACATCAATGCCATGACTTTGCAAATGGAGCCTTGCTCATTTTGGGCTTCAAATCTAGAAAAATGGCCAGAGCTCTCCAGTTACGCCTTGGAGATTTTGTCGTGTCCAGCTGCCAGCGTTGTCTCTGAACGTGTCTTCAGTGCTGCTGGGTGTGTGCTGACAGATAAGCGCACGCGTCTGTCCAGTGACAATGTGGACAGACTAACGTTCATCAAAATGAACAAGTCATGGATCCACCAGGAATTTACTACCCCTGTGTCATCCTGGGGAGAGTAAATGCTTGTGGATTTGGAATGTGCTTGATGCAAATCTAGATGTGAAGGGTACAACTAGGGCACAAGTGCTGCCACTGAATGGGTGGGTGTGTGTGGGGCACAATTTTTGGAAAAAAGGGAGACTCCGCTTGGAGTAACCCTTGCTTGCTGTGTTTTTTAAAAATGATCCAAGATGAACAGAGCTGGGATCAGGAAAAACTTTGCTACCTACCCCGGGGTCATCCTGGGGACGGTTAAGTATGGAGTATTTTTGAATGTGCTTGATGCAAATCTAGCTGTGAAGTGTACAACTAGGGCACAAGTGCTGCCACTGAATGGGTGGGTGTGTGTGGGGCACAATTTTTGGAAAAAAAGGGAGACTCCGCTTGGAGTAACCCTTGCCTGCTGTGTTTTTTAAAAATGATCCAAGATGAACAGAGCTGGGATCAGGAAAGACTTTGCTACCTACCCCGGTGTCATCCTGGGGACGGTTAAGTATGGCGTATTTTTGAATGTGCTTGATTAAAATCTAGCTGTGAAGTGTACAACTAGGGCACAAGTGCTGCCACTGAATGGGTGGGTGTGTGTGGGGCACAATTTTTGGAAAAAAAGGGAGACTCCGCTTGGAGTAACCCTTGCTTGCTGTGTTTTTTAAAAATGATCCAAGATGAACAGAGCTGGGATCAGGAAAGACTTTGCTACCTACCCCGGTGTCATCCTGGGGACGGTTAAGTAAGGCGTATTTTTGAATGTGCTTGATGCAAATCTAGCTGTGAAGTGTACAACTAGGGCACAAGTGCTGCCACTGAATGGGTGGGTGTGTGTGCACAATTTTTGGAAAAAAAGGGAGACTCCGCTTGGAGTAACCCTTGCTTGCTGTGTTTTTTAAAAATGATCCAAGATGAACAGAGCTGGGATCAGGAAAGACTTTGCTACCTACCCCGGTGTCATCCTGGGGACGGTTAAGTATGGCGTATTTTAGAATGTGCTTGATGCAAATCTAGCTGTGAAGGGTACAACTAGGGCACAAGTGCTGCCACTGAATGGGTGGGTGTGTGTGGGGCACAAGTTTTGGAAAAAAAGGGAGACTCCGCTTGGAGTAACCCTTGCTTGCTGTGTTTTTTAAAAATGATCCAAGATGAACAGAGCTGGGATCAGGAAAGACTTTGCTACCTACCCCGGGGTCATCCTGGGGACGGTTAAGAATGGCGTATTTTTGAATGTGCTTGATGCAAATCTAGCTGTGAAGTGTACAACTAGGGCACAAGTGCTGCCACTGAATGGGTGAGTGTGTGTGGGGCACAATTTTTGGAAAAAAAGGGAGACTCCGCTTGGAGTAACCCTTGCTCGCTGTGTTTTTAAAAATGATCCAAGATGAACAGAGCTGGGATCAGGAAAAACTTTGCTACCTACCCCGGTGTCATCCTGGGGACGGTTAAGTATGGCGTATTTTTGAATGTGCTTGATGCAAATCTAGCTGTGAAGTGTACAACTAGGGCACAAGTGCTGCCACTGAATGGTTGGGTGTGTGTGGGGCACAATTTTTGGAAAAAAAGGGAGACTCCGCTTGGAGTAACCCTTGCTTGCTGTGTTTTTTAAAAATGATCCAAGATGAACAGAGCTGGGATCAGGAAAGACTTTGCTACCCACCCCGGTGTCATCCTGGGGACGGTTAAGTATGGCGTATTTTAGAATGTGCTTGATGGAAATCTAGCTGTGAAGTGTACAACTGGGGCACAAGTGCTGCCACTGAAGGGGTGTCTGTGTGGCCCAATTTTTGGAAAAAAGGGAGACTCCGCTTGGAGTCACCTTGCGGTGTTTTACATGATTTTAGAAGGGCATGCCATGCCTATATCTGTGTCTCGTCCTCTTTTTCCTCGTAACGCTGTTTTGTTTTCACATGAGAATTTGTTCTTGTCATTTTCCCATGTGTTTGTGTTGTGTTGTGAGTTGTTTGTCACCTTTTGTACACCTTTGAGGGTGTTTTCTATGTGTTTTTATGTGTTTGTGATTGCCTGCCATTGTTTCCTATGCAGTACGAGTTCGGTTCGTCGAACGTTCGACGAACCGAACTCGAACGGGAGCTCCGTTCGGCGAACCGACCTCGAGCCGAACCGCGACCGGTTCACTCATCTCTAGTGGTCACCCAGCTAGAAGCTCAGCTCTGCCAGTTTTGCCATGGTCGCTTGTGCAGTGTGAACAGTGACATTGTCTTGCAGGAACAAGATTCCTTTGGACATTTGCCACACCTTTTGGCCTTCAGAGCTGCCTTTAATTGGTCCAAAAGTTCAATGTAATACCTTGCATTGATGGTGGAACCCTTTTGAAGGTAGTCCACTAGCAGCATGCCTTTCTCATCCCAGAACACAGACACCATCAACTTAGTGGCTGATTTTTGAATCCCGAACATCTTTGGATGAGGAGAACCTCTGTGCCTCCACTCTTTTGATGGTGCTTTGTTTTCAGGGTCATACAAACAAATCCAGGTTTCATCCATAGTGACCAGTTGATCCAGGAAGTTCTTATCAGTCCGGAAAAGCTGACAAATGAACCGGGAAGTTTTCACTCGTATGCTTCTCTGATCTGTTGTCAAACATTTGGGGAACCTCTTTGGAGATAGTTTCCTCATGTCCAAATGTTCATGGATAATGATACAAACACGTTTCGGGAAATCCCCATGATGTTTGCTATTGCTTTAGCTGAAATTCGTCGATTCTCCAGTATGAAGTTGTGCACAGCATTGACGATCTCCAGAACAACAACCACTCTCGGTCATCCAGGAAGATCTTCATCATTAGTGCTGAAGTAGCCCATTTTAAATTTGGCAACCCAGTTATTAACTGTGGAATATGAAGGACATTGATCCCCCAAAAATATTCTTCATGGATTTTCCTTGCAGAAACAAGAATTTTATCACTCCTCTGCTCTCAGTTGATGTGAATATCATATTAGACTCCACTAGAAAAACACTAGACACACTCGAAAAACTACAAACGAGGGTCCCATCCAGATGTTGATATGGTGGAGGAGAAGAAGGAGAAGGATACAACAAAGAAGAAAACAAATACTGTATACCTTTGTTCGGGTGGGAAGCAGTGCATTGGAAAACATTACAATTTCCTTTATGTTTGGCTGCTGCCATCCAGTGAGGTTGAGAAGTCTGGTCTATTCCACACTTTATTCATTTTGATTAGGCCGGTGTTACACTTGCGAGTGACTCAAGCGTCACTGGCGCAAGAATCGAGTTGTATCATTCGACATGGCCTGCCACTCTACGGACAGGATCATGCAGCTGAATAGAAATACATACAGCTACATGCTCCTGTCCGGAGAGCGGCAGGCTGTTCTGGGTGATGCAACTTGATTCTTGCACAAGTCACTCACAAGCGTGACACTGGACTAAGAGTCAACCGATCAGCATTTTCAGTTGACAGGCCGATGCACATAATGGTTATTATGTCTCTTGTTGCACTAAAAACTCACACTCAGACAAAGCGGTAGTGGCATGGCAGGTCAGCACCAGCAGGGCAAAGAGGGACAGTTTCCCAATAGTTGTACAGCACAGAGGACTCACGGAAGATGGTGGTATGGTTGGCTAGGTACTCACTCACCATCATCATAAATTTGGTTGTCCAAAGAAATCTGACCTTTGCCACTAGCATTTTCAGATGTTTATTTTTTTTTACCAATTCTTCAACCTTATGGTGCTGCACCATTTTAATAGCCATCTCTGCTACAGGAAAGAAAGATGGAAAGTTTTACTTGTAATATGGGTCAAGAAGGTTGCACAACCAGTAATTGTTGTTGGCCAAAATGCATAAAATGCTAGGGTCACAGGAAAGGCAGCAGCAAATAAAGTCTGTTATGTGTGCCAGACTCCTAACAGGCAAGACTTCCCTGTCTCCACCAGAAGGACAACTCTACATCTCCTCCTTCTGCTCCTCCTCCTCACTCTTCTTCTCCTGCTCCTCCTCTTCAGGCCATCCATGCTGAACAGATGAGAAGCTGGCGTTAGTAGTACTCTCTGTAGCGCAGTCAACCATCTCCTGTTCCACTTCCTCCTCCTCCTCAGCCTCCTCCTCCTCTCCTCCTTATTATCGCATAATTTGATGCTCCAATTCTTGTGCTTCACCTCAACTCTTCCCGATGCCCGGGTGTGGTGGCAATCAGAGTAATAGAGTTTGGAGTTCATGTCAGCTGTTAAGTGTCCATAAACACAGCTGTCATCAATTCCTGGTGATAATATTCAAGAGGTGTCTAACCGACACCATCATTACTAGCCCAGTAATAAAAAGAAAAAACACACACAAAAATACTTTTTTGAAATAAACATTTCTCAACATTTTCCCTTGTTCATCACGTTATTAAACAAAAAAATAATAGATCCGTCGTGGTCCAGCAAATGAAACTTGAAAAAACATTTACATAAGCACACAGATAAAACAGACACCTTTTCTCATTCACCACTTTATTGAAAAAAAAAACCCAAAACTCTCCAGCCTGATGTAGACCACTGAAACTGATGTAGTCTGACAAATTGAAACTTGAAAAAAAAATTGTCATGTAGAGGGTGTGATATATTATATTTATCTACTTATATAGTGTGTGTGTGTGTGTGTGTGTGTGTGTTATGTACAGTGTTTAATATTCTATAATATATTACTCTCTAGACATAACACATAAAGATAACACATAATACATTACACTACATACAGCACATTATAGTCAACTATCTGGAAGACTTTTTCCCCTAGTGGGTGAATATTTGGCAGCAGCTTCAACAGCCAAGCAGAGCAGGTGCCCCTCCCTCCCCTCTCCTTCTGAACAGAAGGAGGGGGAAGTCGCCTTTTGCAACCTGCTGAAGCTTGAGCATTAGAGAGGCAGAGTGAGGTGATCTCCTGCTGTGCCCCCCTCTGATGTATGGCATAACTGGCCATGGCTGTCACTGTGAGGGGACAGAGCCTGCGATCACTGCCTCAGATTCTACCAACTGATGACACTTCATTAGAGTATCCCAGCATGCACTGGAATTCTTAAACAAAACGTCATCATACAGGAAGTAGAGACAAATTTAGATTAGCAGTTAGATAGTGTAGCTAGGGAACGGTAGGCATTTTTTATTGCAAGTATATTAGAAAATAGCTTAGATTATGCTATCAAATAGATTGAGATTTAAAATCGGATTTAAAATTTAATTTTGCCTATGGACCACTCCTGTAAACAATATTTTCATAAATTGCAATGCACTTTCATACTTTATATTCATTAAATATTTCTCAGGCTATTTTTTGTTGATTCACTGTTGGTTTCAGTAGGGTGATGACCTGCTTGCTTATGCTTTTTTTTTTTTTTTTTTTTTATAAATTATGCTTTTGTGGATATGTTCAGTAAGTTTACATTCTGTCGAATTCTTCAAACTTCTCATATGCAAAATAAAGGAAATGTATAATTAAACTTATTACCTGTCAATGAATTATGCAATCATTCTGAATGAATCCAATTTCAGTTCATCTATTTATTTTCTCTTTATAAATTTGCATTTCAGCATAGTTTGAGTCAATGTTTTAATCAATTTAAAGATAAATTAGCAAATTCTCAAAAAAAAACCTCAAAATCACAATGAATTGTAAATGGAAAGCAAGCCAATCTTTGCAGTATAAGCACATCTTGAACTTTCTGATACTCACTTTCACCTTTATTATATAGTCAATTAAAGTCCTACTTTTAATGTAGATATTCTGGAGTTTTAAAAACTTGGAAATGTTAAACAAAAAATGCCCAATGTAACAGTAATAATATTGTATTGATATATTTCATTTGCCCTTCGTTCATGAAGAAGAGGATTTGACTTTAATTGGCAAGGAAGTTGATTGACATTCTTTAGGTCACGATGAACTAGTCAGCCGTGCCATCTTATGTATTAATCATTTATGAATTGAATCCTCAGGCACAATGCACATCACATGAATATATGCTCTAAGTGGTGGAATAATTTTAGCAGCTTTTTATAAAAATGTTCTATATTCCTCTGATATTTCTACCATCTCTAAACTTTTTGCTGAAACTCATTGCATGGAGGCAAAGTACATAGTAATTCTATGGTATCAGATATTTCAGTGACAGCAGCTTCTTAGCTTGCACAACTAAAGAGCTAGTAATCCTAAATACAAAGTTTATAGAACTAATTTAGCAATGTCCATGAACCACATTGTGTGGTTCTCAGATGTGGCCACTAACTACACCTGAAGGCTGAAAAAATCCCACAGATCGGTAAACCCGGCCCCAAAGTGACCATTAAAAGGGAATTACTGGATGTATTTAATGTTCTGGTTTTGTTTTGTGTTTTAAAACGTATCAATGTTCCCTAAATCCCGTTTGGACACACAGATGATTTTACATATGTAAAAGCACCTCTTCAGCTGTGGTTGTTTTCAGCGCTGGAGTGGGGAATTAAATCTAAGGCTTTCTGTCATATACTTACCTTCAGGCAGCTTCACCTTGCCACTGTAACTTCTGACTAGCGGGAAGTCAGAAGTTACTGCACAAGATCCCAAAGCAACTCTATGAGAGCCAGAACGATGCAAATTTGATGCTGAAATGTCTGCACCAGATTTCTGCACCAAATTTGCATCTCCTCATAGTTGCCTCCTATTACTAATCTAGGGCTTTGTGGCAGCTGTGAGCTGTCATTAACCCCTTATTACCCTATTGCTACTGCACCAATGGATGAGACAATTTTGGGCGGTTACAGGTGTGACGGGGTATGCGACAGAGCAGTAAGGGACACCAGGCCAAGGAACAATCCAAAGGGCTTTTTTTTTTTAATTCTTTATTTATTTAGATTAGTTGGACTCAACATAAACATAATAAACAATCCAAGGGCCTAACGGCCCAACTACATCAAGATGAGTGTAAGATTCTAAATATTTAAAATATTGAAATAAAAACAAGGTAAACAATAGACCTAATAGAAAGGCAACTAGAATTTAAACAGACTATCAGACGTGATAGCCTAAAGCAGATCAGAAGAGAAAGAAAAAAGAAAAAGGAAGAAGAAGAGACCAGAATAGGGGTATAGAAGAAAATGAGGGGGTGGGGAGAAGGGGAGGTAGGGTAAACAAGGCAAGGCAACACACCGTCTCTCCGAACCCAAGCCAAGAGCCACTCCAGACCTACAATGACGCCCCACCATTGGACCCTGCGCAATACCCCACCAGGTCTCGGTACTCCACTGTTTGTTGGAAGTCCATCCACTCTCTCCAAGTGGCCCAGAATTTTGTGTAGGAGTCATGCACAGAATAGGTCAGGTCCTCCATGTGCATGAGTTCATTAGATCTGGCAATCCACTGTGCGACAGTAGGTGGCGCTTGACTTTTCCATGTTTCAGGAATGCATGACCTAGCAGCCATTATAAAGAACTTCCTCAGTGAGGATCTGTGCATTTTTAAAGGGGTCCCACAGTGATGAAGCAGGAAGGCTGCCGGTCCCAATTCCTTAGTAGTTCTGGACACCTTCCGAATAATATCGGATACTCCCGACCAGAACGGCCGGATCGCCTTGCACTCCCAAAACACATGAAGCAATGTGCCCTCCTCCAAACCACACCTCCAGCAAGTGGGGTCCGCCAACGGAAATATGGCATGCACCTTGGTTTGCACCCTGTACCATCTAGAGAGCAATTTGTAGCTGGCCTCCTGGAACCGAGAGCTAATGGATGAGCTGTGTGCTAGTGAAAACACCCGCTCCCTCTGGTCAGGAGACAAGGCAATACCAAGGTCCCATTCCCATTGTAGGATGAAAGAAGGAGGAGGCTAATCAGGGGGAGGACAACATTGCGTAGATTACCGAAAGTGAATGACGCACAGGGCCCACTCCCCCACACAGGAGTGCAAACTGTGTCTTGGGGAGCAAAAAGCGAGTCCTAGGCGGAAGCTTACTGAAAAAATGTGCGAGTTGCAAACATCTCCACTGTCCAAGCGGAGCTGGGGTCTGTCTATCAGCCAACTGAGGGCCAAACCGCATCATCCCCAAAGTCCTACGCCCAATCTAACCCATTATGCATCCAGATTTGAAATATGGGATTAGTTTTACTTGGCTCAAAAGAAGGATGGCTCAGGATAGGGGTCATTTTAGAATGGGAGGGGATCAATCCCGCATGAACCGAGGCCGTATCACAATATGTTACTGTTGGGCCAATGGTCGGGTGTGCCTTCAACAGCACTGGAACCTCAGAGAGTGCCCACGGCAGTTTATTTAACGGTATGGGGGAGAAGGACTGCTCTAACTGCAACCACACCTTCTACTTACCGTTCCTGCACCAATCTACAATTCTGGTAAGGTGTCCTGCCAAGTGATAGAGTCTCACATCAGGCAAGCCGATCCACCCTCTGTGTTTGGGTCTCGACAGGATTGTTCATCGTATGCGTGCTGACCTCCCTGCCCATATAAAAGAGGACTGGACCGATTCAAGTGCCTTTAAGAAGGCAGAAGGAATCTTAACTGGGAGCGCTTGTAACGCATACAAGATCCTGGGCAAAATGTTCATTTTGTAGATTTGGAATCTACCAAACCAGGAGAACAGAGTCTTCCCCCATCGGTCACAGTCCCTCCTAATTGAGGCAAGCAAGGTAGGAAAATTATTTTGGTATAGGAGACTGAGGTCACTAGTGAGATGTATCCTCAAGTAGCTGAGAGACTGGGCTGCAAACCTGAAGCTAAAGGACGACTTCAACTCCTCCACCTCCTTAGGACAAAGGTTTATATTCAATGCTTCAAACTTTGAGAAGTTAATTTTGAAATTGGACAGTTGTGCGTAAACCTGAAATTCTCTCATCAAGTTAGGGAGGGATATTCTGGGCGCGGATACAAAAAACAAAAGATCATCCGCGTATGCGGCTACTTTATGTATGGTCTGGCGAACCGCTATGTCTGCGATGTCACTTATTGGCTCGTATGTGTCTGAGGAAGGGTTCCAGAGTCAGGATGAATATCATTGGGGATAACGGGCACCCTTGGCGGGTGCCGTTTGAGATGTTAAATGAGTCAGAGAGGATCCCATTCACCCGTACCCTAGCTGAAGGGGCCGAGTAGAGAGACAATATCCATCTCAACATTCCATTTCCCAACCCCAGACTCCTGAGCATGTCCTCCATAAATGTCCAGTCTAAATGCCTTTTTTGGCGTCGTTCGAGAGCAGCATGGACGGAATGCCCCTTAATTTAGCCTTATACATTAGGTTGATGGCCTTGATAGTGTTATCGCGTGCCTCGCACCCCGCCATGAACCCTGCTTGGTCTGGATGGATAATCTTTGGGAGCAAAGGTGCCAATCTGCTTGCAAAAATTTTTGCAAAGAGTTTAGTGTCAACGTTTAAAAGTGAAATTGGGAGAAAGCTACCATTTCCATCAATCTGGATTTCCAAGAGCGGGCCCCCCGCACTCACGGACTCCCTTGGACCTTCTCATGGCGCAGAGATGTACGACTGCCTCTTCTCTTTCTTTGAGGTAGGCCGGGAGGTCTGTCCAGCTGCAACCAGTTGGGGATTTCGACTGCAGAAATGTCCAGAAAATGAAAAAGACCCTCCAAGTCCTCTGGATGTTTCAGGAGGAACTGCGCTTCGTTGTGACGAACAATAAGATGAAATGGATGGCCCCATCTGTAGGAGGCTCCTTTCTCCTTAATTCTTTGGAGCACTGGCATAAGCTGACGTCTCATATAAAGGGTTTGAGCAGAGACGTCTGGGAAGAGCTTAATTTCTGACCCCTCATACGAGACAGTCCCACGGGTCCAGGCTTGCCTCAAGATGGCTTCCTTATCCGTGTAATAGTGTAATCTGCACAGAACATCTCGTGGGGAAGAAGCATTCACAGGCCCCTGACAGTATGCACGGTGTACTCTGTTGATCATGTATGAATTGACCTCCGGGTTTCCAGTGATCTTGCTGAAAATTGAGATGACTGACTTTCAAAGGGAAGCTGATGAAATATTCTCTGGAAGGCCTTTCAGACGGATATTATTCCACCTCCCTCTGTTTTCCTGGTCATCCAGCAGGATGGCGATGTTTTGTACGTGCATTTCAGACCTGGAGAGATCTTGTTACAACATGGTAACCCTTTCAGAGAGAACAGACACTGCCTCCTCTATTCTGGCAGTGCAGGTGTTAAGCTGGTCAATGTCCCCTTTAACAATAGAGATTGCTCTTTCATGTGCAGCCTCCATCCTGGTCCCAAGGTAGTCCAGATCATTTTTAGTGGGAAGAGCTGCCAGTAGTTGTAAAATACGGTCTGCATCTGCTGAGGACATCACAGGGTTAATGCCTTGCAGGGCCTGTCCTCCCTCTTGCATTCCACTTGTAGCAGAAGTCTGTCTCCTAGGGATACCTTCTGAGGTGTTATGCTCTCCCAAGGGGCCTGCACTCCCTGTGTTCCCAGGGGGGAATTCTGGCTGCAAGAATCTCCCCTCAGCGATCCATAGCAGCCCTCCATACCTTGCACTGTCAGTGGGGACCGGAGCTCACCGCTGCCATTCTCCTGCACAGCTCCCACATCAGCCCACGCTCATGCTGCCTCAGGGCTCACCTGTATCTGGAGCAAGTGCTGTACTCTGGCACCCGACTGCGCAGAGCCCACTCCACGCTGTTTCTTGGCAGTTTCCCCTGCCTCCGACCTCTCTCCTGCTCCACCATCTCCTGGGACCACAATGTCTGAAGAGGACTGTGCGGCCGCAGGCGCCATTGCTGGGCCTGGCCTGGACATTGGTGAAGGCCTCCCACCTTTGAAAAGGCGATCCGCCGCCGCACTGCTGCTCCGTGAGGTAGGGATTGTGCCCTGCGTCCCCCCTATCTTCCTCCTGGACATATTCTTAGGTGGGCCCACCTCCCCTTGGACATTTGATACATGAAGGGACTTTAGACGTCCTGGCTCTGTTCTGTTTACCAAGTTGTGGATTGGAGAAGTCCCATTCTGAGAAGAACAAACAATCTCCCAGCAAAAGCAGTACAAAGGAGGGACAGACTATTACACCATGAGCACACCATGAGCACAGGGACACACTGTTACAACAGGTTGCTATTTTTTGGCTGGGGAGCCCAATAACCATCAAACTCCCCAACCTGAGAATACCATCACCAGCTTTCAGCTTTGTCATGGCTCGGTATCAAAATTTAGGGGACCCTGCATGCCACTTCTCTTAAATTATTTTGGCTGTGTATCTTCTTTTGATACACAGCCAAGATAAGCACATGGCTTGGGGTTGCAGCCTGTAGCCGTATGCTTTAGCTGTGCTGGGTATCACAATGTGGGGGGACCCTATACCAATTTATTTATTTATTTTTACACCAAAATAGGAACACACAACATCTGTGATTGCAAGCAATAAGACACGCTGTCAAACAGGGTGGGAGGGCGTGGTCTGATTGCAATTAATCACAGACACCAGGACTGCCAGTGAGCGGGCGAAGGGCATATGCATGAGGTTAATAGACGGGTCTGGAAGTAGTGTTACAGCCATTCAGAAAATTGTAAGTATAACATGCCTGCTCTAATCCCCCAATCCCTTCTACAACCATTTGAAAGTGCCTAATTCAGGTCCCCATATACTTATATAGGGACTTGCATTCAGGCAGATATCTGGGACCAATTCCGTGCCTTAACCAGTTTGTTTTTTTTAAACATAGTTGGACCCACCAATCCTTGGTATCCACGAGTTCAGCCCTCACTAATGCTAATCCACACACAGTATGATGATCTCCATAGCCCCTAACACACGGTGTGATGGCACCTACATAGTATGTTGATGCCCATACAGTATGCTAACCCTCACATTCCCCACACAGTATGATGGCATCCACAGCAACCTTACAGGGAGTGGCAGTTCTCAAACACATGCACGTTCACCATACTGACCCGCAGACACTTGCACTGCTTTCCCCGCCCATCGGCCGTCCTGCCTCCTGTGATTGGTTGCAGTCAGCTGACATGCTGACACTCAGTGTGGGGGCGCGTCTACCTGCAACCAATTACACAAGCCGGGGGCGGGCAAAACAATGAATATTGAATTGTCGGCTCTGGAAGGGAAAAGCATGACCCAGAAGGACTTTGCTGCCTTGACACAGCCTCGTGGGAGTGCACTGTGCGCTCTCCTACCCTCTTATTCCCTCCACAAACATTTTTAATCCCTGGATTCTGGTCCCCATAGACTTACAGTACAGACCAAAAGTTTGGACACACCTTCTTCAAAGCAAAAGGTGGCTACTTTGAAGAACTTAGAATATAAGACATATTTTCAGTTATTTCACACTTTTTTGTTAAGTATTTCATTCCACATGTGTTAATTTATAGTTTTGATGACTTCAATGTGAATCTACAATTTTCAGAGTCATGAAAATAAAGAAAACTCTGAATGAGAAGGTGTGTCCAACCTTTTGGTCTGTACTGTAGGTCTATGGGGACCAGAATCTGGAGATTAAAAATGTTTGTGGAGGGGATAATAGGGTAGGAGAGCGCGCGTTGTACTCCCCCAAGGCTGTGTCAAGGCAGCAAACTCCTTCTGGGTCATTCTTTTCCCTTCCAGAGTCGACAATTCAATATCCATTGTTTTGCCCGCCCCCAGCTTGTGTAATTGGTTGCAGCTAGATGCACCCCCACCCTGAGTAGCAGCGTGTCAGCTGACTGCAACCAATCACAAGAGGCAGGACGGCCGATGGGTGGGGAAGCAGTGCAAGTGTCTGCGGGTTAGTATGGTGAACGTGCATGTGTTTGAGAAACACATGCATGTTCCTGTCAGAAGTGTGTGCGGCTGTGCCGGTGATGCGGCTTTTTTTATTATTATTATTATAATTATTATTTAAATAAATACTTAAAAAAAAACAGATGTGCGGTCCCCAAAATTTTGATACCAAGCAAGATAAATCCGGCTGGGGGCTGGTATTTTCAGCCCGCAGCCACGCGATGCGGACTTTTACAGTTCGGATGCACTCAGCCCTAGAAATAACCAAATATTTATAACATTTTCACTATTTTGAAAATACCACATAAAATGCTGTTTTTAAATTAACATCCATATACATTAAATTGTTGACATTTACATTGCCCATCTCTACAGCTTGTGCTGTCTTGCTCAGTCACAGGAGCCAGCATTGAAGTTACTACACTTTCTTGCATTACTGCCCCCTCTGAAGACATCCTTTATTTTGGGTGATAGGTGCTGTAGGACTAGGAGATGTGACTGCAGCACCAACTTTTTGCTTGTATCTCTGTCACCACCAAAGCTTCTAACTGTGACAGAACATGCCATATAGGGCAGAGTTAGTATCAGTGAATGACACCAGCGCTATGGAGAGGGGGTCAGAATTATGTGCTTTGGCTTAGAAATGTGTAAATCCTGCCCTGCCTGCCAGTAACATAACTTGAGACTACCACATGTCCAATACATCCTTGTAGGACCTTCAGACTTTACAAAGAGTGAATAGTGTGAGGAGAACATGTCGGCTCCTTGATCCACTGTTATATTCAGCTGTATCTGTGTCCTTAGGAGAAGATACTGATAAAGTTTGTGCTGGCCTGCAATCCCCAAGCCAATGTTGAGTTACTCTAATGCGGGTGTCACATGGTGCGTTCTATCGTGCGGTTGCACGAGCAATCGTACCCGCCCCCGTCGTTTGTGCGTCACAGGCAAACCACCGTCACACGTGCTTACCTGCTGAGCGACCTCGCTGTGGGCGGTGAACATCCTCTTCCTGAAGGGGGAGGGACGTTCGGCGTCACAGCGACGTCACACAGCGGCTGGCCAATAGAAGCGGAGGGGCGGAGATGGGCGGGACGTAAACATCCTGCCCACCCCACCTCCTTCCTTCCGCATAGCCGGCGGGTGCCGCGGGACGCAGGTAAGCTGTGTTCATCGTTCCCGGGGTGTCACACAGACATGAAATAAGCGACGTGTACACGACTCATGATTTGTGACCGATTCAGCGTTGTTCAGAGGTGTCACACGAAATGACGTCGCAAACAATGCCGGATGTGCGTCACGAAAACCATGATCCCGACGACGCATCGCACGATAGATGGTCTCGTGTGACGCCCGCATAACAATCAGTAGAAAGGCATCATAAGATTGAAGTGGTTCACTGCGCACAAGCTCAAATTGCTTCCAGCGCTTGTACAGAAACAATAGAGTAGCTGGGAGGAAAGTTTGCCGGAGAGTGACATCATTTGTGACATTGCAACTTGTCTCTGAAGAGGAAAAGTATAGTCAACATGTGACCAGACCCTTCAAAATAGACATTGAGGATGATCGCATGTTGAAATGTAGTTTCTCGGCAGCAGTTCAGAATGCTGACAGTGATTACAATACACAATTTCAACATTCTGCAGCCTAGGTACACACACACAGAATACCACCTAGTGGTTGGGCTGAGATAGTGGCAGGATGGGTAGAAATAGGTTTAAAGGGGTAGTGACAGATGTGGAAAGAAGACAGTTGAGGGGCCTCAAGAGGAACCAGTCTAGAATTGGGTTTGAGTGTAAGAAGAAGTGGGCATGGTGCTGGAGCCAGTCAGGGAAACCTGAGGTAGCCTTCGAGAGGTCCGAAACCTACGAGCTTTTGCTCCGGCGGGTTATCATCTAGCTAAAGTGCCACTGGGGCCTAGAATCAGACTAAGGTCAACAAAGTCGTGGGAATGAGACACAGACCACAAGATTGAGGACAAGATCCAAGATAGTGGATGGGGGACAGGTCAAGGGGTAGTACTGCACACTAAGAGGAAGGAAACAATGGAAGGCTATGTCAAGATCCAAGATAGTGGATGGGGGACAGGTCAAGAGGTAGTACTGCACACTAAGAGGAAGGAAACAATGGAAGGCTATGTCTGTCATAACAGTGTGAAAAATAAAGTGAACTTTCTGGTTGGCTTAATGAGCTCAACCAGAAAGTTGCATGTGTTACTCACTGCCTGCGATGAGGACCTGCAGTGTGGTGACGGATAGCATCTGTCACAACCGTCTCTCTGCATGTAGAGACTTGTGACAGGATCTGGGCCAGAGTCTCTCTTTGCCATCTGAGACTCCTCATATTAAATGTATTTCCCTTTCCTTTGGTGCTGAAAGGGTTAATGTCAGTTTTACTTTCCAGCAGCTTCTGACTCCTGGCATAAAGTGCTTTCAGTTGGTGACCACTTTATTCCCCTATATATGGTCACATCTCCCAGTAGAGGGTGACGGTTATTCTGATTCATTCTTCAGCTAGGCCTCAAGGTAGAATGAGCTGCTGGAGCCCTTGTTGTGTGAAGCAGGGTACGCTACAGTCCTAATGTCTGACTCCAGCCGTGAAATTGGACTTTATCCTTTGTTGTTTTCCCTGTCTGTCGTACCTTCCACTCTTGTTGTATTAGTGTAGCAGTAGGACTAGCAATCCTCACCTGCTAGATCACTAGTCAGGGTTATTACAGGATCTCTCAGGGCTTCAGTTATCCTCCTCGGTGACAGGTGTGGAACCTGTATAGGAACTGGCTAGGCGTTTGGGGTGCATCTGCAGATCAGTGCAGGAGGTGTCCCATCATTCCTTTCCCTAGCACCAGGGCCCACTGTTGTTAAGGTGTTCCCAGTGTACTACTTGTTTGTTGTGGTGAAACTCCTGCTTGTTATGTGTCTTGTCCCCCGCTGAACCTACCCCAAGTCCATATGTGACACTGGCCTTAAGAAACCCGAAGTTCCATGAGTACCCAGAGTCTCCTTAGCGAAGGAGTGCAGTGCCGTGTGGCATCTTCCTTCACATATGACATATACTACTGTAGTGTATACTGTAAAATGTGTTGAGATTGTATAATGTGAACAAAGCTCAACCTTTGGTGTTTCCCTTTAATAAAAAGTAAGTAGAACATTAAAACTATTTTTTTTTCTGAGAAATGACCTTCTGGGAAATGTATCTCATCTTCTCAATTTGCTGACATTTCTGATTAAATGCATGATAGCAGATAGTTATTTGCACAAAATGAATTGCAAGAAGTTTGTTTTGCCCAAAATAATTATTTCACTGAATATTTTCTCTCTGCTGTTAATGCCCAGGTGACGTGAACTGAGCAGTGAAATCTTTGATGTAAAATTGAGGTATTAATGTAACTTTGATATTACAGTGGATTTACTGCCTGATGTTTTAGTTACTTTCATTTCTGCAGTAATTTGAAGTCACAAAATCAATCCATTAATGTTGCCTTTTACTCCCAAAATGCAGCCGGATTCCTGATAGAATTCAATGTTAATTCGAGTAACTTTTAAATCAACAGAAACTGAGGAAAATATAGAGATAATTAACTTTTCTGTCTGGAGATTACACGAATAACACTACTGCTGTAACTAAACCAGAGTGAGGATTTTAATACACATTTGATCTAAGAACTTCACATTTATTTATGTGCACCAAAAATGTAAGTCATATGTTCAATGTTTGTAGATTTCTCTTGTATAATGTTCTGTTTATGTTTCTATTGCAACCTTAGATGTGGCATTCATCAGACCTAGATTAAATAGATGCTGTTATATGCTTGCACGAGATATGTTAGTTATCTCTTAAGGCTGCTTTACACGCAGTGACATCACTAGCAATGTCGCTGGTGAAAGCACCCGCCCCCGTCGTTTGTGCATCACGGGCAAATCGCTGCCCGTGGCACACAATATCGCTAGGACGTGTAACACGTACTTACCTTCCTGGCAATGTCCCTGTGGGCGGCGAACAACCTCTTTTTAAGGGGGAGGTTCATGCGCCGTCACAGCAACGTCACACAGCGGCCCGCCAATAGAAGCGGAGGGGCGGAGACCAGCCTCATTACCGACACGCCCACCTCATTGCCGGAGGACGCAGGAATGCTGCTGTTGGTCATTCCCGGGGTGTCACACATAGCGATATGTGCTGCCTCAGGAATGACAAACAACCTGCGTCCAGCAAAAGCAACGATTTTTTGTAAATGAACGACGTGTCAACGATCAACGATTAGGTGAGTATTTTTGATCGTTAACACTCACTCATAGGTGTCACACGCAACGACGTCGCTAACGACGCTGGATGTGCGTCACGAATTCCGTGACACTGACAACATATCATTAGAGATATCGTTGCGTGTAAAGCCCCCTTTAATCACAGCCTATATTTAACATATCTGTCACGCATAGGTTATAATGGCATCCATTTGACAAATACATATGGAGCCATTGAAAACTTTGGTGTATCCATTTAATGGATGTCTGTGATGGATGCTATAGTTAAATGACTGTGGACAAAAGGAGTGCAAAATAGGGTCTTATCTGCAAAAAAATAGAGGATGGTGAAAAGAGAGAAGCCTCTCATGACCTTGATATGAGCCTGAGCCAATCGCTGCAGACACCACGAACCAAGAGCTGAGTAAATACATTGGAACCAGAAAACAACGTGGTTTCCCAACCTGTGCTGCTGGAGAAGATTCAAAAATGAAATACTTTGAGGATGATATGAAAGGTGGTTTATTTTCTATGCATTTCGGAGTGATCCTCACTTCTTCCTCAGGAAAGCCAATAAGTTGTTTGGTGGTTTTCCTGATGAAGGATTGAGGATCACTCTGAAATGCACAGAAAATAAACCACCTCATATCATCTTTAACATGTCGAAATTTTTTAATCTTCTCTAGCAGCGCAAGTTGTGAAACGAGGTTGTTTTCTGATTCCATTGTATGAGTGCTGTAGTGGCATATGTCATCTGTAACTATATCAGAAAACTATAATAACACCAAAAAGGAAATATGCAAGCCAAAATAAGGAAAAATATACAAATATCCTTTATTAAACAGAATTAAAATAATAATAATAAAAAATGAAACAACCCAAGAGACGGATGGCATGCATTGGGGAATTCCGGCAACATACTAATACAAATAAATGGAATCCAACATCATACAAGTGTATGAATATCCAGATCAACTTGAATAAAGTTACAAAGATACACAAAGTCCCAAAGCCTGGACTGACACTGAACAGAGCAGCGTGTGTTTACCCTTTGCTGACAGGTGCAGGCAATCTGCTGAACCCCATTTGTGATAGGGATTGGGGATTGAAATTCTTCCCCATGAATGAGGAATTCCCAGTAAGTGTGAGTTATAAGCTTGCACTGATTAAGTCTCTGCTCTTTGTACACACCGCCCGTCGCTACTACCGATTGGATGGTATAGTGAGGTTGTTGGATTGGACCCACCGGGATCCGCCAAGACCCTGGCGGAAAGCCGAGAAGATGATTGAACTTGACTATCTAAAGGAAGTAAAAGTTGTAACAAGTGACTCCTGGTTGAAGCACTGAGGTTGCGAAATGCACGTCGAGTGTATCGGGAAACCACTCCTTATCCTTGTTTGGACCCGGCTTATCGGTATTCCACTTTCTATTGGTACTTAATTGCTTTACTTGTGATACATGATGCTCCAATGCTGCTTTTATACTTAATTTCTCACTTGTGAGTATTTGTTTATTTAATTACCTATACACATAGTCTTTATGCAGCTTCGGGACTTTGTGTATCTTTGTAACTTTATTCAAGTTGATCTCGATATTCACACACTTGTGTGATGCTGGATTCCATTTATTTTTATTAGGGTGTTATCAGATTTCCCCAATTCATACCATCCGTCTTCTGGGTTGTTCCATTTTTATTATATTTTAATTTTATTTTATTTGTATATTTATCTTTATTTTGACTTGCAGAATTCCTTTTTGTTGTTGAAATGGTTAATTTATATGCTTTGAGCCCCCATTAGTGATTTGTGATATTGGTGGTATACTGTATATCAGAAAACTGACCAGCAGCTTCCACAAATGTGAATAGGCGCCAACTGAAAAAACAACATAACTACAAAAGCATATCCAGTGGCACGCAATAATATTAAGATACATTGGCATTGCATTACTGCTATAAGAATATTGGAAAAAAAAAAAAAATACATAACTAATGTGCAAAATCAGTAAAAAAAACAGGCATTGCATTACTGCTTTGGAAAAATTCACAAAAATAGATTCTTAACTTATGTATTGGCTAATCCATGTGAGCCTGATAACCTTGACATGGTGATCTCATTATTTCGGGGACCTAACCTGAAATGTCTCTATGTAGGATTAAAAATCTGTGCCTGTGTAGATAGGTTCCTGGATAAATAAGATGGTGGACACACCCTGGCTATAGGGTTTTCTGATATAGTTTTCTGACATAGTTGCAGTGCATTTGTTCTGACCAAGCACTCCGCCCTATAGCCAGGGTGTACCCACCATCTTATTTAGCCAGGAACCTATCTGCCCAGACACGCAGATTTTTAATTGCACATAGAGGCATTTCAGGTTAGGTCCCCAATATAATGAGATCACCTTGTCGAGGTGATCGGGCTCACATGGATTGGCCAATACATAAGTTAAGAATCTCTATTTGTGAATATTAACAAAGCAATAATGAAATGCCTATACCTTTTTTACTAATTTTTCATATTAGCTATATATTTTTCTCCTTTTCCAATATTCTTATAGTAGTAATACAATGCCAGTGTATTCTTATATTATTGAGTGCCACTGGATATGTTTTGTAGATCCGTCACCTGTAGACAACCTATCAGGGGAAAAATAAATGATCGGTAATGTGGCGCCCTGGACAAGCCAGGACGTCACAGGTACTGCAACAACACACCCTACACCCCGGTTAGGAACACCGAAGTCAAACACAAATCCTTGTTGCCTTCCTCCAGGGACTGATGTCCACACCAGGTGGGGCGGAGCCAGGCGGTTGGCTCCACCCACCGATGAGTTCACAGTCCTGGAGGTGGGAAAAGGAAGGGAGAAGGGTTTGAGGAGTAGTAGAGTGAGGAAGTAGTAGTGGAGGAACCGACTGACAGTGTCCGAGAACGTGGCACGGGCACCTGACAGCAAGGTTGGCAGACGGTGGTGACCGTCTGCAGGAGAGGCCGATTGACGCACAACCGTGAGGACCGGGGACGGGCGGTGGCCCGCCGGTACCGAACCGGGGAGCGAAGAGAAGCCAGCACCATCCGGCAGGGCCTACGGACCCCGACCAGGCTAGGAGTCGCCGTAAAACAGGTCAAATCCGTCAGCGACGGGAACCTCCGGGGTTTCCCAGCAGTAAAGACCCGACTGAAGGCAACCGTCCAAACCGTGAGGGAGATAAAGCTACCGCCAGAGCTAGAGCTCCAAGGGCCAGAGCTTGCGGGCAAAGGAAGGGCTCCCTTAGCCAACAAACCGCTGGGGAGCGGGCTATCAGTGGGAAGCCATTGGGGCCGAGAACAGAACACCGGTGCAGGGAAAGACAGTTACCGCCAACCTACCGGGAGTGACCGCCGCAGCCGTCTGTGGGACTCGTCCATCCAGCCGTTTGTTTTACCGGAGACTCTGTGTGCATTACTGGCTGAGTAAGTACCACCGTGCCGTCTGGCACTGCGCTGCCCCGCGACCCTGCACCCGGCCAGGCCCCACATCCCACCTTCCGACCTCCACCACCGGGCCCCGGGACCACCAAAAACCCCCTTACCCACGGGAGGGGAGAAAACATCTCAGCTGCTCCCTTTCAACGCTCCCGGGATCCCCGTACAGAGCAGCGGTGGTGCCCCAACCTCACCATAAACCGTGGGTGGCGTCACGGACAATATCCCTACACCAAACCACCCCTTTTCACTCACGGGCGAGGAGCGCCGCTCAAGTCCCTGGGATCCGGCCCACCGCTCGAGCCACCGACCAAGTGAGCAGCAGCCGGACCCGAGCAGTGGGTGAGCACAGTGCCCTCCCCGCCCGCGACAACTTGGCATCACGAACAGGATCCTACCGCTCTGCCGTCTGGTAGAGGTGCGCTTTGTGTCCCGCCGGAGGTGTCCGGCCGAAAAATTTCGGAAGCCGCCATATTGGGCGTGAAAAGTCCCCGCTTGAGCGTCTTCCCGAGCAGTGGAGGCGCGAAAGCCTAAGCTCCGCCCCTGAAGAGGGGGTGCCGGAAAGACACCAAGGGGGAATGGGATGGGAGATGTCGGCTCCCGAGTTTGATGCTAACCCCGCGCTGACCGATGGAGCGGCGGCACCCGTGGGGGCAGAGGATGGTGAGATGGCTGTAGCCCCTACTCCGGTCGCAGGAGCAGCGGGCCCCGAGAATACGGCAGTAGTCCACCGCGCGACAGCTGACAGCAGCCCGCCTGCCGCGGGAAGGATGTCTGCCCCGGCAATCCGCCCGACCGTGACAGGAGTGGCTGCCAGCGCGGAAGCCCCAGGGGGCGCCAGCTCGGGACATGAGACGACAGATGGAAGTAGCTCAGGGGAAGATACGGAGTCCCTGTCGGAAGATGAGACCCCGCTCGTCATTCGCGCTTTCGGAGACACGTGGGTGGTATGCTGCAGGTACTGCCGGCAACTGGGGCACTTTGCAGGTCAGTGCCCTGCAAATGGCCGGCCTTGAAGTAAGAAAAGTTAGAGCATGGTAGCGGTCCTCGGTTACCTTGCTGTCGGTCCCCATTGGGACTCTGCTGACGTTCCAGACGGCCCTCAGGGCTGAGGAGTCCGGTGGAAGGAGCAGTCGTACCTTCATCATCGGCAGCTGAAAATGGAGTCCTGTGGGACAGTGTCACCCCTGTGTGAGGGTGGCATTGGGGGGCTCGTGCTGTTCGATGGTGGACTGTGGGAAAGCTGCAGGAGGAAGCTGTACCAGAGCCAAGTGTTATGAATGGCCCCTGGGACCCAGATGACAGTCCCCGTCGGGACTCTACGGCAAGTCTCCGTTGGGACCCCCAGCACCGTTGTGATGTTCCAGTACGTTGTTAAATGTTGTTGAATGATAAGATTGAATCAACCGAAGAAGTTTATCAGATTAACACCGTGATTGAACCGGCCGTTGCCGGCAACTAGTCCCCGTAGGGACTTTCTGCAACCGTTGCATAAGGAACTACTTACGGACAAGCCCGAGAACTTGCAGGGCAACCACAAACTTTGTGGAGGGTAAATAAAATTGTTGGCTTGATACCGTAACCGCCTCCGGAGAGGCTGATTTGGGAGGATGGGCCTGGAGGAAATGGATGGCCCAGGCCCGCCACTACCGCAACCGGTGGCAATCCTCCGGGGGTCAGGGGTCCCCCATGGACGTGGGTCCCCTGAAAGAGACCGTACCCGCTCGGGCAATTTGGTTCTGGACTGGGGCAAGGGGTGCTGCCCATTTTCTTAGGGGCAGCATCAGGGCCAGGTTGTTTGGGCAGGGGGAGACCGGAAGCCATACCGTTTAATAAAAGATAGCCGTTTAGTAGCGTTAAAAGTAAAGTGCCTCCCGTTATGGGAAGTTTATAAAGAATGCTTATGTTTATATGTGTTTTACCGTTTTCTATTTTTCTAGTTGTGAAAATAAAACCGGTGATGGACGAGCAGCCCGCGGATGGTCTGCATTTAACAAAGGGGGAATGTGGCGCCCTGGACAAGCCAGGACGTCACAGGTACTGCAACAACACACCCTACACCCCGGTTAGGAACACGGAATTCAAAACACAAATCCTTGTTGTCTTTCTCCAGGGACTGATGTACACACCAGGTGGGGCAGAGCCAGGCAGTTGGCTCCACCCACCGAGGAGTTCACAGTCCTGTAGGCGGGAAAAGGAAGGGAGAAGGGTTTGAGGAGTAGTAGAGTGAGGAAGTAGTAGTGGAGGAACCGACTGACCGTGTCCGGGTACGTGGCCCGGGCACCTGACAGCAAGGTTGGCAGACGGTGGTGACCGTCTGCAGGAGACGCCGATTGACGCACAACCATGAGGATCGGGGACGGGCAGTGGCCTGCCGGTACCGAACCGGGGAACGAAGAGAAGCCAGCACCATCCGGCAGGGCCTACGGACCCCGACCAGGCTTGGAGTCGCCGTAAAACAGGTCAAATCCGTCAGCGACAGGAACCTCCGGGGTTTCCCAGCAGTAAAGACCCGACTGAAGGCAACCGTCCAAACCGTGAGGGAGATAAAGCTACCGCCAGAGCTAGAGCTCCAAGGGCCAGAGCCTGTGGGCAAAAGAAGGCCTCCCTTAGCCAACAAACCGCTGGGGAGTGAGCTATCAGTGGGAAGCCATTGGGGCCGAGAACAGAACAACAGTGCAGGGTAAGATAGTTACCGCCAACCTACCGAGAGTGACTGCCGCAGCCATCTGTGGGACTCGTCCATCCAGCCGTTTGTTTTACCGGAGACTCCGTGTGCATTACTGGCTGAGTAAGTACCACCGTGCCATCTGGCACCACGCTGCCCCGCGACCTGCACCCGGCCAGGCCCCACATCCCACCTTCCGACCTCCACCACCGGGCCCCGGGACCACCAAAAACCCCCCTACCCACGGAGGGGAGAAAACATCTCAGCTGCTCCCTGTCAACGCTCCTGGGATGCCCGTACAGAGCAGCGGTGGTGCCCCAACCTCACCACAAACCTTGGGTGGCGTCACGGACAATATCCCTACACCAAACCACCCCTTTTCACTCACAGGCGAGGAACGCCGCTCGAGTCCCCGGGATCCGGCCCACCGCTCGAGCCACCGACCGAGCGAGCAGCAGGAGGACCCGAGCAGTGGGTGAGCGCAGCGCCCTCCCCGCCCGCGACAGTAACATTCAGTATAAGGAATTGAATTGCGTAGTCTTTCATGCAATTCTATGCTTTTTCATACTATACACACGTATACTGGCCAGAAGGCAGCCAAAAGTACACTCTTTTGGTCTTTGTCCGCTAGAGTTGGGCAAATTAATAAGAATAGAATTTAATTGTGCTTGGAATTTGTAAAAATGCACTCCATGTGAATTCAGCAAAACGCCAGGCAACTGCATCCGCCAATTTGCTGAACAGTAAATTTCACTGCACATGCTCCAGACACTACATGTGACCAGAAGCTCCACTACATGTGGCCAGAGATTTACATTAGGCACAGCGAACAGAACAGCGGGCAGGAAGTAGCAGGAGTGGTAGGAGGGGATGGACAGGTGTGCGGTAAGGAGAGTAAGGATTTTTTTTCCATTTTATCCATTTTATGTTTATTATGCTATAGTGTTTGGAGACATTCTACTGCATAATATTCATGGAAAATAACTCTCTGCTAATCAAATTTCCTGTGAAATTATGTGTCAAATAGTAGTTGAATGTTGCAGCATGAGGGGCTTGCAGTTGCATCTTTTCATTTTACAGTTTACAGAACTTTTTTGCTTCAAGCACTGAGGTTGGTTTGTATAATATAATAAGTTTGGGTTTTTTTACAACTGACGTTAGTGATGATCTTTGTGTTTTTATTTATCATCATATTTGAATCCACATGGGAAATAAATGCTGAAGATCAGAAAAGAACGGGCGCTACATTTACACCAAGGGTTTAAGACATTTTTCAATGACTATTACTTTTCAGTTACACTGAATAAATGACACTTTTAGCACCATCTACATATTTTATTTACATAATTGAAGATGATATATAAAAGGATGAAGCTTGCACTTACAGTACAATTCAACAAGTTACATTGACATAATGCATATAATTTAGGTTAGGGTAAGGTCTGTCATAACAGTTTTCTCTTCCAAAACAGTCTGTAGCAGAATTACACTTCTGACCTAGATTTGAGGTCATGGATGGCTAGTCTTCTATTTAAATTGAACAAAAAAATTTTGTGATTGCTTTCTCCTTGCATGTTCATTTAATCTCCTGGTTACTGAATAGTCGATGATGTTATAAGCTTTACTGAAGTTAGGAAAATACTTGTCAAAACTACCCAAATCATCATCACAAGAATCCCAAACAAGGAGGTTTTCCATTGTCAAATACAGGTCTTAAGACCTTGGTTAAGATTTGTCAAAATGTGCATAAATTCCAGTGTAAAGTAACATGAATTGTAATGTCCTCTACTAATTTAAACATAGTAACAGAAACCTTTGACCAATGCATAGGAAAACTTATGCATTCATTGTGGTTTCACCATTAACATAAAGATATTGAATAGAATCTTTTGGAAGCCTAAGAACAATGAGAAAGTATTAAATATTGTGAAAGTTTTAATTAGTGCTGTATTGGTAAAAGTAGTTTATCAAAGCCAAATGCAGAAGAAACACCGGGCACTGCTGGAAATCCTCAGCCGTCGCTATTTTTGTACCTTTTGGGATAGACAAAGTCTATACGGTTGCACAATCCTTATAAGTTAAGTCCATCTGTAGAATCCATCCGGAAGAAAGAAAGGCATCAATAACCGTACTTCAGTGTTCAAAATTTAATCTTGAACGCAGTTCAGATACATCAGGAGTGGGGGGAGGTGGAGAGAGGCAGTGGGATGAGGACGACGGCATGCCGTTTCGCACAAATGTGCTTCGGAAGATTAAATTGTGAACACTGAAGTACGGTGGTTGCTGCCTTTCTTTCTTCTAGATGGATTAAAAGTATTTTATATATACTCACTCAATTAAGAAAAATTCAAACCATATTTCAAAATTCAAACTACACTGCATTCGGCATTTGGCCATTGGTTTCGCCGCATTCACTTCCTCCAGGGCGTGCTGAGGTTTGGAAAATACCCAGAAATCAATTACTTAAATTGCAAATTTCTTAATGCGTATTACACCAAAGTTTTACAACAACACACAAAGCCATTAAATATTCCACCAATTCTCTAAGACATTTCAGGAAAAAGAAAAGAACATAGATTTATTTTAAGCCTTCCAAAAATATTGATGTTTTCACATCAACAGCTGAGCCTTATATTAGGCTAATACATTACATTCTGCAGAGACCAATTCACAGCATTCATATTATTATCACAAAAGGCAGAATTACAATGAAACTCAATTGCTTTTTTTTAGGATTGCACATGCTGTGTCCAAAGATGTTCACAGAGTACTTCCTCCCCTTTTGTTGACAATGACCCACCTCTGTACAACTCACAGAGCTTGCCTAATTTTTACATGGGACATTCTGCTCAGGGAGCCTTCCACATTTGCTAATGCCTGGCCATTTTTACGAAAATATAAAGGCCTGCTGAAGTTTTGTGAACTAATGCACCATACACTTTTAGTTATTTTGTCCCTAGCATTTTTTTCTGACCTGTCCAAAATGGCTTATATTATTTTTTGCTGTCTGGAGATGTTCTATCTAAGAGGCAGGATGGCGCTATGATACATTCGCTTACATCCTTTCTCTAAAGCATTTGATGAACCAGGTTGTGTCAACTCCGCCCCTGATTCCATATTGCGGCTCAGACAAGGGACTACCTCTTTGGTACGTTATGCTTTCCATATCCTGTCTCCTGAGTCCTCCTGGAACAATGATGTTCTCCTGTCTTTCTCCGATGCTGACTTATCTCGTCAGGACAAAGATGAACTCACTGTAGGAATTTAATTTCCTCACTTGATGACTTGATTTAGCTTGCCACCCTTGATTTACCTTGTCAGTGGACTTAGAATGTTAAATAACGGTCTAAAGAAAAAACGCTTGATTCCCATATGTCACATCCCGGAATGCTTTTAAAATCTACTCCCAGAATGACTGAACTGAATCCATGGAGATCAGCTGGAACAAAATATTTACAGCTAAAAGTTCTAGCGCCTTACTGACAAATGAACTGTTTCAATGTTAAGACCAAACGGGGAGAACTTCAGACCCCTGGTGAGAAAGGAGGAATTAAACCTTACATCCACTTAAGATAAATTACTCATGCCTATGTCTGTTTTTTACCGATCCTGTGTAGACAGAACAAGCACCTCATGATGCCGCTGCAGCAGTGTTTTATGGATTTCTCTCTGGCTAAAAAGTTGAAAATGTCTTTAATTTCTTTGGAGATACCCCTGAACCTAAGGTCCGTAAATGGTTGGTTAACCAGATCACCCAGTGGAGATGATCCTTTTTTCATAACTGCATGAAATCTCAAGCACCTTCTCTGCATCTACTGCCTCTAAATTTTCTGAAATCAGAACTTTGCAGATGTCTTCTCTAGGCATGTAGACAAAGAGAACAACCAATTCTCAATCTGCAGGCCATTCACTGGCTCTCAACAGGTCCTCTTGTACAGTCAAAACAGTTTCTACTTCTGATTCAATCACGTAGTTTGAAATCAACCAATTTCTGAAGTGTGAAATGACTTGTGGTCCTGAGAAGAGATGCCCAGTGCCTAAAGATGGACAGATACACCTATCATGTACAGTGCCTACAAGTAGTATTCAACCCCCTGCAGATTTAGCAGGTTTACACATTCGGAATTAACTTGGCATTGTGACATTTGGACTGTAGATCAGCCTGGAAGTGTGAAATGCACTGCAGCAAAAAAGAATGTTATTTCTCTTTTTTTTTTTTTTTAAATTGTGAAAAGTTTATTCAGAGGGTCATTTATTATTCAACCAACCCCTCAAACCACCAGAATTCTGTTTGGTTCCCCTAAAGTATTAACAAGTATTTCAGGCACAAAGAACAATGAGCTTCACATGTTTGGATTAATTATCTCTTTTTCCAGCCTTTTCTGACTAATTAAGACCCTCCCCAAACTTGTGAACAGCACTCATACTTGGTCAACATGGGAAAGACAAAGGAGCATTCCAAGGCCATCAGAGACAAGATCGTGGAGGGTCACAAGGCTGGCAAGGGGTACAAAACCCTTTCCAAGGAGTTGGGCCTACCTGTCTCCACTGTTGGGAGCATCATCCGGAAGTGGAAGGCTTATGAAACTACTGTTAGCCTTCCACGGCCTGGACAGCCTTTGAAAGTTTCCACCCGTGCCGAGGCCAGGCTTGTCCGAAGAGTCAAGGCTAACCCAAGGACAACAAGGAAGGAGCTCCGGGAAGATCTCATGGCAGTGGGGACATTGGTTTCAGTCAATACCATAAGTAACGTACTCCACCGCAATGGTCTCCGTTCCAGACGAGCCCGTAAGGTACCTTTACTTTCAAAGCGTCATGTCAAGGCTCGTCTACAGTTTGCTCATGATCACTTGGAGGACTCTGAGACAGACTGGTTCAAGGTTCTCTGGTCTGATGAGACCAAGATCGAGATCTTTGGTGCCAACCACACACGTGACGTTTGGAGACTGGATGGCACTGCGTACGACCCCAAGAATACCATCCCTACAGTCAAGCATGGTGGTAGCAGCATCATGCTGTGGGGCTGTTTCTCAGCCAAGGGGCCTGGCCATCTGGTCCGCATCCATGGGAAGATGGATAGCACGGCCTACCTGGAGATTTTGGCCAAGAACCTCCGCTCCTCCATCAAGGATCTTAAGATGGGTCGTCATTTCATCTTCCAACAAGACAACGACCCAAAGCACACAGCCAAGAAAACCAAGGCCTGGTTCAAGAGGCAAAAAATCAAGGTGTTGCAGTGGCCTAGTCAGTCTCCTGACCTTAACCCAATTGAAAACTTGTGGAAGGAGCTCAAGATTAAAGTCCACATGAGACACCCAAAGAACCTAGATAACTTGGAGAAGATCTGCATGGAGGAGTGGGCCAAGATAACTCCAGAGACCTGTGCCGGCCTGATCAGGTCTTATAAAAGACGATTATTAGCTGTAATTGCAAACAAGGGTTATTCCACAAAATATTAAACCTAGGGGTTGAATAATAATTGACCCACACTTTTATGTTGAAAATTTATTAAAATTTAACTGAGCAACATAACTTGTTGGTTTGTAAGATTTATGCATCTGTTAATAAATCCTGCTCTTGTTTGAAGTTTGCAGGCTCTAACTTATTTGCATCTTATCAAACCTGCTAAATCTGCAGGGGGTTGAAGACTACTTGTAGGCACTGTATAAGAGATATCATAATAGGCATCCTCTTTCTGCCATAAGTGACTAATCTGAGTGTGGACCTAAAAAGAGGAAGTACTGTTACACACCTCACCTAGTGAGCCTTACAAATAGTTGAAATATTTCCATTAATGAAAAGATTAACTTTTTTAGTATTCTGCTTCAATTTATTTTTTTTAATTATTCGGTGCATAATCAGCAGTGAACTTAGGTAACCATGCTTACCTTAAATTTTCTTTCTTCACTGACCATTGGACATAAGTGGATCGATCAAGGTAGAGTTCCAGTAAAATTTCCTGAAATTCTCAGTTCCACACAAATTTGAATACTTTAAAATGAAATTCATGATTCCCCCAGCACCATTTTCTACACTAGTAAAGCATCAGAAAGCATCCTAAAATAGTTTTGCGTAGCTTCACCATGATGCATAGGAGCTGTGATTTTATATCCCAATTAATCAAGTGAATTATCATACTTTGGGGAGTGGTAGTCAGTACATAACTGTGTCATTGGAGTTCTGTGGTTCTCAGCAGAGCATAGTCGGGCACAGGTCTGATAGTATGTATGACAAAGTTGGGTTCTATTTTCAGAATAACCAGATAAATGAGGACACATCATATTGAAATCAAAGCTGTTAATCTTGTGGTCACTGTGTCTCTCACCCATATCCTCTTTTTATCAGTATTGAGATCCATGTGAATTTATTCTCTATTAATCTAATTTTTTTTAAACAATTGGTAAAACTGGCAACTTCAAGTTTCAAATAATCTGCTCATCTCTACTGCCAATCTTTTTTAAAAAAGCAAATAGCAACCAAATTATTAAACCTAGTACCGATTAAAGTTTTTTGGGCTAGCAGCATTATAGGTAAGATTTCCAGGACCATTCGTTTTTCAAATGCCTGACTGTTCACCAGGGCTAAATAAAATGACAATACAAGATTACATTTTATGTGAGGGAAACATTGAAGTTGGTCATGGCAATACACATATAACTTTTCATACTTTTAACACAAATTATAATAAATTAACATTAAACATAAATGTTTATACATGGCAATAGGAGGAAAAATATCTGTATACCTTAAGACAACACTGAAAAAATATTGAAATACAAATTGTGTGAATGTTCCCACTATTCAAGTCAGAATCTATAAAACAACAAATGTTCCAAGGCTGATGAATAAATAAGTACAACCTTGAAGTCCTCTAAGGCGGGCTTTGCACACTACGATATCGCAAGTGCGATGTCGGTGGGGTCAAATTGAAAATGACACACTTCCGGCATCGCATGCGACATCGCAGTGTGTAAAGGCTCGATGATACGATTAACGAGCGCAAAAGCGTCGTAATCGTATCATCGGTGCAGCGTCGGCGTAATCCATAATTACGCTGACGCGACAGTCCGATGTTGTTCCTCGCTCCTGTGGCAGCACACATCGCTGTGTGTGAAGCCGCAGGAGTGAGGAACATCTCCTACCGGCGTCGCTGCGGCTTCCGTAGGATATGCGGAAGGAAGGAGGTGGGCGGGATGTTTACATCCCACTCATCTCCGCCCCTCCGCTCCGATTTGCCGCCTGCCGTGTGACGTCGCAGTGACGCCGCACGACCCGCCCCCTTAACAAGGAGGCAGGTCGCCGGCCAGAGCGACGGTCGCAGGGCAGGTGAGTCCATGTGAAGCTGCCGTAGCGATAATGTTCGCTGCGGCAGCTATCACAAGGATATCGCTGCTGCGACGGGGGCGGGGACTATCGCGCTCGGCATCGCAGCATCGGCCTGCGATGTCGCAGCGTGCAAAGTACCCCTTAGACTTGTAAACTATGTTGTTATTGCTAACCAGTGTTTTGATTACCATGATCATGAAGACTTTTTGACCCTAGGAGATACAAGACATATTAAGATCCCCAAGGATGATTAGTTAAAATGCATGTATTTTGACAAACAGAACTCAAAATGAGTGATGTCTGTGTATGTGTATCTAGCTATAATTAACTGGTGTAGAGCATTTTCCTTAGCTATATTAGATTTACTTTGTTTGGTGTGTGTATATATATAGATTTTATTAATTTCTCTTATTCGTTTATGGGATGGGATAATTATTTTCTATTTTTGTGTAAATCATCAAATCATAAAATGTATTATGTATTAAAGATATTATGTTCTGTATTTATTTTAGTCACTCACTATAAATCTATTTGGAATTCTGAAAAACTATGTGGATGTGCTTTGCATATAAAGTATCACATTGGGCTGTAATTTTGGTTCCTAAAGGGTTTTTCCGGCAGACAAAAAGTGATTTCAAAATACAACTGTGGATAACTTTATTGGAACAACTGATTGTATATTATAAAAAAGACAGTTTCTCCAAAATTATAACTGTTCTTGAATTTTGTGACCTCTCTAAAGTTTTCCATACTTCGGCATACATTTAAGCTAAAATACTTCCGACTTTCACAAAAGTCCTAAAAGCAAATAAAAAGACAAATAAAAAGAATTGATCAAAATTAACAGACTTTGTCATTTTTAAATAAGGAAAATAATCCAATATCACATATCCGTGAGTAACAAAAGTATGTGAAGTTTTAAGATAAGCAGAAAATTTGAAGATGAAATTAAAGTCTGGTGTTTGGAATAAAAGGGCGATTTGTTTTATTTAAACTTCCATAACCTTCCACAAAATCCATAAACTTACCAAAATCAGGATTTGGTATATCCCTGGTTGGACCAGGGATATATCAAAGCCTGATTTTCACAACACATGTTTATGGAAGTGTATCAGTACACTAAAAAGGAGATTTCTGAAGAACTCAGAAGAGTTGTTGATACTCATCAGGATGGAAAAGGTAACAAAACTATCTGTAAACAGTTTGGAGTTTAGATACCATCAATCCACAGTCAGAACGATTGTGTACACATGGAGGAAATTGAAGACTATTATTACTTTCCCCAGGAGTTGTCAACTACCAAAAATTGCACCAACAGCAAGGTGTATAATAATTTGCAAGGTCACAAAGGAACGAAAAGTAACCTCTAAGAAACTAAAGGCATCTCTCCCTGTAGCAAATGTTAAGCATGCATTCATCAGGAAGATCCTAAACAACAATGGTGTGCATGTCAGGATTGTAAGGAGAAAGCTCTTCTCTGCTCTCCAAACGGAATATTGCTGCTTGTCTGCGTTTGATAAAGATCAACTGGACAAGTCAGAAGGCTAGTGGAACAATGTTTTGTGGATAGATGACAACAAAATTGAGCTTTTTGGTTTAAACGATAAGTAATATGTTTGTATACTTTATTAAATTTTAAGGGCTTTACAATAACAGGGGAGGGGGTAATTGAAGTATTTAAAATGCATTCTTAAAAATATTGTTCAAATAACAAAGAAAGGGAAGAGGAAGGGAAGAAAGGGTAGGCTAAAAGTGGATGGGAAGGGGTATTGGAGGGGAAGTGGGAATGGAAGGAGTTAGGGAATATAAAGGGGGAGGAGACAAGGAAGGAGGAAGACGTTTAGGCAATTTGTTAAGTTTCAAAGTCAAGCAAGATTATAAACTCTTATATTCATTTAGCACAGTATATAAACACATTCGGAAATAACATATTACATTTATATTATTTAGATAATGTCAAGGAACTAATTCAAAACAAGGTTTGGCATGTATTTCTGGGACCAAAGAGACCATCTTATTTTATATCTTTGATAGTTTTTTTCTTTTAACGCAATATTATACTCATATAAATTATGAGCTGAAACCCTGTCCGTAACTTCTGAAATAGATGGGATTCTTTCTTCTCTCCAGTTGGCTGCTAATAAATTCTTAATAACTAAGAAAATGTGACAGACAATGTATCTATACTTTTTCTCATATTCTTCTAACCCTATGGAAAGAATAACCAATTCTGGAGTAAGATTTATATCTTTTGTAGTCAATTGCTTTAAGAGGTCTCTGACTTTCTTCCATAAGGGTTTAAGTAAAGGACATCCCCAGAAAATGTGGATAAAGGATCCATTTTTCCCGCAACCTCTCCAACATAGTGGTGAGTTTTCAGCAGAAAACTTGCACAACTTTAGAGGGGTATAGTACCATCTGGAATACACTTTATAATATGTCTCCTGAAGAGAAGCACAGGTTGCAGTTGCATAAGTTGTTTCCAGAGCTTGTTTCCATGTACTTATAGGGAATTCCTTGTGCAAATCTTTCTCCCAATTATTTAGGTTTAGCTTTTTCTCAAATTCATAATCTTCATTTAGCAAGGAATATATATTACTGGTTTTCCAAATAATTTGGTTTAATGGATTATTCAATAAATTTATTAGGTGTTTAGGAAGCTGAAATCTAGGTTTTTTGTTTGTAAGAAAATTTTCTATACGGTACCAAATTTTTTTCTCTTTATTTGGGATGTTGAATTTAGTTTGTATGTTTTTGAAGGGCAAGATTTTGTTATTTTCTATTAGGTCGAGAAAATTGTTTATGTTGTATTGTTTCCATTTTATTATGTTCATTTTGGGAGTCAGAATTTGTATTGTTTCAATTGGGCAACATTTAATATCCTCCAAAGGTACATTATCTTTCATCAATGTTTTTAATAGGGATTTCCATGCCTATAGCTCTGCTTTACTTGGTTGAAATTTAGTTAATGTTTTTTGTGTGTTTAAAAGTTGGGCCAAAATGATATCTGATTTGGGAATGTTTCGATAATGTTTTGCTATATGTACCCAACAATTTTTAAATTCGGTAATTAGACTATTTTGGGTCTGTTTAATGAGACTAGTTAAATAATAAGCGTAAATATTCGGTAAACCTAGGCCTCCATTCCTCTTATGTTTACATAAAATGTTTTGGGAAATTCTAGGTTTCTTATTTTGCCAGATGAATAGTGATAACTAAGATTGTAGTTTCTGGATCCAGTGCTTAGGAATTGTTGTTGTTAAACATCGGAATAGGTATAGAATTTTCGGCAAAATAATAGATTTATATGATATGACCTTTCCCATCCATGAAACTTCAGTCATCTTTAAATTTTTCAATTCATTTTGGATGTTGTTTAATAATGGGGTAATGTTCATAGATACAATTTTTTTGGTTGGGTTTGTAATGTATATCCCTAAATATTTCAATTTTTCAGTTTCCCACTTGAAGGCAAATTCCTTCTGAATACAATCTTTTAAATCAGGGTCTATGTTATAACCCAAAATTTGGGACTTAGAATAATTGATTTTATAATATGATACGGCTGAGAAATCATCCAGAATATTAATTGTATTTCTAAGTGACTCTAGTGGGTCGGTTATACTAAGAATTACATCGTCAGCATATAGTGTGATTTTATACTGTTTGTGATTTGTGGAAATACCTTTTATATTTTCTGATAAGTGATATATTTGGACAAAGAAAACTCTGCAACAGCATAAAAACCTCATATTGTCTGTGAAACACAGTGGTCATATTTTAATTTTTTTGGGCCTGTCTTGCTGCATTTGAGCCAGGATGGCCATCATTGAAGGTAGAATGAATTATGAATTATGTGAGGAGCTGGATGCAGACTAAAGACTATGGACCAATGGATGTAGAACGCAGTCCATGGCTCTAAGCGATGCAGACTATTTCCAGCACAGAGCGCTAGTTATGTCAATCTCATTGTTGTTCTTATTGTTATATTTTATTAGATATTTCCTTGCATGTCAGTTTAAGGTTCCCAGAAGGCCAGTCATGAGATTGGTAATTAGAGTAAAGCAAACGTTTCATTACTCTGGTTAGTGTCTCAAGGGTCTCAATTAGGCCATTGTTCTCCCAGCCAATAGTCTCTTTATGTGGATGGGGATTGTAGACCCAGTGGAAACATCATCACAGGGGGTCTTGCATGCATCCCAGGTGAGGGGCTCGACTCTAGGAAAACACCTCCAGTAATGTACAGTAAGCTTTGGGGGGGGTTTGAGGGTTTGTCTCGATCCTGGGGGGTGGCTTAAGGTACTTCAGACACTGAAAAGAGGATAATGAGTTGTTGCTGGCTGAAGGACCACAGGCTGTGACTACATACTATACCAGCAGGAGATTCAAATTCTGTAGAGCAATCATAAGTTGGAAGACTGTAAGTATCGCCTGGTATGGGGGTAGTAGAACTACTGTGGGGCCCAACTGCATTTAGTCTGGGATTACAGTCATGGAATGGTGGATATAGGAATAGTGCAGCATCTACTGGTTAATATGTTGTTGGGAAACAATCTAGGAGAAGGTTTGATATGTCACTGGGCCAATGTTGTAACCCAAAGCCAAAAGACCGGTTCCCACTGCATCAGCCAAGAAGGAACAGAGCGATTTCAACCCCCGTCAGTGGTGAGCAATGCACAAAAAACAATGCCTGTTACTGTGATGGAACGTGGTTTGGAAGAGATACATTACATCAGGGAGACCCATTGCCAGGAGGTTTGAGAAGTGCAGTGGCCAAAGAAGAGTCTGAGGAAAAGGGGGTTTGAATTATATGGGAAAGGGGATTGATGTGTTGAGTGACATGAGACACAGTGGGGCAATATACCAAACAGTTGGTGGTGCCAAAGAATTACAGAAGAGAGATCCTGTCCTTAGCCCACTAAGGTCCATTAAGGGAACACCTGGGAGTGAGGAAGACCCAACGCAGGGTTATGAGAAGGTTCTTCTGGCCCAGGGTGTCACTTGGAATAAAAAAAATTGTAAGCTCCTGTGATCCTCACACAGAGCCCCTTTCCAACCATGCATTTAATAGCAGAACTTTTTCAATGGGTGGAGGTGGATAAAATAGGACCCCTGCCCACCGCCCCGAGCCAGACACTTAGGGAAGAAATACGTACTAGTGGTTGTGGATTTTTGCGACCAGGTACCACGATGTGGTAACTCTCCAAGGAATAGATGCAAAGTGGGTGACTCACGCTTTAGTCGAGATGTTTAGCCTGGTGGGTTTCCCAGAGGAGGTTGCGTCGGATCATGGAATGCAATTTGCGGGGGAGGTATTGTGTGCCACGTGGAGCCAGTCTGCGGTCTGACCAGCGTTCACCTCTGCATACCACTCACAGACAAATTGACTCTGCGAAGGGTTCAATGGAACCCTAAAACCATTGATCTGTGCCTACATAGAGGCAGAGAAGAGGAGGCTTGGAATAAGCTCTATCACAGCTCCTATTTGCCTACAGGGAGGTGCCACAGGCTTCTACTAGTTTTTCTCCATCCAAAGTCTTATATGGCAGGCAGCTTTGGAGCCCGTTAGACTTGATGCGAGAACATTGGGAAGACTGGTCCACTTATGGGGAAGTACCAGTGCTCTGCTACATGAGATTTTTGCAAGAGAGAATACAACACCTTGGGCGGCTTGCATGGGTACACTCAGGGCAGGCACAAGGGCAATAGAAAACTTACTATGATAGCGTTCAACCCTCACCACACCCAAACTAAGAGAATTCATATAAACTGATTAAAAGCGTACCAGGCCAGAAATATATATGCGAAAGCTATATGCTGTCCCCCTCCAGATGCCTCAGAACCCAATCCCCTCTTGGACTTATTACAAGCAGCACACCAAAGAAAAGGGAGAGGTGGAGCAAGTCACCTTAGAGGATCACCTCACCTCAGCTCAACCCGGTCAACTACGAGGGTTATTAGACCAGTATTGTTGGCTCTTCTCTAAACAACCTGGCAGAACCACTGCAACTGAATATCAAAAGGACACTGAGACAGCAAGGGCAATTCAAAAGCCGCTGTATGAAGTGGCAGCTGAGGTTCAGCAGATGATTCAGAAAGAAGTGGATGAAATATTAGAGTTGGGATTGGCGGTCTCCTCGTGCAGTCCCTGGCCAACAAGCGCAGTCCTTTTCCCAAAAAAGGATGAGAGCACAAGGTTCTGTGTGGTATACTGGAGGCTTTATAAGATAATCATCACTGATGCATACCCCATGCAGATGAGTTGCCCTCCTCCCATTATGCAGTAATATCCCCCATCTTGTTCTTATGTACTCCATCCTGGGTTCCTTCCTGGTAAATATGTTCCCCATCCTGGTGTATATGTCTCTCATCTTGGTAATTGTCCCCCATCCTGGGCCCCTTCTGGTAAATATGTTCATCATTCTGGTATATATGCCCCCTTTCCTAGTAAACATATCCCCAGCCTGGAAAATATGTCCCCCATCCTAGTATATATGTATCCATCCTAGTAAATCTGTCCCCCAGTTTGGTGAATATGCCCCCCATCCTAGCTCCATCCTAAGCCCCTACCTGGTGTATATGTCCCTCCTAGGCCCCCTTCTTCGTATGCCCCTATTCTGGTATACATATCCCCATCCTAGTATATACAGTATATCACCACCCTGGGCCCCACCCTGGTATATATGTCCCTATCCTGAAAAAGGGGAGCCAGTACGATCTGAGAGTGGCATGCATCATATAAAAAGTGCAAATTCACAGGTTTATTCCAACTGTACTATAATACAAGATGAGATTTTTAGCAAATAATTGATCAATTTTTTGAGCCACCCCTGCCATGTCACAGCAAATCTCAATAGCGGGGGTCCTACTCTATATTATGTATTTCATGTGCCATTCAGCCTCCTAGATAAATTAAAAGCAGAACCATATTGGAGCACACATACCTGTAACCTATATATAACCGCTTCCATGTCGCAAAAAGAGACAACTGCGGATAAAAGGCAGCCCAGCACGTGCAGCAGACGCCACACACACCAGTACTATGCCAGAACTGACCTTCACAGTGCCAGACCAGCAACCATAAATAAAGGCAGACCAGACCCAAGTATGGTGCTTAATTAGCCATGTCTGTGGAAAAGGGTGAGGTGGCTGAATGTGAACAGTCACCAACAGGAAGAATATATTGCAAACCAAGGATGTCCCTATCCTGGTAAATATATCCTCCTCCTGGTATATATGTCCACATACTGGGCCCCATCCGGCTATATACAGTATCTCCCCATCCTGGCATATATATATATATATATATATATATATATATATATATATATATATATATTTATATTTATCCTGGCCCCTTCCTGGTATATACTATATGTCCCATCTTGGGCCCCTTCTGGTGTATATGTTTCCCTCCTTGTATATATGTCCCCCTCCAGGGTTCCTTCTGGTATACATGCCCCACTCCTGGTATATTGTCCCCATCCTGGTATATATGTCTCCATTCTGTCTCTAAGAAAAGGAAAAAAATAACATTGTACTTCCCTTCCACTGCTCCCACATTGCACAGCGTCCTCTTCTGTAGCCAGCAAGCAGTGGCCGGGAGCTGACATCGGCATCCATGCTTAAGCAATGCATGATGTCACTGTCATGCACTGCTGTCAGTCACAGGGATGCTGATGTTAGCTGTCGGCCACTGTTCGACTGGCAGCTCATATTACAATGCAGGGACCCAAAGGGTCCCTGCACCGCAATGCATTTCAGCTGGATGTGTGCCGTCTGACGCACAACTAACTGAAGCAAGTGTAACGCCCCTGCAACTGGGTCGTTACAGGGTATTAAATGTTACCTCATTTTTTCCCGGGCAGGAGGAGTGAAGTCCACACACACACTCACATCATACTGGCAGGAAGGAGTTAATAGCTTTTGCAGCATGTAGTTTTGAGCCTATGACTCATCCTGTCTCCTTAATGAGCAGGTGGCTGCACACAGGCAGGTTTCCATGACAACTCAAGGGGAGGGGGCCTGAATAGGAGTGAATTTAGTGCAGAACACACAAAGTTTAGCAGAACGTCAGAGGCTGCAGGAGAGTTCAGACGTCCACAGGACAGCTCCTGTTGAGGAGATGCCACGAGACCAGGGCTGATAACACCTAGAGGAAGGGAATGGAGCTGAGGACTGGGGATCCCTGGAGAAAATTGTACCCGGTGGCGGTTGGTGGTGTCCGCTACCGGGATGAGAGAGACAGAGAGGCGGCGAGTTCCCAAGATGCTCCATGCCACGGGGACGGCACTAATGCACACGAAAGGGAGAGACCCCCAGAACACCTCACCAGACCCCCTTCCTCCTACCTGCCTGGGACCGACCAGAGGCTACAGGCGGCGAGGACCAGCACACAGGTGCGATGTGGAACGGACTTTAAATAAAGAACAACTGGAACCGCACTCCGTGACTGGTGTGAGTAATGCCGCCGCCCTGTGCCCCGTAATGCCGCCGCCCTGTGCCCCCGGTGTCCCTGAGGACTGTTGCCCTGGGTCTCATAAATCTCCTGGGGCTACCCCACTCCACCCGTGGGGAGCGATTCCATCCGGCTGCCCGTAACACCTGCCCCGGAGAGAGACTGCGCAGCAGCGGCTGAACACCTGGCCGCAAACCACGGGTGGCGCTACAAGCATCCCCCGTCCCCGTCCCGTACCGTTTCCTGGGCAAGCTCCCCAGGAACCCCGTTACCCTCCTTCCAACCCCCTTGTAACACCGGACTGACTTTGGGACTTTCCTTTTATTGAAACCCGACGGGGTTCACGGAAGCCGGGTCGGGCCACTCACAGACGTCGTTTCACATGCAACGACGTCGCTAACAAGGCCGGATGTGCGTCACGAATTCCGTGACCACAACAACATCTCGTTAACAATGTCGTTGCATGTAAAGCGGCCTTAAAGGACCTTCCGTGATGTCATATCCATGTGACCAGTCTGGTGTGAATGTTGTAAAGACATTGGCTTACAGACTGGTCACATGACTATGACATCCTGTTAACTGAACTTTGACTGTCAATGTGCGAGTGTCGCATCGGCATCACCCGGTACGGCCACACACTGTCCTGACAGGAGCTGTCAGCTGCATGTATTTCCATGCAGGTTAAATATAGCAACTCCCATACAGCACTACAGAGAGTCATGCTAGGCGTAACTTAGCCCAAGCTGGTCATTAGACCATTGCACAGACTCAAAACAACATATAGAAAGTCGGAGAACAAGAGTCAGAGTGCCAAAAATTTAATTATTTTATTGTAATTATTATGTGCAACCAGCAAAAAAGGATAAAAATACAGAGGGATGTGGTACGCATAACAGGACAGCAAAAGGAGTCATGAGGATTTTTCAAAATAAGACCGATCTACATACATACACATCATGAGGGTAAGGTGTCGGGGCAAATTTCAGAGAACTATATAGAAAGTGCAAGTGCATACAATAAATACATATAAACAGGTCCCCCCCAAACCCTCTTACATCAAAAAAGATCAGGTCAAATTAGCATAATGACAAAAAGGTAGTAATATAAAGTGGCCAGTGCATCTAAAGTGGCCAGTGCAAAGTCCTGATTGCGTAGAAAGCACTCCCCCATACCCCACCTACGTACGTTTCACCTCTTTGGGATCAAGTGCCCAAAGAGGCACTGCCTTCTCCCTCCCTGACGAAGTCGGATTTGGGCACTTGTTCCCAAAGAGGCAAAACGTACGTAGGTGGGGTATGGGGAGCTCTTTCTACGCAATCAGGACTATGCACTGGCCACTTTAGATGAAAAAACATGCGAATGTGATGCTCCTGGACTATTCAGGTGCAGCTTCCGGTCCGGGATCGTGGACACGAGTGCCGACGTTACTGCCTAGGTGAGTGCTATAAAAGCTCCTTTGCACACACCCTCTGTTACCCTCACGAAGAAGCCCTAGGCGAAATGGCCGTCAGGGTATTTTCTCCTTTCATTTACTCTCAGCATGATATTTTGCAGCCAGACACTTGCTCTTTTTTGGCTGTTTGTGTATCCACTTTCTGTTTTATTTACTTCTCTGTCTGGTATCTTCTTGTACTCTATGGCTTGTACTACTATATTAGACAGTACTATTTATTCTTAGCAGCAGCAGTCTCACTACCCCTTCTAATGGGTAAGTGAGCACTAATTTTTGGTTCTAATTTTTACTGTCTATTATATTTATACCACCATTGGTAGTATTTTTTACAAAATGTACTGTACTTGTTTGTAATCATGTTTACATCCATGGGAGAGTGCAATATTTTTGTATCCCTTGTTTTGGGTCTTTATTTATAACTAGAAGGTTGCCCGATTCTAACGTATTGGGTAGTCTAGAATGTGTATGTAGGGTAGCAGATTGAATAATAATATAATCAGCAAGTCTTGAATAATGATGGTTCATTTCTTGCTCGTTGGTCTCCCGCTGTGCAGCACGCATCGGCGTATTTGACAGTGAGAGACCAACGATCTGAATGGGCAGGGAGCCGGCGTACACTGGTAACCATGTTACACAATTGGGTAACTATGCAAAGCGCTTTGCTTAGTTACCGATGTGTACCATGGTTACCAGCGTACGCCGGTTCAAGCACACATGTGCCGGGAGCCGGGGGTAAGGTGGTAACCATGGTACACATTGGGTAACTAACGAAAGCGCTTTCCATAGTTACAGGATTGTGTACCATTTGTTACCAGCGTACGTCGGTAAGCTGATAATCATGGTACACATTGGGTAACTATGCAAAGCGACAGTGCTGGTTTATTTTTTGCTTGTTGGTCTCCTGCTGTGCAGCACGCATCGGCGTGTTTGACAGTGGGAGACCAATGATCTGAATGGGCAGAGAGCCGGGGTAAGCTAATAACCATGATACACATCGGGTAACTATGCAAAGTCTGGGTGAGTGTACAGCAGAGTATGTGTGTGTGTGTGTGTACATGCATGTGCGCTATGTGTGTATGCGCACGGTGTATCCATGTGTGTCTGCTGTGTGTGTATACATGCATGTGCGCTATGTGTGTATGCGCTCGGTGTATCTATGTGTGTCTGCTATGTGTGTATATGTGCTCAGTGTGTGTGTGTATACATGCATGTGCGCTGAGTGTATGCGCTCGGTGTATCCATGTGTGTGTGTATATACATGCATGTGCGCTGTGTGTATGCGCCCAGTGTATCCATGTGTGTCTGCTATGTGTGTATATGTGCTCAGTGTGTGTGTGTATATACATGCATGTGCGCTGTGTGTATGCGCCCAGTGTATCCATGTGTGTCTGCTATGTATGTATATGTGCTCAGTGTGTGTGTATACATACATGTGTGCTATGTGTGTATGCGTCGGTGTATCCATGTGTGTCTGCTGTGTGTGTGTGTGTGTGTGTGTGTGTGTGTAACCGTACACTGTACAGGACAGTGGCTGCGCTGCAACTTCCTAGTCACATGAAAACACGTGATCAGAGCTTGTCGCGCGGCAACTGTAGTGTACACAGTGCACGGGAGCGCGCCGGATGCGACAAAGTGGAGAAAAGGTAAGCGACAGTGATGACGTGTGCCGGGAGCCGGGGTAAGCTAGTAACCATCTTACACATCGGTAACTAAGGAAAGCGGTTTCTATAGTTACCTGATATGTACTATGCATACCAGCCTACGCCGGCTCCGGCACACGTGTGCTAGTGGCTTTTCTCCACTTTGTCTTGCGGTGTGGGATTCGGGTGCTGCAGCAGTCACCTGGGTGTCGTGCGTCTCCGTGTGGGTTCGGGGAATGCGTGCAGGGGGACGGGGCCAGGGCGAGCATCCAATGCGTGAGGGGGCGGGGCCTGGCCAAGCGTCCAATGCGTGCAGGGTGCCGGGGCGAGCGGCCAATCCATCGGGGGGCGGGGCCAGGGCGAGCCGAGCGGCCAATCCATGCTGGGGGGGGGGCGGGGCCATGCCGAGGCCAGCGGCCAATCCGCTGGTTGTCACCGTAAGGACACAATTTTGGAGCAAGATAGACAGACAGACAGAATAAGGCAATTATATATATAGATAAACTATACCACTGCCTTTTATCCCTTGTTTGTGGATTGTGCAATACTTCTCCATAAGGTCTTCTTGCTTTTAGCATTTTTTTGGCCTTTATGAATTATCTAATCACTATTCTTGCACATTTTGGAAAAATATAACATATATGAAGCAAATATCTGTGCTTTCTTGACAATACCTACAATTTTTTCAGAATGTGTTCTGTCAACTTCATATTCTAATTTTCTTTTGAATATTTTAGAGTACATTATCTGTATTGTCTATGTGATACACACGTGTATAAAGTGGCGTGGCTAATGGAAGGATTGTTCACTGGCTAAATCCCCCCCATTTTTGTCTTATCCTTTGAAATTTCCCCAATAAAAATTATTCATTTTATTTTGGCTATTTACTCTGGTTACTTTATTGGTATTCAATCAAGTATAAGGGGTACTTTGCACGCTGCAACATCGCTAGCCGATTGTAGCGATGCCGAGCGCGATAGTCCCCGCCCCCGTCACAGATGCGATATCTTGTGATAGCTGCCATAGCAAACATTATCACTACGGCAGCTTCACACGCACTTACCTGCCCTGCGACGTCGCTCTGGCCGGCGACCCGCCTCCTTCCTAAGGGGGCGGGTCGTGCGACATCACAGCGACGTCACACGGCAGGCGGCCAATAGAAGCGGAGGGGTGGAGATGAGCGGGACATAAACATCCCGCCCACCTCCTTCCTTCCGCATAGCTGCTGGAGGCAGGTAAGGAGATGTTCCTCGCATCCTGCGGCTTCATACACAACGATGTGTGCTGCCGCAGGAACGAGGAACAACATCGTACCTGTCGCTGCAGCGAAATTATGAAAATGACCGACACTACACAGATCACCGATTTACGACGCTTATGCGATCGTTTATCGATGCATCTAGGCTTTACACGTTGCGACGTCGTTACTGGCGCCGGATGTGCATCACTTTCGATTTGACCCCGACGATATCGCAGTAGCGATGTCACAACGTGCAAAGTCCCCCTTACGTCTGTAATATTTTAATTTTCTAAGTCAGTGGTCCCCAACTTTCATAACTCCTGAGCCACATTCAATTTTGCCTTATAGTCAGTAATATGCCGCCCCCGCGTCAGCAGCCAGGCTGCTCGGATCTGGATCCGCGGTGGCTCGAGGGGTCTCCGTACACGGGCGTCGGAGTCGTGTGGCCACTCGGATTAAAGGGGGTATATTTACATGGGATGGTATGGTTGAAGTTCGTGACGCCACCCGTGGTGCGTGGTAAGATGGAGTACCACCGCTGCGATTGGTAGTACCCGGTGGCGATGGTGTGGGCAGCAAGATTTTTAACCCCTCCATGGGTAGGGGGAATGCCCCGGGACTCGGTGATTGTGACGGGGAGGTGACATTGGGGCGGTAAGGGTCACTTGTGTACTCACTCAGTCCAATAACGCTGACACTGACAACTGTGGTAAACCAAAGTTCTGGACATCGCTGACGCTGAGAGGGAGCACTCTTGGATCTCGGTCCCATTGGTGTTACCTGTTAGTCTGTGACCTTTGCCTTGGCACCTAGTCTTCTGGTTGGTCCCTTTAGTGTAAAACTAATCGGGTCCCGCTCCCCAGTATGGCTAACTGGGTGAGCTTGCTCTCAGGGTTCATGCTTGGGATTTTCTGGACCGTGTAATGGGAAAGTCCTATCCCCCTCGTTGCGCTAGTACCCCGATTTTGGAGCGGATGGAGAACGGATCTTGAAGGCTGCATCCTCGTCGGGTAAATTGTCAGGATGCCTGAAACTCCTTCCTGACCTAGGGCTCACGTACCCAGTCATGTCCTGGCCCCTGCCCGGTGATGGCACAAGGCCACCGGCTGTCCTCCTCAACAGTTCGTGCACCTTGTCACGATCTCCTGCAACCGGGGTCCAGCTCCTACCAGGCCCAGACCAACATCTGCCACCTAGTAGTCTCAAGGAGCCCAGCTCCTGACCTCTCCTCTCGAGAGTCACAACTTCACTGACTGTCTCCTAACACTCCTGACCTCCCCTTAACCAACCCCCCAAGTGGGCGACTCTATTCCCCTCAGGTCAGCCACTGGTGTATCTGGTGCGTATAGTGCAGAGTGTTCCTAGGATTTTGATTAGCCGGTTCTTGGCAACACCAAAGGTCAGGGACCCGTAACCAAGGAGGAGTTGGATTCCATACAGAAGGACAGATTGCACACTACCCTGTGACATCCTGATAGGCCAGGGCGTCACAGTAACAATATTCAAATCAGATCTAAATATGGTGAAGCATGGCATTCAAATACATTTCAGTTTGAAATCTGACATGCTGGTAAAACACCAAGCATTAGTCTGAAATATAACTAATGGATGCCACGTTATAGTGAATTACTGCCTAAATGAACAAAAAAAAAAGTATGAATCATTATCAGCAAGCAAAAAAGTCATTAAGAGGATAGCATGGAATATTAAAAAAAGTATCTTTAATAGTGTGTGGGACTTATGGAGAGAGTACTACTACTGCACCGTAATTACAATGTATTCCCACAATATTACAATTAATATGCTATAATTTTGTAGACTACAAACCAATTTTACGTTTCATTGTAAAACTAATAAACATAGTCTTGATTATACAAGAGCAGGGTCTCCAGGAGAATACTAGCAAGACTTGGATGCTTGAATCGGTATGAAGACTATTACATGAAACCCGCACACATATGTGTACATACAGTATATATATATATATATATATATATATATATATATATATATATATATATATATATTATATATATATATTTTGTGAGACAGGGAATATAGCTCAGCTGGGATCTTTGCTTTGGTCAAAGCGAGTGGCTATGGATTCACAGATGACAGCGGTAGACTGGCAGGTTCCAAACAGATACGGCCACTGCCGTGTTTATTGTGTACACTTATCTCTCAGTGTTACACTGCAAAAACAGGAAAATAAACGTCTAAGGCCGTCTGGCCACTAACTAACAACAGAATGCTAACTACAAAATAAACCTATGTAACAAACAAAACAGTATTCTCTTACTGTGTCGGTTCCTCAGCACAGCAAGCGGAGGTATGGAGTCTCAGCCCCAGCAGCCATGAGCCTGTACCTCTCCTCAGCAGCCTCTCTGTTCTGAATGCCTCCTGATTATTTCAGCTGATCCAGTGAGGAATCAAAACCCTGGATTGAATGTGGAGAAGGAAGCAATCAGTCCCACTGCCATTCCTACTAATTGCTCCAGGAAAAACCGAGCCCAAAATTACAATGAAATAAACAGGCTTCACTGACTAACTTTTTGCTGAGCCAGATATAACTTTCCCAACTTTTCCCAGCCCATTTGCATGGGCCGACCGCTCCATAATCAATACATGGAGACATATAAAATGAACCGAGGGGAAACATACCTGTTCTCTAGTACTTCTCCCCTCGGCATCTCGCAATATATATATATATATATATATATATATATATCTATATATATAATTGCCTTATTCTGTCTGTCTGTCTATCTGTCTGTCTATCTGTCTGTCTGTCATGCTCCAAAATTGTGTCCTTACGGTGACACAAAGCTGATTGGCCGCTGGGCTCGCCATGGCCCCGCCCCCCCACACGGATTGGCCGCTCGCCCAGGCTGCGCCCCCACACGGATTGGCCAGCTGCTCGCCCAGGCTCCGCCCCCCCCACAGATTGGCCTCTCGCCCCGGCACCCTGCAGGCATTGGCAATTCGGCCACGCCACGCCCCGCCCCCCTCACGCAATGCACGCTAGCTCTGGCCCCGCCCCCTCCCTCCCCCCGCGCATTCCCCGAACTGACACGGCTGTCACGGAGGTGAGTACTGTACAACCCCCCCCTCCCCGTCCCCCCCCGCCCCTCCCGCGCATTCCCCGAACTGACACGGCTGTCACGGAGGTGAGTACTGTACTCCCCCCCCCCGGCCCCCGCTCGCACGGGAGTGGTGTGGATACGTTGGTAACCATGCTCGCATGGTTACAAGCGCATCAAGGTCCTGCTGCGGCGGAAGATCCACACGCACACACATAACAGCACACACACAAACATACACACACATCAGATCTCACTCTCACACACACCTCACACACACCTCACACACACCTCACATCGCATCCACACACTCACAGCATCCGGCGATATCGCTTGCTTCTCGGCCTCGATACTGTGCTGTTGTGACCTTCCAGGACCTGACGGAGGATCACATGGCCAGAGGCATGTGGTATCTCCGGATGTTTTGAGTGTGAGCGCGTATGTGCGATATCGTCAGTGTCTGTGTGTGTGAGTGTATGCGATCGGGTGTGTGTGAGTGGATGCGATCGGGTGTGTGTGAGTGGATGCGATCGGGTGTGTGTGAGTGGATGCGATCGGGTGTGTGTGAGTGGATGCGATCGGGTGTGTGTGAGTGGATGCGATCGGGTGTGTGTGAGTGGATGCGATCGGGTGTGTGTGTGAGTGGATGCGATCGGGTGTGTGTGAGTGGATGCGATCGGGTGTGTGTGAGTGGATGCGATCGGGTGTGTGAGTGTCGGCAGAGGAGCACGGCGTACTGGAGGAGGCTGGGAGCAGAGAGGCTGATCATGGGGAAGGCTGGGAGGGGGAGGCTGATGCTGGGTGAGACTGGGAGGGGAAGGCTGATGCTGAAGGAGGCTGGGAGGGGGAGGCTGGGAGGAAGGAGGCTGGGAGGAGAGAGGCTGATCCTGGGGAAGGCTGGGAAGGGGAGGCTGATGCTGAGGGAGGCTGGAAGGAGAGAGGCTGATGCTGGGGGAGGCTGAAAGGAGAGAGGCTGAGGCTGGGAGGAGTGAGGCTGATACTGGGGAAGGCTGATGCTGAGGGAGGCTGGGAGGGGAAAGCTGATGCTGGGGAAGGCTGGGAGGACGGAGGCTGGGAGGAGAGAGGCTGATCCTGGGGAAGGCTGGGAGAGGGAGGCTGATGCTGGGGGAGGCTGGAAGGAGAGAGGCTGATGCTGGGGGAGGCTGGAAGAAGAGAGGCTGATGCTGGGGGAGGCTGATGCTGGGGGAGGCTGGGAGGAGAGAGGCTGATGCTGGGGAAGGCTGGGAGGAGAGAGGCTGATGCTGGGGACAGAGAGGAGAGGCTGATGCTGGGAGGAGAGAGGCTGATGCTGGGATGAGAGAGGCTGATGCTGGGAGGAGAGAGGCTGATGCTGGGGGAGGCTGGGAGGGGGAGGCTGATGCTGGGGGAGGCTGGGACGAGGGAGGCTGATGCTGGTGGAGGCTGATGCTTGGGGAGGCTGATGCTGGGGGAGGCTGGAAGGAGAGAGGCTGATGCTGGTGGAGGCTGATGCTTGGGGAGGCTGATGCTGGGGGAGACTGGGAGGGGAAGGCTGATGCTGAGGGAGGCTGGGAGGGGGAGGCTGGGAGGAAGGAGGCTGGGAGGAGAGAGGCTGATCCTGGGGAAGGCTGGGAACGGGAGGCTGATGCTGAGGGAGGCTGGAAGGAGAGAGGCTGATGCTGGGGGAGGCTGGAAGGAGAGAGGCTGATGATGGTGGAGGCTGATGCTTGGGGAGGCTGATGCTGGGGGAGACTGGGAGCGGAAGGCTGATGCTGAGGGAGGCTGGGAGGGGGAGGCTGGGAGGAAGGAGGCTGGGAGGAGAGAGGCTGATCCTGGGGAAGGCTGGGAAGGAGAGGCTGATGCTGAGGGAGGCTGGAAGGAGAGAGGCTGATGCTGGGGGAGGCTGGAAGGAGAGAGGCTGATGATGGTGGAGGCTGATGCTTGGGGAGGCTGATGCTGGGGGAGACTGGGAGCGGAAGGCTGATGCTGAGGGAGGCTGGGAGGGGGAGGCTGGGAGGAAGGAGGCTGGGAGGAGAGAGGCTGATCCTGGGGAAGGCTGGGAAGGGGAGGCTGATGCTGAGGGAGGCTGGAAGGAGAGAGGCTGATGCTGGGGGAGGCTGGAAGGAGAGAGGCTGAGGCTGGGAGGAGAGAGGCTGATGCTGGGGAAGGCTGATGCTGAGGGAGGCTGGGAGGGGAAAGCTGATGCTGGGGAAGGCTGGGAGGACGGAGGCTGGGAGGAGAGAGGCTGATCCTGGGGAAGGCTGGGAGAGGGAGGCTGATGCTGGAGGAGGCTGGAAGGAGAGAGGCTGATGCTGGCGGAGGCTGATGCTGGGAGAGGCTGGAAGGAGAGAGGCTGATGCTGGTGGAGGCTGATGCTTGGGGAGGCTGGGAGAGGGAGGCTGATGCTGAGGGAGGCTGGGAGAGGTAGGCTGAGAGAAGAGAGGCTGATGCTGGGGGAGGCTGATGCTGGGGGAGGCTGGGAGAGGGAGGCTGATGCTGGGAGAGGGTGGGAGGAGGGAGGCTGGGAGGAGAGAGTCTGATGCTGGGGAAGGCTGGGAGGAGAGAGGCTGATGCTGGGGACAGAGAGGAGAGGCTGATGCTGGGAGGAGAGAGGCTGATGCTAGGATGAGAGAGGCTGATGCTGGGAGGAGAGAGGCTGATGCTGGGAGGAGAGAGGCTGATGCTGGGGGCAGAGAAGCTGATGCTGGGGGCAGAGAGGCTGATGATGGTGCAGCATGGGGGATGGAGCACGATGGGGGGTGCGCAGCATCGGGGATGGAGCATGATGGGGGGTGCACAGCATCGGGGATGGAGCACGATGGGGAGTGCGGAGTATGGCGGATGGAGCACGTTTGGGAGTGCGCAGCATGGCGGATGGAGCACGTTTGGGAGTGCGCAGCATGGCGGATGGAGCACGTTTGGGAGTGCGCAGCATGGGAGATGGAGCACGATGGGGGTTGCGCAGCATAGGGGATGGAGCACGATGGGGAGTGCGCTGCATGGGGGATGGAGCACGATGGGGAGTGCGCTGCATGGGGGATGGAGCACGTTTGGGAGTGCGCACCTCCCCCCAACACACACACACACACACGCGCGCGCACTGCACAACACACCACACACCACACACACACACACTGGGAACCACAAACAACTGCCCTACACAGACACCCACACACACAGACAACGCTGCACACACACAACACCCAACACACAAACACCGCGGCACACACAAATATACGCACATACCGCACAACACACACATTGCACAAAACATTTCTCCCCCCAAAACACACCACACACATACAAACCGCGCAACACACACACAACGCTACAGACACACAGCGCTCCACAAACAACGCAACACACATACAACACCGCTCTCACCCCCCGCCACACCCAGACAACACCCAGAACATGTACAGCCCCTACACAAACACTTGGTAACTACACACAACAACATCTATATATATATATATATATATATATATATATAACAAAAATCATACATGAACTACACAATACGTAAATTCTAGAATACCCGATGCGTAGAATCGGGCCACCTTCTAGTATATATATATATATATATACATATCTATGTTAATGCTTGTAAAATGTATCACATAATTTACCTAATGAGATGGGTCAGTTGTACTTATATTTCTTGCAGTATTGAAACACATAAGGAGGTCGGATAGCCAGACCAATTAGCACTTATCCTGTCAATGATTAATGCTGCATTAAACCTCCTGAAAAGTATATAAGAGCATTGTCTGATGGGCTTATAAATGAGTTGCGAATGACCCTCATTACACATGACGCACATTGTGTAAAGCCAATTATATTTCCTACTTGCTGTAGTACCGAGCGTTGACCGAGATAGTAACTAAGTGTTTCTTTGTCTCTCTCATTCTCCCTCTCTCCCACTCTCCCCCTCTGTCTGTCTCCCTCTCTGTCTGTCTACCTCTGTGTCTGTCTGTCTTTCAGGAAATTCAACTTGAATTCTCTCCTTCGCAGATCGATCCACTCATCTCTTGCCATCAGGTTTTTGCCCCCTAATCTGAGAGCAGCATAATGTAGAGTCATAAGCGGGGTTTACACGCTACGATATTGTTAACGGATTATCGTCGGGGTCACGGTGTTTGTGACGCACATACGGCGACGTTAACGACATCGCAGCGTGTGATACCTACAAGCGACCTTAGTCGATCGCAAAAGTGACCAAAATCGTTCGCCACGGAGAGGTCGTCCTGAATCAAAAAATCGTTAATTGCATATTAGCGATGTTGTTCGTCGTTCCTGCGGCAGCACACATCGCTATATGTGACACCGCAGGAGTGATGAACATCTCCTTACCTGCCTCCACTGGCAATGCGGAAGGAAGGAGGTGGGCGGTATGTTACGTCCCACTCATCTCCACCCCTCTGCTTCTATTGGCCGGCCGCTTAGTGACGCCGCAGTGACATCACTATGACGCCGAACGCACCTCCCCCTTGAGGGAGGGATTGTTCGGCGGTCAAAGCGACGTCGCTGCACAGGTATGTGCGTGTGACGCTGCCGTAGCGATAATGTTCGCTACGGCAGCGGTCACCCAATATCACACGTACGACGGGGGCGGGTGCTATCATACTCGACATCGCTAGCCGATGCTAGCGTGTCGCAGCGTGTAAACCCCGCTATGGACTCTGATTCCAGAAGTTTCATTTACTGCTTTCTGTAGTTTTGATAAAATAACTATTTTATCAGTAGGAGATTATTACTAGAGGACTAGCAAACCTGCTACCATATTCATGAACTGTTCATAACCGCACTTTCACTAATGACTGACAGAAAGTTCCACTAATGAACAGTGTACACAGAAAGCTGTTAATCAATGGTGTAGGTTGATATGGAAATCATCAGAGAACTAGCAGAACTGCAGCAGATAAAGCAATATATTTATCAAAATCACAGCACAAAGCCCACTATGTGATAAATCGCTGGAATCAGAGTCTTTTCCCATAGATTTTGCTATTCTCAGATAGGGTAGCAAAAAGCCTTTAAGTAGTAGGGTTACTTTAAATTCTCTGCTCGATTTATAAAACTAAACATGGACTAAACAGAAAAATCTAGATTTTTTTTCTTGATGTCCTGATGTAGGAGACGAAGTTCTCCAAAATGTGTTGACCTGAATAAAAGAAATTTACATTAATCAACATCTGGACTTTCTGGTAAGAGAGCGGCATACACCCGGTTCCCCTACTCTGGCTTTATATTTTTGTCTGTGTGAGTCTATGGACCCTATTCTTCATTGCATTTACCCCTGATTGTTTGTCTAGTTTTGTGTGTTTTGCATCTTTTTTTGTTTGCACACAATTCATTATTCTATTTTCTATTTTGCTTTTTTTAAAAGTATTTATTATATGTGCTTGCTTGTTTTTTTTTTTTTGTTTGTTTTTTTTTACTTTGCAGATGAACTTTAGTGATTCCAAATGTTTTCTCCTGATTCATCAATTGGGATTTTTGTGAAGGTCACAAAAATTTAGCACAAATGTACTCCAGCCCCTCTCCAGTACATGTTTAAGCCCGCCAGTATTTGACACAATTATTGCGCCATTTGCGAAATGTGCAATTGTTTAAGGCAAAAAATTACAATAAGGCTATGTGCCCACGGGACTCTGTATCTGCGGATTTTTCTGCATCAAAATCCGCAGCTTTCCCCCGGAATCCGCACCTTTTCATAGGTGCGGATTTTGTGCGGATTTGATGCGGATTTGACGCAGATTTTGTTGCGGATTTTGCGATTTTTTTTAATTCAATTGAATAGTCAAAATCCGCATGAAAATCCGCAACAATAATTGACATGCTGCAGATTTTTCCGCACGAAAATCCGCACTATTTCCGCTGCGGAAAAATCCGCAGCGTGGGCACAGCATTTCCCAAATGCCATAGAAATGGCTGGGGAGTAGCTGTGCTGCAGATTTCCGGAAAATCCGCGGCTTTTCCGCGAGAAATCCGCGGCAAAATCCGCGCATTTTCCGCAGCGTGGGCACATAGCCTAACAGTTTAAGGCCCCCTTAATAGATCTGTGTCTCTGGTATGTGTGACATTCATTTACACATGTACCAGAGACACAGACAGACGTAGACCCATTAAAATCAATGGCTTTACTCACAAGTCTGTGTTTTCACTGTGCGTGTCCATGTGCTCCACACAGGTGACATGTCCATTTTGGCCAGCAGCAAGGATGTCACACGGACCGTACACTGATGTGATCCATGTGACATCAGTGTGACATATACTGGAGAGCACCCATTCACTAAAATAAATGGATTTATATACTCACCTGTCTCCGGCGTTGCAGTTGCTTCCGGGTTCCGCTCATTATGCCTCATGAATATTCACTGCACTGACCGCAAACCCAGAAGCAATTGTGACAGCAGTGCCAGAGACCGGTCAGTATACAATTTCATGCTGTCCGTGTACTATCCGTATGTCACATGGATAGCACACAGAGAACACACACAGGGACACATGAACGGCCATACGGACCTGCACCACAGACTAGCACACATGTGCGCTTAATGCACGGATGTGTGAAGGAGACCTAAGATAGGAAAAAGGAATATTTTTGACTTTGTGCCAAATTAATGATCCCCGGGAGCCATTTTGAAGGATTTGGAGAAAATAACGGCGACAAATACCAGAAGACAAAAAAGGAAAGTGATTTTATAAAAAAGAAAACGCAAATGATGAATAGATGTCTATGTCTATATTAGTTTCCACATGGTGAATTTATGCTTCATAAACAATAGATTCAAGCAAAAGGTAAAAAGCCAATGCCGTTTATTTCCTTATTATTCTGTGTACATACAAGAAAGGTTAATGTGTCATGGCAATAAATGCCACCAGGAGTGTACACAAAAGCCAATAGATAAGAACAAACTAAAAATGACTACAATGGGAGATAAGTTCTTCCCTTGAGTTATGCTTTTAATTTTGTAATTTTATATTGAGATTTTGATTGTTGTACTTTTAATACAATATATTCTGTTCTTTTTTAAGTCATTTACATGACAATAAAAGACATAACAGTGCATACCAGGCCATCAGAGCAACATTAGAGGATCCGTAGGATTTCTGTACTCTTTGGCTGTGTTTAATACGTTACAGTGTGTTTTTGACTTCTTTTATCTTTTTTAGAATGATACACTTTATCAAAAAAGACAGAGCTTTCATTATTTCACAGCCAACACTCAGCCCTCAGTTCTAAAAATATGTATCTGTCAAAATGATTTAACTGAAGAATGACAGCAATAGTCACATGCTGCAGTACAGGCATTTGCAGATTCACCACTAATTTATAGCGTACATGCACTTACAGTAACAATACTGGAGAAAAGAAGCTAAGAAAATGCTCCAATGTCCAAGGAAGATATCAATTTACAAATTGGTTATCCATAAGTCTGTCAATTTCGACAAATTGTTGGTGTTTTATTAGTGTGAACTGAGTGATGAAAAACAATAGCTATTAAGTAGTGATGAGCGAGCATGCTTGTCACTACTCGGTACTAGAGTTGAGCGCGGTTCGTGGTTCGTGGTTCTCCAGTTCTAGGCTCGAGTGATTTTGGGGCATGTTCTAGATCGAACTAGAACTCGAGCTTTTTGCAAAAGCTCGATAGTTCTAGAAACGTTCGAGAACGGTTCTAGCAGCCAAAAAACAGCTAAATCCTAGCTTGGTTTCTGCTGTAATAGTGGAAGTCACTCTGTGAATCAAACTATTATCACATTTCAGTGTATAGTGTGCGTGAACAGCGCCTTCAGATCACTGCTGTTTCTATAATGGCGATCGCCATTTTTTTTTTTTTTTTTCTTGTCTTCCTTCCCTAAGCGCGCGCGTCTTGTGGGGCGGGCCAGCATGTCAGCCAATCACAGACACACACACAGCTAAGTGGACTTTGAGCCAGAGAAGCAACGGCATGTGTGATAGGATCTGCATGTCACATGTCCCTGCATTATAAAACCGGACATTTTCTTCACGAACGCCATTATCTGCCTTCTGCGTCTTTGGTGTCAGACATCAGTGTCGCAGCTCCGTCCTCCTGAGTCCTATAGCCGATACAGCTGTATGCGCTGCATACACAGCGTTAGACAGCTTAGGGAGAGCACTTTCTAGCAGTCCTTTTAAGGGCTCAAAGCGGCAGGGTCAGAGAGCCATAGGTGACAGGTCCTGCAAACAGCAACAGCGTCTGTGTAGCCCAGGTCAGGGATTTCCTCCCTGCATTTCACCATTAGGAGGGAATAGAAAGGCAGGCTTCCATTCCTCTACCCAGAGCACCACAATCCTGCCACTGTACCCTCTTGTCCTCTGCACACTCCAACTCATTCTAACTAAGCCATTATACTAGCAAACACTCAGTGTACCTAGTGGCATCCTATCTGTGGCTATTGGACTTTGCTATAGTCCCACTAGTGCAAAGACATTTGCAGAGCACGTCTGCCTGCATTGCACACTACAACTCATTGTTACTAAGCCATTATACTAGCAAACACTCAGTGTACCTAGTGACATCCTATACGTGGCTATTGGACTTTGCTATAGTCCCACTAGTGCAAAGACATTTGCAGAGCACATCTGCCTGCATTGCACACTCCAACTTTTTTAAACTAAGCAATTTTACTAGCAAACACTCAGTGTACCTAGTGGCATCCTATACGTGGCTATTGGACTTTGCTATAGTCCCACTAGTGCAAAGACATTTGCAGAGCACGTCTGCCTGCATTGCACACTACAACTCATTGTTACTAAGCCATTATACTAGCAAACACTCAGTGTACCTAGTGGCATCCTATACGTGGCTATTGGACTTTGCTATAGTCCCACTAGTGCAAAGACATTTGCAGAGCACATCTGCCTGCATTGCACACTCCAACTTTTTTAAACTAAGCAATTTTACTAGCAAACACTCAGTGTACCTAGTGGCATCCTAAACGTGGCTATTGGACTTTGCTATAGTCCCACTAGTGCAAAGACATTTGCAGAGCACGTCTGCCTGCATTGCACACTACAACTCATTGTTACTAAGCCATTATACTAGCAAACACTCAGTGTACCTAGTGGCATCCTATACGTGGCTATTGGACTTTGCTATAGTCCCACTAGTGCAAAGACATTTGCAGAGCACGTCTGCCTGCATTGCACACTACAACTTTTTTAAACTAAGCAATTTTACTAGCAAACACTCAGTGTACCTAGTGGCATCCTAAAGGTGGCTATTGGACTTTGCTATAGTCCCACTAGTGCAAAGACATTAGCAGAGCACATCTGCCTGCATTGCACACTCCAACTTTTTTAAACTAAGCAATTTTACTAGCAAACACTCAGTGTACCTAGTGGCATCCTAAACGTGGCTATTGGACTTTGCTATAGTCCCACTAGTGCAAAGACATTTGCAGAGCACGTCTGCCTGCATTGCACACTACAACTCATTGTTACTAAGCCATTATACTAGCAAACACTCAGTGTACCTAGTGGCATCCTAAACGTGGCTATTGGACTTTGCTATAGTCCCACTAGTGCAAAGACATTTGCAGAGCACGTCTGCCTGCATTGCACACTACAACTCATTGTTACTAAGCCATTATACTAGCAAACACTCAGTGTACCTAGTGGCATCCTATACGTGGCTATTGGACTTTTGTCAATTCACAGTATTGGAACGTTATTTGCAGCACGTCTGCCTGCATTGCACACTCTAACTTTTTTAAACTCAGCCATTATACTAGCAAACACTCACTGTACCTAGTTGTATCCTAAACGTGGCTATTGGACTTTTGTCAATTCACAGTATTGGAACGTTATTTGCAGCACGTCTGCCTGCATTGCACACTCTAACTTTTTTAAACTCAGCCATTATACTAGCAAACACTCACTGTACCTAGTTGTATCCTAAACGTGGCTATTGGACTTTTGTCAATTCACAGTATTGGAACGTTATTTGCAGCACGTCTGCCTGCATTGCACACTCTAACTTTTTTAAACTCAGCCATTATACTAGCAAACACTCACTGTACCTAGTTGTATCCTAAACGTGGCTATTGGACTTTTGTCAATTCACAGTATTGGAACGTTATTTGCAGCACGTCTGCCTGCATTGCACACTCTAACTTTTTTAAACTCAGCCATTATACTAGCAAACACTCACTGTACCAAGTTGTATCCTAAACGTGGCTATTGTACTTTTGTCAATTCACAGTATTGGAACGTTATTTGCAGCACGTCTGCCTGCATTGCACACTCTAACTTTTTTAAACTCAGCCATTATACTAGCAAACACTCACTGTACCTAGTTGTATCCTAAACGTGGCTATTGGACTTTTGTCAATTCACAGTATTGGAACGTTATTTGCAGCACGTCTGCCTGCATTGCACACTCTAACTTTTTTAAACTCAGCCATTATACTAGCAAACACTCACTGTACCTAGTTGTATCCTAAACGTGGCTATTGTACTTTTGTCTATTCACACTACTGCAAATCTATGTGCAGCACCTCTGCATGACAACCTCGTGCTCTGTTTTTAATAAGCTATAATGATAGCACAAAATACTGCCATTTTGTGGCATCATAGAACTGGCTGTTGTATTCCATTAGTGCCCCACTGGTGACAAGCTATTTCTAGCACCTCTACATCACACCCTCATGCACATTTTGCTACGCTAATGTTATAGCAAACTCATGGAATTCATTGCTGCATTTCATAATTCGGAGGGATAGAAAGTCAGGCTTCCTTTAGCTTTTCCTTCTGTTCATAGACAGCATCTCCAAGACAAATTTCCCCTCCACGTCTAAGTGTGGAGAGGCAGCAAGTGCGCATGCGTGTGCCGATGTACCCCAGCTGCAGCATAATTACAGTGTTTCGCCTAGTGAGTATGCTCAGCCTGACTGTGCCATTCCTGACGCTAAGTCTTCATTTCGGGATACAGCGCATGCTCCCACACTAAGTGTGAAAAGCCTCTTTGCACAGGTGCTTGCATTCCGTGCCGGGTCTAAGTCCTGTTTTGTGCCTAGACACCATGCTAAAGCTGATAGTCTTTTTTCAGAGACTGTATTTCATGCTACTGAGCATGCTCAGGCACTTCCTGCATCAGAGACTAGGTCCGGTAATGAACTCTTTGGCCCTGGCCCTGATGTGGGGGTCCCATATAGACCACAGGGCATCAGGTGTCCTCCCAAATGGCTTGCAGAGGCCCACACCTATGACTTGTCATCGCATTATTGATGGTCAGACGATGACTGGTGAGGTGTTTGGGTCATGGCAGCCATGAGGTCATCATTGAAGTTGCGTTTCCAAATAGGACGCTAGTTATGCCACTCATGACGTGTCACTCTACTTTTGTCTATAGGAGGTGCATTGTGGTTCACCATGGTTTGGGGCGGACCCAGGTTATCAAAGGGGCTGGAGCCAACAAGGAGGTGCACAGTCTTCTATTATGCTCCGAAAGAGCACACCTCCATGTGTTGAACCCATTGCGGCTTTAGGCCAGAGGTAGGCAGGGATAGGGTGGTGGATGCAGGCCACCACCACAGTTGGTAACGCAGAACGGTTAAGACCAGCTCCTGTCCTAACAGTCCTGCTTGTGCAGCCCAGTGGCATTAACAGGCCTGCTGCTGCTGATGCGCCTGCTGTCCACAGGTGTGGCCCCTACGCACACGGTCAGCGTACTCAATGGCCCCTGTGTTGTTAACAGGGAGTTCCTGGGCTGGGTGGGCATGTGGACCCTGTGACGCTAACAGGGCTCACAGTCTCCAGATCCGAATGGCGTCTAACTCGGTTCAGGCTACTATTAGTTTCATAGCCACACAGCTCTGTATCCTCCACCAAACCTTCCAGTTGCCAACCTCTCCTTTTCCAACTGGGAGCACGGTGGACACTGACTGCTGATGGGGATATATACCTTTCTCTTTCTTTTCTTATTAATTTTCGTTATATAGCGGTCACAGATTATATACCACTTTATCCAAATCTGCCAGTCCCACTGTAACAGATGTTGTTTCTTCAGCAAATGTTACAGTTGCTTAACCACCAAATCCACGGACCAAAATTTTTTTCCCCTTTCCAACACACCTGTTCCCCTTTCCAACAGCATCTGTCCTTTTCCAACTCATTTTGGGATATGACCAAAAGTGCAACTGTGCAGGGACACCGTACTCAACGCCATCTCAGCACAGCAGCCATCCCTCGGTCCCTCCGATGTGGACAAGTAAAAGACCATTTCCTCCTATCCATGACAAAGCGTTGAGATTCACTCTGTGCAGCACTGGTGTTTAGTGGAAAAGTAGATCTAAGATTGCGTACCACATTCTGCAGATACTCCTGTATACGTGCGTCTATTTCTATGGCAGGAATTAGTTCGGCAAATTTTGTCTTGTACCGGGGATCTAACAGTGTGGCAACCCAGTATTCTGGATTACTTTGAATTCGTACAATCCGAGGGTCATGTTGTAGGTAGTGCAGCAAGAATCCGCTCATGTGTCTTGTGCATCCAGGAGGACCAAGTCCTTGGTGTGTTGGTGGCAGAGAGGTGAGAATCGTGCATACTTCCTCTGTCCTCTACCCACAACCTCGCACAACCGAAATGTGAGCAAGCTCTCACTCATCTGCTGAGTCTTCCATGCCGATCGCCAGTTCGTCCTCCATTTCTTCATGGGCTCCTGCACTTTCATCAACACTTTTTGCTGATACTATGCGCCCTTGTTAATCCCTCTCCCTCACCATGACTGCCGCATAGGTGCCGCTGACCATCTGGACCTCGTAGATCTTGTTATCCCTTCCGCATATGACTCCTCCTGTACTTCCTCCCCTTCCTCTTGTCCCAACACCTGACTCTGAATAATAATTACAGTGTGCTCCATCATGTAGATGACCAGAATTGTCACCCTGAGAATGACATTGCCAGTGCTAAACATCTTCGTCGACATTTCAAAACTGTGTAGCAGGGTGCATAGGTCCTTGATCTGACACCACTCCAGCAGCGTGATCTGCACCACCTCTGGATCAAGTTATCCCAGGCTATATGTCTTACCGTATTTCAGCAGGGCTCTGCGGTGCTGCCACACACGCTGCAACATGTGCAGATTCCAATTCCTGCGTGTCGGAACATCGCATTTCCGGCGTTTAACTGCCAGACCCTAAGACTTCCGGAGTGATGAAAGTTGTTGAGCTGCTGTGTGCGCACGATGGAAGTGAGCACATAGTGAGCGTGCCCGCTGCACAAGTCCATGTAGGCCGTGATGGTGTTTTAAAAATTGCTGGAGAATTCGGTTCAACACGTGAGCCATACAAGGCACGTGTGTCACATTGCCCTGACGATGGCCCACAGCCAGGTTTGCATCATTGCCGCACACGGCTGTTAAGTCACCAACGTAGTCCGCTCCGTCAATTTGTACTCCGGTTGCCAGGTGACAACGTGTTCCTTTCATGAATAGTGCTGATGATGGGAGAGTAGTCGATGCCAGCGGCGCAGGTGGACGCAGGTTATGCTCACCCACTGGGCTGCATTACCTTGACAGATGCAGAATCTCTGGCTGAATGTAGCTGGTGGGTATCTCACAGATGAAATACCATAATTCAGCTACAACCAATGGGAAGACACCACACCCTTTTTTATGCCCATCCTGTCTGCAGACCACTGCCAGACATAGCTATGAACCTCTGGTTAATTTTACCCCCAGTTCAGTTTTATGATTTTGTGTGCTTGTTACCTGACTACTTTTCCTGCTTGCTGTTTATGTACCTTGTTGGCCGATACGCATTTCACCTCTGCTTGTTTTCTGATTAAGTCCTGGCCGTCCCATTCTGTTCCTGTTCCTCAATTAATGTTTTGACCCTGCCTGACTTCTATTCTCTGGAATAGCGGTGTGACTCACATTTCCCATACATTTCAAAGTAAAACTTTGACTGCCTGATGGCATTGAGCTCTGCTGCCAGCATAGTAAGGAGGTGTGTGGTAGTCCTTGTGCGCAGTTGCAAGGAAGGGTGGCCTGACCACACAGGGTTTGCGCCAAGGTAGAGGACCCACACGAGGTTGAAGAGGCAGAAGCAGTGTATTAACTTCTACATACAGAACAAGGATTGAAACAACTCGTGGGGACGGCAAGACTTGTACAGCAGACCCTTCTCCATCTCTCACCATAGTTTGCCAGTGCCCAGTCAGTGACATGTAATGACCCTGTCTATGCTTACTGGTCCAAGTATCTGTGTTGAAATGCACCCTGTCGCACACAGATTTTCTCAAGGAAGTGGTGATGATGTTGTGTGCGACATGCTGGTGTAGCGCGGGCATGCTTTTCTTGGAGAAGCAGTGGTGATTGGGCATCTGGTACTGGGGCACAGCGACAGACATAAGGTCTGTAAAATCCTGTGTGTCCACTACGCGTAAAGGCAGCATTTCGGTAGCCAACAGCTTACAGAGGGATAGAGTCAACCACTTAGCTTTGTCATGGGTCGCAGTAAGTGGCCTTTTATTTGACCACATCTGAGGGACAGATATCTGGCTGCTGTCTGTAGACGGTGTTGAGTAGGGTGTCCCTGGAAAAATGCAGGTTTGTGAGAAAAGTGCAGGCGGAGACATGATGTTGCCTTCATCTTGCCTTCAGATCTGTTCATCTTGTATCATTTTTAAAAAACACAGCAAGCAAGGGTTACTCCAAGCGGAGTCTACCTTTTTTCCCAAAATTGGGCACACAGACACCCCATCAGTGGCAGCACTTGTGCCCTAGTTGCAAACAGGATGTTTTGATTTGCATCAAGCACATTCCAAATCCACAAGCATTTACTCTCCCCAGGATGACACAGGGGTAGTAAATTCCTTCTGGATCCATGACTTGTTCATTTTGATGAACGTCAGTCTGTCCACATTGTCACTGGACAGACGCGTGCGCTTATCTGTCAGCACACACCCAGCAGCACTGAAGACACGTTCAGAGACAACTCTGGCAGCTGGACACGACAAAATCTCCAAGGCGTAACTGGAGAGCTCTGTCAATTTTTCTAGATTTGAAGCCCAAAAGGAGCAAGGCTCCATTTGCAAAGTCATTGCATCGATGTTCATTTGGAGATACTCCTGTATCATCCTCTCCATCCGTTGACTATGTGTCAGACTTGTTGTCTCTGGTGGCCTTGCAAAGGAGGGTCTAAAAAAATTATGAAAAGATTCCATAAAATTGCTGTTACCAGCACCAGATACGGTCCTACTGGTACGGGTAGACTGTTGAAGATGACGAGGCCGTCCCATGTTTGTCAAGTTACAACTGGGAGAATCACTCCCTTCACCTGCACGGTTGTTTGGTGGAAAAGCCGAGCTAAGATCGAGTAACAGCTTATGCTGATACTCCTGCATACGTGCGTCCCTTTCTATGGGTGGAATTATGTCACAAAATTTGGACTTGTCCCGGGGATCTAATAGTGTGGCAAGCCAGTAGTCATCATCACTTCTAATTTTGACAATACGAGGGTCATGTTGGAGGTAGTGCAACAAGAAGGCACTCATGTGTCTTGCGCAGCCATGCGGACCAAGTCCACGCTGTGTTTGTGGCATAGAGGTGCTAACCGTTCTTTCTTCCTCTGTCATCTCCCCCCAACCTCTTTCAACTGAAATTTGACCAAGGTCCCCCTCATCTGCTGAGTCTTCCATGTCCATGGACAGTTCGTCCTCCATATCTTCATGTCCTCCTGCACCTTCCTCAACATGTCGCCTGCTACCATGCGCCCTTGTTGATCCCTGTCCCCCATGGTCCCATGCCTGCCGCGTTGGTGATGATGAACGTCTGGACCTTGGTGATGTTGTTGTGTCTTGCGCATATGAATCCTCCTGTAGTTCCTCCCCTTCCTGTTGTCCCACCCCCTGACTACGAATAGTGTTTAGCGTGTGCTCCAGCATGTAAATGACTGTAATCGTCATGCTGATAATGGCATTGTCAGCGCTAAACATATTCGTCGCCATGTCGAAACTGTGCAGAAGGGTGCATAGGTCCTTGATCTGAGATCACTCCATCAGGGTGATCTGCCCCACTTCTGCATCTCGTTGGCCCAGGCTATACATCATGACGTATTGCACCAGGGCTCGCCGGTGCTGCCACAGTCGCTGTAACATGTGGAGAGTTGAATTCCAGCGTGTCGCCACATCGCATTTCAGGCGATGAACCGGCAGGCCAAAAGACTTCTGGAGCGATGCAAGTCGCTCTGCTGCGGCGCTTGAACGGCGGAAGTGAGCTGACAGTTTTCGTGCCCTGTTCAGAAGGCCATCTAGGCCGGGATAGTGTGTTAAAAATTGCTGGACGACAAGGTTCAACACGTGAGCCATACAAGGTACGTGTGTCACCTTGCCCAGGCGAAGGGCCGCACCCAGGTTTGCAGCATTGTCGCACACGGCCTTACCAGGCTGCAGGTTGAGTGGAGACAACCATTTATTAAACTCGGACCGCAGAGCTGACCACAACTCCTCAGCTGTGTGACTCTTATTCCCAAGACATGTCAAGCTAAAGACCGCCTGATGCCGTTGCGCTCTGCTGCCAGCATAGTAATGAGGGGTGCGTGATTCCTTCTGCGCAGTGAGAACGCTGGTGGCCTGACCAGGCAGGCTTGGGGCGGAGGTGGAGGACCCAGATGAGGTGGAGGATGCAGAAGCTGTGGCGGAACTTGGACAGACATAGAATTGACACACAAGTCGTGGGGACGGCAAGACTTGTGCAGCAGACCCTTCACCATCTATCACCATAGTTACCCAGTGCCCAGTCAGCGACATGTAACGTCCCTGTCCATGCTTACTGGTCCAAGTATCGGTGGTGAAATGCACCCGTTCACACACAGAGTTTCTCAAGGAAGCGGTGATGTTGTGTGCGACATGCTGGTGTAGCGCGGGCACACCTTTCTTAGAGAAGTAGTGGCGACTAGGCATCTGGTACTGGGGCACAGCGACAGATATAAGGTCTCTAAAATCCTGTGTGTCCACTAGGCGGAAAGGCAGCATTTCTGTAGCCAACAGCTTACAGAGGGATAGAGTCAACCTCTTCGCTTTGTCATGGGTCGCAGGAAGTGGCCTTTTATTTGACCACATCTGAGGGACAGAGATCTGGCTGCTGTGTGTAGACGGTGTTGAGTAGGGTGTCCCTGGAAAAATGCAGCTTTGTGAGGAAAGTGCAGGCGGAGACATGATGTTGCCTTCATCCAAAGTTGGTGCTATCGATGTCTGAGAGAGCTGTACACACTCACTTGTTTCCCCTTCCAAACCAACTGACGACCTACCAAGCAAACTGCCTGTTGCGGTTACAGTGGTGGAAGTTGTGGGTGGAAAAACAGGTGTGACAGCTGTCCCCACAGTCCTAGAAGATGACGAGCGCGCGGATGCCCTGGAAGGGGCAGGCGGTGGATGGTTGGCTCCACTAGGCCGCATTGCAGCACGGTGAGCTTCCCACCAGGCCATATGATATTTATTCATGTGACGATTCATGGAAGAAGTTGTCAAACTGCTGAGGTTTTGACCTCTACTAAGATAACCATGCCAAATGTTACAGATCACATAATTTGGCCGATCTTTTTTTATGTCAAAAAAGGACCAGGCTAGGCAAGGCTTAGAGGCCATGCGACCTGTTGATCCACCCCGAATAATGCTCAGAGGCAGAGTGGTGGCTGAGGATGCAGTTGTAGACGTGCTACCAGTGCTCCGACTGTGTCCAGGAAGGCGCCAGGTTACTTCGACGTCGGTTGCATCCTCCTCCACCGCCTCTATTGACCTCCTCGAGTGTCTGACTGTGGGTTGACAGTAGGTGGGATCTAGAACTTCATCATCAATTGTTGTGTTTGCACTCCCCTCCCCCTCAGACCGAGTTTCTTCTTGCCCTGACCGAATATTTAAGTTGTCATCCCAATCGGGTATCTGCGTCTCATCTTCATCAGTATGTTCCTCATTGCCTATAACCACAGTTGTTGGAAAGGCAGCATTTTGGTAGCCAACAGTTTGCATATGATGAAAGTCAACCTCCAAGCCATGTCATGCCCTTCTAAAAGCATGTAAAACACAGCGAGGGGACTCCAACCACAGTCTCCCTCGTTGCCACTAACTGGGCCACACACACCCCACTTGACTGGCATCGGTTGAGCCCCCTTTTGAAAAAGAAAAAGATGCTTTGCATGAAGCACTCTCAAAAATACGCGTGCCTTTCCCGTCCCCTGGCTGACCCAGGGGAAGAAAAGTCCTCTGAGAGCCATGACTTGTTCATCTTGGTTCTTTTAGAAACACAGCGAGGGGACTCCAACCACAGTCTCCCTCGTTGCCACTAACTGGGCCACACACACCCCACTTGACTGGCATCGGTTGAGCCCCCTTTTGAAAAAGAAAAAGATGCTTTGCATGAAGCACTCTCAAAAATACGCGTGCCTTTCCCGTCCCCTGGCTGACCCAGGGGAAGAAAAGTCCTCTGAGAGCCATGTCCACATTGTCAGTGGACAGACACGTGTGCTTATCTGCCAGCAGACCCACAGCAGCACTGAAGACAGGTTCCGAGAGAACGCTGGCTACAGGACACGACAAGATCCCCAAGACGTACGTGGCGAGCTCAGGCAATTTATCAACATTGGAAGCCTAAAATGAGCAGGGCTCAAGTTGCACAATAATGGAATCGATGTTTCCTTGCATATACTCATATATCTGTGTGTCCTACTCTTTTTCCTTGTCCAGCTCTTTTGTTTTCGCATGAGTATATGTCCTTGTCACTTTCCCATGTGTTGTGAGTTGTTTGTGACCTTTTGGACACCTTTGAGGGTGTTTTCTAGGTGTTTTTCTGTGTTTGTGATTGCCTGCCATTGTTTCCTATGCAGTTCGAGTTCGGTTCGTCGAACGTTCGACGAACCGAACTCGAACGGGAGGTCCGTTCGGCGAACCAACCTCGAGCCGAACCGCGACCGGTTCGCTCATCTCTACTCGGTACTCGCACGAGTATCGCTGTACTCGGGCTGCTCGGCGGGGACCGAGTAATCTCGCGATACTCGTGCTGTACTCGTGGTCTTCATTTCTGCATGTTGGCGCTCTTTTGAGAGCCAGCCCTCATGCAGGGATTGGCTGGCAGACCACTGCAATGCCACAGCCCTGTTAGTTGTGGAATTGCAGTGATTGGCCGGCCTGCACAGCGTGACCGAGCCTTTATATCGGCCGGCGCGCTGTGCTCTGCTCACAGCTATCCAGACAGTGAGTGCAGGGAGAGTGTCGCTGATTCAGGGAAAGCTTTGCGGCCCTTTATAGTTAGTTCCGGAGCAGGGCTGCAAACAGTGTGACCAGAAGTCCTTCTCAGGACTATTCTAGTTGTATACAGGCAGGCAGGGTATAGCCAGGTCGGAGTACAGTAGCAGAGTCCTTCTCAGGACTATTGTTGCTATATACAGGCAGGGTATAGCCAGGTCGGAATACAGGCTAGTGACCAAAAGAGTCCTTGTCAGGACTATTGTACAGTATACAGGCAGGCAGGCAGGCAGGGTAGTGGTGACCGTATACCAGCCTTCATCATATCTGGGGCTGGTGTACACAGTGTAAAACAGTCCAGATAGTGTCAGACTTCTCAGTAATTGTCGCTCCTAAAAACCAGTTAGGTTCTTATTGCGTCCGTGCTTGCATTTAAAAACAGCACGTGTGTGGCAGTCGGTGGCAGGGTACAGGTGCGCGTTTTGCACAAACTATTATATAACGCACAAGTCTAGTGTATAATACACGTCAGTCAGCAGTGTCTGATAGTGTCAGACTTCTCAGTAATTGTCGCTACTAAAAACCAGTTAGGTTCTTATTGCGTCCGTGCTTGCATTTAAAAACAGCACGTGTGTGGCAGTCGGTGGCAGGGTACAGGTGCGCATTTTGCACAAACTATTATATAACGCACAAGTGTAGTGTATAATACACGTCAGTCAGCAGTGTCTGATAGTGTCAGACTTCTCAGTAATTGTCGCTCCTAAAAACCAGTTAGGTTCTCATTGCATCCGTGCTTGCATTTAAAAACAGCACGTGTGTGGCAGTCGGTGGCAGGGTACAGGTGCGCGTTTTGCACAAACTATTATATAACGCACAAGTCTAGTGTATAATACACGTCAGTCAGCAGTGTCTGATAGTGTCAGACTTCTCAGTAATTGTCGCTCCTAAAAACCAGTTAGGTTCTCATTGCGTCCGTGCTTGCATTTAAAAACAGCACGTGTGTGGCAGTCGGTGGCAGGGTACAGGTGCGCGTTTTGCACAAACTATTATATAACGCACAAGTGTAGTGTATAATACACGTCAGTCAGCAGTGTCTGATAGTGTCAGACTTCTCAGTAATTGTCGCTCCTAAAAACCAGTTAGGTTCTTATTGCGTCCGTGCTTGCATTTAAAAACAGCACGTGTGTGGCAGTCGGTGGCAGGGTACAGGTGCGCGTTTTGCACAAACTATTATATAACGCACAAGTCTAGTGAATAATACACGTCAGTCAGCAGTGTCTGATAGTGTCAGACTTCTCAGTAATTGTCGCTCCTAAAAACCAGTTAGGTTCTCATTGCGTCCGTGCTTGCATTTAAAAACAGCACGTGTGTGGCAGTCGGTGGCAGGGTACAGGTACGCGTTTTGCACAAACTATTATATAACGCACAAGTCTAGTGTATAATACACGTCAGTCAGCAGTGTCTGATAGTGTCAGACTTCTCAGTAATTGTCGCTCCTAAAAAAAAGTTAGGTTCTCATTGCGTCCGTGCTTGCATTTAAAAACAGCACGTGTGTGGCAGTCGGTGGCAGGGTACAGGTGCGCGTTTTGCACAAACTATTATATAACGCACAAGTCTAGTGTATAATACACGTCAATCAGCAGTGTCTGATAGTGTCAGACTTCTCAGTAATTGTCGCTCCTAAAAACCAGTTAGGTTCTCATTGCGTCCGTGCTTGCATTTAAAAACAGCACGTGTGTGGCAGTCGGTGGCAGGGTACAGGTGCGCGTTTTGCACAAACTATTATATAACGCACAAGTCTAGTGTATAATACACGTCAGTCAGCAGTGTCTGATAGTGTCAGACTTCTCAGTAATTGTCGCTCCTAAAAACCAGTTAGGTTCTCATTGCGTCCGTGCTTGCATTTAAAAACAGCACGTGTGTGGCAGTCGGTGGCAGGGTACAGGTGCGCGTTTTGCACAAACTATTATATAACGCACAAGTCTAGTGTATAATACACGTCAGTCAGCAGTGTCTGATAGTGTCAGACTTCTCAGTAATTGTCGCTCCTAAAAACCAGTTAGGTTCTTATTGCGTCCGTGCTTGCATTTAAAAACAGCACGTGTGTGGCAGTCGGTGGCAGGGTACAGGTGCGCGTTTTGCACAAACTATTATATAACGCACAAGTGTAGTGTATAATACACGTCAGTCAGCAGTGTCTGATAGTGTCAGACTTCTCAGTAATTGTCGCTCCAAAAAACCAGTTAGGTTCTCATTGCGTCCGTGCTTGCATTTAAAAACAGCACGTGTGTGGCAGTCGGTGGCAGGGTACAGGTGCGCGTTTTGCACAAACTATTATATAACGCACAAGTGTAGTGTATAATACACGTCAGTCAGCAGTGTCTGATAGTGTCAGACTTCTCAGTAATTGTCGCTCCTAAAAACCAGTTAGGTTCTCATTGCGTCCGTGCTTGCATTTAAAAACAGCACGTGTGTGGCAGTCGGTGGCAGGGTACAGGTGCGCGTTTTGCACAAACTATTATATAACGCACAAGTCTAGTGTATAATACACGTCAGTCAGCAGTGTCTGATAGTGTCAGACTTCTCAGTAATTGTCGCTCCTAAAAACCAGTTAGGTTCTCATTGCGTCCGTGCTTGCATTTAAAAACAGCAAGTGTGTGGCAGTCGGTGGCAGGGTACAGGTGCGCGTTTTGCACAAACTATTATATAACGCACAAGTCTAGTGTATAATACACGTCAGTCAGCAGTGTCTGATAGTGTCAGACTTCTCAGTAATTGTCGCTCCTAAAAACCAGTTAGGTTCTCATTGCGTCCGTGCTTGCATTTAAAAACAGCACGTGTGTGGCAGTCGGTGGCAGGGTACAGGTGCGCGTTTTGAACAAACTATTATATAACGCACAAGTCTAGTGTATAATACACGTCAGTCAGCAGTGTCTGATAGTGTCAGACTTCTCAGTAATTGTCGCTCCTAAAAACCAGTTAGGTTCTCATTGCGTCCGTGCTTGCATTTAAAAACAGCACGTGTGTGGCAGTCGGTGGCAGGGTACAGGTGCGCGTTTTGCACAAACTATTATATAACGCACAAGTCTAGTGTATAATACACGTCAGTCAGCAGTGTCTGATAGTGTCAGACTTCTCAGTAATTGTCGCTCCTAAAAACCAGTTAGGTTCTCATTGCGTCCGTGCTTGCATTTAAAAACAGCACGTGTGTGGCAGTCGGTGGCAGGGTACAGGTGCGCGTTTTGCACAAACTATTATATAACGCACAAGTCTAGTGTATAATACACGTCAGTCAGCAGTGTCTGATAGTGTCAGACTTCTCAGTAATTGTCGCTCCTAAAAACCAGTTAGGTTCTCATTGCGTCCGTGCTTGCATTTAAAAACAGCACGTGTGTGGCAGTCGGTGGCAGGGTACAGGTGCGCGTTTTGCACAAACTATTATATAACGCACAAGTGTAGTGTATAATACACGTCAGTCAGCAGTGTCTGATAGTGTCAGACTTCTCAGTAATTGTCGCTCCTAAAAACCAGTTAGGTTCTCATTGCGTCCGTGCTTGCATTTAAAAACAGCACGTGTGTGGCAGTCGGTGGCAGCGTCAGGCTCCACATTGTCCCTGGATAGAGTCGTGCATGATGGCCTGTAAACATGAAGTGCCCATTGTAAGGAAGTGGGTCTATTGTAGTATAGCCCTTAGGCAGGGCAGCCAAAAATTGGGAGGCTCCACATTGTCCCTGGATAGAGATGTGCATGAGGGCCTCAAAACATTGTTCCCATTGCAAAGGAGCGGGTCTCCTGTCGTTGTAATGCCCATTCAGATAGAATGGGCGAAAAAATTTACCACTGGGGGTATACCTGAAACAACGGCTTAACTATTGTAACGGTCACCATGATGGCGCATGAGGAGAAGGAGGAGCAGTCCAGCGATTAGCCAAAGTCCAGAAGTGTGTTACCATGGGTGAGTGGAGGTACATGGCAAATTCCCGTTACAAACTTTAAATTCCGCTGTAATTTGCTGTTGGTGTGTGTGGTGAAGTCTGGCCAAATCCAACCCTTGTTCATCTTGATCAGAGTCAGCCTGTCAGCATTTACAGTTGACAGGCGGGTGCGTTTATCTGTAATGATTCCACCTGCGGCACTAAAAACACGCTCTGACAAAACGCTAGCGGCAGGGCAGGCCAGGACTTCCAAGGCGTAGAGAGCCAATTCATGCCACGTGTCCAGCTTGGATACACATTAATTGTAAGGCACAGAGGAATGTCGGAGTACAGTTGTTTGATCTGCAAGGTACTCCTTGAGCATCTGGGCAAACTTAGGATTTCTTGTGGCACTACCCCTCACCTCAGGGGCTGTGGTATGTGAGGGGCTGAGAAAACTGTCCCACATCTTAAAGACTGTTCCCCTACCTCTGGCGGATTGGACTTGTGCCCCTCTCGGCTGTACGCCTTGGTTGTCCACTGATTCCTGACCTATGCCGCTAGCGTTTTGTGAGGGGAATGCTTTGCCTACTTCCGTGACTATGGCCTTCTGGAACTGCTGCATTTTGCCTGACCTCTCCGCCTCGGGAATAAGAGACATAAAGTTCTCCTTTTAGCGTGGGTCTAACAGTGTTACCAACCAGTAATGATTGTCGGCCAAGATGTTCTTAACGCGAGGGTCACGAGACAGGCAGCTTACCATAAAGTCAGCCATGTGTGCCAGACTCTTAACAGCCATCACTTCAGTATCCTGACCAACACGATGACTGAACATGCTGTCCTCCTCCTCCTCCTCCTCCTCATCATCATCTACCCTGTCCTCTGGCCAGCCACGCTGAACCGAGGATATGACTGCATGTCATATCCTCAATTTGGCCAGAGAGTTGCTCCACGTCTTCATCCTCCTCCTCGTCATAGTCCTCCACTGCACGTTGTGATGAGACGAGGCTGGGCTGTGTGTTATCACCCACACCCACTACTGTTTCTTGCTCAAACTCATCGCGCTCCGCCTGCAATGCATCATGGTTGTTTTTTGAGCAGAGACCATTTTAGAAGGCAGAGAAGCGGTATGGTGACGCTAATAATGTCGTCATCGCCGCTCACCATCTTGGTGGAGTCCTCAAAGTTTTGGCGGATGGTGCATAGGTCGGACATCCATCTCCACTCCTCAGGTGTTATGTGTGGAGTTTGACCCATTTCCCGACGGCTTAGGTGATGCAGGTACTCAACAACTGCCCTCTTCTGCTCACATATCCTGACCAACTTGTGCAGAGTTGAATTCCAACGCGTGGGGACATCACACACCAGTCTGTGTGCCGGAAGATGCAAACGGCTTCTTAAGCCGGCAAGGCCGGCTGAAGCAGTAGGTGACTTTCGAAAATGTGCAGACAGGCGGCGAACTTTTACCAGCAGATCAGACAGCTCTGAGTATGACTTTAGAAACCGCTGAACCACGAGGTTGAGCACATGGGCCACGCATGGAACATGTGTCAGCTGGCCTCGCCTCAAAGCCGCCACCAGGTTCCGGCCATTGTCACACACGACCTTTCCTGGCTTTAGGTTCAGAGTTGTGAGCCAGTGATCTGCCTGCTGTTTCAGAGCTGTCCACTCCACACCTCTTCTGCATTGTGGGGTTTGTCACCTATGCAGATTAGCTTCAGCACTGCCTGTTGCCGCTTCGCCGAGGCAGTGCTGCAGTGCTTCTGTGTCGCCCTGGACAAGCCAGGGGCCACAGAGCACAACACTTAAACACCCCACACTCCCTGCAGGCATATCATAGTCAAAACACAAAATCCTTGTTGCCTTCCCCAGGGGCTGTTGTCCACACCAGGGTGTGGAGCCAGGCGGTTGGTCTCCACCCACCGAGGAGGAGGGAAAACACAGGCAGTGAGAGTTAAGCTAAGGAAGTGGAAGGAGGAAAGTAGTAGAGAGGAGAAAAGTGACAGCAAAGAGCCTGAAGTTGGTCCGGGTGTGTGGCCCGGACAGGACAGCAAGGTTGGCAGGATGTGGTGACCGTCTGCAGTGGAGGCCGATTGGAGTCTGCCGTAAGGACCGTGGACGGGTGGTGACCCGGCCGTACCGGACCGGTATACAAAGAGAAGCCAGCACCATTGGCAGAGGACTTTCGGATCCCGGCAAGGCTTGGTGTCGCCGTGAATTTGCCAAATCCGTTAGTGAAGGGAACCTCAGGGTTTCCAAACAGCCAAGTCCAGATAGAAGGCAACCGTACAACCGTGAAGGGGAGACACCGCCACCGCCAAGGGCAACCGTCTCCCAGGGCCAGCGCCTGTGGGCAAAAGGGGCTCCTCCGGCACATATCCAGGTCGGGGAGCGGGTTACCGTTGGGAAACCATCACTACCAACACTTAACTTAGGTGCAGGGAGAGACAGTCATCACTAACCTGCAGGGAGGAACAACCGCAGCCGTCCGAGTGACCCGTCCATCCAGCCACTTGTTTTACCGTGAACTGTGTCATCATCATTGGGCTGAGTGAGTACCTCCGTGCCGTGCGGCACAGCGCTGCCCCTGAGACCCTGCACCTCATCAGGCCCCGCAACCCGCCTGTCATCCATCTCTACCCCATCACCAGGCCCCGGGACAACCAACCCCCCTACCCACGGAGGGGAGAAATAACAACAAAGCTGCTCCCTGTCACAGGCTCCCGGGATCCCCGTCCAGAGCAGCGGTGGTGTGTCCACACAATCACCACAACCGTGGGTGGCGTCACGGACAATATCCCCAAAACCCAAACCACCCCTTTTCACTCACGGGCGAGTAGCGCCGCTCGAGTCCCCGGGATCCGGCCATCACTCGAGCCAACGAGCAGCAGCCGTAGAGCAGCGTCAGCCGGACCCGAGCAGTGGGAGAGCGCACCGTCCCCTCCTCCGCCCGCGACACTTCCAGCTTGGGACTGGTGTGGAGGGTAAAGTAGATGAGGATGCGCAGGAGGAGGAGGAGGCTGAGGAGCATGACATTCCGGAGCTGTAGAGTGTGTGTGAAACCCTGACTGAGGTAGGGCCTGCAAAACTTGGTGTGTGAAGGACGTGTTCCGTCCCTCGCTCAGACTGGGTCCCAGCTTGCACAATATTAACCCAGTGTGACGTCAACGAGATGTAGCGGCCTTGCCCACATGCACTTGTCCACGTGTCTGTGGTTAGGTGGACTTTGGCTGAAACAGCGTTGTTCAGGGCACGTGTGATGTTTTGTGACACGTGGTTATGCAATGCGGGGACGGCACACCGGGAGAAATAGTGGCGGCTGTGGACCGAGTAACGTGGGACAGCTGCCACCATCAGGTCGCGGAATGCTTCTGTCTCAACCAGCCTAAAAGGCAACATTTCCAGCGCAAGCAGTCGCGAAATGTTAGCATTTAGAACTGTGGCATGTGGGGTGTTGGCAGTGTATTTGCGCCTGCGTTCAAAGGTTTGCTGAATGGATAACTGAACGCTGCGCTGGGACAAGGACGTGCTTGATGATGGTGTTCTTTCTGCGTAGGCAACTGCAGGTGCAGGAGTGGAGGAGGCTTGTTCTCAGGCAGCATGGACAGGGGATTGGCTCGCATGCACAACCAGCGAAGACGTAGCAGTGACATCAGCAATCACTGCTCCTCGACTCTGTTGTACTTCCCACAAAGTCGGGTGCTTGGCTGACATGTGCCTGATCATGCTGGTGGTGGTCAGGCTGCTAGTTTTGGTACCCCTGCTGATGCTGGCATGGCAGGTGTTGCAAATGGCCTTTTTAGAATCATCTGGAGCCAACTTAAAAAACTGCCAGTGTCAGAGTTCCGGGTTTTCCAGTTTTCTTTTGAAAGAGCTTGCCCTTTGTTAACATGGAGTTTTCTGTTCTGTTGCCCTACTTCCTGTCCATCTGTTTAAAAGCCGCCCCTAAAGCTTAGTCCAGTGCCTGAGTATACTGCTTCCTGTGTGCTCCTGCCCTGCTGCTTTTGGTTCCTGATTGTTATTCGGATCCTCTTGGAAAACAACCGACACCGACTCTGGGCTTCATCTGGTATCATCTAGCTGTGCCCGGACTCCGTTTGCCGTCTTTGGTCGGCACTTCTGCCCGGTTCCTTCCGTTTAATACCACTCTGGACTCACATCACGTACGGACATTTTTGGAATTACCTATTGCCCTTTTGTGTCCCGGCTGCTGCGCATTTAGGGCTTCTGGGGTGATTGCCAGACAGTCCCTGTATAGGGGTTCGCTCTTGGTGGTCTCCCTGGGGGAGTCCGGTGCGCGGTCCCGGGAATTCCCTTTCGCTCCGTCCCTGGAAGGTATTTCCTGTATTTATGTTCTACTGTGTTTTTGTTCCGTTTATGTACATATTTGCTGGTTGCATATTATAAACGTCTTGCACCAAGAACTCGTCTCTGGTTGTCATTGCCCTAACGCAATCGAAATCCTCAATACATACAATAGTATTACAGCCAGACTCGGGAAGACCTAACATTTGTACAGGCACCTTGTGTCGTGTTGTTCCGGGGAACAGTTGCCTGACGTCTGCCTGGGGCCACCACTCTGCTTCTTACTGCCTGTTGGGATGCTACGCCTCCCTCCCCCTGTGCACTGCTGTCCTCGCTCTGCATATCCTCCTGCCAGGTTGGGTCAGTTACTGGATCATCCACCACGTCGTCTTCCTCTTCCGCACCCTGCTCCTCCTCCTGACTTCCTGACAATTGTGTCTCATCATCGTCCACCCCTTGCTGAGACACGTTGCCAACTTCGTGAGAACGTGGCTGCTCAAATATTTGGGCATCTGTACATACAATCTCGTCATGGCCCACTTCAACAGGAGCTGGCGAGAGGCCAGAATTTGTGAATGGAAACGTGAACGAACAGCTCTTCCGAGTATCCAAGTGTGGGATCAGTAATGTCCGTGGACGTGTACTCGGCCTGGTGGTAGGAAGGAGGATCAGGTTCTGAAATGTGCGGTGCAGTATCACGGCTACTGACACTTGACCGTGTGGAAGACAGAGTGTTTGTGGTGGTGCCAATCTGACTGGAAGCATTATCCGCTATCCAACTAACAACCTGTTGACACTGGTCTTGGTTCAAGAGCGGTGTACTGCTGCGGTCCCCAAGAATTTGGGACAGGACGTGCGAGCGACTAGATGTGGCCCTTTGTTGTGGCGAAATTAGAGCTTGCACACAACCTCGGTCTCTGCCTGCACCACCATCACGTCCACTTCCATGTTCGTTGACAACGCCCTTGCGCATTTTGCAATGCTGTGCTGATGTGTATTCACTAGACTTGTGCGTTATATCCAAGTTTTTGCAAAACTCACACAAATGCAGCGGAAAGCTGCCACCAACAGGCACACACGTGCGGTTTTTAAATGCAAGCACGGAGGCACTAAGAACCTAACAGGTCTCTATCCAGGGACAACGTGGAGCCTCCCAATTTTTGGCTGCCCTGCCTAAGGGCTATACTACAATAGACCCACTTCCTTACAATGGGCACTTCAGGTTTACAGGCCATCATGCACGTCTCTATCCAGGGACAATGTGGAGCCTCCCAATTTTTGGCTGCCCTGCCTAAGGGCTATACTACAATAGACCCACTTCCTTACAATGGGCACTTCAGGTTTACAGGCCATCATGCACGTCTCTATCCAGGGACAATGTGGAGCCTCCCAATTTTTGGCTGCCCTGCCTAAGGGCTATACTACAATAGACCCACTTCCTTACAATGGGCACTTCAGGTTTACAGGCCATCATGCACGTCTCTACCCAGGGACAATGTGGAGCCTCCCAATTTTTGGCTGCCCTGCCTAAGGGCTATACTACAATAGACCCACTTCCTTACAATGGGCACTTCAGGTTTACAGGCCATCATGCACGTCTCTATCCAGGGACAATGTGGAGCCTCCCAATTTTTGGCTGCCCTGCCTAAGGGCTATACTACAATAGACCCACTTCCTTACAATGGGCACTTCAGGTTTACAGGCCATCATGCATGTCTCTATCCAGGGACAATGTGGAGCCTCCCAATTTTTGGCTGCCCTGCCTAAGGGCTATACTACAATAGACCCACTTCCTTACAATGGGCACTTCAGGTTTACAGGCCATCATGCACGTCTCTATCCAGGGACAACGTGGAGCCTCCCAATTTTTGGCTGCCCTGGCAAAGGGCTATACTAAAATAGACCCACTTCCTTACAATGGGCACTTTAGGTTTACAGGCCCTCATGCACGTCTGTATGCAGGGGCATTGGTGAACCTCACAATTTTGGACTGCCCTGGCAAAGGAAAATACTACAAAGACTCAGTCACTTCCTCAAAATGGGCACATTAGACTCAAGAGGCCTTCATGTACGTCTCTTCTCAGGGACATCGGAGTGCCACACAATGTTTTCACGTAAAATCTTTCATGTATTAATCTCAAAAAGTAACATACACCAGCTCTATCTCACTATTGGGTATGTGCCCTTAACATTTCTGCCATGAAAAATCATTTTGGGGTCATTTTGGAAGGTTTTCTGGTGAGTCCGTAAAAATGGCGTGAAACGCGGACAAAATTGTTCACAGCTGTGACTTTTGAGTGATAAATGCTTCAAGGGGTCTTCCCCATGCTGTTGCCATGTCATTTGAGCACTCTTCTGAGACTTTTGTGACATTTTTAGGGTTTCTACATGCTGCCGGGGGGTCATTTCACAAAAATACTCGGGTCTCCCATAGGATAACATTGGGCTCGTTGCTCGGCCCGAGTACACGAGTATCTTGGGAGGCTCGGCCCGAGCTTCGAGCACCCGAGCTTTTTAGTACTCGCTCATCACTACTATTAAGTAATCATTTTTAGATAAATTATAGCCCATTTTAGATGGCCCAACTTGTTCAGTAGCGTGTTTAGAACCATTATCAACACTACTATGCTTACAGAATGATTGTCAACAAGTGCGTAAAATGTCACCTTATCTGCAGCACATGTGCTATATACATCAGGTGATGCGTCGACCAATAATTGGGAATACACATTCCTAGGAACTCTCTTTCCTGATTTTAATCCTGTGTAAATGGGTCCTTATGTCTATTTTGATTATGAAGTTCGCCTGTCTTTTTCATAAGTGTATAAACTGAAGAGATATACTGTATATCACAAGGGTATCAAACACCTTATACCAACAAAAACCCTCTAAAACCAATATCTTTATTAGTAGCTTACAAACTCACATGCAAAAACCAGGGTATAAATTAAAACCACAATATTGCACACAAAACTGGAAGGGGCCTGCGGCAAATTCCCTATTATCTCCCTTCGTATCCACGGAGGTTGGTACCCTAATAAAGTGATCTGGCGCCCCGGCTTAACATCATTCAGCCCTCCAAAACCCTATACTGAGCCGCTAGTACGTGCTGCTGACCTAAATGACTGTAATACAAATATACACAGTGAAAGATCCTATCATGAAGGGCTCTTTTTATAATAGTTATAGTACCCTACATATAGTATAAATAAACCAGATACTAGAATCATTGCCCCCACACAGACCGAGCAAAGCCCACAGACCATAACATATCAGGCAAGTACTAGCCACTGCTGAATATGTTGGGGGACACTAGTGGCCCTCTCCCACCTACTTTACCCCGGACCTATACAGGGGTAACTGGATATATTATCTGCTATAGAGATACTGTGTTTAATCAGTGCAAAGAAACACCATACAGGAGGACGTCTAATTATATGTTTGTGCCCGTTGCTGAGACTGGGAACATGTATTAGTGACTCTAAGGGGATCCTCCTGTTCGTACTTCAACTGTTTTTGTCCCTGGTCTGTATGGGGGTAAATAATTCTACTATCTGATATGTTTATACTACATTTAGGGTGGCATAACTATTATAAAAGGGGCACCTCGTGATAGGATCTTTCACTGTGTATATTTGTATGACCGCCATTTAGGTTAGCACCTTGTTCGTGGTGTGGCGCCCTGCCCTAGCCAAGTCGTCACAGATAACATACAAACACCCCCCACCCCCACTAGACAGGGACACCAGCCAAACAAAAACCCTTGTTGCCTCCCTCCGGTGTCTGATGTCCACACCAGGTGGGGCAGAGCCAGGCGGTTGGCTCCACCCACCGAGGAGTTCACAGGCCTGGAGGCGGGAAAAGTGACACAACAGTTTAGGAGTTTGAAGTGAGAGGAGTAACACTTGTGTGTCTGGGTTTGTGGCCCAGGCACTGACAGCAAGGTTGGCAGACGGTGGTGGCCGTCTGCAGGAGTGGTGGAGCAACGCGGAACCGTAGGACCGGGGACGGGCGACGGCCCACCAGTACCGACCAGGGAGCGAAGTGAAGCCAGCACACACAGGCAGGGCCATCGGACCCCGACCAGGCTTGGAGCCGCCGACAATAGTCAGATCCGAATGTGACTGGAACCCCAGGGGTTTCACAACAGCAAAAGTCCCGATTGAAGGCAACAGCCCACACCGTGAGGGTATACAGCTACCGCCTAAGGCTAGAGACCCAAGGGCCAGCGCCTGCAGGCAAACGGGCTCCTCCGGTACCCATACACCGGGGAGCGGACTACCGTTGGGAATCCATAGTAGTCAGAAGGAGAACATCAAGGTGCAGGGAAAGACAGCCGCCATCACTTGTCCGGGGAGTAGCACTGCAGCAGGCTGCGGGACCCATCCATCCAGCCGTTTGGTTTACTGAGGACTTTGTACCTTTCTTGCTGAGTGAGTACACCCGTGCCATCCGGCACCGCGCCGCGCTGTCCCTGCAACCCTGCACCTCACCAACCCTGCCTCCCCGTCACAACATCTCCGGGCCCCGGGACCACCGACCCCTATCCACGGAGGGGGAAAACAACATCCCAGCTGCTCCTTACCATCGCTCCCGGGATCCCCGTCACCAGCAGTGGTGGTGCCCATCTTCACCACAACACGTGGGTGGCATCACAGACTAACTCCCCAAAACTAACCACCCCTTTCACTCATGGGCGAGGAGCGCCGCTCGAGTCCCCGGATCCGGCCCACCGCTCGAGCCACCGAGCAGCAGCAGCAGCCACAGCAGCGCCGTACCCGAGCGTTAGCGAGAGCGCAGCAGCGACGGCGTCCTCCCCGCCCGCGACAGTGGCTCAGAATAGGATTTTGGAGGGCTAGCCGCCGTTAAGCGGGGGCACAGATCACTTTATTAGGGTGCCAAGCTCCATGGATAGGAAGGGAGATAATAGGGAATTTGCGCAGGGCTCCTTCCATTTTTGTGTGCAATATTATGGTTTTAATGTATGCACTGGTTTCCCATGTGAGTTTGTAAGCTACTAATAAAAATAGTGGTTTTAAAAGAGTTTTTGTTGGTATAAGGGGCTTTTTCATACGTGCCAGGTGCTTAGTAACCACATGGTGGATCGTCTGTAGCTTATGTTGCTACATCCCACCCGGTGCCCCTTTTATGGACCTAATAACTCTATCCATGTTCTTATACCCCGGCTCCTGTGGCACAGATATCTTTGAGAAAGACCTCCAAAAGATCGAACAGTTGGATAATTTCTGTGGTGCCAAATTGGAATAAGATAACACCACTTTTTGCAGCAATACGGTATCAGCCTTGTCTCCTTTTGGTGCTGAGGCTTTTTTGTCTACTAATAGAGGACTTAGTCCTTTTCTCGAACACAAACGCTATACCCAGTGTGCCGGCTTTCAGTCCAATGATTTTTATATTGGCCATCTAATTAAGTCAGGATTTCCTTAGCAATGCATAGGTGTTAGAATCATCAAGCAAAATAAGATTTTCATCCGGCATCTGCAAATAAAAAATCACGACTCTATTGAATCAGTTTAACATGATAAAATCAAGACAGACTAGTTTAACACATTTTGGGCAAAGCCCTTAGTCTTCATCTTATTGATGCCAAAGTGACAAAATTGCATGGCTTACCCTTAGTAAAGTCACAGCAAAACCAAAAAAATGAGCATAAGTTGAAATACATGCATTGCAAATTAGCACGTTCTGACTGTGACTATTTAATACACAAAACCTCAGATAGAAACAAAACCAACATATATCTAAAGCGGGCTTTACACGCTACGAGATCGCCACAGCGATCTCGTTGGGGTCAGGGATTTTGTGACACACATCTGGCCGCTGTAGCGATCTCGTTGTGTGTGACTCCTAGGAGCGATTTTGGATCGTTGCAAAAACGTCCAAAATCGCTCCTCGTTGACATGGGGGTCCTCTCCCAATTATCGCTGCTGTCGCTTGGGCAAAGTTGACCCTCGTCCCTGCGGCAGCACACATCGCTACATGTGACGCCGCAGGAACGAGGAACCTCTCCTTACCTGCCATACACCAGCAATGAGGAAGGAAGAAGGTGTGCGGGATGTTCGTCCCGTTCATATCCGCCCCTCCGCTTTGATTGGGCGGCCGCTTAGTGACGTCGCTGTGACGCCGAGCGAACCGCCCCCTTAGAAAGGAGGCGGTTTGCCGGTCACAGCGATGTCGCCGAGCAGGTAAGTACGTGTGACGCTGCTGTAGCGATAATGTTCGCTAGCGATGTCGCAGCGTGTAAAGCCACCCTTACTGTAAGTAAATAACTAAATGGTAAGAGTAAATATAAATAACATAGGGTACTTAGTAACACTGGTTTTTGATCAAAAAGGCATAAAAGCCATCACGTTGCGACAAGGTGTACCCCAGTTAAGATGGTCCTAAACTCAAGTATTAAAATCTCACCTTGTGTCAATCGACCTTAATTTAGAAGGGGCAGAGAAGGACCAGGGTCTGACTAGTTAAGACACTAGGCTATGGAAAGGCATATAAATGAAATACCTGGCTTAAAAAGAGGGGGAACATACCTGTTTGTACAATGTATATAGAATGACAGCAAAACCAAACAAACGAGCCAGAGCAAAAGTTAATATAAATGCGGCATATAAGAGCATGTTCACACTGTGGCCTTTAAAATACAAAAACCAAAAAGATAGAGACACAATGAGCACATACCCTGCAGTCAGGAAATATTATTAGTACATAGAAATAACATAGGGAACTTAGTAATACTGTTTTTGATAAAAAAAAAAAAAAAAAAAAGAAAAGCTTAAAAGCCACGTCACCGCAACATGGTGTTCTCCATTCGGGACAGTTTTAAAATCTAATATTAAAACTTAAGCTTGTGCTAACTGACCATATGTATATGGGGGCAGAGAAGGACGAGGGTTTGACCTGTTCAGCCTGCCCATGGAAAGCGATATAAATTAACTGTTTGGCTCAAAAAGAGAGTATGAATGGGAAAGAAGTTGTAAAGAAAAAATTAATATTTTTTTGCTGGAGTTGAATAATGTCTTTCACGTTCATACTAATTACTCGGGGCCAAGTTAAGGTTTCTTCCATGCTTCATTGAATCCTGACTGCATTTGGTGAGCTGATATGAAATCATGGAGCAGCAGAAGCTCCATTCTAGGCAAGTCTGGAGGACAAAATGAGCTGCTATGGAACCTCATGGACAGACCATAACCACATCTGTACAATTAATATAGAATTAATGCACCAATGCTGTAGTGTAAACAATGTGCTTGTACCCTCACATTAAAGACTGTAAATCATAGCCTGCTTGACTCACATTGACTAAACCAAGTTGAGTTTGAGTCTGCCATATTCTTGTCAGTCATCACTCCGACATCAACCCGAATAGGCTTTGTCTGGGGTCAAAAAGCCACAAGTCCTGACCTACTTACGACCTCGGCACTCCGTATAAATTTAGCCATGACTCAACATTTTCCCTATTCTAATATGCAGAAAGTGTCTGTGATAAATATTGGAATATTTTATCTCTTCTTAATTCCAAGCAATTCATATGTAATCACTAATTAAACATATTTGATCTGAGAATATATAAAAGCACAGATTTTATGTTATTCTTTAAGCTGAAAATCACATGCTGAGAGTAATCTAAATGTTGGAAATTTCACAGTTAATTAGATAAAAGCATTAACAAAATGCACTGAAAATAATTACACAATATAAAATATTTAAAAGAAACTAATGTATTGTTCACGCAAAGCATTCAAGAAATGGGTTTTTTTTTTTATATATATATTATATCAATGTAAATGAAGTATAAGTTAAGATGATAGCAACTATTGATCTATGTATAAATTTTTCTTTTTAACAATATTAATTATTTTTACTAAGTCTGTTTCTATGTCTTTGTATTATTTTTTTAAGTGTGTTCTATTTTTAAATACCGTATTTTTTGGATTATAAGACACACTTTTCCTCCCAAAAATTTGGGAGGAAAATGAAGGGTGCATCTTAAAATCCGAATATAGCTTACCAGAAAGTGAATTGGCAGGGGGCTGTCTGTGCGGCTCGGTGTGCAGTCGGCCAGTTGCGTGCGGGCGGCCGAGTGCCTGTCCATGAGTGCAGGCGGCCGGATGCCTGTCGATGCCGGCTGCCTCTCTGTGCAGGTGGGTGGATGGCCTGCTGGCTGCCACTCTGTGCGGCCAGGTGGGCGGCCGGGTGGCTGTGCGGACTGTGGTGGATGTGCGGCAGGTGTCCTAGTCTGTCCGAACCCCAGCTTCAAATGATGGCGCTGAGAGTTAGCACGTGCGCAGATGGAGCTCTTGGATGAGAGCTCCATCTGCGCAGGCGCCATTTCAGGCGCCATTTCTTTGAAGCCCGGACCACGGATAGACTGGGACACTTGCCGCACCGGCCAGCTCCACCACACAACCACCGCAGCTTCCGCTGCCACCACTTATCTGCCACCACTGCCACCACTGACCAACCCGCCACCCTTGCCACCACTGACCCGCTACCGCTGCCAGCACAGCCTCCTGTGACCCCACTCCACCACCGCTACCGCCCCCCTCCGGTAAGACAACATTGGAGTATAAGACGGACCCAATTTTTTTTTTTTACTTCTTTTAATCTCTAAATTTGGGGAGCATCTTAAAATCCGGTGCGTCTTATAAAACGAAAAATACGGTACTTTTTATGTAATTTTATGGCTTCCTGGCTTTTGCATGTTATTGGTGCATTCATTTTTCATGTATTTATACGTAAGGTTTCTATAGGAAAAAAAATTACTCATGAAAACAGTGCTTTATAATTTTTTACAAACCAGAAAATTGTTTCACATTTTATGGTAGCTTTAAATCCATTTTTTTCCAGCCAAGACCAGATAATTCAAAGGGAATTGTAAGGACTTATAGGCCGATTCAGTAAAGTGAACCTGACAGAAGGATTCTGTAAAAATAGATGTGCATGTAGCTCTTTCAAAGATAAATCCAGCAATTTTTACAGTCCAGTCCATTCATAGATTACTGAGAAATCAGAGCTTAACTTGATATCCAAAGGAGGCTATAGATTAGAAGCCTTTTTTAGGCTATGTGGCCACGTAGCATATTTTCATGCAGTTACGCTGCGTTCTGCACTGCAGCGTAACTGCATGCGTCCTGTGTCCCCAGCACAATCTATGAAGATCGTGCCTAATGCATGCCCACGTGGCGTATTAGAATGCAGCGATTCGGCTACTGACGAAGCCCTGCTTTCTAAGAAGTGACATGTCACTTCTTTCGTGCACTTTGCATGCAGCCCCTGCTCTGTCTATGGGAGGGGCTGCATCCAGAGCGCATGAAATCGGCTTTTCAGTATGCACTGTTTCTGCAGCGATTTGAAGCGCACGTGTGCTGTTCAAATCGCTGCAGAAATTTCTGCAGGGACAGAACGCAACGTGGGCACATAGCCTAAAGGCCGCTTTACACGCTGCGACATTGCTCAAGCGATCTCGTTGGGGTCACGGAATTTGTGACGCACATCCGGTCGCTTCAGCGATGCCGTTGCGTGTGACACCTTTGAGCGATTTTGCATCATTGCAAAAATGTGCAAAATTGCTCATCGGTGACATGGGGGTCCATTCTCTAATATCGTTGCTACAGCAGTAATGAAGTTGTTCCTCGTTCCTGCGGCAGCACACATCGGTACTTGTCACACCGCAGGAACGAGGAACCTCTCCTTACCTGCCTCCCGCCCGCAATACGTAAGGAAGGAGGTGGGCGGGATGTTCGTCCCGCTTATCTCCGCCCCTCCGCTTCTATTGGGTGGCGGTTCAGTGACGTCGCTGTGACGCTGAACGAACCGCCCCCTTAGAAAGGAGGTGGTTCGCCGGTCACAGCGACGTCGCAGGGCAGGTAAGTAGTGTGACGGGTCTGGGCAATGTTGTGTGCCACGGGCAGCAATTTGCCCATGTCGCACAACCAATGGGGGCGGGTACCCACGCTAGCGATATCGGTCACGATATTGCAGCGTGTAAAGTGGCCTTTAGTCCAGTCTTAACTTCTCAGCCTCTATGGCATATGACTTAAGGCAAATGGGCCATTTGTTACGCAATAGGGCGGCCCTGGGCGGGAAATAGAACTGGATTGACAGAAGCTTCAGATCTACAAATATGTATTCAGCTTCATTTGCATATCAAATCAAACTCTGATTCTCAGTAATGGAGGAATGGACTGGCCATGTAAAGGTATTTCTGGACTTGGCTCTGAAGGAGTCCCATGTGCATATAAGTAGTTTTGGGGGGTGAATTCCTAATGACAGATTTCCTTTTAAAGAGATGTTTTGATCATAAGTCTTGACTCATCGTACACTGTCAAATGCACCAAATTCATTAGGAACTTGTTATCCGGGGTGAGTGAACAACCGGCATGTGGCGCACGACAGAGGGAGAACCAGCAAAGATGTTAAGGAAGGCCCTGTGGCTAATCCCTGCACTCCATAACATCCCTAGATGGGTCCTTCCCCCGTCTGCCGTTCCATGCCTTGGCCCTCACTGACCATGAACATACCCTGACTAGGGTGTTGGCCAGTGGGACACTAGTCCCACTACTACAATAAAACAACACAAGGAAGGTAAGACAAATGGTTGGAGAAAGGGACAACAAAAATCACGCCTTGGTTTCTTAAGCAGGAACTTCGCAGCTGCAACTCAAACAACACTACAGCTATGCAGAGAAGATCTCCTTCAATGTAGTCAGTATAAAGTATGTCTATCAACGGCATGGAGTAAAGCTAGGAGTGGGTATATATAAAGGAAGGGTGTGATGACAAAATGCTGCAACTGTGATTAAAGTTAAGAGTAATCCCAGCCAGCAGGGAAAAAGTCCTGAACCCCTTCAGCATCAAAAGAAAGTAAAGCCACTCCAATACAAGATGAAACCTGCGGACGCAACGCACTCGTGACAGTACCCTGTGCTCACTTGATGAATTTGGTGCATCTTTCATCTGCTATGTGTCTGTGGCAAAAATGTAGATTTCTGAAATAAATTATGATTAATTTGTCTGTGTCATACGTGACCACACCACTTCCACTAAGCTCCACCCACTATTCAAAAAGTAGGTGGAGCTATCAAAAATGCAAAAATATATTTCAAACAGTTTTACATCAAATTTCTGGCTTAGATTTTTGATATTTTGAATGATAGGCCAGAGTCACACTTGCGAGTGACTTGTGCAAGTCTCACATCGCGTCACTTGGCATGGCCACACACTGTCCGGTCAGGAGCGTCTCAGCTGCATAGAAACAAATGCAGCTGACCAGCTCTTGTCAGAAGAGTGTGCGCCTGTCCCATGTGATGTGATGTGAGTCACTTGCAAGTGTGACTCCGGCCTTACACTTTCCCTTCTTTTTGCATTTGCCCAGGTTTTGGCTGAAAAAACTACAGTGATTTTTTTTCAAAAAGTATTGTATGAAATAGCTTCTAAGCTGAACTAAAAAAGCTCCTAAAACACTTGTATATACAGTACAGACCAAAAGTTTGGACACACCTTCTCATTCAAAGAGTTTTCTTTATTGCCATGACTCTGAAAATTGTAGATTCACATTGAAGGCATCAAAACTATGAATTAACACATGTGGAATGAAATACTTAACAAAAAGTGTGAAACAACTGAAAATATGTCTTATATTCTATCTTCTTCAAAGTAGTCACCTTTTGCATTGATTACTGCTTTGCACACTCTTGGCATTCTCTTGATGATCTTTAAGAAGTAGTCACCGGAAATGGTTTTCAATTCACAGGTGTGCCCTGTCAGGTTTAATATGTGGGATTCTTGCCTTATAAATGGGGTTGGGACCATCAGTTGTGTTGTGCAGAAGTCTGGTGGATACACAGCTGATAGTCCTACTGAATAGATTGTTAGAATTTGTATTATGGCAAGAAAAAAACAGCTAAGTAAAGAAAAATGAGTGGCCATCATTACTTTAAGAAATGAAGATCAGTTAGTACAAAAAATTGGGAAAACCTTGAAAGTGTCCTCAAGTGCAGTGGCAAAAACCATCAAATGCTACAAAGAAACTGGCTCACATGAGGACCGCCCCAGGAAAGGAAGACCAAGAGTCACCTCTGCTGCGGAAGATAAGTTTATCCGAGTCACCAGTCTCAGAAATCGCAGGTTAACAGCAACTCAGATTAGAGACCAGGTCAATGCCACACAGAGTTCTAGCAGAAGGCACATCTCTAGAACAACTGTTAAGAGGAAGACTTTGTGCAGCAGGCCTTCATGGTAAAATAGCTGCTAGGAAACCACTGCTAAGGACAGGCAACAAGCAGAAGAGACTTGTTTGGGCTAAAGAATGCAAGGAATGGACATTAGACCAGTAGAAATCTGTGCTTTGGTCTGATGAGTCCAAATTTGAGATCTTTGGATCCAACCAACGTGTCTTTGTGCGTCGCAGAAAAGGTGAACGGATGGACTCTACATGCCTGGTTCCCACCGTGAAGCATGGAGGAGGAGGTGTGATGGTGTGGGGGTGCTTTGCTGGTGACACTGTTGGGGATTTATTAAAAATTGAAGGCATACTGAACCAGCATGGCTAACACAGCATCTTGCAGCGGCGTGCTATTCCATCTGGTTTGCGTTTAGTTGAACCATGATTTATTTTTCAACAGGACAATGACCTCAAACACACCTCCAAGCTGCCTAAGGGCTATTTGACTAAGCAGGAGAGTGATGGGGTGCTACGCCAGATAATCTGGCCTCCACAGTCACTAGACCTGAACCCAATCGAGATGGTTTGGGGTGAGCTGGACCACAGAGTGAAGGCAAAAAGGTCAACAAGTGCTAAGCATCCCTGGGAACTCCTTCAAGACTGTTGGAAGACCATTTCCGGTGACTACCTCTTGAAGCCCAACAAGAGAATGCCAAGAGTGTGCAAAGCAGTAATCAAAGCAAAAGGTGGCTACTTTGAAGAACCTAGAATATAAGACATATTTTCAGTTGTCTCACACTTTTTTAAGTATTTCATTCCACATGTGTTAATTCATAGTTTTGATGCCTTCAATGTGAATTTATGTGAATTTACAATTTTCAGAGTCATGAAAATAAAGAAAACTCTTTGAATGAGAAGGTGTGTTCAAACTTTTGGTCTGTACTGTAAGTATTTCAGAAAAACACAAGAATAGATTAAAAAAAGAGAAAAAATATTAGATTTTTCTTTATACTTTTCTTTCTATTCTATACACTCCTGGCATCATAAACTGGTAGAAAAATGACTTTATATCCAGTCTTTGTGTTTTCTGAAAAAGCTGTGGTATTTTGTTGGCATTTTTCCTGGAGCTTTTTGAAGTATTTATTTTGAAAAAAAAAACCTCTAGTAGTTAGTTGTTGGCTTCAAGCTAATAGGTGAATAGGGAAAGTGTGTTTTCTATGGCTTTTTACCTTGCTGGTGCATTTTTAGTTTGTTTTTTTTTTAAATTCAGCATGTTGTCACAGTTGTCTCTCTGCTATAAGAGATTAGTGACATGTTGTGGGTCAGAGCCTCACTTTACCTTGAGAGACTCTGCTGATTAAATGGATTCCCTTCCTTTGGGGAGGAGAGGGTTAATGGCAGTGTACCTTCCACCAGCTCCTGACTCCTGGTCAGGTGTTTCCGGTTTGGACCACTCCCAGGTCCTATATATATCCTCTGCTTCCTGCAGAGGGTGCTGGTTTATTTCATTCATTTAGAAGGTTGGCCAGAAGGAGTAAGGAGCTGGAGAAACCCTCTCTCTGCTTCATTTTGTTAACTGCAGCATTGGTGCAGGCTGCAGTAGTTTGTGGTGTGATAGTAATATGGTTTAGAAGTTACCCTACCCTGTAGTCTGTTACTTCCCCCCTTTTATGTTTTCCCATTGTGCACTTTTAGTGGCTCCTTTGTGTGTGGCTGCCATGTGTACGGGTTGTCATTGTTATCCATTAGTCGTTGTCGATGGGGTTGTTGACTTCTGTTCTTGCCCCTTTACCTGGGAGGTGGGTTGTGAAGGGGGGGGGTCTTACCATAAGGAACAAGGACAGGCGATAGGGCCAGGTTGGGGGCCTGGACCTCCCTACCTTCAAGGGTACCTCCAGGTGTTAGGTGAGTGCAGGGGCTCCAGCCTTAGGGCCAGTATAGGTTATAGGTTACCCTGTGTTCCCTGGGCACCCATGCAACATGTTCTATTTATGCTGCATTGCTCAAGTGCTTTCCATGGGATTCACTGAAAGAAAAAAGTGCATGAAAATTAATCTTTGAATAACAAAAAGTACAATAGAACAGGAAAAATGCTGGTACACATTTAAGAGAAAAAATAACATTAAAAAAAAAAAAAAAAAAAAGCAAAACAAACTTGTATATTTCCCGGAGGGTTTTGGTTGAGGTTTTGTTTCGTAATCCCTATAAATTTTGGGAAAATCAGAGGATCAAAAAAGAAGAGAAGACAGTATAGCCAAATGCAACGTTTTATTTTTCATGCTGTAGACCTTTTATTATTAATAGGGCTGAGTTATTATACCAAACAGTACTTTTTATTATTTTTTTTTTATTATTCTTAAAAGTAAATTTTATTATTTTACGAAAAAAACTTCCATATTTAGTTTATCTGGGGAAATTGGATTGATTTAGTGGGATAGTACGGATTAGATTTCAATGGATGGTCATACTGTCATGCTGTTATCTTTAGGCAAAAGTGTTATATATAGAGAAGGACTCAATCCAAAGGTTAATCCAAAATAATGAGACAGAAATACGGAAAGGCAAGTACAACTCGAAGCTTATTAGTAAAAAATGATCCTTTGACTCATGTCAGGACTGAGGCTACAAGGTATATCTCATATATATTCTCTGACAAAACAAAGTCAGAGGAAATTATTTGTTTTTAAAAAGTAGTGAAACAATATCTACTAAAAAATTATGACTGCAGAGAAATGCAAGTTCACACACTGCAGATTTGTTGCAGACATTTTAGTGCAAACTGGCAGAATATAATCAATTTTGGGATTCTTCCATGTCCAGCAGGCCTACAGTAATGATTTCCTGGCCCTCACTGGTAACTTTTCATCCAATGTAAGCCCTACAGCGTTAGGCCCCCTTCTGGTACGTATGTTGCAGTTTTTATACGTACCAGAATCACAGACATACATAAACCCATTATAATCAATGGATCTGCGCATTCATCAGTGATTTCTCACTAATGTGTTTCCATGCGGTGCACACGCGTGTCCGTGTATTCTGCATGGAGACATGTCCATTTTTCTCCGGCATCACCACTCTAGAGATTCTGTCTTCAGCCGCTGCTGTCTCCTGCTTCCAGGCTGGCTAATTATGCTCATGAATATTCACTGCACCGTGACCCGGAAGTAATAGCAGAGGAGAGACAGAGCGGCTGGACGCAGCATCGCGGGAGACCTCAGCACCACGGACAGCAGCGGTGTGGACAGGTGAGTATAAGTGCCAGATCTCTGTGTATTATCATGGATAGCACATGTAGATCACACATGTGCCAAAATCACGGCACGCGAAGGAACGTACGCATTTTTATCACGTCAGTGAAAAACGTGTGTGTTTTTCAGTGACGTGTAAAGAGGATCTTTAATTATATAAAAATCAGATAATGTGTTTTCTGGATTTTTTTTATTCTGTCTACCACAGTTGAAGTTTACTTATGATAAAAATTACATACTTGTCTATTCTTTGTAGGTGGAAAAACTTGCAAAATCGGCAGTGTATCAAATACTTATTTTCCCCTCTGTACATGTTTTACAGGTTTTGGAATATGGCAACACTATACAGTACATGTTTTTCAATTAGTAATACATAAAAACAACTATATAAATTTTGCATCACCATGAGGCAGAGTTCACACGACTGTTTTTTCCATCCAAGAAAAAGTCAAACTATACTAATCAGACTTTGATAAGACTCTGATCAGAGTGGGATCCGTTCTTATTAGAGTTGGATGAAAAGAAAAAAGTTTGTCCATTATTCCCATTTGTCAATCTTTGAGAATTGGACACATGGACTTGAATAACCAAATGCCATACGATTCTTGGAGGTCATGCATTCCGCAATTTTGTTCCTCAGACCACTTAGTCCGAAGAAAAAAATGAAACATGTGCTCTGCCTCATTGAATAACTATAGCTCGAGTGCATTCTGATATTTTGACAGATGGCACTCGGTCCGAAAACACAGTCGTCTTCCCAAGCCCAAACAACAACAAGCCCTAGAACCCAAAGAATAAAGTTTAATTGTCATTTATATAACACAAATTATGGCAGTTGGTAGAATTTACTGGCTTTTTTTTCCTTTCCATTTGATTCAAGTTAACAAAAAAAAAATTGCAGAACAGCCTGTATAAGAAAAAAATCAATTCATTTTTGTGAATAAAAAGCTATAGAGCTTATATACGCACTCCCATCAAAGTTTTTATTGTTTCAATATATTTTAATCATTATATTACACTGATGAGCAAAAGGGTAACAATGTTTTGAACTTATGACTAAAGGGCCCGTTAAATGCTACGATATATCTGACAATATGTCGTCGGGGTCACGTCGTTAGTGACGCACATCCGGCATCGTTTGACATATCGTAGCGTGTTACAGCTACGAGCGACTGTGAACGAGCAAAAATACTCACCTTATCGTTGCTCGTTGACACGTCGCTCATTTTCAAAAAATCGAACGTCCTTCTGTCCGCCGGTTGTTCATTGTTCCCGAGGCAGCACACATCGCTCCGTGTGACACTCCGGGAACGATGAACTGCAGCTTACCTGCATCCCACCGGCAATGCTGAAGGAATGAGGTGGGCGGGATGTTACGTCCCATTCATCTCCGCCCCTCTGCTTCTATTGGGCGGCCACTCAGTGATGTTGCTGTGACGCTGAACGTCCCTCCCCCTTCAGGAAGAGGATGTTCACCGCCCACAGCAATGTTGTTTGGAAGGTAAGTACGTGTGACGGGGGTTACCGACTTTGTGCAACACGGGCAACAAATTGCCTGTGTTGAACAAACGATGGGGGCGGGTGTGATCGCACATGCAATCGCACGATAAATCGCCGCATGTAAAGCGGCCTTTACAGGCTCCATGTCTCACCATTCACTAGAGATTCGAATGTGAGCCAATCATCTTCACTAACTCATACTTAAATTTGACTTGAAACTATTTAGCATATGATTAGTTGTACAGATTCTTGTCATGTCACTGTATAGTTACTGTTTTGCTCCTAATAATCTGAAGGCAAATTTTCATTATTTTGTTACTACTTTATAAATCTAACTTTAGCTTTCAAAACTGTCTGAATCCTTCTCAGCATGCTCTTGTTCACATTTAAACACATCTTGACCACAATCTGGTTCCAGGTCTCTTAGGGTGGCTTTACATGCTGCGATATCCGGCCCGATATCGCTAGCATGCGACCCACCCCCATCGTTTGTGCGAAACGGGCACATCGCTGCCCGTCACGCACAAAATCTGGCACCCCCGTCACACATACTTACCTGCATAGCGACGTCGCTGTGACCGGCGTACCGCCTCCTTTCTAAGGGGGCGGTCCGTTCGGCGTCACAGCGACGTCACTAAGCGGCCACCCAATGAAAGCAGAGGGGAGGAGATGAGCGGGACGTAACATCCCGCCCACCTCCTTCCTTCCGCATTGTGGCCGGAGGCAGATAAGGAGATGATCCTCGTTCCTGCGGCGTCACATGTAGCGATGTGCACTGCCGCAGGAACGATGAACAACTTCGCCCCTGCGACAGCAGCAATAACTGGCAGCGGACCCCCATGTCAACGAGGAGCGATTTTGGACATTTTTGCAACGATCCAAAATCGCTCCTAGGAGTCACACGCTACGACATCGCTACAGTGGCCGGATGTGTGTCACAAAATTCGTGACCCCAACAAGATCGCTGTAGCGAAATCGTAGCGTGTAAAGCCCACTTTATACACATTCCTGATCGACTCACTTGCGTCTGTATACAAGTTTTTCTTCAATTCTACCCACAAGTGTTTGATTGGGTTGAGGTCTGGGGACTTTGGGGGCCAATCCAGCACCTCTATTTCATTGTTATTGAACCATTTCTTCATCAATCTCGAAGTATGCTTCGGGTCATTGTCCTGCTAAAACACTATGTCATCCTTTTCTTGTGCATAGTACTTGAGTATATGAACTATATGTAGGATACTCACATATAGATCAACATTGAGACCACCGTCTACCCTGGTCAAGTAGACTTCCTCCAACAAACTTGACAGGTCCTTCAATTTCTTGATCAATAAAAGTCCCTTATTTCCTTGTTTCTTTCAGAACTCTGCATCCATCAGTGCCTAGTCAATTGACTTTAGCCTCATCGCTCCAAATCATCCGTTATTATTCTTCTACTGTCCATCTTTTATACTTTTTTACAAACTCGAGTTGACACTTCTTATAATGATATTGAAGTCGAGTCTTGTTCACCTTTTTAGGGTCACCAATCTTGTGTAATGTGCATCGCACACTGCTTACATGGATATCTGTGATCTAACTATTATGAAGCATATGAGCCACCTCCACTGCTTTGTTTGTTGTGCCAGAACTGATAGACCTTGTGGTGAGCCGTTTTGTTAACTCCGATATTTCGATATTTTGCCTGGACGTCCACCTCTTGGCTTTTGAATGGATGGACAGATTTCATTTCATATTCTTCTAACTGTCATTGCACTCTCATGATGTACTTTGGGAATTTTCTTGGCTGAGAGACTGCTGTTAATGAGATGGATGATGCTGTTTTTATTTTCTTAGGAAATACATTTTTCATCACTACTCCTCGATTTGAACCAGAGACCTTCCCCTTGGGAATCAACATACTGAGCTAGTGTGCAACGTGAGAAGAGATTGTAATTTGTAGTATACAGGAAGAAAAGAACAATTTTCAAACATTCAGATCAAAATAGTAACAATGCAGTAATGTGACAAGAATCTTCATAACTAATTATATTGGAAATAGTTTTAAATCAAATTTATGTATGAGATAGCCAAGAAGATTGTCTATAAATGAAGGTAGTCTCACACGCAAAGCTGTAGTGGATGGTGAAATATAGAGCCTGAAAGTCAATATTGTTACCCTTTTGCTTGTCAGTGTATCTCACCATCCACTGCAGCTTCGAACATGAAACTACCATCATTTTATAAGATAATCATCTTAGCTGTCTCATACATAAATTTGAATTAAAACTATTTCCAATATAATTAGTTATGAAGATTCTTGTCACATTACTGCATTGTAAAAAAAAATCTCTTTCTGCCTACGTACTTGAAATTACAAACTGTTCTCACATTCCCTAATAGATCAGTTTGTTATTAGGTTGATTTCCAAGTGAAAGGTCACTGGTTTGAATTGAAGGGGGCAGCCATGAAGAAGATTTTCCAAGAAAAGAGAAACGGCATCATCTAGCTCATTGATAGCAGTCTCTAAACCAAAAAAATTGCCAAACTGCATCATGTGTGTGCCATAATAGTTGTTGGAATAATACCAAATGAAGTCCGTTCATCCATTCAAAAGCCAAGAGGTGGTTGTGCAGACAAAATATCGAAGTCAACAAGTCGGCTCATAACAAAGGTCTATCACCGTCAAACACGGCAGTGGAGGTAACTCATATGCTTCATAATTGTGACAACACAGATGTCTATGCAAGCACCATGCGATGTACATTACACAAGTCTGTAAAATGGTGGCCTGAAAAAAGGTGAAGAATCCTCAACTGCAATATCGTCATAGGAAGCGATGGTTCAAGTTTGCAAAAAAAGTATGAAAAGTGGACAAAAGAAGATTGAAATTAGGTGATTGGCCAAATTAGACACTCAGGGGTGCCAATAGGTTTGAAAGGAATAAGGGAAAACGAGCCTAACAGATCAAGAAATTGAAAGAACTGACAGGATCGGTGGAAGAAGCCTGATGTTATGGGGTTGTTTCACAGCCAAAATCATTGGATACCTCACCAGGATCAATCAGAAAAAAGACTGACTGGAACACCTATGTGTGTGAATTAGGTGCTAGCGTAAAAATACATTTTTATAATAAAGATAATAAGCTGCACACCAACCACTATAAAAAAAACATGAAAAATCGTAAAGCATTACTGCTATAGGGATACTATGAACAATGAAAAATACATTTAACTATCTAGAAAAAATGAAATGCATGAAAAATGGTATTGCAAAAACTGCTCTGAATATTTGAAAGTAGTAGAGATGTTGAGCAAATGTATTGATCAATGCAAATGTGCCCAAAAACCAATGACAAGGTAATCTCTAATTTTTCGTGAACCTAACCTTATGGCTATGTGCCCACGGGACAACGTATCCGCAGATTTTGCCGCAGAAAACCTGCGGATTTATCTGGATTTTCCAGATAAATCCGCAGGTTTGCGCAAGTACAGACACTCCCCATATTATCCTATGGGATTTGAGGAGTGCTGTATCAATGCTGCGGTATGTGCGGCTGCGGAATATGCTGCGAATGTCCTGCAGCCGCACGTAACTGCATGTCAATTATTCCTACAGAAATATCGGCGGAATTCCTGCCTTTCTACTATGGAGATAGAGGGCACATGTATTTCCGCACTTGTCCCGCAGGTTTACCGCAACAAAAATGCTCTAATTCCGCAGCAATGGATAACGGTGGATTCCGGGAAGCAGCTGCGGGAAACCTGGGGACAAACCTGCGGTAAAGTCCGCGGGTACATTGTCCCGTGGGCACATAGCCTAATGCCTTCCTATGTGCTATTAAAAATCTGCAAGTGTGGGTAGACAGGCTCCTGGCTATATAGGATCATGAATAGAGTCTGGTAATAGGGCGGGGGTTTCTGGGTTCTCAGTCAAAAGAAATTGCATGCTAATCAGAAAAAAGACTGACTGGAACACCTACATGTGTGAATTAGGTGCTAGCCTAAAATACATGACTATAATAAAGATAATAAGCTGCACACCAACCACTATAAAAATATAAACATGAAAAATGGTAAAGCATTACTGCTATAGGGATACTATGAACAATGAAATATACATTTAGCTATCTGGAAAAAAATGAAATACATGAAAAATGACTCTATTCATGATCCTATATAGCCAGGAGCCTGTCTGCCCATTCTTGCAAATTTTTAATCGCATATAGGGAGGCATTAAAGTTAGGCTCCGAAATAGAGATTACCTTGTCGTTGGTTTTTGGGCTCATTTGCATTGATCAATACATTTGCTAAACATCTCTACTACATTCAAATATTCATAACAGTTTTGCAATACCATTTTTCATGTAATTCATTTTTTCCAGATAGCTAAATGTATTTTTGATTGTTCATAGTATCCCTATAGCAGTAATGCTTTACCATGTTTCATGTTTATATTTTTATAGTGGTTAGTATGCAGCTTATTATCTTTATTATCATCAACAAGATCAATGGTGGTGTCAATACTTAGCAATATTTAAGCATCCTACAAGATGATTTACTTTGTACACTCGAATACAATGTGTATGAAAAATACGGCATAGTGTTTCAGCAGAACAACGACCCGAAGCATACATTACGGATCAATAGTTTGGACACACCTTCTCATCTCTAGAACAACTATTAAGAGGAGACTTTGTGCAGCAGGCCTTCATGGTAAAATAGATGCTAGGAAACCACTGCTAAGGACAGGCAACAAGCAGAAGACACTTGTTTGGGCTAAAGAACACAAGGAATGGACATTAGACTGCTGGAAATCTGTGCTTTGGTCTGATGACTGATGAGTCCAAATTTGAGATCTTTGGATCCAACCACCGTGTCTTTGTAGAAAAGGTGAACAGATGGACTCTACATGCCTGGTTTCCACCGTGAAGCATGGAGGAGGAGGTGTGATGGTGTGGGGGTTCTTTGTTGGTGACACTGTTGGGGATTTATTCAAAATTGAAGGTATACTAAACCAGCATGGCTACCACAGCATCTTGCAGCGGCATGCTATTCCATCTGGTTTGCATTTAGTTGGACCATCATTTATTTTTCAACAGGACAATGACCCCAAACACACCTTCAGGCTGTGAAAGGGCTATTTGAATAAGAAGGAGAGTGATGGGATGCTACGCCAGATGACCTGGCCTCCACAGTCACCAGACCTGAACCCAATCGAGATGGTTTGGGGTGAGCTGCACCGCATAGTGAAGGCAAAAGGGCCAACAAGTGCTAAGCATCTCTGGGAACTCCTTTAACACTAGAACTACTGGACTCGTGACACCTATATAGAAATACATGGTGCAAAGTAGTCAAAATGACTACCTCAGTAGTTCTAGTGTTAAGACTGTTAGAAAACCATTTCAGGTGACTACCTCTTGAAGCTCATCAAGAGAATGCCAAGAGTGTGCAAAGCAGTAATCAAAACAAAAGGTGGCTACTTTGAAGAACCTAGAATATAAGACATATTTTCAGTTGTTTCACACTTTTTTTTAAGTATTTCATTCCACATGTTTTCATTCATAGTTTTGATGTCTTCAATGTGAATCTACAATTTTTAGTCATGAAAATAAAGAAAACTCTTTGAATGAGACAGTGTGTGCAAACTTTTGGTCTGTACTGTACATTGAGATTGGTGAAGAAATGGTTCAAAGACAATAAAGCAGAAGTGCTGGATTGGTCCTAACAGTCCCCAAACCTTAACCCAATCAAACACTTGTAGGAAAGAGTTGAAGTAAAAGTTGTATACATAGCCAAGTAAGTCGACCAGTATTCACCAACATTGGGGATTTATCTCCCTCTCTCCTCCGTAGCTATTGCAATTCTCGCTCTGCACGCGTGGTATACCGGTGTACCGCAAGTGCAGTGCTATTTTTCTCTCGCCCCATTCACTTGAATGTGTGCGAGAGAAAAGAGCCTCGCATTACAATTGCAGCATGCTGCGATTGTTTTCTCGGCCCGTTTAGGGCTGAGAAAATAATCGCTCGTGCGCTGACATACAAGCTAAAATTGGTCCGAGTGGAAGCAACTCGCACCGATTTTCTCGCCGTCTGGCTTAGGCCTTACCCAGCTGCTCCTCTCCTCCTTCCTGCCATTGATTTTTGCAGTGATGACTCATGCAGAAAGAAGAGACTGGCTTTTTCTACATAGGATTTAAAAGGATACAGGCGGATATAATAGATTTAATGGAAAAGAGAAGAGTTAACTGAGCAGAAGGGCAAAATGAGCAATTATAGGTACACAGTGCTATGTAGAATATTTGCAATATACTAAGAGGATAAAAACTTTGGTGGGATTGCTACTTTAGTAAATTAAAATATAATATTTGAGTCTTCAGTTTTGAAGGACAGAATGGTTCATGTTTTAGGTAGAAAATACATTTAAACTTTGCCAACATAAGATTTAAATTATGAGAATACCTGTCCATCCGTCCATCCATCAGAAAGCATTGAATACATAGATTTACCATGTCTGTGGGGGAGGGGCTCACTTCAAGAGAAAAATAAGTAAATTGGTTTTTAATTTTATGGATTGGCAAATTAACAAATCACAATGAGAAGTATGAAATATCATCAAATTAGAGATATCCACATAGAAATTAAAAATATAAATGCCAACAATACTCATAAATTCTACCATATCTAGGCATCTGAGTAAGTGAAGCCAGGCAGTAGAAAATGTGACCTTTTTCAGAATAGAAAAATGGATATCTGGATTAGGCAAAGGTTATCTGAAGGAAAACAGAAAAGTGGCTGGATTTTGAAGAACGGAAATCATTATATGTGCTTGATCTTTAGCATAAATAATATCCAGGAAATATTTTTCAAATTCTAAGATAAGTTCACTGGATGTCTGAAAGGAACATTATAGTAATTTACCAGAACCCCAAATAAGCTGATATGAATGACACATCACCAGACTTCAAAGGCTGTATCAACAATGATGTCTCCACTCTACTACAATGAGCCATTATTACCAGGTAACGTAAGCAGGGCCGGCTCCACGTTTTTGTTGGCCCCAGGCAAAAGAGTCTCAGTGGGCCCCATCCTCACGTAGAGACACACATACACAGATATGTACACATACATATTTAAAGGCAAATTCACAAAAAATACATATAGACAGAAAAAAACCTATGCAGTCATATACACTGACATACATAGATATACATCATACACGCACACACAGACACATTAGAGATATTATTATTATGGGGAATCCGACAGCAGCCTCATTTACCTCCCCAGCTTTTTTCTTGTCCAGCTCCTCCCGGGCATGTGGCTGTGCAGGCCGCGCTGATTGGTGACCATTACTAACAGATATGGCCACACACAGAGCACACTGACGTATATACATCACAGGGGAGGTTGGGGGCTACAGTATATAAATGACAGGAGAGGCTGGGGGCATGGACATTACTGGGGGGCATACATGTTACTGGGTGGCATACAACTCTGTGGGGCATACATATTACTGGAGTGAGTGGCATAGAGCTCTGTGGGGCCACACATACAGCTCTGGGGACAGCACATACAGCTCTGGGTTGGCAGTGCATACGGCTCTGAGGTAGCAGCGCATAGAGCTCTGGGGGGCGCGCATACGGCTCTGGGGTGGCAGCGCATATGACTCTGGGGGGGCAGTGCATACGGCTCTGGGGTGGCAGCGCAATACACAGCGGATACGGTTCTGCTGTGGCAGTGCATATGGCTCTGTGGTGGTAGTGCATACGGCTCTGGGGTAGCAGCGCATACGGCTCTAGGGTGGCATCGCATACGGCTCTAGGGTGGCAGCGCATACGGCTCTGGGGTGGCAGCGCATACGGCTCTGGGGGCAGCACATACAACTCTGGGGTGGCAGCACATATGTCTCTGGGGTGGCAGCGTATATGGCTCTGTGGGGCCACACATACAGCTCTGGGATGGCAGCAGATAATGCTCTGAGGTGGCAGCACATATAACTTTTGGAGCAGAACATACAGCTCTGAGGTGGCAGCGCATACGGCTCTGGGATGGTAGCACATAATGCTTTGGTGTGGCAGCACATACAGCTCTGGGGTGGCAGCACATACAGCTCTGGGGTGGCAGAGCATATGGCTCTGTGGGGCAACACATACAGCTCTGGGGTGGCAGCACATATGGCTCTGGGTTGGTAGCGCATATGGCTCTGAGGGCAGTACATATGGCTCTGGGGTGGAAGCACATACGGCTCTGGGGTGTCAATGCATACGACTCTGGGGTGGCAGCACATACGGTTCTGGGGTGGCAGCACATATGGCTCTGGAATGGCAGCGCATACGGCTCTGGGATGGTAGCACATAATGCTCTGGTGTGGCAGCACATACAGCTCTGGGGTGGCAGCACATACAGCTCTGGGGTGGCAGAGCATATGACTCTGTGGGGCAACACATATGGCTCTGGGGTGGCAACACATATGTAACCTAAAATGACCTTACTGTCAGTATAGCATTGAACCTCATCTATGTCAACACAGTTCTTGTTCTATGAAGTTGGCAATTCCCACTGCCAACACGGTCCCACAAAGTTCCAGTCTGGAATGGTATGGTCAGGCTTTGGGGCTAGCTTAGCCTTGCCAAAGACAAATTCAACGTAGTTTTGTCCATTGGGTACTGTCACCTTCAGGTAGGCAACCGCTGCTATGTCTTCTGTTATGTCATCTGAGAAGACATGGAGTTCCTTCTTTATACTAGAGGTAAGTGAGGTTTTCATGTAGCATCTTGGGATGTGGATGTTGTCCAAACGGCACAATGACTGTTTCCAGGTTTCCCATTTTTGCTCTTTGTCAGGAGGGAGGGGGGTATCCCAATCCTTGATGGTTTCAGAGAATTGTCTCAGCAGGGATTTGCCTTGTAAAGTTATGGGCGCTACGATCCCAGCAGATTGAATAAACTGTTCACTACAGAACGGAAGCCATGTTTTGTGAATGGTTTGTCTGAGCAACTTACTTGAAATCCGAAGGAGCCGGCTACGAGATCCCACCTGATGCCCAGGCTCCTCTGCACGGGTGGACTGTCTAGTCCCAAGTCGATGTCCTTGAACCCAGGTGCGTGATCACCTGACTCAAACACTCTCATTATGGCCAGGCTGTTTGAAGCAATTTTGTGTAACCTGAGTTTAGCCTAGGACAGCATACCTTGAGTCCGCTTGACTAAATCAATGGCTGCTTCTTCGGTGGGTAGTAATTTGAGTTCATCATCTACATAAAAGTCTTTCTCTACAAAGTCTCTGGTATCTGTTCCATACTCAGACTCTCCAGAGGCCATAAGTTGCAAATGCGGGTGAAAGGCTGTTTCCAATTATGTGGACCCGCATACGATATTCCACTATCTCTTTATTGGTGTTATTGTCCTTGTACCACAGAAATTTGAAGACGTTCTGGTCGTCCTCTCTGACTAGGAAACAGTGAAACATTTGTTCTATGTTGGCAGTGATGGCAACAATATCCTTTATGAACTTCAGCATTACTCCTACCAAGTTGTTTGTTAGGTTTTTGACCTGTTAAGGAGAACATCGTTAAGGGATTCGCCTTGATGTCTGGCACTGGAGTGAAAGACAATCCTAATTTGATTGGATTTTCGAGGATGGTATACTCCGAATGAAAGCAAATACCAGAGCACTCTTCATTCTTCTTTAGGGATGGGACAGGCTCTGCATGGTTGTTGTGGAATATCTTGTCCATAAAGGCGACGTTGTGTTCTCTCATTGCCGGCTTGCTGTTCATGGAATGCGGAAGAGCATTAAATCTAGATTGAGCTTGTTCTCGGTTCTTTGGGAGTCTTAACCTGGTAGCTTGAAAGGGTAACAGAGAAACCAAGTGGTTGGTTTTGTCTTTAGAAAACTCACAGTCCATTATTTTGATGAATTCTCTGTCCTCTACTGACAAGGCTACTTTATCGTCGTCCTTGGTTGTGTGAAACACTGATCTTCCCAAGTCATCGATATGTAGAGAAGAAGCGATGTCAGGTAGCTCCAAGGAGTCTTTCACCCAATAGTGATGAGGACATGGCTTTATGCAGGTTGTGCGTCCATCTCCATGCACATAAGTCATGAAGGAGTCAGTTCCTGATCGATCAACGCATACATTTCCTATGACTACCCATCCCAAGTCCAGTCTCTGGGCATATGGTGCATAGTCAGGCCCATTACACTGTTGCGATACCTTGTGTACCCGTAGATTGTCTCTGCAGAGCAGGAGCAGAATCTCGGCATTAGTATCCATAGGTGGGATAACAGTGGCCAGGTGCCTTAGGTGTGGTTGGTGAAATGCAGCTTCTGGGGTAGGAATCTCATCTCTGTGGTTGGGTATTTGGTCACATTCAATAAGCGTTGTAAGAGGTATTTCAGTATCCCTGTTAATAGGAGAAGCGATGAATCCCTGGGCTCTTCTGACACTAGTCTCTATGTGGCCCAAGCAGGTGTTTAAGGTGTAGGGTTCTGAGAGTCCTTTAATTCCAAAGGCTTCAAAAAATTTGGATCCTGCAACGGACCGGTTGCTTTGGTTGTCTATGATGGCATACATCTTTATTGCCTTTTTTGGTTGTCCCTCTGGGTAGACCTTGACTAGGCATATTCGAGCACAACATTTCTCTCTTTGGCCCTCACCATATACCTCTGAGCATGAGATGCCTGTGGTAGTGTCAGTCTGATTCTTGGGCTCCCCGACATGACTTGGAGTGGGAGCAATGGTGAATGCAGCCAGTGGATCTCTAGCGAGTGGGGTCAGATGCATGGCTGAGGCGTGTTTTTCACTATGACTCTCCTCCCACTTGACAATGGATTTACAGTCCTTGGCCATGTGCTCCAATAAATTGCAGCATTTGAAACATACCCCAAGCTCGGTGAGGACTTTCTTGCGCTCCTGTATGGTTTTAGATGTAAATCCTCTGCACTTGTTCAGGGAGTGTCGTTTCTTATATGTGGGACATTCCCGATTGACGGACTTGTCTCCTGATGAGGTGGTGTACTGTTTACCTGTGGGTACTGCAGGTGATGGTAGCTCAGTCTTCCTAACACTCACAGTGTTCTTAACATTTCTGCGTTTGTGTATGGCACCAACATACATTGATGATGATGTTGTTGGAGCTGCAGTGTTGAACTCTAGGAAGGTTGGGTTCATTCCTCATCTGGGACTGCTCATCGTGAACTTGCAGAAGTGAATAAATGGGGGAAAGGGGACGTCATGCACTATTTTGTACCTTGAGACTAATGTTGCCCACTTCTCCTGAAGACTGTGGTAGCTTCACCACAATTTGGTTTACTCCATGGGCTGTATCCAGGTAGCACAGCCCGGACAGACGAGGGTCTCTTTTGGAGAGCTCCAGCTCCATGAGCAGATCACTTAGGTCTTTAAGCTTGTGGACTTTCTTAAGGTTGATATGTCGCGGGCGGGGAGGACGCCGCTGCGCTCGCTCACGCTCAGGTCCGGCGCTGCTGCGATGGCTGCTCGGTGGCTCGAGCGGTGAGCCGGATCCGGGGACTCGAGCAGCGCTCCTCGCCCGTGAGTGAAAGGGGGTAGTTTGGTTTGGGGATTTGGTCCGTGACGCCACCCACGGGTTGTGGTGAGGTTGGGCACCACCGCTGCTGGTGACGAGGATCCCGGGAGCGATGGTAGGTGGCAGCTGGGATGTTGTTTCCCCCCTTCGTGGGTAGGGGTTGGTGGTCCCGGGGCCCGGTGAGGTGACGGGGAGGCAGGGTTGGCAAGGTGCAGGGTCACCTGGACTGCGCAGCGCGGTGCTGGATGGCACGGTTGTACTCACTCAGCCACAAATGTACACAAAGTCTCTGGTAAACCAAACGGCTGGATGGACGGGTCCCGCAGCCGGCTGCTGTGACTTCTCCCGGACGGTTGGTGGTGGCTGCCTTTCCCTGTACCTTTGTGTATGTTCGGTCCCGATGGATTCCCACCGGTAACCCGCTCCCCAGCGTGTATATGTGCTGGAGGAGCCCTTTTGCCCGCAGGCTCTGGCCCTTGGAACTCTAGCTGTGGCGGTAGCTGTATTTCCTTTTGCTGGTTGGACGGTTGCCTTCAATCGGGTCTTGGCTGTTAGGAAACCCCTGGGGTTCCGGTCACTGACAGATTTGACCTCTAATGGCAACTCCAAGCCTGGTCGGGGTCCGCAGGCCCTGCCTGTGTGTGCCGGTTCAGTACCGGCGGGCTGCCTGGAGTGAAAGGATGAATGATGTTGTTGCAGGGCTGAGCTGCAGTTTAGCCTCTGTAGATTCTAATGACTGCTGCTGGAGCTGTGGAGGTGGGACAGGAAACACTTGATTGCCATCTTGCTGTAGTGACTGTGTTTGAGAAGCCACCTCTTGGTGACTGTTATTAACTTGCTCGAGTGCAATAGACGGCACTGGCACTTGTAGGGCTGAGTTGGAGGTTTCAGAGTTGCTGGCATGAACGGTATCACAAACCGGGGTTGGCGCAGGTAACTGACTCAGTACATAGTCTCTGGTACGATCAACTGTATCATCTATTTCCTGTGGTGGCGTAAACTGGATCAGGACCTTGGCTCAATGCTTGCTTAAGTAGTCTTAATTTAGCTAGTTCAACTTCCTCTTCCATCTGTGACTGAAGGATCTTTATCTGAACCACCGCTTCTGCCCTCTTGGCTTCTGCTTTCGTTGCTCCTGCTCTAGGAAGGGCTTAAGATTCTGCCCTCTTGGCCTCTGCTTCTGCCCTCTTGGACTCTGGTTTCGCTGCTTCTGCTCTAGCGAGGGCTTCTGCCCTTTTGACCTCTGCGTCTTCCCTCTTGGCCTCTGCTTCTGCTTCTCTTTCTGTGAAGGAATGTCTTACCTTGGATTCCTCTGCTCTAATGCAGGTCTCTAGTATTCTGTCACTTACAGTGCCTACAAGTAGTATTCAACCCCCTGCAAATTTAGCAGGTTTACACATTCGGAATTAACTTGGCATTGTGACATTTGGACTGTAGATCAGCCTGGAAGGGTGAAATGCACTGCAGCAAAAAAGAATGTTATTTCTTTTTTTATTTTTTTTTTTAAATTGTGAAAAGTTTATTCAGAGGGTCATTTATTATTCAACCCCTCAAAGCACCAGAATTCTGTTTGGTTCCCCTAAAGTATTAAGAAGTATTACAGGCACAAAGAACAATGAGCTTCACATGTTTGGATTAATTATCTCTTTTTCCAGCCTTTTCTGACTAATTAAGACCCTCCCCAAACTTGTGAACAGCACTCATACTTGGTCAACATGGGAAAGACAAAGGAGCATTCCAAGGCCATCAGAGACAAGATCGTGGAGGGTCACAAGGCTGGCAAGGGGTACAAAACCCTTTCCAAGGAGTTGGGCCTACCTGTCTCCACTGTTGAGAGCATCATCCGGAAGTGGAAGGCTTATGGAACTACTGTTAGCCTTCCACGGCCTGGACAGCCTTTGAAAGTTTCCACCCGTGCCGAGGCCAGGCTTGTCCAAAGAGTCAAGGCTAACCCAAGGACAACAAGGAAGGAGCTCCGGGAAGATCTCATGGCAGTGGGGACATTGGTTTCAGTCAATACCATAAGTAACGTACTCCACCGCAATGGTCTCCATTCCAGACGAGCCCGTAAGGTACCTTTACTTTCAAAGCGTCTTGTCAAGGCTTGTCTACAGTTTGCTCATGATCATTTGGAGGACTCTGAGACAGACTGGTTCAAGGTTCTCTGGTCTGATGAGACCAAGATCGAGATCTTTGGTGCCAACCACACACGTGACGTTTGGAGACTGGATGGCACTGCATACGACCCCAAGAATACCATCCCTACAGTCAAGCATGGTGGTGGCAGCATCATGCTGTGGGGCTGTTTCTCAGCCAAGGGGCCTGGCCATCTGGTCCGCATCCATGGGGAGATGGATAGCACGGCCTACCTGGAGATTTTGGCCAAGAACCTCTGCTCCTCCATCAAGGATCTTAAGATGGGTTGTCATTTCATCTTCCAACAAGACAACGACCCAAAGCACACAGCCAAGAAAACCAAGGCCTGGTTCAAGAGGGAAAAAATCAAGGTGTTGCAGTGGCCTAGTCAGTCTCCTGACCTTAACCCAATTGAAAACTTGTGGAAGGAGCTCAAGATTAAAGTCCACATGAGTCACCCAAAGAACTTAGATAACTTGGAGAAGATCTGCATGGAGGAGTGGGCCAAGATAACTCCAGAGACCTGTGCCGGCCTGATCAGGTCTTATAAAAGAAGATTATTAGCTGTAATTGCAAACAAGGGTTATTCCACAAAATATTAAACCTAGGGGTTGAATAATAATTGACCCACACTTTTATGTTGAAAATTTGTTAAAATTTAACTGAGCAACATAACTTGTTGGTTTGTAAGATTTATGCATCTGTTAATAAATCCTGCTCTTGTTTGAAGTTTGCAGGCTCTAACTTATTTGCATCTTATCAAACCTGCTAAATCTGCAGGGGGTTGAAGACTACTTGTAGGCACTGTAGGTCTGATTTCTTGAGGATGATGATCCAGATGACTGAGAGGAACATTTAGATGAGATTGATCTGTGTGATCAAGTTTCTTGCTGGTAAGAGATACGGTCTTTCGCTTTGTCTTTGACATCTTGCACCCTGCCCACCGCTTCTGCCTTGCTCAGGTCTAAAAGAGCTTCATCAATTTTAGAGCCTTTTAGAAAGGTAGTGTACCTTGTGGACAGTCTCATATCTTTCTTGAGTTTGCAAGCTTGCGGCGTCACCTAAGGAGGATTCAAGTCTTGACATGTGAGAGGAAACTCGTTCCCATTGTTTTTCCAGGTATTCACATAGCTCATTTTTCTTAGTGTGATCGTTTTCAATAGCCTTTATAGTTGGTTTGGAAGAGCATCTTTCTTGGACGACTTGATCTGCTGAAAGCATGGGTTCTGCTTCCTGGGCTTCATAATGGACAGTATCAGGTTGTATTAGCTCTATTTCAGCAGTGGGGAATTGCGCAAGGTCTTTTTCGGCCATTTTGATGTAAGGTGTACTGTCTCTTTAAGAAACTCAACTTTTGAATTGGGGTCTAAAAATTACAGTGTAGCTCCGTTAGGATTCCCTGATGACATTCCCAAGGTGATTTAAGTGAATTATGGGGTTTTGCAGTCCTGCAATTTGCAGCGATGAGGTATAATATAATGCAAGTCTATAGGAGGGGAATGGCTAGAGGGAAACCCCAGGTTCATAAACTGTTCCTTTTCAATGCAGGCAGAGATGATTCAGCATGTGGCAGATGGGAGAGCTTCCCCTTAGGCTTGTCCAGGCGTGCACTGTTGCAGGGCAGATTACTGCATCAGGCCTGTTGCTAGGCAAATTCCAGAGAGAATTACAGGGTTCTTAGGGATCTGTAGCTGGGGTATTGGGCTTAAAGGGAACCAATCACCAGGATTTTTGTATATAAGGTAATGTCAGTGCTATACTGGCACTATCAGGCAGATTATCTACATACCATTAGTGGTCAGCTCGGATGTATAGGTTTTCAAATCCAAGAAAGTGAAGTTTATAAATTGAGCACCTTCTTGAGTGACAGTTGCATCTGAGCAGAAAATATCTGGGTGGGTATTCATATGGATTCCCGACCCCCTGCCGCCTGTTCCTCCCTCTATGGTATTATACAAACTATTTACTTTTTTGAAGGACCTGTGGTGAGGTCATACCCATGTGACCAGAAGGGGCAGGGCCTAAGCCAACAAAGCTGGATACCAGATCATATTGATCATATGGATCACAGGTGAGCTGGAACACAACTTTTTTTGCTTCTCAGATCATATGGGTATGACCTCACACAAGTCCTTCAAAAAAGTGAATAGTTTGAATAAATACTTACCATAGAGCACAGAGAGAGAGGGAGGAACAACAGGCAAGGGGCGGGAATCCATATGAATACCCACCCATATATTATCTGCTCAGATGCAACTGTCAGTTAAGAAGCTGCTGAATTTATAAACTTCACTTTCTTGGATTTGTAAACCTAAACATCCGAGCTGACCACTACAGGTATGTATAGAATCAGCCTGATAGTTCCAGTACTGCACTGGCTTTCGCTTATATATGAAAATCCTGATGATTGGTTCCCTTTAAGGTAGTCTTTTGACTGATTTGGGCTCTTAAGGAGTCTTTTGACTGTTCTGTCCCCACTTAAAGGCATTTGAAGGTATGTAGTTGTGCAATGGTGTGAGAATCTTACCTTCGTTTTCTGATAGGTGAGGCAGACAGGACCAGAACGCTCCAAAATTGATGGATTAAACGTGCACATGCTAAGATGAAGTAATGGTGGTTTATTTTCTCCAAAGGTTGAGGACATGCATTGGTACAGTGGTCCGAGTACCTGGCATTGTGGTTATCTTGTGATGCTTGTGTCTGGAGCCACAAAGGTCAAAAGACTTTACCTTTCTGCAAATCCAAATTAGGATGATGTGATTCTCCCAAGCACTGGCAAAACTAAAATGGATGCCAGGAAGTGAGGTGCAAACAGGGCAGTAGGCACTTCCATGGGCTGGACAAGAAAAGAAGCATATATAACATAAATAATTTCCCAAGCAGTATTCGGCTAAAAATGTTGGATACTTTATTAGAAAAATTTGACATACAAAATACAACCATAGACATAATAAAAGACAGATAGAGTACTGCTAGAAACAATGATATCTTCATCACCTCCTGATGAAGATATCATTGTTGAAACATATGTTGAGGTGACCAGACGTGGCAGGACTACTCTCTGTTTAAGTTGCTTTAACCCTTTCATTGGACAACTGTTATTATATATTTGCAGGGTGATTTATGCAATGGCTATCTTTATGCACTATGCTAAATATATTATCTCTCTAAAGTATTTATACTAAGCCTTGCACACTTTAACCTGCAATATATAGTCATACAAGTTGACAACTGGTTGTGTACTGTTTTATAACACACTAATTAAAATACTACATTTTATTTACAAATATATGTGCTATAATTACCTTTATATCCATGTATTACTATACATCTTCAATTAAATTATGTATATCACCACAGTTTGTCCCTAGACCTATATAAAATAGGGTTGCAACCTTAGGCTCATTGACCTACTTTTGCACACTAATACAACTATTGTGCTATATTGGTATGCCATATATGGTCATGTCCGTAGAATTGTACAATTAACCTGCCACCTACTAGTTTCTAGCAGTACTGTATCTGTCTTTTATTATGTCTATGGTTGTATTTTGTATGTCAAATTTTTCTAATAAAGTATCCAACATTTTTAGCCGAATACTGCTTGGGAAATTATTTATGTTATATATGCTGTACTAGTTTATAGGCTATTGCTCTTGATTAAGAGGCATTTGTACTTAAGAAAAGAAGCAGGGGGACAGACGTGCCTGGCCAGTAGGTGGCGGCTGAGGACAAGCATAAATAGCATACATTAAATAACAGTGGATATGAACATTAAAGGTAACAGTTTAAAGGAAACAGGTAGGAACAGTACAATAATTCTCCATAATTCACAAGAGGAATGTGGCCCAGCTACTAAATTATACCCTTCCACACCTGATTTTCTGTATGTAATCACTAAAAGGTCTGTCGTGGACAGTATCCTCAGGTCGGACATTATTCTGTGTGCTGATGTTTGCGTGTATAGAACAACACAGTATAAAACAACTACAGATCACAGCTTTGGAATTTCTGTCTGTTCTTGGATGAAAAGGCTTTGTTCAATGCTGCAAACTTTTTTCTTTTTTCTTTTGCAGCCACAAATATATTCAAAATTACAAATGGAGACGTTACTTTCATCACACTGTTGAGCTCAGGCCAATCCAGAAGTCATATCTGCTTCATCTGAATGCCTTAAGAACCACTGAAGCCAATGATTGGCTGCAGCAGTTAGGTGACTAGAAGTGACATTCACTGTGTCTATGGCGAAGCGATCTTTTAGTCACCTAACTGCTGCAGCGAATGACAGCCATCAGTGGTTCTGTTCCTTTTGGTGCAGACATTGTTTCTGGAGCCAGTGCAGACCTCCAGAACGGTGTGTAGATCCACGGAGATGTCATGGAATGAGTATGTATCTATTTGGTATATGCAGACACCCATGTCTATAAAAAAATGTTTTCAGCATCAGGCAACCCTTTAAGCCCCAACCTGACCGTAGAAAGGTATCATTTTTGAGGATCACTTTTGGGTCTCAATGCAAAAACTGTTATGGATTCATCCTACAATCATATAACATTTATGATGCTGGTGTATTCTTTCTTGGCAGAGGTGCCTTTAGGTCCCCTCTGGTGTTATGTCCTGAATGTGACTGATGTACCTGCATTCCTTATAGCTCAACCATGCAAATTGGATATCTATAATGTCGTAAGACTATATGAGAGCAAAATAGGCTAAACATTATTGAAAATATTTAGTCTGAAGTCTGAATGAATTCACAACTATGATGGTTTTCTTTCCTTATAGTTCATTCATTGCATGTGCTTAGTAAAACCACATTCACACAGAGCACCATGAACTCCCCATAAACACCTTGTTCTCAAGATCAGTGTAGGCCTCAGCAGCCAAACACCCCACAATTATAGCTTTATTAAGAGGGGAAAACATGCTATTAGTGCAATTAATCAACAATTTGTCCTTCATATGTGGTTAGTGCACACACAACATATGCTAAACCAACTATAAGACCCAGGGGTATCCAACCCTAGGGAAAAAATATGCGATTGCACCAATGGCACTTAATTAAACATATTTTTATTTTATTTTTAATATTTACAAATCATTCATAAAAGTGAAAAACATGGGAGACCACAAGGAGGGGCACTAACTGAATTACAGATGCCTACTTTACATAGTATTGTTTAATTATCAAGCCATACATTTTTTATGCACATTATTTAAAGAATAAATAAATAAATAACACCCAATTGTATACAAAAAATATTAAGAAAATGGTGCCAGTTTGCATACAGTTATTACTAATTGTCAACCCAAAGGGTTTATGGAAATATTATTTATACTGAATAACACCCCATAATATTAACATGGCAGTCATTAAATTAGCTACCACCTTTAGTAAAGTCCCTGTATCATAAAATTGTTTGCAAATACTACAATATATTCAGGACCAGCTAAAGTACACCCTGAATATCCACACACAGGGAAAGCAGCGACAGACCAAGGCTGTGCACCTATATAAATCAAACCCTTTCCCTTTAAGAAGCCAGCTAACTATGTGACCTATGCTGATCAACAGGTGCACAGCCTTGGTCTGTCGCTGCTTTCCCTGTGCGTGGATATTCAGGGTGTACTTTACACATAATTACATCTGGTTATTAATACTAGGCACGCTGCACTTTAGCTGGTCCTAAATATATTGTAGTACTAGCTGTACTACCCGGCTTCGCCTGGGTTAATAACTGCTGTTAACAAAATAGAATGTATTAACAAAAATGTATTCTGCACACAAAAACCACAAACCAAATAGATATAAATGCAATGATAATGTCTGTCTCCCCCTCTGTATATATCTCTCTGTCTCTCTCTCTATCTTTGTCTGTCTGTCTCTTTCCCTGTCTGTCTCTCTCTCTTTCTCCGTCTGTCTCAATATCTTTCCCTGTCTGTCTATCTATCTCTTTCCCTGTCTGTCTATCTATCTCTGTCACTTTCCCTGTGTCTCTTTCCCTCTCTTTCCCTGTCTGTCTCTTTCCCTCTGTCTCTTTCCCTGTGTCTGTCTCTTTACCTGTCTTTGTCTGTCTCTTACCCTGTCAGTCTATTTCCCTCTCTTTCCCTGTCTGTCTGTTTCCCTGTGTCTTTCTCTGTCTCTTTGTCTGTCTCTTTACCTGTCTGTGTCTGTCTCTTAACCTGTCTCTCTCTTTCCCTCTCTTTCCCTGTCGGTCTCTTTCCCTCTCTTTCCCTGTCTGTCTCTTTCCCTCTTTCCCTCTGTCTCTTTCCCTGTGTCTGTCTCTTTACCTGTCTTTGTCTGTCTCTTACCCTGTCTGTCTCTTACCCTGTCTGTCTCTTTTGCTCTCTTTCCCTGTCTGTCTGTTTCCCTGTGTCTGTGTCTGTCTCTTTGTCTGTGTCTGTCTCTTTACCTGTCTGTGTCTGTCTCTTAACCTGTCTCTCTCTTTCCCTCTCTTTCCCTGTCTGTCTCTTTCCCTGTCAGTCTATCTCTTTGTCTGTGTCTGTCTCTTTGTGTCTGTCTCTTACCCTGTCTATGTCTGTTTCTTACCCTGTCTGTGTCTGTCTCTTTCCCTGGCTGCATTGTGACACGCCAATATGTCATATAAGGGCGTGGCTGCGCATTCTTCTGAAGTTCTGGCTGCACTGTGGCTCCCAGCTCCATTCGCTTTAATGGAGGCAGGTTTTTTGGCGAATAACTGCAAAGCGCGGGGTTAAAATTTCCCCTCAAAACATAGCCTATGACGCTCTCGGTGTCCAGAAGTGTGAGTGTGCAAAATATTGTGGCTGTAGCTACGACGGTGTAGATGCCAATCCCGGACATACACACATACATACACACATTCAGCTTTATATATTAGATTTGCAAACAATTTTATGATACACGGACTTTACTAGAGGTGGTAGCTAATTTAATGACTGCCATATTAATATTATGGGGTGTTATTCAGTATAAATAAAACTTGCTTAAACCCTTTGGGTTGACAATTAGTAATAACTGTATGCAAACTGGCACAATTTTATTAATACCTTTTGTATACAATTGAGTGTTATTTATTTATTTATTCTTTAAATAATGTGTAAAAAAATGTGTGGCTTGATAATTGAACAATACTATGTAAAGTCGGCATCTGGAATTCAGTTAGTGCCCCTCCTTGTAGTCTCCCTTGTTTTTCACTTTTATGAATGATTTGTAAGTATTAAAATAAAATAAAAATATGTTTAATTAAGTACCATTGGTGCAATTGCATATTTTGTCCCTAGGGATGGATACCCTTGCGTCTTATAGTTGGTTTATGCTATTAGTGCAACCTGTGCACTTGCTTAGGGGCCCAATAAATTTGGGGCCCCATTGTCATTTTAAAAGCAGTTTCCTACTAGCAATTAGACTGCACATAAGAGCATAAGCTAATAAATGTGATAGTTCACAGTTACTGGTGGACTACTACATTCACCTGCTCATTTTGTTTTTCTAATCATTAAATTCTGTTCTTTTCTCTATGTAGAAAAGTGTCTTTTCCCTAATGAGCCATCTCCATCTTTATCCTGACCGAGCTGCTCCTCTCCTCCCCCTGCCATTAACTTTTGCAGTGATGATTCATGCAGGGAAAAGAGACTCCTCTTTTCTACATAAAGTTTAAAAGGATTCAGCTAGCCTTTCTAATCATTTGATGTAATAGACCTAATGGAAAATAGAAGAGTTAACTGGGTAGAAGGACAAAATGAGCAATTGCAAGTGCACAGTGCTATGTAATATGATAATTGCATTATATTAAGAGGATCACAACTTTAGTGGGAGTGCTTTTTTAATAAATGAAAACATAATAACTGGTGGACTGCTAGAGAAAAAAAAATATATACATATATATATATATATATATATATATATATATATATATATATATATATTTATGATTTACTATAGGAAATGAAGGGGCCCTTATGCAATTCTTGCACTGTGGCCATCCACTGTCTGTGTCTACCCAATTTGCGAATAAGTATTTTTTTTATGGGACAACCCTTTAAAGGCACATCTATGTATTCTTAAGGTCAGCACACAAGGTCAGCACACACGGTGAGTAATACGCAGCGAGTGGAACGCGATAAAAAATTGCATTCCACTCAGACAAATATTACTCTATGTGGCCGCTTCCATGAGCGATTTTTTCTCAGCCCTAATCGGACAGAGAAAACAGTCACAGCATGCTGCGGGTGGAATGCGATCCTGTTTCACTCGCACCCATTCAAGTCTATGGGGGCGAGAGAAACATCGCATTGCACTCGCATTACACTGGTGTAACACGAGTGCAGTGTGATTCTCGTGTGTCGCCCCCACGCCAGCCGTCGGGCTGCTCGGATCCGGACCTGCGGTGTGGCTCGAGTGGTTGTTCCGGACCTGGGGGTCGCGCGGACACTTTGACTAAAAAGGGACGTATTTGTACGGGATTGCCGTAATCACTTTGTGACACCACCCACGGTGTGTGGTGAGGTGGGACACCACCGCTGTTGTGATGGGGCACCTGGGGGGCGATGGGATGGCAGCTGGATGTTAACCCCTCCGTGGGTAGGGATGGTTGCCCAGGGGCCTAGTTTCTCTGTGCTGAGGATGGTGACTGCATGGGGCTGGCGTGCCCGGTCAGACCGGGGAATGTTAGTTTACTCACGATTAAAAGAATCAGACAAGTACAATGGTAAACCAACGTGTTGGTGGCCGTCCGCCGTGGCCGGGTGTATCCTGGTCCGTCACCCGGGGTGATGGTCTGTGTCTTTCCTCTGCACTGTATTTTCGTTATGTAGGACTTCCATGTGTAGAACATGGGAGTCCGTTCCCAGTACTTTTGTTGGGAGCCTTGCCCGCTGACGTTGACCCTTGGGATATACCGGGCCCTGGCGGATGCCCTATCCCTATTGGTGGGTGGTTGTCTGCTTTTGGGACTTTGGTTGGGACAGGACCTGCAATCCTGCCCTCAATTGGTTAATTAGCAAAGTTGGTGGTTCTGGTTCTCTGCTTCAGGGTCCAAATACCCCCTCTGTGCACGGTTTCCGGGTCGGTTCTTCGGTGTCGGTACCAGCGGGCTCCAACCCTGCCCCGATCCACCTCGGATCTCCGGCAGCCGTCTTCCCGTCTCCGGACAGACACGGACCACCATCTGCCACCTAGCCAGTACGCCGGGGCTCCAACCCCGACACCTTTCCTTTCTGTCCTTCCACTCCACTCCACTTCACTCCAACTTGAACTAGCACTTGACTGAACTTAACTTCACTTAACTTTCTCTCCTCCTGCCCCGGGTTCTCTAGACCCTTAGGTCGGCGTTCTCCATCCGCCTGGTCCCACCCACTGGTGTGTCTGTCCTACCCTGAGGGGGGTGACTAGAATTTGGTTGGCTGGTTTAATCCTGTGAGGGAAGATGTTGTGCGGGGGCCTACTTTGTGTGACTATCTGGGGTGCCAGGGCGTCACACTCGCATCAGCAATGGAGGAGATAGGGAGATATATCCCTCCCTTCCCTCAGCAATCCTTGCCCTCACCTCCACAGCACCAGCCCTCCCCTCCACAGCTGTGTTCTTAGCGCGCGATCGGACCACAGTCGCATGACACTCGCATGTCACTCGGCTCCTGCTGTGCTGCGAGCGTGAGCCTAGTGTCATGCGACCATTCACACTAATCCCCGTGTGGCATCAGCCTTACAATAGAAGTCAATGGAGTCTAGGATATGAGCCTACAATACCCAATGCAATGGTTGTTCATTCATTCATTCATTCATTCATTAAATGAACATATGATTTACAGTAGTGTTCTCCAATTGTTAGTAAACTCAATTTTAATAAATTTGTTCATTTGTATCCTTGGATTTTTTAAAAAAAACAAACAAAACTCTAAAAAAAATCCATAGAAATAATGAAGTCAAATACAGCAAAATTCAATACACAGAAAAAGCACTTGCTTTCCTTTGATGCTTTTTTATCCAGCACATACGCTCTACATTTCCCCTCTGTGAAAAGAGCAGATAATCACGAGAAGATTCAGAAGCACCGCACATCAATGTTACCAAATATGCCCTATGTCTCAGCAACTGATTATGTGCAGAAATCTTTTTTTTGTACAAATAATTACAATAAGCACTCCCATAATTGAATTTAGAAAAGAGTATGGTACAGATTAAAGAAATGCTGCAATTTTGAAAAAAAAAATCAATTTGCCAGATAAAAACTGCGGAGAAGCAGCGAAATGACTGCAGGTCTTCTGAAATTACACATGTAATACATGAAATAATCTTGTAAGGATGAGAGCTTCAAAATGATTGTTACGGTATATCATTGACAATAATCAAATGTAAAAAAAACGGAATAAAATGTCATTGTAAGAAAGGAATATAATATATCTGGGGTATACTGCCACCAGCTGGTGAGACTGCATATTGCTCAATATGTGCGCGCCCTAAATTAAATAGTTGCATTAGTTTTACTGTACACAACTAAATGTCACTCCTAATGTTAAAAAAAGGTTACCTGTAAATAAAAATATCTTTATTTACATTTTACCATAAATGAATTACCGCAACACTGCAATAGGAAATAAAAATCAGCTTTGGCTATGAAATGTCAGCAGTAAACCCATGTATATAGTGAGATGTAACATGGTGCAGACATGAGAATTTACCATTAAAGAGAAGAAGGTAATCATAGATCAAAAAGATTCAGCCAATTCATTTTTACTCAATACAATTGTAAGTACAATGGCAAATATTGGGACAATGAATCCTACGCTGTATTTTTAAAGTCAGTTTTGCAACAGGCAACGTTCCCATAATTTATGACTAGAGATGAGCGATGTTCGAAGTGAACCATTCGCCAATTTCAAATTCGAGTTGTTTTGGGCGATGTTTAAGTCGTTCGACGAACTCGACCGATTTGCTTCAAGTTCGGCCGTTCGAGTTACCGTTCAATAACGGTTCGATCACCAAAAGCGTAGCTAGTTACTAGCTGGCTTTTCACTGTAATACTGTCAGTCACTGTTATTAATGATATTATCAAAATTCAGCATATAGTGTGCGGGGGGACGGCGTTTAGATCAGTCCTGCTGAGTGCTGAAAGAATGGCGATCGCCATTTATTTTTTCCTAACCGCGCGTCCAGTGGGGTGGGCCAGGCTATCAGCCAATCACAGACACACACACAGCAAAGTGGTTTTTTGCCAGACAAGCAAGGGCATGTTTCATTGGCTGTGCATGTCACATGTCCTTGCCCTAAAAGACCCGGCCATTTTCCCCATCGCAGCCATTATCTCAGTGCTGCGGGTGTGTGACAGTCACCGCTCCCACTGCTGCTGCTGCTGTGGGTGCTATAAAGTGCAATCGAGACATCGGTTTAGGGAGTAGGGACTAGTTTTAATTTCAGCCCTTTTCAGGGCTAGATTAGAGCAGTTCATAGACATTTTTGCTAGGCAGGTCTGTGCCAGTGCTGTGCAAGGGTTTTTCACAGCGTCTGTCTAAATCAGCTCAGGCAATTCCTTGGGGCATAGTATCATTGTCTGGGATAGTCAGTGACGTTCCTCTGCTGACAAGAAAGCGACACCACCTCTGCATTCTACACCACCTCTACATTTCTGCTACGCAATTTTAACTGCAAAAAGTGCAGGCAGTTCTTTGGGGCATAGTATGAGTGTCTGTGAAAGTCAGTGACGTACCTCAGCTGTCAAGAAAGCTACACCACCTCTCCATTCTACACCACCTCTCCATTTCTGCTACAAAATTTTAACTGCAAAAAGTGCAGGCAATTCCTTGGGGCATAGTATCATTGTCTGGGATAGTCAGTGACGTTCCTCTGCTGTCAAGAAAGCTACACCACCTCTGCATTCTACACCACCTCTCCATTTCTGCTACACTATTTTTAACTGCAGGTAGTCCAGCCAATCTGTGAGGAAGGTGCAGGTGTAGATATAATGTTGCCTTCATCCAAAGGTGGTGCTCTCGATGTATGAGAGAGCTCAACACCAGCAGCTGTTTGCACTTCCAAAACAACTGACGACCTGCCAATCACACTGCCTGTTGCGGGTAAAGAGGTGGAAGGTCTGCGTCCAAAAGCATGTGTGACTGCTGTCTCCACAGTCACAGAGCATGAAGAGCACATAGATGCCATTGATGGGGCAGACGGTGGTTGCCCCGCCACGCTAGCCACATTGTAGCACAGTGACCCTCCCACTGCGACTTATGCTTCATTTAAAGTCGTGTGCAGGGTGGGCTCCCCAGTATACAGCAAAACCATGCACCAGGAAAAGGACTCTAGGCAGTTGGGTTGATAAATGATTATTTAACTTTACCAAAACACACAATAACAACCACGCATAAAACAGAAAGAATAGAACAATCTATTCACAAGTTCAAAAGCCTACACCCCTATGCTGCGCCACTCGTAATGACGATTTATACCCCCTTCTCACCAACCTTTGCCTAACCAAGGGACTGTCTAAACAGTCGCCTAATAACTGGTCATCCCTCTGCGTAGCAGGAGTAATTGTGCGTGTGTGTGTGTGTGTGTGTGTGTGTGTTTGTGCGAACACGACCAACCAGTGGCGCAGCAGAAGAGCTTATAACTTATCGACCTAAACATAGACAAAACCCATAAACCCCCCTGAATACCCTTGTTTGCTGAAGCCTCACAGAAAAGGCAGATGATAAAAGTGGTAAGGCAAACCACACAGCTCGGCAACACAGTCTTGGAAATCTTGTAAAGCAACAGTCAATGCAAACATGTGTCGTTGTCCCTTTAAGATTTTAACTATAACTGACAAACTGACAGAGCAGAGCCAGCAAGTCTTATTGTCTATATAGTCGGCCTAAGCAGAACATATGTGTTTTGTTACTAAAACAAAGTGTTGCATGAACGCAGTCCTGGCTGGGCCCAGCCTACTGTACCCGGGTACTGTGGTGTCCAGCTGCCATAAATACAGACTTGACGATCCTCTCACAGTAATCAGCATAGCCAGCAACTGAAGAATGGCGGTCTCCGGCACAGAATTCTGCTCACACGCGTTACGGTCCTCCTCACCAAACTCCAACACGAGTCTCCTCACAATCCATATAAGTGTTTCTTTCTGCGGCGGCTCCTTTCTGTTACGCATACCTTTTGCTTTTCCTTCAGCTCACATACAACACCTCCTCCGGTCTCCAAGTCCACAGCTGAAGACCGTTTTTCTGTTGCTATAGTGAACAAACAGTCAAAGGCAGATGCAAAACAGCGGCCCCTTGTGGGTGGTCAGCAACAATACATACAATAGACAGTAAATAAGCATTTTGCATTTACAGTGAATAAAGGTAATTTATACACTCTTACCCTTTTACATGTGAATAACAATGTATACAATGAACGGCAAATAAGCATCTTGCATTCACAGTGGATAAAGGTCATCAATACACCCTCACCCTATCACTTCATATCCATGTGACGGTTTATGGACGAAGTACCCAAACTAGTGAGTTTTTGGCTTCTACTTACAGATTGGTGACAAATCTTACAGATGACATGAGTTGGGTGATCCTTTGCGCTGTAAAAAAATGCCCAAGCTAGGCAAGGCTTTCAGCCCATGCGACCTGCAGAGCCATCACGACTTCTCCTCAGAGGCAGAGTTGTGGCTGAGGATGCAGTTGTTGACGTGCTTCCAGTACTCCATCTCTGTCCAGCAAGACGCAACCTAACCTTGTTGTCAGTAGCATGCTCCTCCACCTCCTCTGCTGACCTCATCGACTGGCTGACTGTGGGTTGACAGTAAGTGGGGTCTCCAACCTCATCATCACCTTCTGTGTTCTCACTCCCCTCGTCCTGACTCCTCAGAGCCAACCTCTTCCTGCCCTGACTGAATAGTAAAGTTGTCATTCCAATCAGGTATCTGAGTCTCATCAGCATCTTCCCCTTTTTCTCCACCAAGAGGAGTTACAGTTTAGGAATGAGGGTCTACATTATGCTCAGAACCTTCTTCATTGGGGCCTGGATCCGACTCACAAAGCTTCTGGGCATCAGTGCACATCATTTTCTTGTCTGGATTCACTGCAGCTTTGGAGCAGACCTCTGATTCCCAGGCTATAGTGGGACTGAACAGCTCTGCAGACTCCACCATCTCTGTTACCCCATACTCAGCAGGGCGGGTGGAGACTTGAGAGCTGGTAGGAAGCAAGTGCGATTAGGGTGACATCTCAGAGGAATGGAGTATTTTGCATATTGACCTTGAGGTGGAGGAGAGGCCACTTGATGGAGCACTTGAGTACCTGCTCTTTTGGTGCCTCATCTACATTTGGTAGCAATGGTCATGTCCGTAAACAAAGGGATCATATCAGATTATCCACGGGAAGAAGTAGACATCTTATTTTGGCTGGAAGTTGGCGTTACGAATCGGTGTCGCCGTAGCAGCAAGCAGCCTGCTGAGGTTCCAGTTGCGCCCAGGCGTCAGCTGCCATTTTTGACCGTGCCTCGGGTCGTCCAGCTTGCTGCTTCCTCCTCCACGTCTAAGTGTGCAGAGGCGGCTAGTGCACATGTGTGTGCCGATTTACCCCAGCCACAGCCTAAGTCCAGTGTTTCACCTAGTGAGCATGCTCAGCCTGACTGTGCCATTCCTGAGGCTAAGTCCTCAGTTCGGGCTACTGAGCATGCTCCCACACTTGGTGTGAAAAGCCTCTTTGCACAGGTATTTGGACTCCGTGCCGTGTGTAAGTCCTGTGTTGTCTTTGAAATAGAAACAGGAGGAATGTGCACCGCACTGCTTACCTATTAGAGGTAGTGTAGTGGTCCCGTTCCAAACACTATTCAGTGTGGCTGTAGCCTGATGATATTCTTGGCTTGCCGGGTATAACCATGGGACTTTGTGCTGGTCTTGATGGATGAAAAAAGTCACCTACCAGGGTGCTATTGCCCAGCTAAAGCCAGAAGATCCATAGAAAAAAGGAAGACGGGCAGCACTCTCCGGTATTCTGGGACTATTTTATTTTTCAATGCTGACAGGTGATACAGACATGAGGGAATGGAGGGAGGGGAGTCCTCGTGCTCCCCTCCCTCCATTCCCTCATGTCTGTATCACCTGTCAGCATTGAAAAATAAAATAGTCCCAGAATACCGGAGAGTGCTGCCCGTCTTCCTTTTTTCTATAAGTCCTGTGTTGTGCCTACTGAGCATGCTCAAGCTGAAAGTGTGTTTTCTGAGAGTGTTGTTCAGGCTACTGAGCATGCTCAGGCACTTAGTGCATCAGAGGCTGGTTCCGGTAAGGACCTCACCGGCCATGTCCGTGAGGTGGCAGGCCCTGATAGGCCAGAGGGAATTAGGTGTCCTGATAATGTGGCCACTCCGGAGAGGCCCGCCCCTATGACTTGGCACCTCATCATTGTTCATCAGACGATGACTGGTGAGATGTTTGGGGCGTGGCTGCCAGAGGTCATCAGTGAAGTGGCGGTTCCGGATAGGCCGCTGGTTATGTCACTGATGACATGCACTCTGCTATTGGCTCCTGGAGGTGCATTGTGGTCCACCCTGGGTTGGGGCGGACCCAGGTTATAAAAGGGTCTGGAGACAACATGGAGGTGCACAGTCTTATATTATGCTCAGACAGAGCACACCTCCATGTGTTGAACCCATTGCGGCTTTAGGACAGAGGTAGGCAGGGACAGGGCGTCAGTGCTGGACGTCACCACACTTGTTAATGCGGCAAGGTTACGGCCAGCTCCTGTCCTGCTAGTGCAACCCAGTGGCATTAACTGGGCTACTGCTGCTGCTGCGCCTGCTGTCCACAGGTGTGCCCCCAATGCACACGGACAGCGAACCCAATGGCCCCTGTGTTGTTAACAGAGAGTTCCTGGGCTGGGTGTGTGGACCCTGTGACGCTAACAGGGTTCACAGTCTCCTAATCCAAGTGTCGTCTAACTCAGGTCAAGGTACTATTAGTTTCAGAGACACCCAGCTCTGTATCCTCCGCCTAACCTTCGAGTTGCCAGCATCTCCTTTTCCATCTGGGAGCATGGTGGACCTCGACTGGCGATTGGGATATATACCAACTTATCCTAATCTGCCAGTCCCCCCGTAACAGATGGTGTTTCTTCAGCAGATGTTACTGTTGCTTTACCACCAACCCCACGGACACAAACTTTTTTCCCCTTTCCAACACACCTGTTCCCCTTTCCACCAGCATCTGTCAGTTTTCCACTCATTTTGTATATGACCACATTTGCAACTCTAGAGGGACACCCTACTCAACGCCGCCTCAGCACAGCAGCCAGCCTTCGGTCCCTCAGATGTGGACAAGTAAAGGGTACTTTACACGCTGCGATCTCGCGACATCACTAGCGAGCGTACCTGCCCCCGTCGGTTGTGCGTCATGGGCAAATCCCTGCCCGTGGCGCACAACATCGCTTACACCTGTCACACTGACTTACCTTCCCTGCGACGTCGCTGTGCTCAGCGATCCGCCTCCTTTCTAAGGGGGCGGTTCGTGCGGCGTAACAGCGACGTTACACGGCAGCCGTCCAATAGCAGAGGAGGGGTGGAGATGAGCGTCCGGAACATGCCGCCCACCTCCTTCCTTCCTTATTGCTGGTGGAAGCAGGTAAGGAGATGTTCGTCACTCCTGCGGTGTCACACATAGCGATGTGTGATGCCTCAGAAGTAAGGAACAACCAGCGGCAAGCCCCAGCAACGATATTTGGTAGAGGAGTGACTTGTCAACAATCCACGATTTTTGATGTTTTTGCGATCGTTGAATGTCGCTCCTTAGTGTCACACCCTGCGATGTCGCTAACGGCGCCGGATGTGCGTCACTAACGACGTGACCCCGACGATTTATCGTTCGCGATGTCGCAGCGTGTAAATGGCCCTTTAAAGACCATTTCCTTGTAGCCATGACAAAGCGGTGAGATTCATTCTGTGCACCACTGGTGTTTAGTGGAAAAGCTGATCTAAGATTGTGTAACAGCTTCTGCTGACACTCCTGCATACATGCGTATCTTTCTATGGCACAAATTATTTCGCCAAATTTGGCCACAGACACCCCTCAAGTGGCATCAATTGTCCCACAGTTGCAAACTTAAAATGTTTATTTGCATGAAGCACAATCAAAAAGCCACAAGCCTTTACTCTCCCCAGGATGACACAAGGGTAGAAAAGTCCTTGCGGATCCATGACTTGTTCATCCTGATGAACGTTAGTCTGTCCACATTGTCATTGGACAGACGCGTGCGCTTATGTGATGCCCTGGCGCCGCCAGGTGGTCACAGAAAACCATTCACCTGACATAACACCATCCTACACAAGGTACTATCTGCCACAAAATCCTAGCCACCCCCTCAGGGTAAGAAGGACACACCAGTGGGCAGGACCAGGTGGATTTGGAGCGCCCACCTAGGGGTCTTGAGGATCCGAGGGCGGGAACATAGTAGAGAGTTCAAGTTTTAGGTTGAAGGAGTGAATTCGAGTTCTAGTTTGAAGTGGAGAGGAGTGAAAGTGACAGACTGTCAAGGGAAATAACAGAGAGTAATAGAGACGGGTTTCACAGCCGCGCCAAAGGACTACTGGATTCTTCTCAGATTAATGTTTCTTTATTTCATGCACAGGTCAAGTCTACGCGTTTCAGGAGAACACAGCTCCCTTCTTCAGGACAAACCAGCAAAGAATCATCAAATCTGCTGTATAGAGAGCCTATACAGCATTAAATACCTCATGGGATGACGTCAGAGCCCACCCACCAAAAGAAAAAAACAGGCGGGAAGGATATACATTCAAGTCACAATGACGTAGTATGGTATAGAACAATCATAATGCAATAAAATTGTCAAGGCTCTCTAGTAAATCCTAGAACCTTTAAAATAAATTCATTAAAAAACAATTAAAATTATGTTTGTATTAAAATATTTCTGAGTGATTTATTTAATAGTGTAAAAAATGTGCATATGTGTATAATGAAGAACATTATCAGGGAAGTGCATAGTGCATTGCCCAGAACACTGTGATAGCGTTAAGTTTTCAGTAGCATATAGACCAGGAACTAAGTGTGGGAAACGTGCAACTGAATGTGCCACCTGTGATTATATAGATCAGGCACATACAAACACTTGTTTGAGGAAATAAATCCTTCCTGAGGAAAAGCGGATAGAGAAACAAAGGATAAAAGTCTATTTAAGCGGTCCCGTAATGACCGCCCAGAAATAAGAAAGGATTCACCAAGATATTAGTGTGACCGTTGTGATGTGAATAATTATCTATGTTCCTATAAAACGCAAACGTGACATTAGTGTAAAAGTGTGTGTGCCACTGAAAGAATTATAAACCTTGTAATCTGGGGACAAGGGTTGATCAAGATACGTGCAGTGAAAGAAGATATACTAATAAAGGTACCCACAAAGTAGGGATCAACTAGCACCAATTCATATATAAATACAATCTAGACCATATATGAGTCCAAATACGGCTCACGGGTCTTAGGATCATGAATTCAGAAAGGTCGGATAGGTTCACCAGGTGAATGGAGTTCAAGACCGTGGGAAAAAGCAGAGTGTGCATGCTCAAGGGAAAGATACAGAGCCAGTGCTCCATCAGAACTTTAGAAGTAAAGACGGGGTCAATGGAGTTTAGGAGCGTGAGAAAAAAACCCAGTGCGCATGTACTAAAGAAAAAAACACATAGAATTAACTACAAAAGGGTAACAGAATCGTGAACATCAGGATAGAGGAGAGGAAAGATCTCCCCCTACTTGTTAGAAACAAGAGAGAGAGCATCTCAAAAACAGGTTCAATAACCCTGTGATGATGAAATGGGTGAAATAGAATTATTGTTCATAGTGACATATGAGCTATACTAAAAATGCATAAATATATATATGCATGAAATATGTGAGGAATTATATATATATATTTTAGTGTATAGTATAACATAACGGGCAAATAAATTAATCTATGCCAAAAACATGAGCCCATGCTAGATAAGACATATATATAAATATTAATTAATATATAGATAAATGAATCAATAAATATAATATATTATTAGGCATATATCCATATCCTACCATCTATAATCGACCCGAGCTAAAAGATCATATACAATATAAAAAGAAATTAATACCACATATAAATAAATAAAAACCACCAATAATATATACGAGACCTGGCATAATAATCATAAAAATTACATATATAAAAAAAGTGTATATAAAACCATTAGGATCCATATTTAAAAACATATAAGATTTAGATAAAACCACAGAAGACATTATATATAATATATATGGGAAGGAGACCACACCTTAGTATTAAATCAATAGGTATATGATATGTATAGGAAACATGTCTCTAATAAAATAGATCTGTCACTTCATTAAGCCCAAGAGGTTTTAGAGTATTCAATTTATATATACAGTATGTCTCTTTCCTTTTCAATAGATCCATACGGTTATGGGCAGACATATTGTTCACAATCAATCAGATATATAACAAAATCTGACTGACAAGTGAGATGAATTTCAGAGAGTCCGCAGGAATTGTACACTTAACGGAGATTTTCTTACACAGGCCAATACTCTGAAGGAAAGATTCCTTGATAAGGAATACCCCCCTTCATTGATAAAAAGAGCGTACAAGGAAAATAAGATACTAACACAGACAGAGCTTATTGTACGGGATAAAATCGTAGAGAAGAAACCTGAACACAGTTTTTCCTCTAATCTGATCACATATAGTAATGATGGGGATTTGATCAGAAATATCATCCACAAACATTGGGCAATCCTTCAGAATGATCCCTTCTTGAAGGAGACCCTACCGGAGAGACCAGGGATTACTTACAGGAGGGCTCCCAGTCTGAAAAATCAGCTGGCCCCGAGTAGGTTGAGAAAGAATAATGTTAAGGAAACTGCCCAATATGTGGTGGGGTCTTTCAAATGTCTTACGAGAAACTGTTTGTGTTGTAAATCTATACAACATAAAAGGGTGGACTTCTATTCCTCTAAGGGAGGAGAGGTTTTTTCCATCAGAACCCATCTCACTTGTCAGTCAGATTTTGTTATATATCTGATTGATTGTGAATGCCAAAAACAATATATTGGTAGAACGACACAGGCATTACATAAGAGATTGAACTCTCATAGGCACAATGTGAAAATAGGGTTCATGTTACACGGCCTCTCCAGACACATCACTCTATGTCACGGTGGGAAATCCAATCTTAGAATCACTCCCATCGAACAGATACCCCTGTCTGCCCATAACCGTATGGATCTATTGAAAAGGAAAGAGACATACTGTATATATAAATTGAATACTCTAAAACCTCTTGGGCTTAATGAAGTGACAGATCTATTTTATTAGAGACATGTTTCCTATACATATCATATACCTATTGATTTAATACTAAGGTGTGGTCTCCTTCCCATATATATTATATATAATGTCTTCTGTGGTTTTATCTAAATCTTATATGTTTTTAAATATGGATCCTAATGGTTTTATATACACTTTTTTTATATATGTAATTTTTATGATTATTATGCCAGGTCTCGTATATATTATTGGTGGTTTTTATTTATTTATATGTGGTATTAATTTCTTTTTATATTGTATATGATCTTTTAGCTCGGGTCGATTGTAGATGGTAGGATATGGATATATGCCTAATAATATATTATATTTATTGATTCATTTATCTATATATTAATTAATATTTATATATATGTCTTATCTAGCATGGGCTCATGTTTTTGGCATAGATTAATTTATTTGCCCGTTATTTTATACTATACACTAAAATATATATATATAATTCCTCACATATTTCATGCATATATATATTTATGCATTTTTAGTATAGCTCATATGTCACTATGAACGATAATTCTATTTCACCCATTTCATCATCACAGGGTTATTGAACCTGTTTTTGAGATGCTCTCTCTCTTGTTTCTAACAAGTAGGGGGAGATCTTTCCTCTCCTCTATCCTGATGTTCACGATTCTGTTACCCTTTTGTAGTTAATTCTATGTGTTTTTTTCTTTAGTACATGCGCACTGGGTTTTTTTCTCACGCTCCTAAACTCCATTGACCCCGTCTTTACTTCTAAAGTTCTGATGGAGCACTGGCTCTGTATCTTTCCCTTGAGCATGCGCACTCTGCTTTTTCCCACGGTCTTGAACTCCATTCACCCGGTGAACCTATCCGACCTTTCTGAATTCATGATCCTAAGACCCGTGAGCCTCATTTGGACTCATATATGGTCTAGATTGTATTTATATATGAATTGGTGCTAGTTGATCCCTACTTTGTGGGTACCTTTATTAGTATATCTTCTTTCACTGCACGTATCTTGATCAACCCTTGTCCCCAGATTACAAGGTTTATAATTCTTTCAGTGGCACACACACTTTTACACTAATGTCACGTTTGCGTTTTATAGGAACATAGATAATTATTCACATCACAACGGTCACACTAATATCTTGGTGAATCCTTTCTTATTTCTGGGCGGTCATTACGGGACCGCTTAAATAGACTTTTATCCTTTGTTTCTCTATCCGCTTTTCCTCAGGAAGGATTTATTTCCTCAAACAAGTGTTTGTATGTGCCTGATCTATATAATCACAGGTGGCACGTTCAGTTGCACGTTTCCCACACTTAGTTCCTGGTCTATATGCTACTGAAAACTTTACACTATCACAGTGTTCTGGGCAATGCACTATGCACTTCCCTGATAATGTTCTTCATTATACACATATGCACATTTTTTACACTATTAAATAAATCACTCAGAAATATTTTAATACAAACATAATTTTAATTGTTTTTTAATGAATTTATTTTAAAGGTTCTAGGATTTACTAGAGAGCCTTGACAATTTTATTGCATTATGATTGTTCTATACCATACTACGTCATTGTGACTTGAATGTATATCCTTCCCGCCTGTTTTTTTCTTTTGGTGGGTGGGCTCTGACGTCATCCCATGAGGTATTTAATGCTGTATAGGCTCTCTATACAGCAGATTTGATGATTCTTTGCTGGTTTGTCCTGAAGAAGGGAGCTGTGTTCTCCTGAAACGCGTAGACTTGACCTGTGCATGAAATAAAGAAACATTAATCTGAGAAGAATCCAGTAGTCCTTTGGCGCGGCTGTGAAACCCGTCTCTATTACTCTCTGTTATCTGCCTTATGGGGACCGCTGCCGGGACTTGGTGTTACATGCTGCTATAGGTGTTGTGACTGTCACAACCCAAATTGGTGAGTAGTATTACTCTGTGATTCACCCTATATATATTGGGGTAAGACCCTATTGCGCTTTCTTTTTCCACAGTTTTCATTCAGACTGTCAAGGGAAAGCTGAGCCTAGTAGCCAGGGTAGTGGCCCTGGTCTACTGGCTAGGTGGCAAGCAGTGGACCGTGTCCAAAGGCGACGGGAGTCCGGTCATGGGAAATCCAAAGTGGACCGGGACAGGGTTGGAGCCCGCCGGTACCGACAGCGGAGATCCGGTCCGAAAACCGTGCATAGGCAGGGTACCTGGACCCTAGTTAGAAGACGGTTGCAAGCCCCTTCTCTAATTCACCAGGCCAGGAGCAAGGTTCCAGACATTGCTTCAGAAGTGTTAGCCCAGATAGAGTGAAACGGCATCCCACCGCAAGGGATAGGGTATCCGCAAACACCCACTGAGATCCCAAGGGTCAGTTTTCGCGAGCACGACAACCAACCACAACAGCACCTGGAGTGAACTTCCCTGTTCCATATGGAGTCGTCCAGAATTGAGAAAATTACAGAGTGCCGGAGGAAGGGACATCGGTACACCAGCCGGGTGTGGGACCCGAGTACACCGGAACGCGACAGCCGGCCACTAACACCTTGGTTTACCAACAGACCTGTGTGCAATTATTCAACAGTGAGTACACCAACATTCCCCAGTCTGGTCCAGCGCACCACCTCCGGCCTACATCACTCCCCGTGTCCTGGACACTGAGCCCCGGAGCATCCACCCCTACCCACGGAGGGGTTAAACAACCAGCTTCCACTCTAGCGCCCCCGGGTGCTTTCCAACAGCAGCGGTGGTACTCCATATTACCGCACACCGTGGGTGGCGTCATGAAGTACCTACAGCAATCCCCGTACATATACGTCCCCTTTTATTTGAGTGTCTGCGCGACCCCCAGGTCCGGAAACCCCTCGAGCCACTGCGGTTGTGGGACACGACAAGATCTCCAAGGCGTAAGTGGCGAGCTCAGGCCATTTTTCCAGATTGGAAAGCCAAAAATGAGCAAGGCTCCAGTTGCAAAGTCATGGCATCGATATTCACTTGGAGATACTCCTGTATCATCCTCTCCAGGCGTTGACTATGTGTCAGACTTCTTGTGTCTTCTGGCCTTGCAAAGGATGGTGTAAAAAATTCATGAAACGATTACATAAAATTGCTGTTACCACCAGATACGGTGTTACTGGTACGGTTTGAGTGATGACTCAACAGTCCCATGGTTGGCAAGTTAGAAATGTGAGATTCACTCTGTGCAGCACTAGTGTTTAGTGGAAAAGCCAATCTAAGATTGCGTACCAGCTTCTGCTGATACTCCTGCATACGTGTGTCCCTTTCTATGGAAGGAATTATTTCACCAAATTTTGTCTTCTACCTGGGATCTAAGAGTGTGGCAACCCAGTAGTCAGCATTACTTCGAATTCTGACAATCCGAGGGTCATGTTGTAGGTAGTGGAGCAAGAAGGCGCTCATGTGTCTTGTGCATCCAGGAGGAACAAGTCCTTGCTGTGTTGTTGGCGGCAAGGTGAGAATCATGCTTCCTTCCTCTGCCCTCTCCCCCCAACCTCGCACAACAGAAATGTAATCAAGGTCTCCCTCATCCGCTGAGTCTTCCATGCCCATCGCCAGTTCGTCCTCCATTTCTTCCTGGGCTCCTGCACTTTCCTCAACAGTTTGGCTGCTACCATACGCCCTTGTTAATCCCTCTTCCCCACCGTCCCATGCCTGCCACCTTGGTGCTGCTGACCATCTAGACCTTGGAGATCTTGCTATCCCTTCTGCATATGACTCCTCCTGTACTTCCTCCCCTTCTTCTTGTCCCACCCCCTGACTCCGAATACTGTTTAGAGTGTGCTCCATCATGTAGATGACCGGAATTGTCATACTGATAATGGCATCGTCAGCGCTAAACATCTTCATCGCCATTTCGAAACTGTGGAGGAATGTGCCTAGGTCCTTGATCTGAGACCACTCCAGCAGCGTGATCTGCCCCACCTCTGGATCTCGTTGGCCCAGGCTATACGTCATAACGTATTACACCAGAGCTCGGCGGTGCTGCCACAGTCGCTGCAACATGTGCAGATTCAAATTCCTGCGTTTCGGCACATCGCATTTCAGACGGTGAACCGGCAGGCCAAAAGACTTCTGGAGCGATACAAGTCATTTAGCTGCAGGGTGTGAATGGAAGTGAGCACATAGCCAACGTGCCCTCTGCAGAAGCCCATGTAGGCCAAGATAGTGGTTTAAAAATTGCTGAACAAGAAGGTTCAACACGTGAGCCATACAAGGCATGTGTGTCACATTGCCCCGGCGAAGGGCCGCTCCCAGGTTTGCAGCATTGTCAGACACAGCTGTTACGTCACCACCGGAGTCTGCTCCAGCGACTTCTACTCCGATCGCCAGGTGACGCCGTGTTCCTTTCGTGGATAGTGCTCGTGATAGGAGAGGAGTTGATGCCAGCGGTGCCGGTGGGCGCAGGCTCCGCTCATCCACTGGGCTGTGTTACCTTGTGATCTGCAGTACCACTGGCTGACTGTAGGTGGTGGGTGTCTCATAGCTGAAGCACCAACATTCAGCTACAACCAATGAGAAGACACCACACCCTTTTTAATGCCCCTCCTGTCTGCTGACCACTGCCAGAGATAGTGCTGAACTTTTGGTTCCTGTTCCGTCCTGTTCTGTTTTGTGAGTTTGTGTGCTGACTACCACTTATTTCCTGACTACGTCTCCTGACTGCTGTTTATGTACCTCGCTGCCCGATCCGGATTTGACCACCTTTTGTTTCCTGACTACGTCTCCTGCCTGCTGTTTATGTACCTCGTTGCCCAATCCGCATTTAACCTCGGTTTGTTTTCTGATTACGTTCTTGCCGGCCGATTCTGTACCTGTTCCACAATTTCTGGTTTGACCCTGCCTGACTACTACTCTCTTGGACTGCAGCCTTCCACAGGTAGTGATCACCTTGGCCCCTGTGTAATTCAAAATCCCTGTATAGGGTTCTACGGGTCCTGCTTGGTGAGTGGCTTCCCTCTAGCCTATCCTTTACAGTCTGTCTGAGTCTGTGGATCCAGGCAGGCGTTACACTGTGCCCTCTGCATAAGCCCATGTAGGCCGGGATAGTGGTTTAAAAATTGCTGGACAACCAGGTTCAACACATGAGCCATACAAGGCACGTGTGTCACATTGCCCCGGTGAAGGGCCGCATCCAGGTTTGCAGCATTGTCACACATGGCCTTCCCTGGCTGCAGGTTGAGTGGAGACAACCATTGATGAAAATCGGTCTCCAGAGCTAACCGTCCACAACACCTCAGCGGTGTGACTCACATTTCCCCTACATTTCAAAGTAAAGAGTCGACCGTCTGATGCCGTTGAGCTCTGCTGCCAGCATAGTAAGGAGGTGTGTGGGATTCCTTGTGCACAGTTACAACGCGGGTGGCCTTACCAGACAGGATTTGGGCGGAAGTGGAGGACCGAGACGAGGTTGAGTAGGCAGAAGCAGTGGAGGACATTCTACATACAGAGGATTGACGCACAACTCGTGGGGACGGAAAGACTTGTACAGCAGACCCTTCTCCATCTCTCACCATAGTTACCCAGTGCCCAGTCAGCGACATGTAATGCCCCTGTCCATGCTTACTGTTCCAAGTACTGTTGTTGAATGCACCCTGTCACACAAAGAGTTTCTCAAGGAAGAGGTGATGTTGTGTGCGACATGCTGGTGTAGCGCAGGCACACCCTTCTTGGATAAGTAGTGGCGACTGGGCATTTGCTCTTGGGGCATTGCGATGGACATAAGGTCTCGAAAATCCTCTGTGTCCACCGGGCGGAAAGGCAACATTTCTGTAGCCAACAGCTTGCAGATGCTGAAACTCAACCTCTCAGGCATGTCATGCTCTTCTAAAATCATGTAAAACACCGCAAGGGGACTCCAACAATACTCACCATTTTTTCCAAAAATTGGGCCACAGACACCACTTAAGTGACATCAATTGTCCCACAGATGCAAACTTAAAATGTTGATTTGCATGAAGCACATTCAAAAATCCACAAGCCTTTACTCTCCCCAGGATGACACAGGGGTAGAAAACTCCTTGCAGATCCATGATTTGTTTATCTTGATGAACGTTAGCCTGTCTACATTGTCACTGGACAGACACATGCGCTTATCACCCGGTTTTAATCCCCATTTTATTTCCTATTTCCTTTTTTTTTTTATTATTATTATTATTATTATTATTATTATTATTATCATTATTTATCCAGGCATCCGAACCCGAACAGTAACATGGACTTCCCTCAGAAATCTGTGTTTGAGGTCCGTGCATGAACCCTAGGAAAACAGTCCAGAGAACACAAATAGGAATAAGTAACAGATGGCATAGTGCTATCCGTAAATATGGCGGTACATAAGGAGATTGTGTACCTAGGATAAAGTATTCACTGCAGTCAGCACAGAATGTGCCTACCCTGATGCGCTTTTTGACGGACCTTCATCAGGGATTTTTGTTTGGGCTTTTTTTTAACATATTTCTGTGCTTTATGCCCAAAATCGATTTTACACAAGCTGCTTGTTACTACTACTGATTCACCGATAATTCACCAATAATCAATTTGAAAGCTTAAATGTTATCACCTTATACATGTGGAAGTAGTGGTATGACAGTGTATCCCCCTCAAAAAAAGATACTTTTTTTATTGTAGAGATCTGATGTAGCATTCATAAAAAAATATTATAGAAGCCGTATGCAGATTGGTCTGGGAGTGCAGTGGGGGGCGTGTGTGCACTTGTAAAAAGCAAAGGGACACGCCCCAGTGCACTTCCAACCTGATTTTCATATATTTTCTATACTACAGGTGCATCTCAATAAATTAGAATATCATCAAAAAGTTAATTTCAGTAATTTAATACAAAAAGTAAAATACATATAATATATAGAGTCATTACACACAGAGGGATCTATCTTAAGTGTTTATTATTTATGTTAATGTTGATGATTATGGCTTACAGCCAATGAAAACCCAAAAGTCATTATCTCAGAAAATTATAATATTATTTAAGACCAAATGAAAAAATGATTTTAAACTGAGAAATGTTGGTGCCTACTGAAAAGTCTGTACAGTAAATGCCTCATTACTTGGTCGGGACTCCTTTTACATGAATTACTGCATCAATGCGGCGTGGCATGGAGGCGATAAGCCTGTGGCACTGCTGAGGTGTTATGGAAGCCCAGGTTGCTTTGATAGCAGCCTTCAGCTCATCTGCATTGTTGGGTCTGGTGTCTCTCATCTTCCTCTTGACAATACCCCATAGATTCTCTTTGGGGTTTAGGTCAGGCAGGTTTGCTGGCAAAGCAAGCACAGTGATACTGTGGATATTATACCAGATATTGGTACTTTTGGCAGTGTGGACAGGGGCCAAGTTGTGCTGGAAAATTAAATTTCCATCTCCAAAAAGCTTGTCGGTAGAGGGAAGCATGAAGTGCTCTAAAATTTCCTGGTAGATGGGTGCGCTGACTTTGGTCTTGATAAAACACAGTGGACCTACACCAGCAGATGACATGACTCCCCAAACCATCACTAATTGTGGAAACTCCACACTAGACCTCAAACAGCTTGGATTGTGGCCTCTCCACTCTTCCTCCAGACTCTGGGACCTCGATTTCCAAATGAAATGCAAAATTTACTTTCATCTGAAAACAACACCTTGGACCACTGAGCAACAGTCCAGTTCTATTTTCCTTGGCCCAGGTAAGACGCTTCTGGCGTTGTCTATTGGTCATGAGTGGCTTGATGCAAGAAATACAACACTTGTAGCCCATATCCTGGATGCATCTGTGTGCGGTGGCTCTTGAAGCACTGACTCCAGCAGCAGACCACTCCTTGTGAATCTCCCCCAAATTTTTGAATGGCCTTTTCTTAACAATCCTATCAAGGCTGCGGTTATCCAGGTTGCTTGTGCACCTGTCATGATTGACTCCTGGCTCAGCTGGAGCTGAGCTGTCATGATTGACTCCTGGCTCAGCTGGAGCTGAGCCTTTTTTTTAGTTTCACTTCTGATGCAAGTCACGTTAGTGGTTAATCCTTTCTGCCTCGTTCTGGAGGTCAGGCTGCTTTATTAGGGCACTGTTTCTCTTGGACTTCGCCAGTGATACTTCTGGCTCTGCTGTGTTCTGCTCTTGAGTGACCTGTTGTCTGCCCTGCCCCCTCCTGACCTCCGTGTTCACCTGACCTCCGTGTTCACCTGATCTGTTAACCTCCTCTGTTGTCTGTTTCCATCAGTGTCTCTCCTGCTGTCTCCCTGTTCGTTCCTTATCTGTTTACCTTTATTCTGTCTTGTCTTCCCACTCCCCCTCGCTTCTAGGCTCTGATTTCCCGGCTACTAACTATTTGCTTCCCTCTGACTATGTTTAGACTTTGCCCTTGTGTACTTACAAGACCTCATGTTGTGACACGGCTTTCTGACGATTCTACTGCCATCTGGTGAGCTTGACTAGTATTACCTCTGCTAGGGAATTCCCTGCTCATACGTTTCCTCCACTTTTACGCCCCCTAGTGGTTTACCAGCTAACTACCTTCTCAGATAGTTTCAGGAATCCTCTCAGTCCCGCATTATTGCGCTGTACTGCTATTGTACATCTTAGAGTACAGCGTGACAGCACCTTTTTCTACCATACTTTTTCTTTCCACTCAACTTTCCATAAATATGCTTCGGTACAACACTTCTTTAGCAAGGACCTTTTGGGGCTTACTCTCCTTGTGGAGTGTGTCAATGACTGCCTTCTGAACACCTATAGTGCAACGCATGCAACCGCAATTCACCGGTACGTTATTTTACCGGATCCTTCTACTTCTACTTTTTATGGCTGCTGCAATGGATGCAGCGGGACACAGAATTTAATCGGCTGGCACTGGAGTCATCTAATCAGTAGTCAGCTGAACTCCTGATCTCACAAGCCCTCACATGCTGTGATAGATGCAGGTTAAGAGCAGTCACTGCCTGCTGCCGATCACGTGTGACCGTGTGCGGGCTGTGAGGTCAGGAGTTCAGCTGAGTTCAGATCACCTGACTTCAGTGCTGGCCGATTACTTGTTCTGTGTCCTCCTGCATCCATCGCAGTAGGCAGATGGATAGGTAGCCCCCTGAGGAAGCTCGATGTGAAATGCGCATCGGGGCATAGGAGGAGACACCTGCCACATACCAACATGGGTATGTTTTACTTGCCTGACCTTATTACTTTAGCTGAATGGATCTATAGATCTTAAAGATATGGCACACATGCTTTTGCTGCACCTGATAGATCAGGAGCAGATTTCTCTTTACTGATTTGAACTGGGGTTTTTTGCCTAGTGGTATAGCCTGTGACCTTTGACTTTTCACTTTTACTGCTATATGTGTAACTGATTTATGCTCTTTCGTCTCTGACCTACCGCATACTGACACTCTGTGGCTATTTAGTCCACCCAGGCTCTTGATATTTCCATTTGATACACGGTATAATTGAGACTGGAGGGCATCAGCTCTACACTGACGTTATATTAGAATCAGATTTCAGTTACCATTTGTTACAACTCTATCTAACTCAGTAGGTGATCCCCATCTGAATGAACATATATATTTGACTAGGCATCGCCTTAGTATCTAATATATGTATTAATAGTTCACACGCATGCAAATATATATTTATTTGATTCAGCTCTATATACTCAAAGATATTACCAAAGTGTGGTGTTCATTTAGATCATAGACTAATACCATTTTTATATCAATAACTATGACATAGCAACTGTTGCTTCTGTTATAATTCAGGCGGTAATTGAGGGTACTCCAGGTGTCCCTTCTTCATTGTGAGCATCGTACGCTGTAATACTTTCTTTTTAATGTGATTTTATTACAACTGTGTGAATTTTGTCTTTGATTTTTGTACCAATAAAGCTTTTTGTATTGTATTTATGTGTAATTACTCCTATTTTCTTTATTTAAAATCTCCAATGGAGTTAGCATAAAAACTTATGACGCAATAATGAAAAACTGGATTTTTCTATGTTTGATTGTGTGCGGGCTGTGGAATTCGGATGAGTTCAGCCGGAACTGGAGTCAGCTGATCTGAACTCAGCTGAACTCCTGACCTCACAGCCCGCACATGCTGTTATGGGTGCAGGGGGACACAGAACAAGTAATCGGCCGGCACTGAAGTCAGCTGATCTGATTACTTGTTCTGCTGGTGTGGCGCCCCTGACCTGGTCATGCACCACTGAGTACTGCACCCATGCTGGGTCAGTATAAACAGGTAATCCCAAAGGCTGAGTAGGGTGTGTACGCACAGACACAAAGTAACCAGGACACACACACACATTAGAGGAGACCCCTGGGCAGACCCAGGAAGGGGGCATAGCCCTCGCATTCCAGCTAGTGGTGGAGTAGTGGGACTGGAGAAGGGAGTTGTGCAGTGGCAGTCAAAGGAGAAGGAGTGGAGCAGCCGTGTCTGAAGTGTAGAGCTGAAGAGCAGGACACTAGTCAGATCCTGCACCTGTAGTGGCTGCTGGCGGGGGAGTTCAGTCACCACAAGTTGGACGGAAAGACGCTGGGGAAATCAGCTAGTCTGGAGGACACTGAGGGAACCAGCTGGTCCTGTACAGAGACTTCTGGAGGACTAGGCACGTAGGGGAAACAGGTTCCCGAAGTAGGCTCAAGTTTAACTACCTACTAAACCTGCCAGTGGGGTGGACAACAAGTCCCACACCAACCATCACAGAACCTGCAGCATCAACAGCAATGAGGGGGCCCATAAGGAGGATTGAGCAATCAGTACATGGAAGCATATGACATGAACTGAGGGGGAATCATACCTGTCCTCTAGTACTTCCCCCTCAGCATCTCACAATACTGAGATGGGGCCCAGGCTGGGGGACATTTTATATATATATATATATATATATATATATATATATATGAGGATGGGGCCAGGCTGGGTGATCAGTATATAAATATATATATATATATATATATATATATATATTTATATATATATATATATATATATATATATATATATCAAGGGCCCATACATCTAACATCAACATGGGGGCCAGATCCAAATCTTTCACCAGGGTCCTCTGGACTATAGTTATGTCATTGGTGGGGGGGGGAGGGGCACTTATACAGTGTAGTGGGCACTGATACAGTGTAGAGAACACTTTTATAGTATAGGAGCTAATGTGGGGGCTATCATATACTGTAGGGACTACTATGGGGGTTCTACTACAGTGTGGGGACTACTGTAGAAGCCATTATACAATGTGGGGACTACTGATGGGACAATCAGTGTGTTGGCTACTGTGGTGGCCTTTATACAGTGTGTGGACTATTGTTTTTGGGGGAGCTGTGGACCCATCATACTGTCTATAGGGGAGGTGTAGTTGCATCATGCTGTGTATAGGTGACGTGTACATGGGGAGACTTAGGATACATTATTAAATGTTAAGAAGACACAAGAAAGTAGCACATGGGGCATTATTATTACTTCCTAGGAGCAAAATGTGGACAATTTTCTAGGGCACTTGCTCAGGGCATTAATATTTTCTACGATTAATATTTTTTACCATCTAGAGGGCACAAAGGAGGAATTTTACCATATAGAGGGCACAGTGGTGGTATTACCGTGTTTCCCTGGAAATAAGACCTTCCCGAGAATAAGACCTAGCAGGAGTTTTCAGCAAGGCCTAAATATAAGCCCTCCCCCGAAAATAAGCCCTAGTTACAGTTCAATAATGAAGTGTCCATGCAGCTAAAAAAGTTAAATATACTGCAGGACACTTCATTATAGACAGCAGGCACCCCCCAAAAAAAGAAGACGCAGTGATCATACTCACCAGAGACCGGGAGCAGTGACATGCATCTGGAACTGCGTCGAAACACACACATCCGATCACACACACACACACACACACACCACATCCAGCGATATTGATTGCCTCTGAGTGGCTTAAGGACTTGTGACGCAGTGCAATGTGCAGTGGAGCTTCCAGGACCTGCGGGTAACACGCATCATGTGACCCTATATCCTGGTACCCTGTGCACTGTGCAGTGGAGCTTCAGCAAGTGGTATCACTGGATGTGGTGAGTGTTTGCTGGCGCAATTGTATGAGCGACATGTGATGTGTGAGTGTGATCTGATGTGTGAGTGTGATCTGATGTGTGTGTTGGCCAGAAGCAAGGGAGCACAGCTTGCAGCATACCTGCTAGGAGCACCCACATGAGGACCTGTGAGCCACGCAGACGTTCAGGGTCTGGTAAATATGACAATAATCCTGGGAAGGGGGATCTGCATTTCTTGCATTTCTAAATGTACCCCAAACCATGTCTCCCCGAAAATAAGCCCTACCCCGAAAATAAGACCTAGTGCCTTTTTCAGGGCAAAAAAAATAAAATAAAATAAGACAGTGTCTGTCTTATTTTCAGGGAAACATGGTATGTGGGGCAGTAAGAGGAGCACGGTTTTTGTGCCACAAAGCAGGTGCAGTAATAGGGACACATACGGCAGCAGTGGCTCAGTATTGAGGTATCAGGAGGATGAGGAGTTTGTGCAGGTTGGGAATATATGGGACGGGATCGGAAATGTGAGGTCAAATGTGTCTTTTTTTTGTAATCTCTGCAGATCAGTTGTTCCTGGATGAAGATATGTTAGTCTCGATCAGATGGAAAAGATTGGAAAAGTGAACAATTCCATCCGAAAGAACATCAGCTGTAAGTCACCATCTATAACTGCACTGTAATCACTTGTATGTCCTGCAGCACCGATATCTACCATCTGCTGATGTTCCACTATACCCACGATTAGGCAGCGCTACTGTAGTAATCATGGTTACCTGGTTAGGGGCCCACTCTGATTTTTCACCCCCCCTGAGCTGAACCTCTAGCTACCTCTATATTCTAATCATGAATCATGGTATCTGTTAAAGGGGCCCACTGGGAATCTTTCCCCCAGGGCCCACAAAAATCTGGAGCTGGCCCTGAATCTGGCATTTGCCAGAGTTGCTAGATGGCCAGTCCGGCCCTGATTACAGCTTCTGTCATTGTGCCCATTTGCTACTATGCCTGACATTGTGACCCTTGCCCATCTAATACTATGCGTGGCATTGTGCTCCTTGTGCCCCTGCTGCTGCGCCTGGCATTGTGACCCTTGCCCCTCTGTTACTGTGCTTAGCGTTGTACCTCTTACCCCTTTGCTACTACGCATTGCATTGTGTCCCTCGTCCCTCTGCTACTGCACCTGGCAATGTGCCAGTCTTTCACTACTTGCGCCTGGCAGGGTGCCCCTCTGCTACTTGCGTATGGTATAGCGTCTCTTGCCCCTGTGCTAATTTCACCAGGCAGCATTACCCTCGCCCTTTTGCTCTTGTGTGGCAACTCACAGCATGTCTCTCTGCTACTGTGCTGGGTGGCGTTCCCCTTGCCTCCTTGCGCCTGCACCTGACAACGTGCCCCTCTGCTACTGCACCAGGCAGCGGTGCCTCTCTGCTGTGGCACCTAGCAGCACATCACTCTGCTGCAGTGCCTGACAGCATGCGCCTCACCTCTTTGCTATTTCATCTGGCTACTGAACCTGGCAACTTGCCCCTCTGCTCCTGTGCCTAGCAGTGAGCCTTTTTGCTGCGGCACCTGGCAGTGTGCCACTCTGCTGCAGTGCCTGACAATGCCCTCACCGCCCCTTTGCTACATGCACCTGGTAGAGTGCCCCTTACCCCTCTCCTACTGCACCTGGCAGCACGCCTTTCTCTAGTAGTGACCGTTAATGTACCCCTCTGCTGTGGTGCTTCTCGAACCCTTTCTGCTACTTGCGCCTGGCAATGGTCCCCTTTCCCTCTGCCGCTTGAGCCTCGTGCTGCAGCCCACACCCCTCTGCTCCTGCAACGTACCACAGGTCCAGGGCTGTATCTACAGAGTAGCTGCTGGCCAGAAGAGTGAGCTTGAGGCTAGAGTGGCTGAATCAACCCTAAATGAAAAAACTACTGCGACTCTCTTGTCTGTAGCCGTTGGCTCCAAAAGGCTTCCTCAGACAGACTTGACACTAGCCACTCTATCCTACAGGTTCCATAAAAACCTTGGCCTTCACTTTTACACCCCTGTACAGGGATAAAGACTTACCACAGGAAATGGGTTGCATCTACAGGCCATAGGAGCGAGCTTGAGGCGAGTGGTTGATTCAACAATAAGTTGAACATAGCAAATGAAAAGGCAACAGAATTTATCTGCCCAGGTCACAGAAACTGATGCACTAACAGGATACGGCAGCCCTCCTTAATAAAGATGAAGGCAGCACAGGAGCAAAATACTGATGAGACAACCACTCACAACCTACCAATTCATGGAGGGGGTGATTGCTCAGTATTAAAATTGCAAAGGCATTATGCTTGAATACGGGGCGGATTATTTAGTGCACAGTGCGCCTGGCTTACAGCCTATTATTTAAGCCCCTACTATTAGATTAAACGGACTACCCAGCACTCTATCATTGCACACCACCGGGACACCGGGATAGTTTACAAGACCAACATAGATGAAATTGTACATAAAAATATAAATAAATGAGGTATTGGTTAATCTTTTGGCCAAAATACGCAAGCTCACAACCCAACGTCAAGGGTCCTCATTGTTTTGTGAGTCCCTACACTAAAATTGTAAGCAAAAGCACAGAATAATTAAAATTTCCCAAAATTTCATAAGTTCAATATAGCAAAAAATGGGCAACAGTATTTACCTGCCCAGGTCACAGAATGTAATGCAGTAACTGAATGGAGCAGCCCTCCTTGATAAATATGGAGGTAACACAAGTGCAAAACACCGATGAGACAACCACTCACAACCTGCCATATCATGGAGGGGTGATTGCTCAGTATTAACATTGCACACAGAGAAGGCCTGAATAAGGGGCTGGTCACACACATGAAGTGCACAGTGCCTGGCTTACAGCCTATTAGTGACGCCCATAGTATTAGATTAGGCGGGCTGCCCAGCACTACATCAGTGCACCCCACAATCACAGACACCCTAGTTTACAAGGCCAGCATAGATGGGCTTGGCTGCATCCTGCATAAAAAAGAGAGAGAACGTGCAAAAATATATAATAAATTTATGTGGAATGGGTCAATATTTTGACCAAAATATACAAGCTCGCAACCCACGTCAAGGGTCCTCATTATCTTGCGAGTCCCTACCTAAAATTAAATGCAAAGCCACAGAAAAAGGAATTACAATTCCTCGAAAGTTCAATATAGCAAAAAAAAAACCCTAAACCTTTCAGTGGCTTTGCTTTTAATTCACCTTTAAAGGGGATTCCCCACAAATAAAGTTAAACTTAATCAATTGAACAGGATCACAGCTGATTCTTTTTGTGAGGTAAAACATTTCACTATTTGTTTTGTAAAAATGTTTTTCCTCATAGAAAGAATAATTTGTGATCCTGTGTTGTAATGTCTGCATACTTTTTTAAGTCCTCCCCTGCCTAGGAGTATGATCAGACTATGTCCCTGTACGGTCAGACACATCCATTACACAGTACATAGCAGGGGCACATATATAGGATTATCTCACCACAGGAACATTTTTTTTTATTATATTCAATTCTGGAATTATTATTATTCCAAGATCTATTAATTAAAATTTATTTTAAAATTAACTTTGCTCATGGGAAAACCCCTTTAACTATCAAAAGCTTTTCCCCCCCTAAATGTTGGGATCTGTCTAAGGACATCAGCTCAAAAAGGCTTCCTGGGATAGACTTAGAGCAAAACACTCCATTAATGCTGATCCCAAAGAAACCCCGGCCTACACTCTTAAGCCTCAATACAAAGACCGTTTCATAGCTTTAAGGTTGAAAGACCTAAGTCTATCAAGTTCATCCTAAAAGCTAATGTGCTGATCCAGAGGAAGGCAAAAACCCCATGAGGCAAATGATAATTGCCCCATATTAGGGGAAAAATTCCTTCCCGACTCCACATATGGCAATCAGACTAGTTCCCTGGATCAACGTCCCATAACAAAATCTAGTAACAATAACCTGCAATATTCTATTATTCACAAAAGTCACATATGCCCTCCATGAACTTTTTTCATTTAGCCGGGGTAGTAATGGAGGTGTCTGATTGACACCTCTCCATTACTATCCCCTGGAGTTGATTCCAGCTGTCAATTCACAGCTGACATCAGCCCCAAAAGTATTAATCCAATTGCCACCACACAAGGGCAATAAGGAAAAGCTGGGCAAAGCCCCAGAATTGGTGCATCTAATGCATGTGCCACTTCTGAAGTGGCTGGGGGCTGCTATTTTTAGGTTGGGAAGGGCCAAATAACCATGTGCCTTCCCAGCCTGATAATACCCACCCCCAGCTGTTTGCTTTGCCTTGGCTAGTTATAAACATAGGGTGGAGCCCTCTCCATTTTTTTATTTAATTATTTATTTTATTCACAGCAGCATACAGGCATCTTCCCCATGCAATCAAATTTGATAAGTGGTTGCACTGCAGCCTTTCAACAAACTTTATTAGCAAACAAGAAGCATTCAAACTCAGACACAGACTTTTTTTAAAAAAGTCTGTGTCGGAGTTCGAGCCCTGAACACCCAGTGTCTGGTATGAACCCCGAACTTTACACTTTGGGTTCGCTCATCTCCAATCATAACACAATATATTATAACTGATATGCAGACACTTAGCCAATATGATATTAGAACTTGTGAAATATTTTAATCCGTTACCTTGCAATTTAGCATCAGCTATAACATATCTGATAATAGCACTCAAGGGTAATTTACTTCAGTACTTAAGACAATGTCTCCAAAAACAGACAAGAAGAATGTACAAGACAAGATGAGATAAAAGTTCCCTCTCACTCCTAGACCTGAAGTGCTCAGATAAAGTCCAACGACACCGCCTCTTTATATCCAGAGACGTTCCCATTCTTAAAATCAGGTATTCAGAGCCCCACCAGCGCGGACTCTACTAACTCCACAGTGATCGTGACAAGGCCCCACTCGACCGCCACAGGTCTGACCCTGCGTCCACTTTTGAAATGTGGAGGTTTCAGTCACTCAGTGTTATTAGTAGAAATTCACATATAACAATACCTATATAGGTATGTAAGACAGCAAGAAATATTATTTATAATCAGGGGGCGTGTACCTGGGGTGTAGTGTATAATACCCTATCATTTGTCTTCAGTCCACAAATGACTGTTGACCACATCTAGTTGGACTCCCTTATATACAATCAGGATTTTATATGTAATCCGTATACATTCACTCAAGTTTCTATTCAAGGAGCCTCATTGTAACATAAAACAGATATTTTATGTCGTTTTTAGTTTTACAATTTTAAAAGACGGACAAATGGAAATGATACAAATTACCAGAAGACAAAATCCAATAAAGTGCAGAACACAAAATCCAACAAGGTACCGGAATAAAATATGGAAAAATTCATCTTATTTTAGGTTTCGTAATTACTATTATGTTTTCTTTGTTTACACAGGGGACATCACCCATTATTAGTCTGCTGGTTATATAATATATACACCTGTTGTACTGTAATAACATAAGGCATACCTCCCAACTTTTAAAGAAGGAAAAGAGGGACAAAGTTTGCGGCGCGCGTAGCGCGCCGCGGCAAATTTTTAGGCCACGCCCCCTAACTACACCCATTTCACAGTCACGCCCATATCCACTCCCCATCCACACCCATTCAGCACAAACACGCAGGCAGCCGGCGGGCCTCCAGCACGGACACGCAGGCAGCCGGCGGGCCTCCAGCACGGACACGCAGGCAGCCGGCGGGCCTCCAGCACGGACACGCAGGCAGCCGGCGGGCCTCCAGCACGGACACGCAGGCAGCCGGCGGGCCTCCAGCACGGACACGCAGGCAGCCGGCGGGCCTCCAGCACGGACACGCAGGCAGCCGGCGGGCCTCCAGCACGGACACGCAGGCAGCCGGCGGGCCTCCAGCACGGACACGCAGGCAGCCGGCGGGCCTCCAGCACGGACACGCAGGCAGCCGGCGGGCCTCCAGCACGGACACGCAGGCAGCCACAGTGAGGCGGCCGGTCGCCTTCACAGACAGGCGGCAGGGGGGCGCCCGCACAGACAGGCGGCAGGGGGGCGCCCGCACAGACAGGCGGCAGGGGGGCGCCCGCACAGACAGGCGGCAGGGGGGCGCCCGCACAGACAGGCGGCAGGGGGGCGCCCGCACAGACAAGCGGCAGGGGGGCGCCCGCACAGACAGGCGGCAGGGGGGCGCCCGCACAGACAGGCGGCAGGGGGGCGCCCGCACAGACAGGCGGCAGGGGGGCGCCCGCACAGACAGGCGGCAGGGGGGCGCCCGCACAGACAGGCGGCAGGGGGGCGCCCGCACAGACAGGCGGCAGGGGGGCGCCCGCACAGACAGGCGGCGGGGGGCGCCCGCACAGACAGGCGGCGGGGGGCGCCCGCACAGACAGGTGGCGGGCCGACCGCACAGACAGGCGGCCGGCCGACCGCACAGACAGGCTCCGGCCGGGGGTGAGGGGGGAGGGAGGGAAATCAGCGCTGGGGAGATTAGTTTACTGTACCAGCAGCAGCACAGGCAGCGCTCCTCTCTATGCCACGTCTACTAGGATGGTAGGAGGGAAAAGCAGGGAGGCGGAGAGAGAGTGGGTGGGCGGAGCCCGGGAGCCGGCCGTCCCGCCCGTGGCAACGGGACAAACAACGTAAAGCGTGAAAGTCCCGCTGTATCCGGGACGGTTGGGAGGTATGCAGCATGTTAGAATGTGTACATAAGATCCCGCTGGTGGTGGCCGCAGCTTATAGGCCCCAAATCTGGTGACAGGTTCCCTTTAAAGTGAACCTGTCAGGTGCAATATGCACTCAGAGCCAGGAGCAGTTCTGGGTACATATTGCTAATCCCTGCCTAACCGTCCCTGTATACACTAGCATAGATAAAGAGATCAAGAACAAATATTTTTAAAGATCTTATATCTTATGCTAATGAGCGCGGGGACTAGTCACAAGGGCGTTACTTCACTTGGCTAGTCGGCTCGCATAGCATGTTAGCATGTTATTACGCCCCTGTGTGAGTACTAACACGCTATATGAGCCGACTAGCCAAGTGAAGTAACGCCCTTGGGACTAGTCCCCACGCTAATTAGCATAAGATATAAGCTCTTTAAAAATACTTTTTCTATAGATGCCTTTATCTATGCTAGTGTATACAGGGGCAGTTAGGGAGGGATTAGCAATATACACCCAGAACTGCTCCTGGCTCTGAGTGCAGATTGCACCTGACAGGTTCCCTTTAAAGGGAACCTGTCACCAGAAATTTAGCAAAAAAAATAAAAGATTCCCCTCTGCAGCTCCTGGGATGAATTCTGGAAAGGTTCCTGTTGCTATTGTGCCCCCTTTGAGACCTAAAATAATACTTTATGAAGTCTTACCTTTTTGTATGCAAATCTATTTTTATGGTCACGGGGGCGGGCTGCCTGGCGTCCGTTATTCCCCCTCCTGCCGTTGTACGCCGTCCCCCATTGCTCATTTCCATACATGAGGACGCCTTCCTCATGTAACTGTCCTCCTGAAGTTTTGTGCATGCCCAGTGCCACTCTCGCGGGAGTAAGCACTGTGCAAAGTGTGAACGCTTTTGAGGTGATTGCGCAGGCGCGAGATTATGGGCGGCGCTGTGATTGTCATCAGCAGCGTCATCCAAGTACCCACCCATAATCTCGTGCCCACGCTTCTCACTCTGCCTCCACCGTTATGCGCAAGCACTGTCCATATGAACCATGTTACCTATTACCGTGGGCGCGAGATTATGGGCGGCGCTGTGATTGTCATCAGCAGCGTCATCCAAGTACCCGCCCATAATCTCATGCCCGCACTTTTCCCTCTGACTCCACCGTTATGCGCAAGCACTGGCCATATGAACCACGTTACCTATTACCATGGGCGCGAGATTATGGGCGGCGCTGTGATTGTCATCAGCAAAGTCATCCAAGTACCCGCCCATAATCTCGTGCAAGCAGTAATAGGTAACATGGTTCATATGGCCAGCACTTGCGCATAACGGTGGAGTCAGAGGGAAAAGTGCGGGCACGAGATTATGGGCGGGTACTTGGTTAACGCTGCTGATGACAATCACAGCGCCGCCCATAATCTCGTGCCTGCGCAATCACCTGAAAAAGCGTTCACATGCGCAAAACTTCGGGAGGACAGTTACATGAGGAAGGCGTCCTTGTGTATGTAAATGAGCAATGGGGGACTGCGTAAAGCGGCAGGAGGGGGAATAACGGACGCCAGACAGCCCGCCCCCGTGACCATAAAAACACATTTGCATACAAAAAGGTAAGACTTCATAAAGTATTTTTGTAGGTCTCAAAGGGGGCACAATAACAACAGGAACCTTTCTAGAAGCAGCCCAGGAGCTGCAGAGGGGAATCTTTTATTTTTATTGTGAAATTTCTGCTGACATGTTCCCTTTAACTGGTAGAGGAGCCAGGATAAAGCAGAGCTGAAGCTGTTGGGAAGCTAGGACCCAGCAGCTCTGCTCCACAGGCAGGAGACCACTGATCGGTAATAGAAGCCTGCAGATGTCACTCTGCATAGGTTATTGCCACTGCTATCTGCAGGAGATAAGTGCTGATTGCACGGTCTCCTCAGCTTCCTGATTCCCCTGTGTCTGCAGCAGTGAGAAGCCGCACACAGGGAATCAGAGAACAGCTGCAGACAAACGCAGGCTCCGGGCTGGGGATGTCCGCTCTGGTGCAGGGGGGGGGGCTCTGCTGCAGGGGGGGGTCGCTCTGCTGCAGGGGGGTCGCTCTGCTGCAGGGGGGGGTCGGCTCTGGTGCAGGGGGGGGGGGCTCTGCTGCAGGGGGGGGGTCGCTCTGCTGCAGGGGGGGGGTCGCTCTGCTGCAGGGGGTGATTCATACCTCAGCAGCAGTCACAGGAGTAGGTGCGCGCTCGGCTCTGTAATGAATAGTAGAAGGGAGAAACAGCGAGGCGGGGCTACAGTGGGTGGGTGGAGCCGGGACAAACAGCCTCACGGGCGGGACCCGGGATCAAAGGCTCAGAAGAGGGACTGTCCCGCTGTATCCGGGACGGTTGGGAGGTATGCATAAGGGTACATGCCCCCGATCAGGACCAGCTGTTGTCCTGGACACAGCATGTCCTGACATGTGGGGCAGAGTCTCCTCTGTAGGAGACCGCAGGAGACTGCAGTGGCCCGTGCCCACAATCAGGGTTCAGGGCGCTTTCGCTTGTATTCTCCCTACGGAGGACACTTGCTACTCCGCAGTAAACAATTGACATGCTGTGGCTCAGGAAAGCTGCACTGCAGGTCAGTATTTACTGCGGGACGCACAGTGGGCATGGATTTCTAGAAATACCATCCAGTGTGCTTGTACTGTACAACGCAGCGTTTTGGAGCACGCTGCATCCAAAACGCTGCTAAAACTGCTCGTGGGCACGCAGTCTAAGGGCAGCTTTGCACGTTGCAACATCGCACGTGCAATGTCGGTGGGGTCAAATCGAAAGTGACGCACTTCCGGCGTCACTTTCGAGATCGTAGTGTGTAAATGCTAGATGATACGATTAACGAGCGCAAAAGCGTCGTTATCGTATCATCGTTGCAGGCTCTGACTTTTTCATAATTATGCTGCAGCGACAGGTACGATGTAGTTCCTCGCTCCTGCGGCAGCACACATCGCTGTGTATGAAGCCGCAGGAGTGAGGACCATCACCTTACCTGCCGCCGGCTGCTATGCGGAAGGAGGAAGGTGGGCGGGATGTTTACATCCTGCTCATATCCGCCCCTCCGCCGCTATTGGCCGCCTGCCATGTGACGTCGCTGTGACGCCGCACGACCCGCCCCCTTAGGAAGGAGGCGGTTCGCCGGCCAGAGCGACGGTTGCAGGGCAGGTGAGTGCATGTGAAGCTGCCGTAGCGATAATTTTCACTACGCCAGCTATCACAAGATATCGTACCTGCGACGGGGCGGGGACTATCGCGTGCGACATCGCAGCATCGGCTTGCGATGTCGCAACGTCCAAAGCCCGCCTAAGAGTTCACTCCTCAAGCAGTTTGCACTAGAAATTTTACAAGGGGAACTATTTACTTTGCAAGGGATTTCCCATTGTGGACAATCATTTTAATATATTTAATATATAATAAAAATGTATTTTTTGTCTTAAAGGGGATGTCCAGGCTTGAGGTTAATGACAGATTTTTGAATCCTAACAGGAACTGCAGTGTGCGCTGTGAGGATTCGCCTGTGCCAGCATCGGGCAGTCGTGACCACAAGTACCGTATGTGACTTGCATAAATGTGTTCAGGTGCTGACACCTAGAGCAACTGCAGACTTTTACCTGAAGCCTGGAAAACCCCTTTAACAAACCTGAATTAAAATTCTGAAAAAAAAAAATATTTACACATTGATTTTTCACATGACTTATAACCAGAAAGCTCAGAAAAAAAATCGCTAATTGTTTTACATATTTTACACTGTACCCTGTACATGAGTCTCCCAAGGAGCTGAAGGTACAGGGAGAAGTCACAAGAGACCCTGATTCCAGTGATGTGTCACTTATTTAGCTGGTAGCTGTCATTTTGATAAAATCACACAGAGCTCATGAATATGCTGGACTACCTGGTAGCACGCCAAGTAGTCCTGTAATGATAATCTCCTGCTGATTACACAGTGATTTTATATAAAGTACACTAAGCAGCCCAGTAATTGACACATCACTGGAATCAGCATCTCTGCCCCTACGTTATGCAGATTAGGTGGCAAAAACCTCCTGACAGATTCCCTTTAAAAGATGAGTCAAATTCATTAAGAGGAATTGAATTTGGTGCATCTTACTCCAACGGGCGCTTCATGAAGGTGGATATAGAAAAACACCAGCCTTGATTAAAACGCCACCAAAGGGTTACATGACATTAGCAGATACAGAGCAGGGGAGGGGTATACGTCACCAGGTTCACATCATGGTCCGGGGTCGTCCTCCATCGGCTCTTTTTTCATTCTGATGAAAATGTCGCATTCTTATCATGTTTCTCTCCAAAAAGGCAATAAGGATGCAGGGCTGCACGGTTTATAATCCAAAGGCTTGTTCTTGTCCTTTGTCCTATATAAGAAAGTAATATTGTTGCAGGGCTCCAGGTTTATTTTCCAAGAGCTCCACTTACGTCTTTCTGGCTGCCATAGTTCGGCTCTATCGTCCTGCCTCTATAGGAAAAAAGTGGCAAATGGCTGTAAAGCTCCCAGGAGCGGTTTGTTTAGAGCCTTTGATCATTGTGACATCACAAAGTGATGACATAGCCAAGTGGGCGGGGCACCTTTATTAGTTATTGGGTGTCGTCAGATGCAATTTGCATATTCTCTGATGTTGGATGGAATTTACATATTTCATGATGTCATAAACCTCTGATGTCACCACAATGAGAACAGACATGAACATTATATTCGGGCCCCGGCCGTCATCATCATCTGAACCATTCATGACTGCGGCGCACAGATGTCAGTGTTCAGTTTTCTTGTCTAGTTACAAATCAGAGGACTTAGTGCTATCAAAAGCGAATGTGCGATCAATGGTTCCCCTGAATTCATAGCTCTAGAGCCGGAGGATCAGCCGCTAAGGATTCTGGGAAAGTTGAGTGACAGATGTTAAAGTAAATAAAAACTCTGAATTTTTAGAAATCCAGGAGAGACCCCGGAGATGTAATGGGGGCCGCGTCTTGTGTTATACAGCCTTGTACGAAAAACATAAAATATATAAATGGTACGCTCCAATAAACTATATTATGGGTGCAGTATCTCACAACAAGTCTCCTTTTGGTGGTTTGGTTCTGCGGTCATGCTTTGCACAGTACATCTCCTCTCTTATCCCGTTATATACAGCCACTTACTGCAGGACATCACTCCTGTCAGCCCCATCCTGCAGTACATAGCTCCTCTCATCTATATACCGCCTCCTCCTCTAGTACATAACTCCTCTCATCTCTATACCGCCTCCTCCTCCAGTACATGGCTCCTCTCATCTATATACAGCCTTCTCCTCTAGTACATGGCTCCTCTCATCTATATACAGCCTCCTCCTCTAGTACATAGCTCCTCTCATCTATATACAGCCTCCTCCTCTAGTACATAGCTCCTCTCATCTATATACAGCCTCCTCCTCTAGTACATGGCTCCTTTCATCTCTATACAGCCTCCTCCTCTAATACATGACTCCTCTCATATGTATACAGCCTCCTCCAGTACATGTCTCCTCTCATCTCTATACAGCTTCATCCTCTAGTATTTGGCTCCTCTCATCTGTATACTGCCTCATCCTCTAGTACATGGCTCATCTCATCTATATACAGCCTCCTCCTCTAGTACATGGCTCCTCTCATCTATATACAGCCTCCTCCTCTAGTACATGGCTCCTCTCATCTATATACAGCCTCCTCCTCTAGTACATGGCTCCTCTCATCTATATACAGCCTCCTCCTCTAGTACATGGTTCCCCTGCCTAATCCTCCCCCTTGTGCAGGACAGCACCGCTATCAGTTCCTCTTCAGAGCAGTTGATCCCGGCGCTGTGATACAGGAGGATCCTCCCCCTCCTGCGACATCATCATCGTTGTAGCCACAACCGAGCTCCTGCGCTGTTAGTTCACTTTACAGTAGTAAAGATGGCGGAGCATATATACATGACAGCGGGAAAAGTGAAGAAAACCTTCTCTATGATCTGCTGATAAACACAGAGTAGCCTCTGGACCCGATGAGCAGGTGAGTGGCTGATACCAGAGAGTTGTGATCAGTCAGCAGCTGTTCCCAGTGCGGACAACATATTGGTGGACTGGACAGGACGCATAGCGATGAAATCACAGCAGTCTGGAAGTTGTAGTTCCAAAGTTTTATAAGTCAACCTGTGCCCATCGGAAACATAGAAGTGCACACTTGGTATAGTGACTGCCTGGGACACCTCCTGGTCAGCAAACCCCTCACCCCCCGCTGCTGCGGCTGGCAGTGCCTCGCCCTCCTGCAACTGTCTCTGGCAATGTGTCCCCTCATCCCTCTGCAACTGTGCCTGGCAATGTTCCCATCGCCCTCTGCCACTGCATCTGGCCTTGTGCCCCTTTGCTTCTTTCGCCTGACAGCACACTCCTCTGCTACTTATGCCTAGCAGGCCGCCCATCTGCTACTGCGCCTGACAGTGTGTCCCTCATCCCTCTGCTACTTACACCTAGCAGCACGCCCCTCAGCAACTGTGCTTGGCAATGTGTCTTTTGCCCCTCTTCAACAATGGCTGACATTGTGCCCCTCGTCCCTCTGCAACTGCACTTGGCATTATTCCACTTGCCCCTATGCCTACTGTGCCTGGCATTCTGCCTCTTGCCCCTCTGCTACTGCGCCTGGCATTGGGCCCCTTTCCCGTCTTGCTATTTGCGCTTGGCAGCACGTTTCTTTGTTACTGCACCAGGCAGAGTCCCCTTTGCCCATCTGCTATTGCGCCTGGAGGCTTGCCCCTCACCCCTCTACTGCTGTGTTTGGCAGTGTGTCCCTCTGTTGCGCTGCCTGGCAGTGCACCCCTCTTCTTTGGCACCTGGCAGCACACTTATCTGCTGGGGCGCTTGGCAGCGCATCACTCTGCAGTGGTGCCTGGCAGTGCCCCCCCAGCTGCAGCACTCCCCCTGCTGTGGTGCCTGGCGCTCCTCACCCCTCTTTACTATGCTTGGCAGTGTGTCCTTCTGCTGCAGCACCTGGCAACATGTCCCTCCGCTGTGGTGCATACTAGAACACTCCTCGCCCTCTGTTACTTTTGCTTGGCAGCACACTCCTTGCCTCTCTGCTACTGTGCCTGCAGCGTGTGCCTTGCCCCTCTGCTACTACGCCTGGCAACATGCCCCTCTGATACTGCGCCTGGCAGTTTGCTTCTCACCCTTCTGCTACTGTGCTTGGTAACATATACTTCTGCTACTGCACCTAGCAGCTTGCCCCTCTGCTACTGCACCTGGCACTCTCTGGCAGCACACCACTCTGCTGCAGTGCCTGGCAGCACACCCCTCTCCTACTGCACCCAAATCCTTCTATGGTAATTTTCGGGGTAGGTCTTATTGTCAGGGAAACAAGGTGGCTATTGTCCAAATGACAGCTGCAAGTTATCTCTCCAGACTCTCCAACATACAGGATGTTTTATATGAGAAAGCCGCTTCCGAACAACTTTGGTGTTGGCTTATCTCACTGGGAGCAAAAGGAACGGCAGTCCAAAATCAGACATGCCAGATCCTTAACTCCAGCCATGACTAATTTAGGACTTAGTGGCTGCTATGGGCTGCCATTATCTCTTTATTACTCCGCTTGCCACCGCACCAGGGAAATCGGGATGAGCTGGGTAAAGTCCCGGGACTGTCACATCTAAAGGATGCGGCAATTCCGGGCGACTGCTGGCTGCTGGGGGGCTCCCAATAATGTGGGTCTCCCCAGCCTGAGAATACCAGCCCCCAGCTGTGAGGCTTAATCTTTGCTGGGTATCAAATTGAGGGAGACTGCACGTCTTTTTTTTTAAAATTATTTATTTATTTTATTATACGATATAGACCTGCCCACCGGTGTCTCTGATTGGTTGCAGTCAGACAGCTGTCAGTCATCGTGGGGGCGCGCCTGACTGCAGAAATGAGCCTAATGAGCGACCGCCACTTTCAGAAGCAAGAAAGGCCACGGGAGCAGTGTGACAGTCGCGTCGCGCCGGTGATCGGTGAGTAAGAAGCGGAGAGAGAGACAGAGAGATGAATGAGAAATGTTGGTGACTTGCATTTTTGTTGACAAAAATGCATCCAAAACGCAGTGCACAGCTAACATTTTGGTTGTGTTTTGACATTCCCCATTCATTTCACTGGGTGACAAAACGTGATCAAAATGCAAAAAGAATGAACATGCTGCTTTTTTTTTGTCAAAGATTTTGACAAATGTTTGTCAAACAAAACGCTGCCTAAAAAACTGCAACGTACGGATGGAAATTGTGATTTCTCCTAGACTTTGCTGGGGAAGCAAAAGCATGCAGTTTTTCAATGACACAGTGCAGTTTAAAACGCAATCAAAACGCAAGAAAAAGCGTAAAGTGCGGACAAATCCTTAAGGCCCCGTCACACACAGAGATAAATCTTTGGCAGATCTGTGGTTGCAGTGAAATCATGGACATATTGTTCCATATGTACAGCCACAAACCTGGCACTGATTGTCCACAATTTCACTGCAACCACAGATCTGCCACAGATTTATCTCTGTGTGTAAAGTGGCCTTTAGTGGTGCCAGTTGGACAGTGTAAAAGGAACTCTGAAAACCTATACACATTACACTAATGGCGGGCAAATCAACAAACAGACTAATGTGCATAGTCCACCGGGCGACTGATGGCCAAGGGTGATGTCGATTGGACATGTCCGATTTCGGACTGCTGATCGCATATATATATATATATATATATATATATATATATATATATTCACCGTATATATATATACTGTATATATATATATATATATATATATATATATATATATTCTGGATGGGGCCCAGGCTGGGATGCGTATTATATATATGCCAGGATGGGGCCCAGGCTGAAATACATGTATATACTGTATATCGTCTGCACCAGATTTTAGCACCAAATTTGCACCTCCTTCCAGAAAAAAAAATATATATATATTTTTGGGCCAAGGGATGCAAATTTGATGATAACATTTTTATACCATACTCCTGAACCCAATCTATACCTCCTGGCAAAAAAACACATTTTTAACTCATTTTTTTGCTGCAGTTTTTGCTGCGGTTCTCTGACAGGAGGTGTAGTTTGGGTGCAGGAATATGGTGTAAAAAATTCTGCACCAAATTTGCAGGGTTGTTTTTTTCTGCTGGAGGTGCAAGTTTGGTACTGAAATCTGTTGCAGACAACTTTGGCACCAAATATGCACTTCTTGGCAGAGTAAATGCGGCAAAAATTGGGGCAAAAGCCCATGGCAAAAAAAGCGGCAAAAACTGCGGGAAAAAATGCTTTAAAAAAACTGTGGCTTTTTGCTAGGAGGTGTAGATTGGGTACAGGAATATGGTGTAAAATTTTCAGCTCCAAATGTACATATCTTGGCAAAAAAAACCTGCGGTTTTCTGTCAGGAGATGCAGTCTCACCTGATGTGAGGTCACTGACTTTACTGAGGTCACCTGAGGTCAGGTTACTGCTGTTATGAGTGGAGGACCATGGGAATCTCCAGCTGTGACCACAAATAACCTGAGTGATGCCATCGCTCATCGCAGCTAATTCATTCTCTGGAACTCACAGCGGGTAGTCTTGTTATATGGTGCGCTCTGTGAGATTCAGATGTAGCAGAGCTGAATCACCGTGGGATCTCGTGTGGATTACGTAGGACGTGGAGAGGTATTTGGGGGGTTAATAAAGGGGTGAAAGAGAGTGTGTTTTGTCTTTTATTCCAAATAAAGGATTTTTTCAGTGTTTGTATTTATTTACTGTCACAGATTAGTGATGTGGGGAGTCTCGTAGATGCCTGTGCCATCACAAATCTGGGGTTTAGTAGCAGCTGTGTGCTGTTATTAACCCCTTTTAACCCCAATTTCCACCGCATCAGGGCAATCGGGAAGAGTCGGTAAAGAATCGGGCTTGTCGCATCTAATAGATGTGACAATTCCGGGTGGCTGGAGGCTGATATTTTCAGTCTGGGTCTCACCAGCCTGTGACTACCAGCCCCCAGCTGGCTTTACCATGGCTGGGTATGAAAATTGGAGGGGACCGCACATTGTTTTTTTTTTTTATTATTATTTTTTTAAATGAAAAAAAGAAAAAAAAAAAACGCATTTGATTCCTCTTCTTTTGATACACAGCCAAGATTAGGGGGGCTGTATCCATGGGCTTTATCTGTGCTGGATATCAGAATACCGGGGCTGACTCTGAACCAATTGCTTTATTCATATATTTTTATACCTCAGTACTGACCTGCATACAGCATCTGTCAGTTCAGGCAGTTGCGGTTACACAGGCTGGGGGGCATCTGACTGCAACCAATCACAAAAGACAGGATGGCTGGTGGGCGGGGAAAGCAGGTAAAGATGAATGTATGCAATCGTGGCACAGGAAGTGAATGTGCGACCCGGAAGCAGTGTGCCACTATGACACCGAGCCTCGGTGAGTGTGAAGCGCTCACTTCATGATTGTTTTATTCATTTTTCCTTTATTTTTTAAGTGCCGAATCAAACACCCGGAATCCTGGGCCCGGGTCCGGCGCCCAGGCATCTTTGAAACCACGCAGATCTGGATTTTTACCGTACAGGTCCGCTCAGCCCTACTAGGCACACCTACACATGTCTGGACGCTGCCTGAAGAGGCTGTCAAGTCTGCTTACAAAGATTCTGCAAGTTATTCAAATCTACTAAAATCTACTAAAGAATTATGTGATTTAGATAAAAAGTCTCATCGGTGTTGGAACAGTCACGGTACCATGTGTTACATTTGGGGAGGGTACACTCTTAAGCCTCAAAAATGCAAAATGGCATCTCTCATCATGAAAGCCTATAAGCTGTAATTTGGAAGCAATATTGATGATCCAGACAAATACTGGGCTCCTCACATCTGTTGTGCAAGATGTACTGTTGATCTTAGAGGTTGGCTGAGAGGTTCTCGCAAATCAATGTCATTTGCTGTCCCTATGATATGGTGGGAATAGAAGGATCATGTGACTGATTGTTACTTCTGTCTGACTAATGTCTTTGGCTTCTCTACTAAAACTAAGAAATCCATTGAATATTTCTATTTGCCTTCAACTATGAGACACTCTTTTAGTACCAAAGCCACCAGAGACATGCATCCTAGAGGAGGCTATTGCAGTCAATGGGTCAGAGATGGAGAGCAAAGCCGATTCACATCTTGAGCCATTTATGTCTGGTGAGCCTTATCTTATAAGACAACGAGAACTGAATGACTTGGTCTGGAACTTACATTTGTCAAAAACAAATGCAGAGTTACTGGCTTCACTTCTTCAAGGATGGCATTTACTGTCACCTGATACAAACGTTTCTGTCTTTCAAAGCCTCCAAGGTGACAGTACAGTTTTTTGTACAGATTGACAACTTGTGCTTCTGGACCGACATTGCTTGGTTGTTCATAGCTTTGGGTTGTGAGTATAAGCAGAAACAGTGGCGTCTCTTTATTGACTCATCAGTGTTAAGCCTAAAGGTTGTCTTGTTACATAATGGTAGTGTTCATCCTTCAATACCTGTTGGCTATGCTGCCCACATTAAAGAAATATATGATAACATGGAACTGTTGTTGAAATTCATCATGTACAGCAAACACAACTGGAACATGTGTGGATATTTAACAGTAGGGGCACTGCTGCTTGGATTGCAGCTGAGATATACCAAGTACTGTGGTTTCATTTGCGAATGGAACAGCCATGCTAAGCAGGCACACTACAGTAGAAGGAATGGCCAATCCGTAACCAGTTGACTCATTGGCAGGAAAATGTCAATCAAAGAGCACTTGTGGACTAAGCAATGATATTTCTGCCTACACATCACATGAAATTCAAACTGATTTAATATTTAGTGAAAGCAATGAACAAGGAAGCAGAAGCTTATTTTATTTGAAACAAATCTTCCCAATTATAACCGATGCCAGGATAAAGGAAGGCAGTTTTGTTGGTCCTCAAATACGACACATCATGAATGAGAAGCACTTCAAAGAGTTGTTGGTGGGGCCTGAGAAAACTGGAAATCATTCAAGGATGTTAATTTCCTTGGCAATCATCGAGCACCAAACTACATTGAATTGGTTGCCAACCTTCTGGAAGCTTACAAAGCGATGAAGTGCAATATGTCATTGAAATTTCATTTTCTACTTTCACATTTGGAATTCTTCCCTAAAAATCTTGGTGAAGCAGTGACAAACATGTCGATTGGTTTTTCCAAGATATTAATAAGATGTAAAAGCGTTTTCAAGGCTACTGGAATCCATCAATGCTAGCTGACTATTGCTGGACACTAATACAGGATGTATTGGATACTGAGTACAAACGAAAATCAGCAGCAAAACACTTTTCGTTCAGGTGAGCTAATGCTGTGTGTAACAAATCAGTAAGACTTTGTCATATTTCTCAAAATTTCTACGTGATACAGACGATCATAAATTATATTTTTGCTTAGCTCAATTAGGTTTATCATAATCACCTCAAAATTTTCAAGGGAGCAATACTTTTGAAAAAATGTGTTGTCGATTGTTATCTGTACTGTTTATCCCCATTTTATGTGTTTAATAGACAATTCTACCAGGTGTGCATTTTATGAGATGTATTTATGCCTTGAATAGACATTTGACGATGAACATACACTAATGAAAAAAAGGGTAACAATATTTTGAGCATTTGATTTTCATGCTCCACCTCTCACCATACACTACAGCTTCACACTTGAGACTACCTTAATTATATAGATAATCATCTTGACTATTGTAACGCCCTGGCAAAACTAGGTAGTCACAAAGGTGTACATTCTCCTTGTTACCACCAGAAACCCACACTTAGGCATAACCCACAGCCATTAAACCCTAGCCACCCCCTCATGATAATAGGGACACACCAGTGGGCAGGATCAGGCGAATGAGAACACCCACCCAGGGGTCCTGAGGTGTCAGTAGAGGGAACACAACAGTTGAGCAGAGAGTATGTAGTGAAGTGGAAGTGAAGTGCTGACAGCAGTGTAGTCAGGGTTAGGGGCCCTTGGACTACCCAGCTAGGTGGCAGACAGTGAACAGAGCCACAGGTGATGGAGATCCAGTCGCGGGAGACCTAAAGTGGACCGGGGCAGGGTTGTAGCCCGCCGGTGCCGACAGCGGGAATCCGGTCCAGAGGCCGTGCACAGTCGGGGTGCCTGGACCCTAGGGTGAGGAAGGTTGCAAGTCCCTCTCCAATTATCCAGCCGGGGACAAGGTTACAGACGTTGTCCCATTAACTGCCCAGATAGAGCGAAATGGAAGCCCAACGCGGGGGATAGGGTGTCCGTCATAACCCACTGAGATCCCAAGGGTCAGCTTTCGCGGGCCACAGCTCCGAACACACACAGAACCAGGAGTGGACTTCTCCGTTCCATGCGTAGTCATCCAAAAGGAAAGAAAAATACAAAGTGCAGTAGGAAGGCATACCTGTTCATTAAGACCTCAATGCACCCTTCTAAGGCAGCCGGCCACTGGCAACTTCGTTTACTACTGGACTTGTGTGAAATTACTGAACTGTGAGTACACCATTGTCACCCGGTCTGGCCTGGCGCACCACCTCCAGCAGCCATCACTCCCGTTTTCGATCCGCGGGCCCCTTGACTACACCTCCCCTACCAGTGGAGAGGATCCCATCTTGCTGCCCCACTCCATTAGCCCCGGGCGCCCCATCAACAGGCAGCGGCGGTGCCAACATCCCTCACCGCAACCCACGGGTGGCGTTACAGAGACAACAACCTCCCTTGTAAATATCCCCTTTCCGACGGTTGTGAGGATGGGCGGCCGTGAGAGCCCGGGTCCGGTCACCACTTGAGCTGTAGCAGTAACTCAGATCCGAGCAGGCCCCCGAGAGAGAGAAGTGTGGCGCCCTTGAGGTTTCCATCACCACAGAGACATTGCACCTCAGCCAGAGATGTGATGTCCCATCCTGGGTAAGGACAAGGGTACATACCGGTTCACAGGCAAATTCACACTACACCTATTGTCAGGCATATTTTGGGACCGGAGATGGTGGCAGCTACCCCCATGCTGTAGTCAGGGGGGCCGTAAGACCCATCTCTTCTCCCATAGGGTGGGGCCTGGGAACAAGGAAAGTGGGAGGAGCCAACTAGAAAGTGAGAGTAGAAACAGGAAGTTCAAGTTCAGACAGTCGGTGAGAGGGAGAAGGAGAGGGAGGTAGTTACCTCAGGAGACTGAAGAGAAAGTGACAGAGAGTGAAGTTTCCTGGTGGAGATCCTGGGGCGCGGCTAGGCCCAGGTGACACCACAGACAGAGAAGAAAGGATTCCAGGGCCACGGAAGGGCTTATTAGCGCGTGGCCTGTTCCACTAAGAAGATCGGGTGGAGGGATCTGGCTGCATTCGGAGACGGTCCCCAGACAGAGGGAAGAAAGACATTTCCTCATAAAGTGACACCGAGGCCCAGGGTGACTGCAAGCGCCCAGGGCCACAACCTGCCGTAGATCCCCTGGGAAGAGGGCAAGATTCCAGTCAGGCAAGCCCTCTTGACCAGATTGTATGGTAGAGGCCAAGACAAGTTCATCTATAAAAGTAAAGGCTGTGAAGTCAGTCATGGAAGGAGACATAAAAGTGGTGCACCGGTATTAACCCTAAGAATTACCTGGGACCGGCGGAGGTCCCTGTCAGTGGATCCCAGCATACCATTGGGCAACTGGTTTGTCGACACCTGGACTCAGAAACAGTGAGTAAAAGACCTTGAAACTGCAACTCTGGTGTCGCCTTCCTTTTGTTCTACACCACACCACCATTGCATAGACTTTCATAAGCACCAACGGTTGCCCCGGGGTACCGCTCCACCTGTGGGGAGCAGAACCATCCCAGCTGCCATTACATTAGCCCTGGAGGCCCTATCCAGCAGCGATGGCTCCATAGCCGCAATCCACAGGTGGCGTCACGAAACTTCCATAAACTTAATTATAATCACCATCCCCACAGCCGTCATATTAGTTGACCCCGCCAGGGTCACGGAGCCGGGCCCTGCCACCGCTGACTACCCCCGGACTAGTCTGGCCCGGCACCGGATGTCCCAGAGCCCTGGGGTGGGCGAGTCAGAAGCGGCAGTGGCCCCCGCAACACTATCTCATACATAAATTTCGCTTGCAACTATTTGGCATATGATTGGTTATGCAGAGTCTTTTCATGTCACTGCATCATTACTGTTCTGCTCCTTGTGGTAGAAAAACCTTTTTCTTCCTGTACACTACAAATTACAATCTTTTCTCACATTCCCTAATAGCTCAGTGTGTCACTAGGTTGGGAAAGGTCACTGGTTTGAATCCAGGAGCAGCCATGAAGAAGGATTCCTAAGAAAAGAGAAACAGCATCATCCAGCTCATCAATAGTGGTCGCTCAACCAAGAAAATTGCCAAATGCATCATGTGAGTGCCATGACAGTTGGAATTATACAAAATAGAGTTTATCCATTATTTCAAAAGACAAGAGGTGGACGTCCATGCAAAATATTGGTGTAAAAAAGTTGGCTCATCACAAGGTCTATTAGTTCTAGTGTGACAAGTACATTAGTGGAGGTGGCTCGTATGCTTTGTAATAGTAAAATCACAGACGTCCATGCAAGCACCATGTGACATATGATACGTATATAGCACCATTGATTTCAAATTGTGATTATGCTTCCACTAAAAATGTGCAATTTCATCATAAGTGCCAGAGAGGTTTATGCATTTGGATCAATTATCAAGCTTTTCTGCCCATTTTCTAATTGTAGTATTCTATTTAGTGTCAGAAAAAGGGAGCCAGCAAAAAATTCTAAACTGTACTTATTAATAAATGGAGATTTTTGGCAAAATATTGCAATATTTTGAGCTACCCCGCCACTCCACGGCAAATCTCAAGGGGCAGTCCTACACTGATATTTTATTTATCTGAAGGGTGCCATGCGGCCTCACACATTAAAAGCAGGACTATTTAAATTTTATTTTAAATAGTCCTGCTTTTAATGTGTGAGGCCGCATGGCACCCTTCAGATAAATAAAATATTAGTGTAGGACTGCCCCTTGAGATTTGCCGTGGAGTGGCGGGGTAGCTCAAAATATTGCAATATTTTGCCAAAAATCTCCATTTTGTAATAAGTACAGTTTAGAATTTGTGCTGGCTCCCTTTTTCTGATTCTATTTAGTGTCCCTACCATACTCTCCGACTGGTCATTGTTTGGATAGTATCCCAATTTAATAAATCCCCATTGAGTTTTTTGCAGTGTTCATATTTTCATGTTTTTTAATTACTTGGACTCTTTAAATTCTAATAAACCTTTTCTTATCCACATATCAGTTTTTTAGCGTGATACATTGTTTGTTACTTTGACTCAAAAGCATAGTGCTTCTCTTTTATTGCAGCCTTTTTTTCCATTGCTTCCCTGGGGTATAGCTCAGGTATTCTTATGCTTCTTTTCATTTGTCACCAACACCTTAGAAATCCCTTGCGGCAGTTCCTGTGAAGAAAACTTCTGAATTCCTAGCCACCTTTCAGTGTTTTCTAAAGTCACACTGCAAATCACTTGTATATAAGCCAAGAAATGTTTCATGATACTGTACGATTGTGTTTGATCTACCGCTAATTATAACCAGCTAATGAGAGCTCCAAGACACCAAAGAATCCTCAGCTATCACCATAACTCATGAGATCAGTATATTCTACTTAATTAGTTGTTTTCATTAATTTTAATGAATAAATATTGTGTGGTTACTAATGACGAATTGATAGTTGTAACAAACATGGTAAGATTAAAGGCCAGGCAACATTTGAACAGAATTTTTTAGTCATTAACAGGTTTTTCCAGGGAAAAAATATACATAAATATTTACAATATACATACATTAGCTTCCTACCTGATTAACTCCTTCAATGAATCTATTTTTTCACCTTCCTGACCAGGCCAAATTTTTCAAATCTGGCATGAATTGTCTGTGCCAGGTATGATTCAGCAAAGCAGAAATCAACGTCCACTACCCAATATAACTAAATGAACAAAATAATAAGTACAATAGTAACCTGGGCCAGATGGCATTCATCCATGGATACTGAGGAAGTTGAGCTCTGTATTTGACAGACTGCTGTCTATCATAGTGCTGGAAGACTGGAGGACGGCTTATGCACCGATATTTAAGTAGTAAAGTGGATCCATGCAACTATCATCTGGTAAGATTGACTTACCATATTTTTTGAATTGTTAGACGGACTTTTCCTCCCAAACATTTGGGAGGAAAATGAGGGGTGTGTCTTATAATCCGAATGTTGCTTACCAGGGATGGTGGCGAGGATTTGCAGGAGCAATGCCGCAGGCGCTCTGCTGGAGCTGCGCTGTGCAATGCTGTGCTGGGGCTGCGGGCTGAAAGTGCTTTGCTGTGATGAGGCAGTGGGCGCTGTGCTGGGGCTGCGGGTGATGTGCTGGAGCTGCACTGTGCTGAGGATGCAGGCCGAGGGTGCTGTGCTGTGCTGCGGCTGTGGGCGCCATCCTGAAAATATCAGCAGTGTGGACTTCAAATAATGGCGCCTGCTGCCCCAGCACACGCAGCACCATTGACCTCCAGACCTAGCAGAGCACAGCCCCCGCTGCCCTAGTACAGTTCCCGCAGTATTGCCTTATTCCAACCCCCTGCCTTCTGTGACCCTGCTTCTCCACCGCTGCCGCTCGCTCCCCGTAAGACACCACCGGATTGTAAGATGGACACCCTTTTTTTTTACCTTTTTTCCTCTAAATTTGGGGTGCTTCTTATAAACCAAAAAATATGGTAAGTGATGTGCAACATATTTGAAGACATAAGAAGAGATGACCTGCAAAAATATATTGCACAGAACAATATAATAATTTGTGTCTAAGTAACATTCTGGGTTTCTGTGAGGAGGTAAGGGCAAATATAGATTTTGATCATGCGGCTAATGCGATATATATATATCTATATATATATATATATCTAGTGATGAGCGAGCGTGTTTGCCACTGGTTGTTACTCTATTGAGCATTAGTGTTTATAGATGCTCGAGCTACCCATTTACTTCCATTATACTCGGTTCTTGAGTTGCGCTAAAGAACCCTGATGCTCGATTAAGTAATGAGCACACTCTCTCAGCACTAGATATATCTAGATTTTGCAAAGGCATTTGATAATGTATTACACAACAGCCTTGTATTGAAACTAGATGCAAAATGTTGGGTACACTATATGAACATAGGACAGGAAACAAAGAGTCATTGTCAATGGTACATTCTGTAAATGGGATAAAGTAAGGAGTGGGGACCACAAGGGTCAGTATTAGGACTAATACTTTTAATAGGAACCAACTAGCAGGATTTACACATGTAAAGTGAAGGCAGTGCCGTACTGGTGATAGGATAGTGAATCAAATCATATCTTCGATTAGGAGATCGGATCTTTGATTGCAGAAAAAAGTGTTATCAAAGATCCAGAAAGTAGTTCATTGGTTGAGTGGCATGTGCATCTGGGCAGGACTTTTTAGGTCGGGGCTTTAGTAATGCTTCCTTCTCTGGCTGCCTGCCTCTTCTCTATTTAAATTTCTCCCCTCTGCCGTCGTGATTATGACCACTGCGTGTGCAGTATTATTTTCAAGTTTTTCTCAACTGTTTTTCAACTTTTCAATAAAATGGCACCAGAATCAGCACATGAGCACACCACAATCTCAGGCACCATTTTATAGGACACTGTGAAGACGAACAAGAACGGTGGCGGCTCATGCGCAGAATGATTTTTTTTTTTATCACTGCATGCGCGGTCGCCGTTCATAGTCATCTCCACAGTGTCCTCAGTAAAATTATAACAGAGAGAGTGGTAAACGCATGTGCTGATTCTGGTGTCATTTTATTGAACAGTTGGAGAAAAAGTTGAAAATAAAGCCTGCTTTATACCTTACAATTAAGCATACAATATCGTATGCGATGTCACACGCCCTCATTGTATGTGCGACACGTTCAATTTGTTGACCGTGTCGCACAAATGATTAATTGCCGTCACACGTACTTACCTTTCCATACGACCTCGATTGTGGCGGTGAACATTCACTTCCTGGAGTGGGATGGACGTTCGGCGTCACCGCGACGTCACGCGGCAGCCGGCCAATAGAAGCGGAGGGGCGGAGATGAGCGGGACGTAAACATCCCGCCCACCTCCTTCCTTACGCATTACCAGCGGGAGCCGCGTGACGCAGGTAAGATCTGTTCATCGTTCCCGGGGTGTCACACACTGCGATGTGTGCTGCCTCGGGAACATTGAACAACCCGACATGCAATTTTTAGCAAATGAACGACGTGTATGCGATGAACGGTTTTACGTTCAATCGCAATTGCACGTAGCTGTCACACGCTACAACACCACTAACGATGCCGGAGGTGCGTCACTTATGACGTGACCCCGCTGACACATCGTTAGATATGTTGTAGCGTGTAAAGCCCGCTTAATACTGTGCTTATGCAGGCCATAGTGTTAATGACAGCGGCAGAGGGGAGGAATTTAAATGGAGGGAAGGGAGACAGCCAGGGAAGGAATCATTACTGAAAACCCGATCCAATAAGTCCCATCTCTATGCAGATGCCACTGAACCAATGCACTCCTTTCTAGACATTTGATGATTTTTTTTCTGCAATCAAACATCCAATCTCTAAACTGAAGGTATGATTTGATTAAGTATCCTAGCGGCAAGTGAAAAAATCGCTGGTTGATTCCCTTTAAAACTAATCTAAATATATTAACTTTTGGATGGGATTGATAGTAAAGTGTCAGTCTTTACTGATAACACAAAACTATGTAGAAAATAAAAACTGAGCTGGATAAGATGTCTGCATGGGCAAACACATGGCAGATACATTAAATCGAAATATAATCGGGACTACAGAACAGAAGAAGGACTTAGGTATGACATGGAAATTTCTATTTCAAGTAAAACATCTGTCAACAGGTGATTTGAACTAAAGAAAAATGTATATAGAAAAAAGTTACAATTAAAAGAGACAGTTAAGGATAAAGTATAAAAAGTGTATACTTGAGCCCTATGAATATGAAAGAGGAATCTGATATGTTGCAGGATGGTACAGTATTGAAATCAAAATACTGGCTCACAGCAATGAAGTTTTTACATACGGTATACTTAAATACATAAAATATTAGGATGCATAATAAGAGACTGATATTCATCAAAAGAAAATGGATTTACCTCCATACAAGACACTAGTGCGACCACACTTAGGCGGGCTTTACACATTGCGACATCGGTAACGATATATCGTCGGGGTCACGTCGTTAGTGACGCACATCCGGCGCCGTTACCTACATCGCAGCGTGTAAACCCTAGGAGCGACGATCACTGATCGCAAAAACGTCAAAAATCGTTGATCGGTGACACGTCGCTCCTTTTCATAATATCGCTGCTACTGCCAGTACGATGTTGTTTGTCGTTCCTGCAGCACCACATATCGCTGTGTGTGAAGCCGCAGGAACGAAAAACATCTCCTTACCTGCGTCCCGCCTGCAATGAGGAAGGAAGCAGGTGGGCGGGATGCTATGTCCCGCTCATCTCTGCCCTTCCGCTTCTATTGGCTGGCCGCTTAGTGACGTCGCGGTGACATCGCTATGACGCCGAAAGCACCGCCCCTTGAAGGAGGGATTGTTCGGCGGTCACAGCGACGTCGCCGATCAGGTATATGCGTGTGAAGCTGCCGTAGCGATAATGTTCGCTACGGCAGCAAGCACCAGATATCGCATGTACGACGGGGGCAGGTACTGCTATCGCGCTCGAAATCGCTAGCAATTGCTAGCGATGTCGCAGCATATAAAGCCCACCTTAGAATAATGTGTACAATTTTTGTCTCCGGTGTATAGGAGGGATATAACTCAACTAGTGCGGGTGCAGAGAAGAGCAACCAAGGTTATTAAAGGAATAGGTGGAATAAAGTACAAAGGCTTAGAGGTGATCCTATTACAATGTACAAATATATAAGAGGACAGTACAGAGCTCTCTCTAATGATCTTTTTACACCTAGTCCTGCAACGGGGACAAGGGTCATCCACTACGGTTAGATGAAAGGAGGTTTTATCATAATCTTTCATCAGAATCATTAGATTATTTAGTATAAGAGCAGTGAAACTAGGGACTCTCTGTCACATAATGTTGCAATGGTTGATTCATTACTAAAATTTAAGAGGCCTGGATGTCTTTCTTCAAAAATATATTACTGGTTATGTGCACTAGATTCTGTGATGGGGCGTTGATCCATAGAACTAGTCTGATTGCCATATGTGGAGTCAGTAAGGATTTTTTTTTCCCCTAATGTGGCACTTACTGAGTACCCCATGGGGTTTTTTTGCCTTCCTCTGGATGAGTATGTTAGCTTAGGTCATAGGTTGAACTCGATGGACTTAAGTCTTCCTTCAACTGTAAACAGTAAGAAACTATGGAACTTGTGGGTAGAGTTAAAGAAAAATTGACTCGACCATTATGCACTAATATTGAGAATGTGTAGAGGAGACCTGGGATCAGATTTCGGTTGAAACATGCTTGAAATCTGATCAAGAGCATAGCCAGAAGGATTCAGGCAGATGAAAGCCAAAGGTGGATTTACAAAATACTAACAAAATAATAAAAATGTTAATTTAGACTTTTAGAAGCAAAACAGTAACAATGCAGTGGCACGACAGTAATCTGCATAATTAATCAAATGCTAAATACTTGCAAGTCAAATTTATATATGAAATAGCAAAGATGATTGTCTATAAAATGAAGGTAGTCTCATTTTCGAAGCTGTAGTGGATGGTGAGATATGGAAAGTCAATAGGTGAAAATATTGTTCTCTCTTTGCTTATCAGTGTATTGGAAAATATTGGATAATATTAACTGTATTGATTATTTTCTTTATCAGGTATTCTTGTTACAAGTAAAATAGGCAACTCGATGTCAAGAAGCACCAAAAGCAAAAAGGATTTTAAGATGTATAGAAAGAGATAAAATCCCATGATCCCAGTGTATTATTATCCCTCTATAAATCCCTTGTGAGGCCACATCTAGAGCATTGAATTCAGTTCTATATAAATGTAATTATGGAACTTTATATAGTATTACATATGGAATTCTTCTACATATCCTAGTGCTTCCAAGAATGATATAATTTGTGTTTACTTATAAAACAAAAAAAAAAATTGTGATGAAAACTTAGATAAATTTGCAATTTTTCAAATTTTTAATTTTTATGCTCTTAAAACAAATAATATTCATACCGCACAAAATAGTTAAAAACTTTACATCAGCATAATTTTTGAAATGTATTTGAGAATCCTGACTTGCTGTGCGCACGTTGTTTCTTTTTTCCTTGCAGTTTTGGAAGCAGAAAAAAAGAAGTAGCATGTCAATTGTTGGTGCATTTTTTTCCTGTGTTTTTATATAACCTTCTAGACAATGATTTCACTAAAAAATAGCATGGCACAAAACACCAAAAAAAGCATGGTTCATTTTTCTGCCACAAGGTGCAGAGTTTGGTGTAGAACATTTCTGCACCCAAAAACTGAGCATGTGCACAACTCTAAAGGTAGTTTGGACTTTTCTATTAATTGACTTGTACGCAGCATATCTTCAGTTTTTGTTGGCAACTTGGTTGAAATAGCAATAAGCTTCTCTTTTTAATTTTTTTCCTAATGATGAATTTGCTATTTAAAATTATAATAGAGGATAAGCAATTTGAAAATTAAAGGGAATCTGTCAGCAGGTTTTTGCTATATAATCTGAAGACAGCAGGATATAGAGGATGACACCCAGAGTTGAACAATGTGTCATTGAATGTTGGTAGACCGGTTGAAGCGCTAGACACAGCGTGAAATGTTCATCATCTGTACACTCTGCTTGTCCTCCCAAGCACAGTAATTTTAACAGTGTTATGCTATTCACAAAATACATTTTTTGGCATTGTGAAGTGCTACTCTGTTCTCCTTGTTTTTTTTTTCATTTCAAGTTGCCTGGAATTTGTAGCAGCCAAAGGGTGAGTCCAGGTATGTTATGAATATTAGTTTTACAGGTATGAATATTTGTCAATGAAAGTTTTATCACCTGGGATTATCATATTTTTCCACCTATTTGTTTTTCATCTATCTTCGCCTTTTCTTGGCTCAATAAATCCAGAGTTGTCAATCAAAGAGCAGTGGAGGGAAAACAAATAGGTGGGAACGTACACATAAATGTTTGGCCACACCAATGGTGCACCAAGCGCCTGTACTTGGTATGTGCTAGCAAAGAATAGCACCTAATACTGTGTTTCCCCGAAAATAAAACACTGTCTTATATTATTTTTGGCCCTGAAAAATGCACTAGGGCTTATTTTTAGGGTAGGGCTTATTTTCAGGAAAACACAGGTTGGGGTAAGTTTACCCCCTCAAAAAAGTAGACCCACCTTTCTCGGGAGAATCATACCAGGCCCTGGATGTCTTTGTCACTATTAGGTCCTCGATGGGCACTCCCAGCAGGTATTGTGATGGTAGCCTGAGCTATAGGTTGTTTGTTCAAATGTAATAAGATTATCTGTGTATGTAAATAATCAAAATATAGATGCAGTTGCATAATTATCTGTGTGTCTATGTGACAATCGCACAGACGCCATAATATGATTCTAAGCTGTATGTTCAAGAAAGAGTTAACCAAGGACAAATGTACCAACAATGAACAGAGAAGGTATTCATGCTTATCAGTGGTTTCACACAAAGAGAGAATGTATTATCCGTGGGATGAAATGTGGCTTTCTATGTCCTTACGCACCTCCCTGTACTGTTTTGATGTGTGAGAAAAGACAGATTGATACTTTTGTACATGCCTGAACGTTAAAATGTAATGCTAATATCTGATCCATTGAATACACGAGCCAGATGCCAATACTGACTCAAAAGAGTGAACACGTTGTCTGTGGTCATTGCTTCTGAGTTATTTATTATATCTGTACAGATAGCTCATTTGGACCCGTCCTTTGGATTTGCCCGGAACAAAGACTACATTAGCAGTCTTACCCAAATTTCTCCTTTGACAGTATGGTCTACAGTGGTCCTCCTCTGCTTCTGGCTGGCACTCACACATACATACACATCAGATCGCACACACACATACACACATACATCAGATCATATACACACTCGAACATACAAACACAACATCCAATGAAACCTGTTTCTTCCGGCTGGCAGGTGAACCTGGGACACAGTGCAGTGGAACGCATGAAGGACCTGAGGTGGAATGCATCGTTCGATGTCTGGTGAATATGATTGCGGGGTCTTCTGTCTTCTTTCTTTTGGGGGTGTCTACTTTCTATAATGAAGGGTCCTACAGAATTCTTTAACTTTTTAGCTGCATGAATACTTCATTATTGAATTGAAAGTAAGGTTTATTTTTGGGGTAGGGCTTAAATTTAAGTGATACTCCAAAAAGGCAGAAAATCCCTGCTAGGACTTATTTTCGGGGTAGGGCTTATTTTCAGGGAAATATGGTATGTAGTTCTTAGCAACAGCTGCTTCACATTGATCAGTGCTAAGTTATTCAGCTCTGTTCAATGTTTATATCTGGCTATTGCCAGAATTAATAAAAGCTGAACATTGTGGATGTGGATGTTGGACTGCCACCAATCTGATACTGATCACATCCTAAATATGGGTCATCAATAGTTTATTTTTGGATGACATCCTTATTTTAAAACAACTTTTCCTTAAACAAAATCAAGCAAAGAAAGTAGTAGTAACTCAAACTTCTTTCAGATGTGTCATTGATGTAGTTCCGACACATAGAATGAGGTAAGAGGGCAGGTCGGGAGAATTCCTGTCTTGGTCAAAATTTTTCTTTAAATGACTCTGAAAAAGAAATTCCATTAAAGTTATGACAATAATGTACAATGATTGTTAAGGCTTCATAAATATAAATGTTATTATTATTTTTTTTTTATTCTTTTTATTATTATTATTATTATTATTATTATTAATAAATTCAACATTTTTTATAACAACTTTTATTATTGTTCTGACCTAAAGGTTAAGTTTATATTGCAAAACAAATTACATAATGGAGCTTATGTACAATAGCTATAAGAAAAGAAACCTGTTATTGGAAACAATCTGATCACCTACACTAGAAATATCACAACTAGAAACTAAAAAGTTTCCATAACCAGAGGTTCTTTTTTTATATAAACTATTAATAAGGTTATCAGCTTTAGAAATCCCACTTTCATATACCCTAATAAGAAAGTCTCAGTAGAGTTGAAGGTGGTCGATCCATTATTCAGAATGTCTTTTGTCAAAGGATCCTCTAAGAAATAAATCACACCAAATGCATAACATATTAAAAAGATTAACACATCCCCATTATAAGATATGTAATATGCTTTCTATAAAGAACAAATAGCTTTTGCTGAGGTTTTGACACAAACCATTAGTAAATTAATATTTTTAATTATGCACATTCTGTTCATTTCTTAGGTGATAAAACACACAGATCTCAGAACACATAGCATTGTTAATATCTGCATGTATGGTCCTATCTGGCTAATTATATGCACAAGTATTTTATTAGGGTACAAATAAATTTTGACAGGAAGATTGTTTGCCATTGTTTTTTTAATAAAATAAACCCACTTATTTCCTATAATGTATTTGTATATAATGCATTGTGCTTACTGTAACATTGTGGAGGGTATGTATCACTAAGGTAGTGTAAACCTGGATGTCCACCTGGTACTTATAGTGCCATGACGCTTATTAGGGCATTATAGGGACAGGTTTTACAGATAGCTGGAGAGACAGGCACGTCTGGCTATCCACATACCTCTGCTCATGGGTGTGTCTTATATAGTTAACATGGTGTATGTTTGTTTAAAACATGGTCAGTGTTTATGCTGCTATGCCTCCAGGAAGGAAACTCTGGAGAGTGGTTGTGTGTACTGACCAGGATCAGTGAGTGGAGAGTGAAAGTGAAAAGAGAGTGCAGTGAAGAAGAGCCAAGTAAGAAGAGTAAATGCTTCTCCCGATGCAGGAGATACAACAGGTGCTGAGAGGTGGAACAAGCGCTACCATCTGAGTGTGCAGAAAAGGTTGAGTACCTTGCTGAGGAATGCACGTTACCAATCACAACTGCTGGTTTAGAGGCAGATATCAATGTGCTGCAAGAGGAATTAGAAAATAGGTATTGTGACGACAGAATTCAACAGAGTGAAGTTGCAGGAAAGGAGATGACTGGGGAAGCAGTTTTGCTGTCTTCTACAATTTTCAAGCATAAAGCTGATGATTTGTACGGCGACAGCACTATAGGAGATGGAATCCCGGAGAGCGCTATAGGAGAAGAAATACTGGAGAGCACTGTGGGAGATGACATCCTGGAGAGTGCAAAAGTAGAAGAAATCTATCCAACACCTCTAGTCCGATCTTCAATTGAAATAAAACATTCTTATACCTATGAGTAAGGGTCATTATGACCTGAAATGCGTAAGGATTTTCTATCTATACATGTATATTTTAACATGTTTCCAATAAAAGGATGCTTTATTTAAATCGAAGATCGGACTACAGGTGCTGGATTTGTTTCTTTGTACTTGGATTTTCCTGTGGAGGTGGACCGCCCTCCCTCTGCTTTCTTCCGTGCACCCTACTGGAAAGGTCGTATGGTGAATGGCAGGCTGATTTTTTTTGTTTAAGAAGAAATCTATTACAATGCTGTAGGAGTTGAAATCCTGGAGAGTGCTGTACGAGACAAAATCCTGGAGAAAGCTGAAGGAGATGAAATCAAGGAGAAAATCCATGAAGGGGGCAAAATCCATGAAGATCAAAAAGAGCAGACCAGTGATATACCTACATCTAGGGTGGCAGAAAGTGGAAACAGCATTGAAACTGGAAGGAAAATAATACCTCACTATAGGGGTGTGAAACCCTGGCAGAAAAAGAAAAATCTGAAAAGGAAAATGGTGAGGACTCCAAACTAACTGAGGCTGAGGAGGTGGAATGTGAGAAAACCTCTGAAGTTCTGGAGAACCCAGAAGAAATTGAAGATGATACTGCAGAGACCCAAGCAAAGGCTGAAGGTGACACTGCAGAGACCCAAGAGGAAGTTGAAGGTAATGCAATGGAGACCCATGAGAAAGCGGAAGCTGCAGAAGTGGGAAAAGCCACTAAAGAAGTGAAGTCTTGGCCAGAGGGCTCATCAGAAGCTGAAAACTTGACTGACCCTGCTGATAAGGCCAAGCCTGAAGACAAAGAGATTGACTTGGCTCAGAAGTGGGAGAAACCAGAGTTCAAAGTTGACGAGAAACAGAAAGGCCCCAATGCAGCAGTTAAATCTGAGGAGACTGCGACTCAAGAGGTAGAGCCTTTGGTAAGAAAAGAAGGGGATGGTGGGTTTGAAAGACCCAAGGAATAGTTTGATGGCTGTCAAGGTAAAGGAATCTGTCCGGTCTTTAAGTGCATGGTGGATGTAGCTGAAGGCTTGACAGATGCCTGTACCAGTGAGACAGTGTATGAACAATTTAAGAAAGCTGTAAGAACCTGTAAAGTGTATTTTGCCCCAGGGGCTTATTGATTGGTGGTATTATCTGCAAGTGAGGCCTCAGAGAAGGGGGTGGCTAGCCTAAGTGACATGTATCTACAATGTGTTTGTATAATCTTGTTAAGTAATGAAAAAGCTGCCAGATATTTAAGGCATACGAAGCAGGCGACTGCACCATTTCTGGAAGTGATGGCATTGAGAAAAGATTTAGTAAGGCTTGCAACACAATTACTGAAAAATAACATTCAGCAAGTCAGGAAGATTTTGGGTATCGCAGTTATCCAATTCAATGAAAATATGGAAATGTTTTTAAATTTATTGAGAGAGTGTGGAAACATGTAAGAGAGCTCAAAGTTTGTTGGAGTTTGTGGAAGATGTCATACAGGTGCTCAGCATCCAGCAAATTGTGGATAAGTCTGGAGTGGTGAGAGTGAGGGGTACTTTACATGCTGCGACATCGCTGCTGATATATTGTTGGGGTCACGTTGTTAGTGACACACATCCGGCGCCGGTAGCGACATCGCAGCGTGTAAAACCTATGAGAGACGATCAACGAGCGCAAAAACATGCAAAATCATTGCTCGTTGACACGTCGTTCATTTCCATAATATCGGTGCTGCTGCAGGTGCGATGTTGTTTGTCGTTCCTGCGGCAGCACACATCGCTATGTGTAACACTGCTAGAACGACAAACATCTTCTTACCTGCGTCCACCGGAAAAGGAGGAAGGAAGGAGGTGGGCGGCATGTTCCGGCCGCTCATCTCCTCCCCTCCTTTTCTATATGGTGGCGGTTCAGTGACGCTGCTGTGACGTCGCTGTGACGCTGAACGAACCGCACCCTTGGAAAGGAGGTGGTTCGCCGGTCACAGCAACGTCGCAGAGCAGGTATGTGCGTGTGACGCTGCCATAGTGATAATGTTCGCTACGGCAGCGATTACCACATATCAGCCGTGCGACGTGGGATGGTGCAATTGTACGCGACATCACTAGCAAATGCTAGCGATGTTGCAGCGTGTAAAGTACCCCTGAGAGTTGATGAGCTTAATGTTGCCAAGATACCCTACGAAGTTGGTGTCATTCCATTTGATATTGCAGGAACAAAGGGGAGTATTGGAAATGTACGGGTTCTTCTAGAATATACTGTAACCTTGCATACGTAAAAACAGTAAAAGGCTATGTGCGCATGTTGCGTTCTATTACGCAGCATAAATAGTCACTGCATGTGCGTCTCAGCTTTTCGGCTGCGTTCTGAGACGCATTCGGCAGAACGCAACGTGCGCACATTCCTGCAGAATTCATGCATTCTGGATGCTTGCTCTGCCATGGGAAAAGCATCCAGAGCGCACATTTTTGACAGTGCGGTCCAACTCGGCTCTGCTGCATCCCCATAGACTTGCAGCAGAGCTGACTGGGACCAGAATGTCAAAAAGAGAACATGGCTGGCAGCGAGACAGACCCGCGCGATCAGAATGAACTCGGATGAACTTCACCCAAATTCATTGTGATCGCGCGGCTCTGTGCGTGTTCCGCAGCTTGATTTGCAGTCACAGGTGAAGGACTCACCTGTGACCGCAAATCTGAATGACTGAAGTGAGCCACGCGATCACCGGTGCCGTCACTCAGGTTACCCCGAGTCCTCCACCCGAGACCTGTGGCTGCGGGTAACCTGAGAGACGTCTCCGCTGACAGTGCGGCTCACTTCAATTTCTGCGTGGAGCGGACAGGAGCAGCGGTGTTGTATGGCCGCTCCTGTCAGCTTCATGTAGCAGAGCTGGATGCGTCAAGAGACCTCGTGGATTACGCCGGACCTGGAGGGGTGTTTGGGGATTTTAATAAAGTGGTGAAAGAGGGTGTTTTTTTTCTTTTATTTCAAATAAAGGATTTTTTGGGTGTATGTGTTTATTTACTTTCACTTACAGGTTAATCATTGGGAATGTCTCATAGATGCCTGCAATGATTAACCTAGGACTTAGTGGCAGCTATGGGCTGCCATTAACTCCTTATTACCCAGATTGCCACTGCACCAGGGCAGTTCTGGATGAGCCGGGTAGAGTCCCGGGACTGTCGCATCTAATCCATATGGCAATTCCGGGCATCTGCTGGCTGATATTTTTAGGCTGGGGGGCTCCCCATAATGTGGGGCTCCCCATCCTGAGAATACCAGCCTTCAGCCGTGTGGCTTTACCCTGGCTGGTATCAAAATTGGGGGGGACCGCACGCTGTTTTTTTTAAATTATTTATTTATTTTACTGCACCACATAGACCCGCCCACCGGCGGCTGTGATTGGTTGCAGTGAGACAGCTGTCACTCAGCATGGGGGCGTGTCTGACTGCAACCAATCATAGGCGCCGGTGGTGGGGGAAGCAGGGAATACGAGATTGAATAATGGGCGGCCGGCATTTTCAAAAGCAGGAGAAGCCGCTGGAGCAGTGTGACAGCCGTGCAGCACCGCGCCCGTGATCGGTCAGTGAGAGAGGGGGGAGAGGGAGAAACCGACAGAGAGAGAGAGACCAACTGACAGGGAGACAGAGAGACCGACAGGGAGACACAGAGAGAGTCCGACCGACAGGGAGACACAGAGACCGATAGACAGAGAGAGACCGACATTACGCACAAAAGAAGTGACATGTTGCTTTTTAGAACGCAGCGATTTGGCAGCAGCCGAAACGCTGCTTTCTAATACGCAACGTGGGCATGGATTATGCACAATCTTCATAGATTGTGCTGGGAACGCAGGACGCATGCAGTTACGCTGCGGTGCAGATCGCAGCGTAACTGCATGAAAATACGCAACATGCGCACATAGCGAAACAGTTGAGACTTGAAAGTGTCAAGGATCAAGAATCAAGGAACAGCTTCTTAAAGTTGATGTGTGTCCCCATCCGTAGATAAGCTGGGACCCAACGGAAGAGAAGTGTTATGCACCTGGTGAATATATTGCCTCGTATGTCTGGGAAGCAGGTTTTACAGCGGAAGGAACTGTGGTCATAGAGAACCAAATTACATGTCGAGCTATGATACAAATTTTGAGTTGTCAAAGCCCTATGAAATAGAATCCAAAAGAAAGGATGGATTGAGTAACTGATCTCTAGCTGATGATGGTGATAGGAAAATGCACCAACAGAGAGACAGCCAACGATGCCCTGGAAAAAGAGGCCATGGTAGATCTGCATATTGAGGATGCAGAGGATCCAGAATTGACAAGTCTTTAGTTGGCATGATGCTGAAGGGCCCAGACATTAGCCCCTATAGTGTACTTGATAACCCACAGTCAGAATAGATAGATTAAACTGTATTGGAATCTCACTGCCATACTAACCATAGGAGATGGTCATAGTGGGGGAGGTCTGACAGAGGCGCTGACCTCACAACAGAAACTCAAAGTCACCACAGAACACTCTCTGGTCTGGTAAGGAAAGGTGCCAAGCACCACGGCTTTAGGCAGAGGGAGGAGGTATATAACTGTGGCGCCCCTGAGGCTTCAGTCGCCACAGGGTACGGCACCTGATTTTAGGTGCTGTACTCATCCCAGATTCCTGGGTGATCACTGCCGATTCCACACAACACCACATCCTTACACACAGCAGACTTCCCTTCCCAATGGGGACTGGGACCAGGGTCGGGTCACAAAGGGAACCACCACAGCGGTTGGGTCTATAGGATGCTACCGCACTTAGGGACTCACAATCCACTGGATCCAGGACTCAGGGTCTGGGAGGAGTCTAGAGTACCATTAGTGAGACTTTGAAAACTCAGTCAGAGTGGGACTTCGGTCCAGGGAGGAGCTCACCTAGTGACTTCGGTGGGACAAAAGGAGTACGTCACCGGGAAAGTACGGTGTCAGTACTCACGGGACCGAGCACAGGCGGGTTGCAGAGACCTAGTACAGGAAGACACTTTAGGCTCACCTGTTAAATCTGCCAGGTGAGGGAATCATCAAGGTTCCTCACCGACTTTGAGTCCGGGTTACAGCAACGAAGAGGAAACAGAGGTCCAGCCCATTCACAGGTTCAAGCTGCCTGCCATACGGGCCAGGACTGTAAGACAAGGAGGGGACCCCAAAATCCTTCAGGCCATGGGGACCCACCAATAAAAGAAGAGTGCATAGAGGAAGAGTCCACCAGGTCACAACTGGCACTGGGATCTGAGGCGTTCGGGATCGCCTGGAGCCCATCTTGGTGGAGACCGGCATCCCGTGGGCATAAAGAACAATCTGTGAGTAAAGACATCATGAACTGCAGCCCTTGTGTCACCTACTTCTTCCCGCACACTGTCAGCCGTGGAGAATACCACCAGTAGGACTACAACTCACATATATCCCGCTCCTGTCACTGAAGTTTACTCAATCCCTACCATAGACTTTCTTAATAGTTGTCTCGGGGTAAACCGCTTCACCTGTGGGGAGCAGAAATATCTTAGCTGCAACAACACCATCCCCGGTGGTCCCGTTCAGCAGCCGCAGCCTCAAATCCGCAAAAACCACAGGTGGCGTCACAAATTTTATCCAGCTGTAAATAGTCATCAACCCTCTTCATTTAAATAAAGACACCGCCATGGTAACGCCACCGATAACATCCCCGGACTAGTCTGGCCCGGTTCCGAGTACCCCCGGCCCTGAAGTTGGGCGTGTCAATTAACATGATGGTGGTGTTGGCCTGGATGTCTTCTCTAGTACTTGTAGTGCCACAAGACTTATTAGGGCATTGTAGGGACAGGTTTAATGGTTTGCTGGAGAGACGGGCAAGTCTGGCTATCCACATACTTCTGGCCATAGGTGTGTCTCATTGTTAAATGCTTTTTGTTTTTTTGTAACACATGGTTAGTATGTGAAGCCTGCTATGCCTCTAGGAAGGAATCTCTGAAAAAAGGGTTAGTGTACTGATCGAGGCCAGTGAGTGGAGAGTGAGATACTTCCACTGGGATACTTCAGCGGAAAAGTGTATCCAAACGTGAGCAGGCGTACCGCCAGTGAAACGGACTGAAAACCGTATTATGTTCCTGGAGAGGTTTATGTGATGTATAATAAATCTGCTGAACTTTTTAAATTAAAGTGTTCCTATTATTACCTCTAAGAAAAAAAGCAAATAACTCCTTCATATTTGGTGCAAGAGAGGTGGTAGCATTCACATTACTTTATACATCATTATATACATTCTCATTTCAAGGGATTTACCAGTCCTGTATTATAAACCTATCCTTAAGCAAGCCATATACTGTACAAGACATATTTGCTGAACATTCTTTCAGCAGACTGCTATCCATCCCAACTTTGTCATGCATAAGAACATTCGGCTCGGCCAAGCATTCATGTGTTTTTAAGTTGCAGAGAGGAGAAAGTGTTTTATTTTCCCTAAAAACAAAAAGATTTGGCATTGAAATTGCAAATGTCTGACCTTTATCACCATTTACAACTTTTTAAAAGGAAGAGTTATCATCTTCTTTTTGTCCAATCCTACTTTTTGTTTTTAGTGTGTGATTTTTAATCATGTGTTACTAATTGTCTCTAACTATATTGTTGATCTTTACCTATAAATGTCTAGAGCTCAGTAAAAATGTTAGCCTATGATTAAGGACGCTTTTTTGCGTCAGAAACGCGTCAGGGTCTTCTGAATATGGATGGACTTTTTTAATACTATGTGAAAATAAGGAAAGAAATTATTTTACGTTGGATGTGCGATATTTTTTCCTCTTATTCAAGTTATAGTCCACCTGGCGGACTTCATATTGTTGCACTCCATGGATGTGTAGTGACCTATTCCATTGGGCGTGTCAAGCTTTCCTCCACTTCGTCTGTTGTTAAATCATTTAGAAAGTCTGACATCGTGGTGTGCAAGGTTTTTGAGTGCATTTTAAGAGATGACATGCAGCAACATATTAGAGAGAATAATATAATAACTGATAACCAGCATGGATTCATGAAAGATAAGTCATATCTAAGCAACATGTTGGAGTTCTAGGAGGAGGTAAGTTCAAATCTGGATATTGGTAATGCAGCTGATGTGATTTATTTGGACTTTGCAAAGGGATTTGATACTGTACCACATAACAGTCTTCCTTGTCCCCTTGGTCTTGCTTCTGGAGCATCAGTAATGAAGCTCCAGAAGCAGGGACTAGGGGAAACTATATGCAGAGGGGTAAGAAATTGGTTAAAAGATAGGAAACAAACAGCCATCATAAATGGTACATTCTCTAATTGGGTATAGTCAGCAGTGGAGTACCGCAAGGATTTATGCTAGAACCGATTCTTTTTCATCTCTTTATTAATGACCTTGTAGATTGGATTGAGAGTCATGTGTCAGTCTTTGCTGATGACACCAAACTATGTAGGATATTAAAAATGGACCTTGATAGTACAATATTAGAAAATGATCTGGATAAGGCCTAAGCCACACGGCATGGAAATCGGTGCGAGTGGAGTGCGATAAAAAATCACATTCCACTCAGACCAATATTAGCCTGTGTGTCAGCACTAGAGTTGAGCGCGGTTCGCGGTTCGAGGTTCTCCAGTTCGCGGCTCGAGTGATTTTGGGGGCTGTTCTAGATCGAACTAGAACTCGAGCTTTTTTGCTAAAGCTGGATAGTTCTAGATACGTTCCAGAACGGTTCTAGCAGCAAAAAAAACCAGCTAATTCCTAGCTGGCTTTCCGCTGTAATAGTGTAAGTCACTCTGTGACTCACACTATTATGACATTTCAGTGTATAGTGTGCGGAAACAGAGCATTCAGATCACTGCTGTATGTATAATGGCGATCGCCATTTTTTTTTTTTTTTCCTTGTCTTCCATCCTTAAGCGCGCGCGTGTAGTGGGGCGGGCCAGCATGTCAGCCAATCCCAGACACACACACAGCTAAGTGGACTTTTAGCCAGAAAAGCAATGGCATGTGTGATAGGATGTCCATGTCACATGTCCCTGCATTATAAAACCGGACATTTTCCTCCACCACGCCATTATCTGCCTTCTGCATCCTTGGTGTCAGACATCACTGGCGCAGCTCCTATCGCCGATACTGCTGTCTACGCTCCATACACAGCGCTGGACAGCTTAGGGATAGCACTTTCTATCAGTCCTTTTAAGGGCTCATACCAGCAGGGTCAGAGCCATAGGTGACAGGTCCGTGAAATCAGAGTTTAACAGCTACACAAGATAACAGCGTCTGTGTAGCTAAGGTCAGGGATTTCCTCGCTGCATTTCCCCATTAAGAGGGATAGAAAGGCAGGCTTCCTTTCCTCTACCCAGAGACCCACAACCCTGCCACTGTACCCTCCTGCCCTTTGCACACTCAAACTCATTGTTACTAAGCCATTATACTAGCAAACACTGAGTGAACTTAGTGGCATCCTAAACGTGGCTGTTGGACTGCTGTATTGCCACAGTAGTGCAAAGATATTTGCAGCATGTCTGCCTGCATTGCACACTAAAACTCATTGTTACTAAACCATTATACTAGCAAACACTGAGTGAACTTAGTGGCATCCTAAACGTGGCTGTTGGACTGCTGTATTGCCCCAGTAGTGCAAACATATTTGCAGCACGTCTGCCTGCATTGCACACTAAAACTCATTGTTACTAAGCCATTATACTAGCAAACACTGAGTGTACTTAGTGGCATCCTAAACGTGGCTATTGGACTTCTGTATATTCTCAGTAGTGCAAAGATATTTGCAGCACGTCTGCCTGCATTGCACACTCAAACTCATTGTTACTAAGCCATTACACTAGCAAACACTGAGTGAACTTAATGGCATCCTAAACGTGGCTAATGGACTTCTGTATAGTCCCACTAGTGCAAAGATATTTGCAGCATGTATGCCTGCATTGCACACTCCAACTCATTGTTACTAAGCCAGTATACTAGCAAACACTGAGTGAACTTAGTGGCATCCTAAACGTGGCTGTTGGACTTCTGTATAGTCCCACTAGTGCAAAGATATTTGCAGCACGTCTGCCTGCATTGCACACTCAAACTCATTGTTACTAAGCCATTATACTAGCAAACACTGAGTGAACTTAGTGGCATCCTAAACGTGGCTATTGGACTTCTGTATAGTCCCACTAGTGCAAAGATATTTGCAGCACGTCTGCCTGCATTGCACACTCCAACTCATTGTTACTAAGCCATTATACTAGCAAACACTGAGTGAACTTAGTGGCATCCTAAACGTGGCTATTGGACTTCTGTATAGTCCCACTAGTGCAAAGATATTTGCAGCACGTCTGCCTGCATTGCACACTCAAACTCATTGTTACTAAGCCATTATACTAGCAAACACTGAGTGAACTTAGTGGCATCCTAAACGTGGCTATTGGACTTCTGTATAGTCCCACTAGTGCAAAGATATTTGCAGCACGTCTGCCTGCATTGCACACTCAAACTCATTGTTACTAAGCCATTATACTAGCAAACACTGAGTGAACTTACTGGCATCCTAAACGTGGCTATTGGACTTCTGTATAGTCCCACTAGTGCAAAGATATTTGCAGCACGTCTTCCTGAATTGCACACTCCAACTCATTGTTACTAAGCCATTATACTAACAAACACTGAGTGAACTTAGTGGCATCCTAAACATGGCTATTGGACTTCTGTATAGTCCCACTAGTGCAAAGATATTTGCAGCACGTCTGCCTGCATTGCACACTCCAACTCATTGTTACTAAGCCATTATACTAGCAAACACTGAGTGAACTTAGTGGCATCCTAAACGTGGCTATTGGACTTCTGTATAGTCCCACTAGTGCAAAGATATTTGCAGCACGTCTGCCTGCATTGCACACTCAAACTCATTATTACTAAGCCATTATACTAGCAAACACTGAGTGAACTTAGTGGCATCCTAAACGTGGCTATTGGATTTCTGTATAGTCCCACTAGTGCAAAGATATTTGCAGCACGTCTGCCTGCATTGCACACTCCAACTCATTGTTACTAAGCCATTATACTAGCAAACACTGAGTGAACTTAGTGGCATCCTAAACGTGGCTATTGGACTTCTGTATAGTCCCACTAGTACAAAGATATTTGCAGCACGTCTGCCTGCATTGCACACTCAAACTCATTGTTACTAAGCCATTATACTAGCAAACACTGAGTGAACTTAGTGGCATCCTAAACGTGGCTATTGGACTTCTGTATAGTCCCACTAGTGCAAAGATATTTGCAGCACGTCTGCCTGCATTGCAAACTCCAACTCATTGTTACTAAGCCATTATACTAGCAAACACTGAGTGAACTTAGTGGCATCCTAAACGTGGCTATTGGACTTCTGTATAGTCCCACTAGTGCAAAGATATTTGCAGCACGTCTGCCTGCATTGCACACTCAATCTAATTGTTACTAAGCCATTATACTAGCAAACACTGAGTGAACTTAGTGGCATCCTAAACGTGGCTATTGGACTTCTGTGTAGTCCCACTAGTGCAAAGATATTTGCAGCACGTCTGCCTGCATTGCACACTCCAACTCATTGTTACTAAGCCATTATACTAGCAAACACTGAGTGAACTTAGTGGCATCCTAAACGTGGCTATTGGACTTCTGTATAGTCCCACTAGTGCAAAGATATTTGCAGCACGTCTGCCTGCATTGCACACTCCAACTCATTGTTACTAAGCCATTATACTAGCAAACACTGAGTGAACTTAGTGGCATCCTAAACATGGCTATTGGACTTCTGTATAGTCCCACTAGTGCAAAGATATTTGCAGCACGTCTGCCTGCATTGCACACTCAATCTAATTGTTACTAAGCCATTATACTAGCAAACACTGAGTGAACTTAGTGGCATCCTAAACGTGGCTATTGGACTTCTGTGTAGTCCCACTAGTGCAAAGATATTTGCAGCACGTCTGCCTGCATTGCACACTCCAACTCATTGTTACTAAGCCATTATACTAGCAAACACTGAGTGAACTTAGTGGCATCCTAAACGTGGCTACTGGACTTCTGTATAGTCCCACTAGTGCAAAGATATTTGCAGCAAGTCTGCCTGCATTGCACACTCAAACTCATTGTTACTAAGCCATTATACTAGCAAACACTGAGTGAACTTAGTGGCATCCTAAACGTGGCTATTGGACTTCTGTATCGTCCCACAAGTGCAAAGATATTTGCAGCACCTCTGCCTGCATTGCACACTCAAACTCATTGTTACTAAGCCATTATACTAGCAAACACTGAGTGAACTTAGTGGCATCCTAAACGTGGCTATTGGACTTCTGTATAGTCCCACTAGTGCAATGATATTTGCAGCACGTCTGCCTGCATTGCACAATCCAACTCATTGTTACTAAGCCATTATACTAGCAAACACTGAGTGAACTTAGTGGCATCCTAAACGTGGCTATTGGACTTCTGTATAGTCCCACTAGTGCAAAGATATTTGCAGCACGTCTGCCTGCATTGCACACTCAAACGTATTGTTACTAAGCCATTATATTAGCAAACACTGAGTGAACTTAGTGGCATCCTAAACGTGGCTATTGGACTTCTGTATAGTCCCACTAGTGTACACATATTTGCAGCACGTCTGCCTGCATTGCACACTCAAACTCATTGTTACTAAGCCATTATACTAGCAAACACTGAGTGAACTTATTGGCATCCTAAACGTGGCTATTGGACTTCTGTATAGTCTAACTAGTGCAAAGATATTTGCAGCACGTCTGCCTGCATTGCACACTCCAACTCATTGTTACTAAGCCATTATACTAGCAAACACTGAGTGAACTTAGTGGCATCCTAAACGTGGCTATTGGACTTCTGTATAGTCCCACTAGTGCAAAGATATTTGCAGCACGTCTGCCTGCATTGCACACTCCAACTCATTGTTACTAAGCCATTATACTAGCAAACACTGAGTGAACTTAGTGGCATCCTAAACGTGGCTATTGGACTTCTGTATAGTCCCACTAGTGCAAAGATATTTGCAGCACGTCTGCCTGCATTGCACACTCCAACTCATTGTTACTAAGCCATTATACTAGCAAACACTGAGTGAACTTAGTGGCATCCTAAACGTGGCTATTGGACTTCTGTATAGTCCCACTAGTGCAAAGATATTTGCAGCACGTCTGCCTGCATTGCACACTCCAACTCATTGTTACTAAGACATTATACTAGCAAACACTGAGTGAACTTAGTGGCATCCTAAACGTGGCTATTGGACTTCTGTATAGTCCCACTAGTGCAAAGATATTTGCAGCACGTCTGCCTGCATTGCACACTCCAACTCATTGTTACTAAGCCATTATACTAGCAAACACTGAGTGAACTTAGTGGCATCATAAACGTGGCTGTTGGACTGCTGTATTGCCCCAGTAGTGCAAAGATATTTGCAGCATGTCTGCCTGCATTGCACACTAAAACTCATTGTTACTAAGCCATTATACTAGCAAACACTGAGTGAACTTAGTGGCATCCTAAACGTGGCTGTTGGACTGCTGTATTGCCCCAGTAGTGCAAAGATATTTGCAGCATGTCTGCCTGCATTGCACACTAAAACTCATTGTTACTAAGCCATTATACTAGCAAACACTGAGTGAACTTAGTGGCATCCTAAACGTGGCTGTTGGACTGCTGTATTGCCCCAGTAGTGCAAAGATATTTGCAGCACGTCTGCCTGCATTGCACACTAAAACTCATTGTTACTAAGCCATTATACTAGCAAACACTGAGTGAACTTAGTGGCATCCTAAACGTGTCTGTTGGACTGCTGTATTGCCCCAGTAGTGCAAAGATATTTGCAGCACGTCTGCCTGCATTGCACACTCCAACTCATTGTTACTAACCCATTATACTAGCAAACACTTAGTGAACTTAGTGGCATCCTAAACGTGGCTGTTGGACTGCTGTATTGCCCCAGTAGTGCAAACATATTTGCAGCACGTCTGCCTGCATTGCACACTAAAACTCATTGTTACTAAGCCATTATACTAGCAAACACTGAGTGTACTTAGTGGCATCCTAAACGTGGCTATTGGACTTCTGTATAGTCCCAGTAGTGCAAAGATATTTGCAGCACGTCTGCCTGCATTGCACACTCAAACTCATTGTTACTAAGCCATTACACTAGCAAACACTGAGTGAACTTAATGGCATCCTAAACGTGGCTAATGGACTTCTGTATAGTCCCACTAGTGCAAAGATATTTGCAGCACGTCTGCCTGCATTGCACACTCCAACTCATTGTTACTAAGCCAGTATACTAGCAAACACTGAGTGAACTTAGTGGCATCCTAAACGTGGCTGTTGGACTTCTGTATAGTCCCACTAGTGCAAAGATATTTGCAGCACGTCTGCCTGCATTGCACACTCAAACTCATTGTTACTAAGCCATTATACTAGCAAACACTGAGTGAACTTAGTGGCATCCTAAACGTGGCTATTGGACTTCTGCATAGTCTCAGAAGTGTAAAGATATTTGCAGCACGTCTGCCTGCATTGACACTCAAACTCATTGTTACTAAGCCATTATACTAGCAAACACTGAGTGAACTTAGTGGCATCCTAAACGTGGCTATTGGACTTCTGTATAGTCCCACTAGTGCAAAGATATTTGCAGCACGTCTGCCTGCATTGCACACTCCAACTCATTGTTACTAAGCCATTATACTAGCAAACACTGAGTGAACTTAGTGGCATCCTAAACGTGGCTATTGGACTTCTGTATAGTCACACTAGTGCAAAGATATTTGCAGCACGTCTGCCTGCATTGCACACTCAAACTCATTGTTACTAAGCCATTATACTAGCAAACACTGAGTGAACTTAGTGGCATCCTAAACGTGGCTATTGGACTTCTGTATAGTCCCACTAGTGCAAAGATATTTGCAGCACGTCTGCCTGCATTGCACACTCAAACTCATTGTTACTAAGCCATTATACTAGCAAACACTGAATGAACTTAGTGGCATCCTAAACGTGGCTATTTGACTTCTGTATAGTCCCACTAGTGCAAAGATATTTGCAGCACGTCTGCCTGCATTGCACACTCCATTTCATTGTTACTAAGCCATTATACTAGCAAACACTGAGTGAACTTAGTGGCATCCTAAACGTGGCTATTGGACTTCTGTATAGTCCCACTAGTGCAAAGATATTTGCAGCACGTCTGCCTGCATTGCACACTCCAACTCATTGTTACTAAGGCATTATACTAGCAAAAACTGAGTGAACTTAGTGGCATCCTAAACATGGCTATTGGACTTCTGTATAGTCCCACAAGTGCAAAGATATTTGCAGCACGTCTGCCTGCATTGCACACTCAAACTCATTGTTACTAAACCATTATACTAGCAAACACTGAGTGAACTTAGTGGCATCCTAAACGTGGCTATTGGACTTCTGTATAGTCCCACTAGTGCAAAGATATTTGCAGCACGTCTGCCTGCATTGCACACTCCAACTCATTGTTACTAAGCCATTATACTAGCAAACACTGAGTGAACTTAGTGGCATCCTAAACGTGGCTATTGGACTTCTGTATAGTCCCACTAGTGCAAAGATATTTGCAGCACGTCTGCCTGCATTGCACACTCAAACTCATTATTACTAAGCCATTATACTAGCAAACACTGAGTGAACTTAGTGGCATCCTAAACGTGGCTATTGGATTTCTGTATAGTCCCACTAGTGCAAAGATATTTGCAGCACGTCTGCCTGCATTGCACACTCCAACTCATTGTTACTAAGCCATTATACTAGCAAACACTGAGTGAACTTAGTGGCATCCTAAACGTGGCTATTGGACTTCTGTATAGTCCCACTAGTGCAAAGATATTTGCAGCACGTCTGCCTGCATTGCACACTCAAACTCATTGTTACTAAGCCATTATACTAGCAAACACTGAGTGAACTTAGTGGCATCCTAAACGTGGCTATTGGACTTCTGTATAGTCCCACTAGTGCAAAGATAATTGCTGCACGTCTGCCTGCATTGCACACTCCAACTCATTGTTACTAAGCCATTATACTAGCAAACACTGAGTGAACTTAGTGGCATCCTAAACGTGGCTATTGGACTTCTGTATAGTCCCACTAGTGCAAAGATATTTGCAGCACGTCTGCCTGTATTGCACACTCAATCTAATTGTTACTAAGCCATTATACTAGCAAACACTGATGAACTTAGTGGCATCCTAAACGTGGCTATTGAACTTCTGTATAGTCCCACTAGTGCAAAGATATTTGCAGCACGTCTGCCTGCATTGCACACTCCAACTCATTGTTACTAAGCCATTATACTATCAAACACTGAGTGAACTTAGTGGCATCCTAAACGTGGCTATTGGACTTCTGTATAGTCCCACTAGTGCAAAGATATTTGCAGCACGTCTGCCTGCATTGCACACTCAATCTAATTGTTACTAAGCCATTATACTAGCAAACACTGAGTGAACTTAGTGGCATCCTAAACGTGGCTATTGGACTTCTGTGTAGTCCCACTAGTGCAAAGATATTTGCAGCACGTCTGCCTGCATTGCACACTCCAACTCATTGTTACTAAGCCATTATACTAGCAAACACTGAGTGAACTTAGTGGCATCCTAAACGTGGCTATTGGACTTCTGTATAGTCCCACTAGTGCAAAGATATTTGCAGCACGTCTGCCTGCATTGCACACTCAAACTCATTGTTACTAAGCCATTATACTAGCAAACACTGAGTGAACTTAGTGGCATCCTAAACATGGCTATTGGACTTCTGTATAGTCCCACTAGTGCAAAGATATTTGCAGCACGTCTGCCTGCATTGCACACTCAATCTAATTGTTACTAAGCCATTATACTAGCAAACACTGAGTGAACTTAGTGGCATCCTAAACGTGGCTATTGGACTTCTGTGTAGTCCCACTAGTGCAAAGATATTTGCAGCACGTCTGCCTGCATTGCACACTCCAACTCATTGTTACTAAGCCATTATACTAGCAAACACTGAGTGATCTTAGTGGCATCCTAAACGTGGCTATTGGACTTCTGTATCGTCCCACAAGTGCAAAGATATTTGCAGCACCTCTGCCTGCATTGCACACTCAAACTCATTGTTACTAAGCCATTATACTAGCAAACACTGAGTGAACTTAGTGGCATCCTAAACGTGGCTATTGGACTTCTGTATAGTCCCACTAGTGCAAAGATATTTGCAGCACGTCTGCCTGCATTGCACACTCCAACTCATTGTTACTAAGCCATTATACTAGCAAACACTGAGTGAACTTAGTGGCATCCTAAACGTGGCTATTGGACTTCTGTATAGTCCCACTAGTGCAAAGATATTTGCAGCACGTCTGCCTGCATTGCACACTCAAACTCATTGTTACTAAGCCATTATACTAGCAAACACTGAGTGAACTTAGTGGCATCCTAATCGTGGCTATTGGACTTCTGTAAAGTCCCACTAGTGCAAAGATATTTGCAGCACGTCTGCCTGCATTGCACACTCCAACTCATTGTTACTAAGCCATTATACTAGCAAACACTGAGTGAACTTAGTGGCATCCTAAACGTGGCTATTGGACTTCTGTATAGTCCCACTAGTGCAAAGATATTTGCAGCAAGTCTGCCTGCATTGCACACTCAAACTCATTGTTACTAAGCCATTATACTAGCAAACACTGAGTGAACTTAGTGGCATCCTAAACGTGGCTATTGGACTTCTGTATAGTCCCACTAGTGCAAAGATATTTGCAGCACGTCTGCCTGCATTGCACACTCCAACTCATTGTTACTAAGACATTATACTAGCAAACACTGAGTGAACTTAGTGGCATCCTAAACGTGGCTATTGGACTTCTGTATAGTCCCACTAGTGCAAAGATATTTGCAGCACGTCTGCCTGCATTGCACACTCCAACTCATTGTTACTAAGCCATTATACTAGCAAACACTGAGTGAACTTAGTGGCATCATAAACGTGGCTGTTGGACTGCTGTATTGCCCCAGTAGTGCAAAGATATTTGCAGCATGTCTGCCTGCATTGCACACTAAAACTCATTGTTACTAAGCCATTATACTAGCAAACACTGAGTGAACTTAGTGGCATCCTAAACGTGGCTGTTGGACTGCTGTATTGCCCCAGTAGTGCAAAGATATTTGCAGCATGTCTGCCTGCATTGCACACTAAAACTCATTGTTACTAAGCCATTATACTAGCAAACACTGAGTGAACTTAGTGGCATCCTAAACGTGGCTGTTGGACTGCTGTATTGCCCCAGTAGTGCAAAGATATTTGCAGCACGTCTGCCTGCATTGCACACTAAAACTCATTGTTACTAAGCCATTATACTAGCAAACACTGAGTGAACTTAGTGGCATCCTAAACGTGTCTGTTGGACTGCTGTATTGCCCCAGTAGTGCAAAGATATTTGCAGCACGTCTGCCTGCATTGCACACTCCAACTCATTGTTACTAACCCATTATACTAGCAAACACTTAGTGAACTTAGTGGCATCCTAAACGTGGCTGTTGGACTGCTGTATTGCCCCAGTAGTGCAAACATATTTGCAGCACGTCTGCCTGCATTGCACACTAAAACTCATTGTTACTAAGCCATTATACTAGCAAACACTGAGTGTACTTAGTGGCATCCTAAACGTGGCTATTGGACTTCTGTATAGTCCCAGTAGTGCAAAGATATTTGCAGCACGTCTGCCTGCATTGCACACTCAAACTCATTGTTACTAAGCCATTACACTAGCAAACACTGAGTGAACTTAATGGCATCCTAAACGTGGCTAATGGACTTCTGTATAGTCCCACTAGTGCAAAGATATTTGCAGCACGTCTGCCTGCATTGCACACTCCAACTCATTGTTACTAAGCCAGTATACTAGCAAACACTGAGTGAACTTAGTGGCATCCTAAACGTGGCTGTTGGACTTCTGTATAGTCCCACTAGTGCAAAGATATTTGCAGCACGTCTGCCTGCATTGCACACTCAAACTCATTGTTACTAAGCCATTATACTAGCAAACACTGAGTGAACTTAGTGGCATCCTAAACGTGGCTATTGGACTTCTGCATAGTCTCAGAAGTGTAAAGATATTTGCAGCACGTCTGCCTGCATTGACACTCAAACTCATTGTTACTAAGCCATTATACTAGCAAACACTGAGTGAACTTAGTGGCATCCTAAACGTGGCTATTGGACTTCTGTATAGTCCCACTAGTGCAAAGATATTTGCAGCACGTCTGCCTGCATTGCACACTCCAACTCATTGTTACTAAGCCATTATACTAGCAAACACTGAGTGAACTTAGTGGCATCCTAAACGTGGCTATTGGACTTCTGTATAGTCACACTAGTGCAAAGATATTTGCAGCACGTCTGCCTGCATTGCACACTCAAACTCATTGTTACTAAGCCATTATACTAGCAAACACTGAGTGAACTTAGTGGCATCCTAAACGTGGCTATTGGACTTCTGTATAGTCCCACTAGTGCAAAGATATTTGCAGCACGTCTGCCTGCATTGCACACTCAAACTCATTGTTACTAAGCCATTATACTAGCAAACACTGAATGAACTTAGTGGCATCCTAAACGTGGCTATTGGACTTCTGTATAGTCCCACTAGTGCAAAGATATTTGCAGCACGTCTGCCTGCATTGCACACTCCATTTCATTGTTACTAAGCCATTATACTAGCAAACACTGAGTGAACTTAGTGGCATCCTAAACGTGGCTATTGGACTTCTGTATAGTCCCACTAGTGCAAAGATATTTGCAGCACGTCTGCCTGCATTGCACACTCCAACTCATTGTTACTAAGCCATTATACTAGCAAAAACTGAGTGAACTTAGTGGCATCCTAAACATGGCTATTGGACTTCTGTATAGTCCCACTAGTGCAAAGATATTTGCAGCACGTCTGCCTGCATTGCACACTCAAACTCATTGTTACTAAACCATTATACTAGCAAACACTGAGTGAACTTAGTGGCATCCTAAACGTGGCTATTGGACTTCTGTATAGTCCCACTAGTGCAAAGATATTTGCAGCACGTCTGCCTGCATTGCACACTCCAACTCATTGTTACTAAGCCATTATACTAGCAAACACTGAGTGAACTTAGTGGCATCCTAAACGTGGCTATTGGACTTCTGTATAGTCCCACTAGTGCAAAGATATTTGCAGCACGTCTGCCTGCATTGCACACTCAAACTCATTATTACTAAGCCATTATACTAGCAAACACTGAGTGAACTTAGTGGCATCCTAAACGTGGCTATTGGATTTCTGTATAGTCCCACTAGTGCAAAGATATTTGCAGCACGTCTGCCTGCATTGCACACTCCAACTCATTGTTACTAAGCCATTATACTAGCAAACACTGAGTGAACTTAGTGGCATCCTAAACGTGGCTATTGGACTTCTGTATAGTCCCACTAGTGCAAAGATATTTGCAGCACGTCTGCCTGCATTGCACACTCAAACTCATTGTTACTAAGCCATTATACTAGCAAACACTGAGTGAACTTAGTGGCATCCTAAACGTGGCTATTGGACTTCTGTATAGTCCCACTAGTGCAAAGATAATTGCAGCACGTCTGCCTGCATTGCACACTCCAACTCATTGTTACTAAGCCATTATACTAGCAAACACTGAGTGAACTTAGTGGCATCCTAAACGTGGCTATTGGACTTCTGTATAGTCCCACTAGTGCAAAGATATTTGCAGCACGTCTGCCTGTATTGCACACTCAATCTAATTGTTACTAAGCCATTATACTAGCAAACACTGATGAACTTAGTGGCATCCTAAACGTGGCTATTGGACTTCTGTATAGTCCCACTAGTGCAAAGATATTTGCAGCACGTCTGCCTGCATTGCACACTCCAACTCATTGTTACTAAGCCATTATACTATCAAACACTGAGTGAACTTAGTGGCATCCTAAACGTGGCTATTGGACTTCTGTATAGTCCCACTAGTGCAAAGATATTTGCAGCACGTCTGCCTGCATTGCACACTCAATCTAATTGTTACTAAGCCATTATACTAGCAAACACTGAGTGAACTTAGTGGCATCCTAAACGTGGCTATTGGACTTCTGTGTAGTCCCACTAGTGCAAAGATATTTGCAGCACGTCTGCCTGCATTGCACACTCCAACTCATTGTTACTAAGCCATTATACTAGCAAACACTGAGTGAACTTAGTGGCATCCTAAACGTGGCTATTGGACTTCTGTATAGTCCCACTAGTGCAAAGATATTTGCAGCACGTCTGCCTGCATTGCACACTCAAACTCATTGTTACTAAGCCATTATACTAGCAAACACTGAGTGAACTTAGTGGCATCCTAAACATGGCTATTGGACTTCTGTATAGTCCCACTAGTGCAAAGATATTTGCAGCACGTCTGCCTGCATTGCACACTCAATCTAATTGTTACTAAGCCATTATACTAGCAAACACTGAGTGAACTTAGTGGCATCCTAAACGTGGCTATTGGACTTCTGTGTAGTCCCACTAGTGCAAAGATATTTGCAGCACGTCTGCCTGCATTGCACACTCCAACTCATTGTTACTAAGCCATTATACTAGCAAACACTGAGTGATCTTAGTGGCATCCTAAACGTGGCTATTGGACTTCTGTATCGTCCCACAAGTGCAAAGATATTTGCAGCACCTCTGCCTGCATTGCACACTCAAACTCATTGTTACTAAGCCATTATACTAGCAAACACTGAGTGAACTTAGTGGCATCCTAATCGTGGCTATTGGACTTCTGTATAGTCCCACTAGTGCAAAGATATTTGCAGCACGTCTGCCTGCATTGCACACTCCAACTCATTGTTACTAAGCCATTATACTAGCAAACACTGAGTGAACTTAGTGGCATCCTAAACGTGGCTATTGGACTTCTGTATAGTCCCACTAGTGCAAAGATATTTGCAGCAAGTCTGCCTGCATTGCACACTCAAACTCATTGTTACTAAGCCATTATACTAGCAAACACTGAGTGAACTTAATGGCATCCTAAACGTGGCTATTGGACTTCTGTATAGTCCCACTAGTGCAAAGATATTTGCAGCACGTCTGCCAGCATTGCACACTCCAACTCATTGTTACTAAGCCATTATACTAGCAAATACTGAGTGAACTTAGTGGCATCCTAAACTTGGCTATTGGACTTCTGTATAGTCCCACTAGTGCAAAGATATTTGCAGCACGTCTGCCTGCATTGCACACTCAAACTCATTGTTACTAAGCCATTATACTAGCAAACACTGAGTGAACTTAGTGGAATCCTAAACATGGCTATTGGACTTCTGTATAGTCCCACTAGTGCAAAGATATTTGCAGCACGTCTGCCTGCATTGCACACTCAAACTCATTGTTACTAAGCCATTATACTAGCAAACACTGAGTGAACTTAGTGGCATCCTAAACGTGGCTATTGGACTTCTGTATAGTCCCACTAGTGCAAAGATATTTGCAGCACGTCTGCCTGCATTGCACACTCAAACTCATTGTTACTAAGCTATTCCACTAGCAAACACTGAGTGAACTTAGTGGCATCCTAAACGTGGCTATTGGACTTCTGTATTGTCCCACTAGTGCAAAGATATTTGCAGCACGTCTGCCTGCATTGCACACTCCAACTCATTGTTACTAAGCCATTATACTAGCAAACACTGAGTGAACTTAGTGGCATCCTAAACGTGGCTATTGGACTTCTGAATAGTCCCACTAGTGCAAAGATATTTGCAGCAAGTCTGCCTGCATTGCACACTCAAACTCATTGTTACTAAGCCATTATACTAGCAAACACTGAGTGAACTTAGTGGCATCCTAAACGTGGCTATTGGACTTCTGTATAGTCCCACTAGTGCAAAGATATTTGCAACACGTCTGCCTGCATTGCACTCTCCAACTCATTGTTACTAAGCCATTATACTAGCAAACACTGAGTGAACTTAGTGGCATCCTAAACGTGGCTATTGGACTTCTGTATAGTCCCACTAGTGCAAAGATATTTGCAGCACGTCTGCCTGCATTGCACACTCCAACTCATTGTTAGGGCTCCGCCACACATCCGTGAAAACCACGTCCGTGTAAAACGGGCCGTTTTTCGGGTCCGTTTTCCGTTTTTTAGGTCCGTTTTTATGGTATGTGTGGCCTGCGTGTGTATCCCGTATGCTAGCCGTATGTGCGTGTGGAATATCCGTGTGTGCAAGAGTGAAATAACTGACATGTGTATGTGTTGTCCGTGTGAAATGTACGTGTGTGATGCAAAATGTCGTTACTACATGTCGGAAGACAGAGTAGCGGGATGAGAATGAACTCGGGTGAACTTCACCCGACTTCATTGTCATGCCGCGGCTCTGTCTTTGTGCTGTGTACTGATTAGCGGTCACCTGTGAAGGATTCACCGGTGACCGCTAATCCCCCGAGTGACTGAAGTGTCCCCCCTCTCTCATACTCACCGTTCCCTGATCACCGGCGCTGCACGGCGTTCACACTGTTCCGGCGGCTTTTTCTAATTTGAAAAAGCCGGCCGCCCATTAATCAATCTCGTATTCCCTGCTTTACCCGCCCACCGGCGCCTATGATTGGTTGCAGTGAGACACGCCCACCATGCTGAGTGACAGGTGTCACACTGCACCCAATCACAGCAGCCGGTGGGCGTGTCTATACTGTGCAGTAAAATAAATAAATAATTAAAAAAACCGGCGTGCGGTCCCCCCCCATTTTAATACCAGCCAGATAAAGCCATACGGCTGAAGGCTGGTATTCTCAGGATGGGGAGCTCCACGTTATGGGGGGCCCCCCACCCTAACAATATCAGTCAGCAGCCGCCCAGAATTGCCGCATACATTATATGCGACAGTTCTGGGGCTGTACCCGGCTCTTCCCGATTTACCCTGGTGCGTTGGCAAATCGGGGTAATAAGGAGTTATTGGCAGCCCATAGCTGCCAATAAGTCCTAGATTAATCATGTCAGGCGTCTAGGAGACACCTTCCATGATTAATCTGTAAGTTACAGTAAAAAAACACACACACGCCCGAAAAATCCTTTATTAGAAATAAAAAACACAAACAAATTCCCTCATTACCAATTTATTAACCCCGACAAACCCTCCATGTCCGGCGTACTCCACGGACCTCCAGCGTCGCGTCCAGCTCTGCTGCATGCAGGTGACAGGAGCAGCAGAATACACCGCCGCTCCAGTCACCTCCACGCAGCTAATGAGATGAGTAGCGCGATCAGCTGCTGTCACTGAGGTTACCTGGATCCAGCGGTGGATGCAGCGGTGGCCGCGAGTTACCTGACTGACAGCAGCTGATCGCGCTACTCATCTCATTAGCTGCGTGGAGGTGACCGGAGCGGCGGTGTATTCTGCTGCTCCTTTCACCTGCATGCAGCAGAGCTGGACGCGACGCTGGAGGTCCGTGGAGTACGCCGGACATGGAGGGTTTGTCGGGGTTAATAAATTGGTAATGAGGGAATTTGTTTGTGTTTTTTATTTTGTAATAAAGGATTTTTCGGGCGTGTGTGTGTTTTTTTACTGTAACTTACAGATTAATCATGGAAGGTGTCTCCTAGACGCCTGACATGATTAATCTAGGACTTATTGGCAGCTATGGGCTGCCAATAACTCCTTATTACCCCGATTTGCCAACGCACCAGGGTAAATCGGGAAGAGCCGGGTACAGCCCCAGAACTGTCGTATATAATGTATGCGGCGATTCTGGGCGGCTGCTGACTGATATTGTTAGGGTGGGGGGCCCCCCATAACGTGGAGCTCCCCATCCTGAGAATACCAGCCTTCAGCCGTATGGCTTTATCTGGCTGGTATTAAAATGGGGGTACCGCACGCCGGTTTTTTTAATTATTTTTTTATTTATTTTACTGCACAGTATAGACACGCCCACCGGCTGCTGTGATTGGGTGCAGTGTGACACCTGTCACTCAGCGTGGTGGGCGTGTCTCACTGCAACCAATCATAGGCGCCGGTGGGCGGGTAAAGCAGGGAATACGAGATTGATTAATGGGCGGCCGGCTTTTTCAAAAGAGGAAAAGCCGCCGGAGTTTTTATAACAGCCGTGCAGCGCCGCGCCGGAGATCGGGGAATGGTAAGTATGAGAGAGGGGGGAACTGACCGACAGACAGCTAGAGGGACAGACAGACATAGAGACCGACCGACGGACTGAGGGAGAGAACGAAACATAAAAAGAAAAAAGACTGACATCACATGAAAAAAGCACAAAACATACAGGGAACAAGCAGAGATGCGTCTGTGTCACTCGGACGTGCGCACAGACCCATTGACTTTCATTGGGTCCGTCCTGCGTGTTGCGTGAATAAAACGGACATGCTGGCGTGAGACACGGACCAAAAAACGCATCACGGAGACGGACTCACGGACATAACCAAAAACGCAATTGTAACCGCAGAGATATAGTAACATTGGTGCACGTTTGGCCGTGTCTCCAGTATACACGGAAACGGACCAAACACGCACGTGTTTCACGGATGTGTGTTTCAAGCCTTACTAAGCCATTATACTAGCAAACACTGAGTGAACTTAGTGGCATCCTAAACGTGGCTATTGGACTTCTGTATAGTCCCACTAGTGCAAAGATATTTGCAGCACGTCTGCCTGCATTGCACACTCCAACTCATTGTTACTAAGCCATTATACTAGCAAACACTGAGTGAACTTAGTGGCATCCTAAACGTGGCTATTGGACTTCTGTATAGTCCCACTAGTGCAAAGATATTTGCAGCACGTCTGCCTGCATTGCATACTCCAACTCATTGTTACTAAGCCATTATACTAGCAAACACTGAGTGAACTTAGTGGCATCCTAAACGTGGCTATTGGACTTCTGTATAGTCCCACTAGTGCAAAGATATTTGCAGCACGTCTGCCTGCATTGCACACTCCAACTCATTGTTACTAAGCCATTATACTAGCAAACACTGAGTGAACTTAGTGGCATCCTAAACGTGGCTATTGGACTTCTGTATAGTCCCACTAGTGCAAAGATATTTGCAGCACGTCTGCCTGCATTGCACACTCCAACTCATTGTTACTAAGCCATTATACTAGCAAACACTAAGTGAACTTAGTGGCATCCTAAACGTGGCTATTGGACTTCTGTATAGTCCCACTAGTGCAAAGATATTTGCAGCACGTCTGCCTGCATTGCACACTCCAACTCATTGTTACTAAGCCATTATACTAGCAAACACTGAGTGAACTTAGTGGCATCCTAAACGTGGCTATTGGACTTCTGTATAGTCCCACTAGTTCAAAGATATTTGCAGCACGTCTGCCTGCATTGCACACTCCAACTCATTGTTACTAAGCCATTATACTAGCAAACACTGAGTGAACTTAGTGGCATCCTAAACGTGGCTATTGGACTTCTGTATAGTCCCACTAGTGCAAAGATATTTGCAGCACGTCTGCCTGCATTGCACACTCCAACTCATTGTTACTAAGCCTTTATACTAGCAAACACTGAGTGAACTTAGTGGCATCCTAAACGTGGCTATTGGACTTCTGTATAGTCCCACTAGTGCAAAGATATTTGCAGCACGTCTGCCTGCATTGCACACTCCAACTCATTGTTACTAAGCCATTATACTAGCAAACACTGAGTGAACTTAGTGGCATCCTAAACGTGGCTATTGGACTTCTGTATAGTCCCACTAGTGCAAAGATATTTGCAGCACGTCTGCCTGCATTGCACACTCAAACTCATTGTTACTAAGCCATTATACTAGCAAACACTGAGTGAACTTAGTGGCATCCTAAACGTGGCTATTGGACTTCTGTATAGTCCCACTAGTGCAAAGATATTTGCAGCACGTCTGCCTGCATTGCACACTCAAACTCATTGTTACTAAGCCATTATACTAGCAAACACTTAATGAACTTAGTGGCATCCTAAACGTGGCTATTGGACTTCTGTATAGTCCCACTAGTGCAAAGATATTTGCAGCACGTCTGCCTGCATTGCACACTCCAACTCATTGTTACTAAGCCATTATACTAGCAAACACTGAGTGAACTTAGTGGCATCCTAAACGTGGCTATTGGACTTCTGTATAGTCCCACTAGTGCAAAGATATTTGCAGCACGTCTGCCTGCATTGCACACTCAAACTCATTGTTACTAAGCCATTATACTAGCAAACACTGAGTGAACTTAGTGGCATCCTAAACGTGGCTATTGGACTTCTGTATAGTCCCACTAGTGCAAAGATATTTGCAGCACGTCTGCCTGCATTGCACACTCCAACTCATTGTTACTAAGCCATTATACTAGCAAACACTGAGTGAACTTAGTGGCATCCTAAACGTGGCTATTGGACTTCTGTATAGTCCCACTAGTGCAAAGATATTTGCAGCACGTCTGCCTGCATTGCACACTCCAACTCATTGTTACTAAGCCATTATACTAGCAAACACTGAGTGAACTTAGTGGCATCCTAAACGTGGCTATTGGACTTCTGAATAGTCCCACTAGTGCAAAGATATTTGCAGCAAGTCTGCCTGCATTGCACACTCAAACTCATTGTTACTAAGCCATTATACTAGCAAACACTGAGTGAACTTAGTGGCATCCTAAACGTGGCTATTGGACTTCTTTATAGTCCCACTAGTGCAAAGATATTTGCAACACGTCTGCCTGCATTGCACTCTCCAACTCATTGTTACTAAGCCATTATACTAGCAAACACTGAGTGAACTTAGTGGCATCCTAAATGTGGCTATTGTACTTCTGTATAGTCCCACTAGTGCAAAGATATATGCAGCACGTCTGCCTGCATTGCACACTCCAACTCATTGTTAGGGCTCCGCCACACAACCTTGAAAACCACGTCCGTGTAAAACGGGCCGTTTTTCGGGTCCGTTTTCCGTTTTTTAGGTCCGTTTTTATGGTATGTGTGGCCTGCGTGTGTATCCCGTATGCTAGCCGTATGTGCGTGTGGAATGTCAGTGTGTGATGCAAAATGTCGTTACTACATGTCGGAAGACAGAGTAGCGGGATGAGAATGAACTCGGGTGAACTTCACCCGACTTCATTGTCATGCCGCGGCTCTGTCTTTGTGCCGTGTACTGATTAGCGGTCACCTGTGAAGGATTCACCGGTGACCGCTAATCCCCCGAGTGACTGAAGTGTCCCCCCCTCTCTCATACTCACCGTTCCCCGATCACCGGCGCTGCACGGCGTTCACACTGTTCCGGCGGCTTTTTCTAATTTGAAAAAGCCGGCCGCCCATTAATCAATCTCGTATTCCCTGCTTTACCCGCCCACCGGCGCCTATGATTGGTTGCAGTGAGACACGCCCACCACGCTGAGTGACAGGTGTCACACTGCACCCAATCACAGCAGCCGGTGGGCGTGTCTATACTGTGCAGTAAAATAAATAAATAATTAAAAAAACCGGCGTGCGGTCCCCCCCCATTTTAATACCAGCCAGATAAAGCCATACGGCTGAAGGCTGGTATTCTCAGGATGGGGAGCTCCACATTATGGGGGGCCCCCCACCTTAACAATATCAGTCAGCAGCCGCCCAGAATTGCCGCATACATTATATGCGACAGTTCTGGGGCTGTACCCGGCTCTTCCCGATTTACCCTGGTGCGTTGGCAAATCGGGGTAATAAGGAGTTATTGGCAGCCCATAGCTGCCAATAAGTCCTAGATTAATCATGTCAGGCGTCTAGGAGACACCTTCCATGATTAATCTGTAAGTTACAGTAAAAAAACACACACACGCCCGAAAAATCCTTTATTAGAAATAAAAAACACAAACAAATTCCCTCATTACCAATTTATTAACCCCGACAAACCCTCCATGTCCGGCGTACTCCACGGACCTCCAGCGTCGCGTACAGCTCTGCTGCATGCAGGTGACAGGAGCAGCAGAATACACCGCCGCTCCGGTCACCTCCACGCAGCTAATGAGATGAGCAGCGCGATCAGCTGCTGTCACTGAGGTTACCTGGATCCAGCGGTGGATGCAGCGGTGGCCGCGAGTTACCTGACTGACAGCAGCTGATCGCGCTACTCATCTCATTAGCTGCGTGGAGGTGACCGGAGCGGCGGTGTATTCTGCTGCTCCTGTCACCTGCATGCAGCAGAGCTGGATGCGACGCTGGAGGTCCGTGGAGTACGCCGGATATGGAGGGTTTGTCGGGGTTAATAAATTGGTAATGAGGGAATTTGTTTGTGTTTTTTATTTCTAATAAAGGATTTTTCGGGAGTGTGTGTGTTTTTTTACTGTAACTTACAGATTAATCATGGAAGGTGTCTCCTAGACGCCTGACATGATTAATCTAGGACTTATTGGCAGCTATGGGCTGCCAATAACTCCTTATTACCCCGATTTGCCAACGCACCAGGGTAAATCGGGAAGAGCCGGGTACAGCCCCAGAACTGTCGCATATAATGTATGCGGCAATTCTGGGCGGCTGCTGACTGATATTGTTAGGGTGGGGGGCCCCCCATAACGTGGAGCTCCCCATCCTGAGAATACCAGCCTTCAGCCGTATGGCTTTATCTGGCTGGTATTAAAATGGGGGGACCGCACGCCGGTTTTTTTAATTATTTATTTATTTATTTTACTGCACAGTATAGACACGCCCACCGGCTGCTGTGATTGGGTGCAGTGTGACACCTGTCACTCAGCGTGGTGGGCGTGTCTCACTGCAACCAATCATAGGCGCCGGTGGGCGGGTAAAGCAGGGAATACGAGATTGATTAATGGGCGGCCGGCTTTTTCAAAAGAGGAAAAGCCGCCGGAGTTTTTATAACAGCCGTGCAGCGCCACGCTGGAGATTGGGGAATGGTAAGTATGAGAGAGGGGGGAACTGACCGACAGACAGCTAGAGGGACAGACAGACATAGAGACCGACTGACGGACTGAGGGAGAGAACGAAACATAAAAAGAAAAAAGACTGACATCACATGAAAAAAGCACAAAACATACAGGGAACAAACAGAGATGCGTCCGTGTCACTCGGACGTGCGCACAGACCCATTGACTTTCATTGGGTCCGTGCTGCGTGTTGCGTGAATAAAACGGACATGCTGGCGTGAGACACGGACCAAAAAACGCATCACGGAGACGGACTCACGGACATAACCAAAAACGCAATTGTAACCGCAGAGATATAGTAACATTGGTGCACGTTTGGCCGTGTCTCCAGTATACACGGAAACGGACCAAACACGCACGTGTTTCACGGATGTGTGTTTCAAGCCTTACTAAGCCATTATACTAGCAAACACTGAGTGAACTTAGTGGCATCCTAAACGTGGCTATTGGACTTCTGTATAGTCCCACTAGTGCAAAGATATTTGCAGCACGTCTGCCTGCATTGCACACTCCAACTCATTGTTACTAAGCCATTATACTAGCAAACACTGAGTGAACTTAGTGGCATCCTAAACGTGGCTATTGGACTTCTGTATAGTCCCACTAGTGCAAAGATATTTGCAGCACGTCTGCCTGCATTGCACACTCCAACTCATTGTTACTAAGCCATTATACTAGCAAACACTAAGTGAACTTAGTGGCATCCTAAACGTGGCTATTGGACTTCTGTATAGTCCCACTAGTGCAAAGATATTTGCAGCACGTCTGCCTGCATTGCACACTCCAACTCATTGTTACTAAGCCATTATACTAGCAAACACTGAGTGAACTTAGTGGCATCCTAAACGTGGCTATTGGACTTCTGTATAGTCCCACTAGTGCAAAGATATTTGCAGCACGTCTGCCTGCATTGCACACTCCAACTCATTGTTACTAAGCCATTATACTAGCAAACACTGAGTGAACTTAGTGGCATCCTAAACGTGGCTATTGGACTTCTGTATAGTCCCACTAGTGCAAAGATATTTGCAGCACGTCTGCCTGCATTGCACACTCCAACTCATTGTTACTAAGACTTTATACTAGCAAACACTGAGTGAACTTAGTGGCATCCTAAACGTGGCTATTGGACTTCTGTATAGTCCCACTAGTGCAAAGATATTTGCAGCACGTCTGCCTGCATTGCACACTCCAACTCATTGTTACTAAGCCATTATACTAGCAAACACTGAGTGAACTTAGTGGCATCCTAAACGTGGCTATTGGACTTCTGTATAGTCCCACTAGTGCAAAGATATTTGCAGCACGTCTGCCTGCATTGCACACTCAAATTCATTGTTACTAAGCCATTATACTAGCAAACACTGAGTGAACTTAGTGGCATCCTAAACGTGGCTATTGGACTTCTGTATAGTCCCACTAGTGCAAAGATATTTGCAGCACGTCTGCCTGCATTGCACACTCCAACTCATTGTTACTAAGCCTTTATACTAGCAAACACTGAGTGAACTTAGTGGCATCCTAAACGTGGCTATTGGACTTCTGTATAGTCCCACTAGTGCAAAGATATTTGCAGCACGTCTGCCTGCATTGCACACTCCAACTCATTGTTACTAAGCCATTATACTAGCAAACACTGAGTGAACTTAGTGGCATCCTAAACGTGGCTATTGGACTTCTGTATAGTCCCACTAGTGCAAAGATATTTGCAGCACGTCTGCCTGCATTGCACACTCAAACTCATTGTTACTAAGCCATTATACTAGCAAACACTGAGTGAACTTAGTGGCATCCTAAACGTGGCTATTGGACTTCTGTATAGTCCCACTAGTGCAAAGATATTTGCAGCACGTCTGCCTGCATTGCACACTCAAACTCATTGTTACTAAGCCATTATACTAGCAAACACTTAATGAACTTAGTGGCATCCTAAACGTGGCTATTGGACTTCTGTATAGTCCCACTAGTGCAAAGATATTTGCAGCACGTCTGCCTGCATTGCACACTCCAACTCATTGTTACTAAGCCATTATACTAGCAAACACTGAGTGAACTTAGTGGCATCCTAAACGTGGCTATTGGACTTCTGTATAGTCCCACTAGTGCAAAGATATTTGCAGCACGTCTGCCTGCATTGCACACTCCAACTCATTGTTACTAAGCCATTATACTAGCAAACACTGAGTGAACTTAGTGGCATCCTAAACGTGGCTATTGGACTTCTGAATAGTCCCACTAGTGCAAAGATATTTGCAGCAAGTCTGCCTGCATTGCACACTCAAACTCATTGTTACTAAGCCATTATACTAGCAAACACTGAGTGAACTTAGTGGCATCCTAAACGTGGCTATTGGACTTCTTTATAGTCCCACTAGTGCAAAGATATTTGCAGCACGTCTGCCTGCATTGCACACTCCAACTCATTGTTAGGGCTCCGCCACACAACCGTGAAAACCACGTCCGTGTAAAACGGGCCGTTTTTCGGGTCCGTTTTCCGTTTTTTAGGTCCGTTTTTATGGTATGTGTGGCCTGCGTGTGTATCCCGTATGCTAGCCGTATGTGCGTGTGGAATGTCAGTGTGTGATGCAAAATGTCGTTACTACATGTCGGAAGACAGAGTAGCGGGATGAGAATGAACTCGGGTGAACTTCACCCGACTTCATTGTCATGCCGCGGCTCTGTCTTTGTGCCGTGTACTGATTAGCGGTCACCTGTGAAGGATTCACCGGTGACCGCTAATCCCCCGAGTGACTGAAGTGTCCCCCCCTCTCTCATACTCACCGTTCCCCGATCACCGGCGCTGCACGGCGTTCACACTGTTCCGGCGGCTTTTTCTAATTTGAAAAAGCCGGCCGCCCATTAATCAATCTCGTATTCCCTGCTTTACCCGCCCACCGGCGCCTATGATTGGTTGCAGTGAGACACGCCCACCACGCTGAGTGACAGGTGTCACACTGCACCCAATCACAGCAGCCGGTGGGCGTGTCTATACTGTGCAGTAAAATAAATAAATAATTAAAAAAAACGGCGTGCGGTCCCCCCCCATTTTAATACCAGCCAGATAAAGCCATACGGCTGAAGGCTGGTATTCTCAGGATGGGGAGCTCCACATTATGGGGGGCCCCCCACCCTAACAATATCAGTCAGCAGCCGCCCAGAATTGCCGCATACATTATATGCGACAGTTCTGGGGCTGTACCCGGCTCTTCCCGATTTACCCTGGTGCGTTGGCAAATCGGGGTAATAAGGAGTTATTGGCAGCCCATAGCTGCCAATAAGTCCTAGATTAATCATGTCAGGCGTCTAGGAGACACCTTCCATGATTAATCTGTAAGTTACAGTAAAAAAACACACACACGCCCGAAAAATCCTTTATTAGAAATAAAAAACACAAACAAATTCCCTCATTACCAATTTATTAACCCCGACAAACCCTCCATGTCCGGCGTACTCCACGGACCTCCAGCGTCGCGTACAGCTCTGCTGCATGCAGGTGACAGGAGCAGCAGAATACACCGCCGCTCCGGTCACCTCCACGCAGCTAATGAGATGAGCAGCGCGATCAGCTGCTGTCACTGAGGTTACCTGGATCCAGCGGTGGATGCAGCGGTGGCCGCGAGTTACCTGACTGACAGCAGCTGATCGCGCTACTCAACTCATTAGCTGCGTGGAGGTGACCGGAGCGGCGGTGTATTCTGCTGCTCCTGTCACCTGCATGCAGCAGAGCTGGATGCGACGCTGGAGGTCCGTGGAGTACGCCGGATATGGAGGGTTTGTCGGGGTTAATAAATTGGTAATGAGGGAATTTGTTTGTGTTTTTTATTTCTAATAAAGGATTTTTCGGGAGTGTGTGTGTTTTTTTACTGTAACTTACAGATTAATCATGGAAGGTGTCTCCTAGACGCCTGACATGATTAATCTAGGACTTATTGGCAGCTATGGGCTGCCAATAACTCCTTATTACCCCGATTTGCCAACGCACCAGGGTAAATCGGGAAGAGCCGGGTACAGCCCCAGAACTGTCGCATATAATGTATGCGGCAATTCTGGGCGGCTGCTGACTGATATTGTTAGGGTGGGGGGCCCCCCATAACGTGGAGCTCCCCATCCTGAGAATACCAGCCTTCAGCCGTATGGCTTTATCTGGCTGGTATTAAAATGGGGGGACCGCACGCCGGTTTTTTTAATTATTTATTTATTTATTTTACTGCACAGTATAGACACGCCCACCGGCTGCTGTGATTGGGTGCAGTGTGACACCTGTCACTCAGCGTGGTGGGCGTGTCTCACTGCAACCAATCATAGGCGCCGGTGGGCGGGTAAAGCAGGGAATACGAGATTGATTAATGGGCGGCCGGCTTTTTCAAAAGAGGAAAAGCCGCCGGAGTTTATATAACAGCCGTGCAGCGCCACGCCGGAGATTGGGGAATGGTAAGTATGAGAGAGGGGGGAACTGACCGACAGACAGCTAGAGGGACAGACAGACATAGAGACCGACCGACGGACTGAGGGAGAGAACGAAACATAAAAAGAAAAAAGACTGACATCACATGAAAAAAGCACAAAACATACAGGGAACAAACAGCGATGCGTCCGTGTCACTCGGACGTGCGCACAGACCCATTGACTTTCATTGGGTCCGTGCTGCGTGTTGCGTGAATAAAACGGACATGCTGGCGTGAGACACGGACCAAAAAACGCATCACGGAGACGGACTCACGGACATAACCAAAAACGCAATTGTAACCGCAGAGATATAGTAACATTGGTGCACGTTTGGCCGTGTCTCCAGTATACACGGAAACGGACCAAACACGCACGTGTTTCACGGATGTGTGTTTCAAGCCTTACTAAGCCATTATACTAGCAAACAATGAGTGAACTTAGTGGCATCCTAAACGTGGCTATTGGACTTCTGTATAGTCCCACTAGTGCAAAGATATTTGCAGCACGTCTGCCTGCATTGCACACTCAAACTCATTGTTACTAAGCCATTATATTAGCAAACACTGAGTGAACTTAGTGGCATCCTAAACGTGGCTATTGGACTTCTGTATAGTCCCACTAGTGCAAAGATATTTGCAGCACGTCTGCCTGCATTGCACACTCCAACTCATTGTTACTAAGCCATTATACTAGCAAACACTGAGTGAACTTAGTGGCATCCTAAACGTGGCTATTGGACTTCTGTATAGTCCCACTAGTGCAAAGATATTTGCAGCACGTCTGCCTGCATTGCACACTCAAACTCATTGTTACTAAGCCATTATACTAGCAAAAACTAAGTGAACTTAGTGGCATCCTAAACGTGGCTATTGGACTTCTGTATAGTCCCACTAGTGCAAAGATATTTGCAGCACGTCTGCCTGCATTGCACACTCCAACTCATTGTTACTAAGCCATTATACTAGCAAACACTGAGTGAACTTAGTGGCATCCTAAACGTGGCTATTGGACTTCTGTATAGTCCCACTAGTGCAAAGATATTTGCAGCACGTCTGCCTGCATTGCACACTCCAACTCATTGTTACTAAGCCATTATACTAGCAAACACTGAGTGAACTTAGTGGCATCCTAAACGTGGCTATTGGACTTCTGTATAGTCCCACTAGTGCAAAGATATTTGCAGCACGTCTGCCTGCATTGCACACTCCAACTCATTGTTACTAAGCCTTTATACTAGCAAACACTGAGTGAACTTAGTGGCATCCTAAACGTGGCTATTGGACTTCTGTATAGTCCCACTAGTGCAAAGATATTTGCAGCACGTCTGCCTGCATTGCACACTCCAACTCATTGTTACTAAGCCATTATACTAGCAAACACTGAGTGAACTTAGTGGCATCCTAAACGTGGCTATTGGACTTCTGTATAGTCCCACTAGTGCAAAGATATTTGCAGCACGTCTGCCTGCATTGCACACTCAAACTCATTGTTACTAAGCCATTATACTAGCAAACACTGAGTGAACTTAGTGGCATCCTAAACGTGGCTATTGGACTTCTGTATAGTCCCACTAGTGCAAAGATATTTGCAGCACGTCTGCCTGCATTGCACACTCCAACTCATTGTTACTAAGCCTTTATACTAGCAAACACTGAGTGAACTTAGTGGCATCCTAAACGTGGCTATTGGACTTCTGTATAGTCCCACTAGTGCAAAGATATTTGCAGCACGTCTGCCTGCATTGCACACTCCAACTCATTGTTACTAAGCCATTATACTAGCAAACACTGAGTGAACTTAGTGGCATCCTAAACGTGGCTATTGGACTTCTGTATAGTCCCACTAGTGCAAAGATATTTGCAGCACGTCTGCCTGCATTGCACACTCAAACTCATTGTTACTAAGCCATTATACTAGCAAACACTGAGTGAACTTAGTGGCATCCTAAACGTGGCTATTGGACTTCTGTATAGTCCCACTAGTGCAAAGATATTTGCAGCACGTCTGCCTGCATTGCACACTCAAACTCATTGTTACTAAGCCATTATACTAGCAAACACTTAATGAACTTAGTGGCATCCTAAACGTGGCTATTGGACTTCTGTATAGTCCCACTAGTGCAAAGATATTTGCAGCACGTCTGCCTGCATTGCACACTCCAACTCATTGTTACTAAGCCATTATACTAGCAAACACTGAGTGAACTTAGTGGCATCCTAAACGTGGCTATTGGACCTTCTGTATAGTCCCACTAGTGCAAAGATATTTGCAGCACGTCTGCCTGCATTGCACACTCCAACTCATTGTTACTAAGCCATTATACTAGCAAACACTGAGTGAACTTAGTGGCATCCTAAACGTGGCTATTGGACTTCTGTATAGTCCCACTAGTGCAAAGATATTTGCAGCACGTCTGCCTGCATTGCACACTCCAACTCATTGTTACTAAGCCATTATACTAGCAAACACTGAGTGAACTTAGTGGCATCCTAAACGTGGCTATTGGACTTCTGTATAGTCCCACTAGTGCAAAGATATTTGCAGCACGTCTGCCTGCATTGCACACTCAAACTCATTGTTACTAAGCCATTACACTAGCAAACACTGAGTGAACTTAATGGCATCCTAAACGTGGCTAATGGACTTCTGTATAGTCCCACTAGTGCAAAGATATTTGCAGCACGTCTGCCTGCATTGCACACTCAAACTCATTGTTACTAAGCCATTATACTAGCAAACACTGAGTGAACTTAGTGGCATCCTAAACGTGGCTATTGGACTTCTGTATAGTCCCACTAGTGCAAAGATATTTGCAGCACGTCTGCCTGCATTGCACACTCCAACTCATTGTTACTAAGCCATTATACTAGCAAACACTGAGTGAACTTAGTGGCATCCTAAACGTGGCTATTGGATTTCTGTATAGTCCCACTAGTGCAAAGATATTTGCAGCACGTCTGCCTGCATTGTACACTCAAACTCATTGTTACTAAGCCATTATACTAGCAAACACTGAGTGAACTTAGTGGCATCCTAAACGTGGCTATTGGACTTCTGTATAGTCCCACTAGTGCAAAGATATTTGCAGCACGTCTGCCTGCATTGCACACTCCAACTCATTGTTACTAAGCCATTATACTAGCAAACACTGAGTGAACTTAGTGGCATCCTAAACGTGGCTATTGGACTTCTGTATAGTCCCACTAGTGCAAAGATATTTGCAGCACGTCTGCCTGCATTGCACACTCCAACTCATTGTTACTAAGCCATTATACTAGCAAACACTGAGTGAACTTAGTGGCATCCTAAACATGGCTATTGGACTTCTGTATAGTCCCACTAGTGCAAAGATATTTGCAGCACGTCTGCCTGCATTGCACACTCAAACTCATTGTTACTAAGCCATTATACTAGCAAACACTGAGTGAACTTAGTGGCATCCTAAACGTGGCTATTGGATTTCTGTATAGTCCCACTAGTGCAAAGATATTTGCAGCACGTCTGCCTGCATTGCACACTCCAACTCATTGTTACTAAGCCATTATACTAGAAAACACTGAGTGAACTTAGTGGCATCCTAAACGTGGCTATTGGACTTCTGTATAGTCCCACTAGTGCAAAGATATTTGCAGCACGTCTGCCTGCATTGCACACTCAAACTCATTGTTACTAAGCCATTACACTAGCAAACACTAAGTGAACTTAGTGGCATCCTAAACGTGGCTATTGGACTTCTGTATAGTCCCACTAGTGCAAAGATATTTGCAGCACGTCTGCCTGCATTGCACACTCAATCTAATTGTTACTAAGCCATTATACTAGCAAACACTGAGTGAACTTAGTGGCATACTAAACGTGGCTATTGGACTTCTGTGTAGTCCCACTAGTGCAAAGATATTTGCAGCACGTCTGCCTGCATTGCACACTCCAACTCATTGTTACTAAGCCATTATACTAGCAAACACTGAGTGAACTTAGTGGCATCCTAAACGTGGCTATTGGACTTCTGAATAGTCCCACTAGTGCAAAGATATTTTCAGCACGTCTGCCTGCATTGCACACTCAAACTCATTGTTACTAAGCCATTATACTAGCAAACACTGAGTGAACTTAGTGGCATCCTAAACATGGCTATTTGACTTCTGTATAGTCCCACTAGTGCAAAGATATTTGCAGCACGTCTGCCTGCATTGCACACTCAATCTAATTGTTACTAAGCCATTATACTAGCAAACACTGAGTGAACTTAGTGGCATCCTAAACGTGGCTATTGGACTTCTGTGTAGTCCCACTAGTGCAAAGATATTTGCAGCACGTCTGCCTGCATTGCACACTCCAACTCATTGTTACTAAGCCATTATACTAGCAAACACTGAGTGAACTTAGTGGCATCCTAAACGTGGCTATTGGACTTCTGTATAGTCCCACTAGTGCAAAGATATTTGCAGCACGTCCGCCTGCATTGCACACTCAAACTCATTGTTACTAAGCCATTATACTAGCAAACACTGAGTGAACTTAGTGGCATCCTAAACGTGGCTATTGGACTTCTGTATAGTCCCACTAGTGCAAAGATATTTGCAGCACGTCTGCCTGCATTGCACACTCAAACTCATTGTTACTAAGCCATTATACTAGCAAACACTGAGTGAACTTAGTGGCATCCTAATCGTGGCTATTGGACTTCTGTATAGTCCCACTAGTGCAAAGATATTTGCAGCACGTCTGCCTGCATTGCACACTCCAACTCATTGCTACTAAGCCATTATACTAGCAAACACTGAGTGAACTTAGTGGCATCCTAAACGTGGCTATTGGACTTCTGTATAGTCTAACTAGTGCAAAGATATTTGCAGCAAGTCTGCCTGCATTGCACACTCAAACTCATTGTTACTAAGCCATTATACTAGCAAACACTGAGTGAGCTTAGTGGCATCCTAAACGTGGCTATTGGACTTCTGTATAGTCCCACTAGTGCAAAGATATTTGCAGCACGTCTGCCTGCATTGCACACTCCAACTCATTGTTACTAAGCCATTATACTAGCAAACACTGAGTGAACTTAGTGGCATCCTAAACGTGGCTATTGGACTTCTGTATAGTCCCACTAGTGCAAAGATATTTGCAGCACGTCTGCCAGCATTGCACACTCCAACTCATTGTTACTAAGCCATTATACTAGCAAATACTGAGTGAACTTAGTGGCATCCTAAACTTGGTATTGGACTTCTGTATAGTCCCACTAGTGCAAAGATATTTGCAGCACGTCTGCCTGCATTGCACACTCAAACTCATTGTTACTAAGCCATTATACTAGCAAACACTGAGTGAACTTAGTGGCATCCTAAACATGGCTATTGGACTTCTGTATAGTCCCACTAGTGCAAAGATATTTGCAGCACGTCTGCCTGCATTGCACACTCAAACTCATTGTTACTAAGCCATTATACTAGCAAACACTGAGTGAACTTAGTGGCATCCTAAACGTGGCTATTGGACTTCTGTATAGTCCCACTAGTGCAAAGATATTTGCAGCACGTCTGCCTGCATTGCACACTCAAACTCATTGTTACTAAGCCATTCTACTAGCAAACACTGAGTGAACTTAGTGGCATCCTAAACGTGGCTATTGGACTTCTGTATTGTCCCACTAGTGCAAAGATATTTGCAGCACGTCTGCCTGCATTGCACATTCCAACTCATTGTTACTAAGCCATTATACTAGCAAACACTGAGTGAACTTAGTGGCATCCTAAATGTGGCTATTGGACTTCTGAATAGTCCCACTAGTGCAAAGATATTTGCAGCAAGTCTGCCTGCATTGCACACTCAAACTCATTGTTACTAAGCCATTATACTAGCAAACACTGAGTGAACTTAGTGGCATCCTAAACGTGGCTATTGGACTTCTGTATAGTCCCACTAGTGCAAAGATATTTGCAGCACGTCTGCCTGCATTGCACACTCCAACTCATTGTTACTAAGCCATTATACTAGCAAACACTGAGTGAACTTAGTGGCATCCTAAACGTGGCTATTGGACTTCTGTATAGTCCCACTAGTGCAAAGATATTTGCAGCACGTCTGCCTGCATTGCACACTCCAACTCATTGTTAGGGCTCCGCCACACATCCGTGAAAACCACGTCCGTGTAGAACGGGCCGTTTTTCGGGTCCGTTTTCCGTTTTTTAGGTCCGTTTTTATGGTATGTGTGGCCTGCGTGTGTATCCCGTATGTTAGCCGTATGTGCGTGTGGAATGTCCGTGTGTGCGTGAGTGAAATAACTGACATGTGTATGTGTTGTCCGTGTGAAATGTACGTGTGTGATGCAAAACGTCGTTACTACATGTCGGAAGACAGAGTAGCGGGATGAGAATGAACTCGGGTGAACTTCACCCGACTTCATTGTCATGCCGCGGCTCTGTCTTTGTGCCGTGTACTGATTAGCGGTCACCTGTGAAGGATTCACCGGTGACTGCTAATCCCCCGAGTGACTGAAGTGTCCCCCCCTCTCTCATACTCACCGTTCCTCGATCACTGGCGCTGCACGGCTTTCACACTGTTCCGGCGGCTTTTTCTAATTTGAAAAAGCCGGCCGCCCATTAATCAATTACGTATTCCCTGCTTTACCCGCCCACCGGCGCCTATGATTGGTTGCAGTGAGACACGCCCACCACGCTGAGTGACAGGTGTCACACTGCACCCAATCACAGCAGCCGGTGGGCGTGTCTATACTGTGCAGTAAAATAAATAAATAAATAATTAAAAAAACCGGCGTGCGGTCCCCCCCCCATTTTAATTCCAGCCAGATAAAGCCATACGGCTGAAGGCTGGTATTCTCAGGATGGGGAAGCTCCACGTTATGGGGGGCCCCCCACCCTAACAATATCAGTCAGCAGCCGCCCAGAATTGCCACATACATTATATGCGACAGTTCTGGGGCTGTACCCGGCTCTTCCCGATTTACCCTGGTGCGTTGGCAAATCGGGGTAATAAGGAGTTATTGGCAGCCCATAGCTGCCAATAAGTCCTAGATTAATCATGTCAGGCGTCTAGGAGACACCTTCCATGATTAAGCTGTAAGTTACAGTAAAAAAACACACACACGCCCGAAAAATCCTTTATTAGAAATAAAAAACACAAACAAATTCCCTCATTACCAATTTATTAACCCCGACAAACCCTCCATGTCCGGCGTACTCCACGGACCTCCAGCGTCGCGTCCAGCTCTGCTGCATGCAGGTGACAGGAGCAGCAGAATACACCGCCGCTCCGGTTACCTCCACGCAGCTAATGAGATGAGTAGCGCGATCAGCTGCTGTCACTGAGGTTACCTGGATCCAGCGGTGGATGCAGCGGTGGCCGCGAGTTACCTGACTGACAGCAGCTGATCGCGCTACTCATCTCATTAGCTGCGTGGAGGTGACCGGAGCGGCGGTGTATTCTGCTGCTCCTGTCACCTGCATGCAGCAGAGCTGGACGCGACGCTGGAGGTCCGTGGAGTACGCCGGACATGGAGGGTTTGTCGGGGTTAATAAATTGGTAATGAGGGAATTTGTTTGTGTTTTTTATTTCTAATAAAGGATTTTTCGGGCGTGTGTGTGTTTTTTTACTGTAACTTACAGATTAATCATGGAAGGTGTCTCCTAGACGCCTGACATGATTAATCTAGGACTTATTGGCAGCTATGGGCTGCCAATAACTCCTTATTACCCCGATTTGCCAACGCACCAGGGTAAATCGGGAAGAGCCGGGTACAGCCCCAGAACTGTCGCATATAATGTATGCGGCAATTCTGGGCGGCTGCTGACTGATATTGTTAGGGTGGGGGGCCCCCCATAACGTGGAGCTCCCCATCCTGAGAATACCAGCCTTCAGCCGTATGGCTTTATCTGGCTGGTATTAAAATGGGGGGGGACCGCACGCCGGTTTTTTTAATTATTTATTTATTTATTTTACTGCACAGTATAGACACGCCCACCGGCTGCTGTGATTGGGTGCAGTGTGACACCTGTCACTCAGCGTGGTGGGCGTGTCTCACTGCAACCAATCATAGGCGCCGGTGGGCGGGTAAAGCAGGGAATACGAGATTGATTAATGGGCGGCCGGCTTTTTCAAAAGAGGAAAAGCCGCCGGAGTTTTTATAACAGCCGTGCAGCGCCGCGCCGGTGATCGGGGAATGGTAAGTATGAGAGAGGGGGGAACTGACCGACAGACAGCTAGAGGGACAGACAGACATAGAGACCGACCGACGGACTGAGGGAGAGAACGAAACATAAAAAGAAAAAAGACTGACATCACATGAAAAAAGCACAAAACATACAGGGAACAAACAGAGATGCGTCCGTGTCACTCGGACGTGCGCACAGACCCATTGACTTTCATTGGGTCCGTGCTGCGTGTTGCGTGAATAAAACGGACATGCTGGCGTGAGACACGGACCAAAAAATGCATCACGGAGACGGACTCACGGACATAACCAAAAACGCAATTGTAACCGCAGAGATATAGTAACATTGGTGCACGTTTGGCCGTGTCTCCAGTATACACGGAAACGGACCAAACACGCACGTGTTTCACGGATGTGTGTGTCAAGCCTTACTAAGCCATTATACTAGCAAACACTGAGTGAACTTAGTGGCATCCTAAACGTGGCTATTGGACTTCTGTATAGTCCCACTAGTGCAAAGATATTTGCAGCACGTCTGCCTGCATTGCACACTCCAACTCATTGTTACTAAGCCATTATACTAGCAAACACTGAGTGAACTTAGTGGCATCCTAAACGTGGCTATTGGACTTCTGAATAGTCCCACTAGTGCAAAGATATTTGCAGCAAGTCTGCCTGCATTGCATACTCAAACTCATTGTTACTAAGCCATTATACTAGCAAACACTGAGTGAACTTAGTGGCATCCTAAACGTGGCTATTGGACTTCTGTATAGTCCCACTAGTGCAAAGATATTTGCAGCACGTCTGCCTGCATTGCACACTCCAACTCATTGTTACTAAGCCATTATACTAGCAAACACTGAGTGAACTTAGTGGCATCCTAAACGTGGCTATTGGACTTCTGTTATAGTCCCACTAGTGCAAAGATATTTGCAGCACGTCTGCCTGCATTGCACACTCCAACTCATTGTTACTAAGCCATTATACTAGCAAACACTGAGTGAACTTAGTGGCATCCTAAACGTGGCTATTGGACTTCTGTATAGTCCCACTAGTGCAAAGATATTTGCAGCACGTCTGCCTGCATTGCACAATCCAACTCATTGTTACTAAGCCATTATACTAGCAAACACTGAGTGAACTTAGTGGCATCCTAAACGTGGCTATTGGACTTCTGTATAGTCCCACTAGTGCAAAGATATTTGCAGCACGTCTGCCTGCATTGCACACTCCAACTCATTGTTACTAAGCCATTATACTAGCAAACACTGAGTGAACTTAGTGGCATCCTAAACGTGGCTATTGGACTTCTGTATAGTCCCACTAGTGCAAAGATATTTGCAGCACGTCTGCCTGCATTGCACACTCAAACTCATTGTTACTAAGCCATTATACTAGCAAACACTAAGTGAACTTAGTGGCATCCTAAACGTGGCTATTGGACTTCTGTATAGTCCCACTAGTGCAAAGATATTTGCAGCACGTCTGCCTGCATTGCACACTCCAACTCATTGTTACTAAGCCATTATACTAGCAAACACTGAGTGAACTTAGTGGCATCCTAAACGTGGCTATTGGACTTCTGATTAGTCCCACTAGTGCTAAGATATTTGCAGCACGTCTGCCTGCATTGCACACTCCAACTCATTGTTACTAAGCCATTATACTAGCAAACACTGAGTGAACTTAGTGGCATCCTAAACGTGGCTATTGGACTTCTGTATAGTCCCACTAGTGCAAAGATATTTGCAGCACGTCTGCCTGCATTGCACACTCCAACTCATTGTTACTAAGCCTTTATACTAGCAAACACTGAGTGAACTTAGTGGCATCCTAAACGTGGCTATTGGACTTCTGTATAGTCCCACTAGTGCAAAGATATTTGCAGCACGTCTGCCTGCATTGCACACTCCAACTCATTGTTACTAAGCCATTACACTAGCAAACACTGAGTGAACTTAGTGGCATCCTAAACGTGGCTATTGGACTTCTGTATAGTCCCACTAGTGCAAAGATATTTGCAGCACGTCTGCCTGCATTGCACACTCAAACTCATTGTTACTAAGCCATTATACTAGCAAACACTGAGTGAACTTAGTGGCATCCTAAACGTGGCTATTGGACTTCTGTATAGTCCCACTAGTGCAAAGATATTTGCAGCACGTCTGCCTGCATTGCACACTCAAACTCATTGTTACTAAGCCATTATACTAGCAAACACTTAATGAACTTAGTGGCATCCTAAATGTGGCTATTGGCTTCTGTATAGTCCCACTAGTGCAAAGATATTTGCAGCACGTCTGCCTGCATTGCACACTCCAACTCATTGTTACTAAGCCATTATACTAGCAAACACTGAGTGAACTTAGTGGCATCCTAAACGTGGCTATTGGACTTCTGTATAGTCCCACTAGTGCAAAGATATTTGCAGCACGTCTGCCTGCATTGCACACTCCAACTCTTTGTTACTAAGCCATTATACTAGCAAACACTGAGTAAACTTAGTGGCATCCTAAACGTGGCTATTGGACTTCTGTATAGTCCCACTAGTGCAAAGATATTTGCAGCTTGTCTGCCTGCATTGAACACTCAAACTCATTGTTACTAAGCCATTATACTAGCAAACACTGAGTGAACTTAGTGGCATCCTAAACGTGGCTATTGGACTTCTGTATAGTCCCACTAGTGCAAAGATATTTGCAGCACGTCTGCCTGCATTGCACACTCAAACTCATTGTTACTAAGCCATTATACTAGCAAACACTGAGTAAACTTAGTGGCATCCTAAACGTGGCTCTTGGTCTTCTGTATAGTCCCACTAGTGCAAAGATATTTGCAGCACGTCTGCCTGCATTGCACACTCAAACTCATTGTTACTAAGCCATTATACTAGCAAACACTGAGTGAACTTAGTGGCATCGTAAACATGGCTGTTGGACTTCTGTATCGTCCCACAAGTGCAAAGATATTTGCAGCACGTCTGCCTGCATTGCACACTCAAACTCATTGTTACTAAGCCATTATACTAGCAAACACTGAGTGAACTTAGTGGCATCCTAAACGTGGCTATTGGACTTCTGTATAGTCCCACTAGTGCAAAGATATTTGCAGCACGTCTGCCTGCATTGCACACTCAAACTCATTGTTACTAAGCCATTATACTAGCAAACACTGAGTGAACTTAGTGGCATCCTAAACGTGGCTATTGGACTTCTGTATAGTCCCACTAGTGCAATGATATTTGCAGCACGTCTGCCTGCATTGCACACTCAAACTCATTGTTACTAAGCCATTATACTAGCAAACACTGAGTGAACTTAGTGGCATCCTAAACGTGGCTATTGGACTTCTGTATAGTCCCACTAGTGCAAAGATATTTGCAGCACGTCTGCCTGCATTGCACACTCAAACTCATTGTTACTAAGCCATTATACTAGCAAACACTTAATGAACTTAGTGGCATCCTAAATGTGGCTATTGGCTTCTGTATAGTCCCACTAGTGCAAAGATATTTGCAGCACGTCTGCCTGCATTGCACACTCCAACTCATTGTTACTAAGCCATTATACTAGCAAACACTGAGTGAACTTAGTGGCATCCTAAACGTGGCTATTGGACTTCTGTATAGTCCCACTAGTGCAAAGATATTTGCAGCACGTCTGCCTGCATTGCACACTCCAACTCTTTGTTACTAAGCCATTATACTAGCAAACACTGAGTAAACTTAGTGGCATCCTAAACGTGGCTATTGGACTTCTGTATAGTCCCACTAGTGCAAAGATATTTGCAGCTTGTCTGCCTGCATTGCACACTCAAACTCATTGTTACTAAGCCATTATACTAGCAAACACTGAGTGAACTTAGTGGCATCCTAAACGTGGCTATTGGACTTCTGTATAGTCCCACTAGTGCAAAGATATTTGCAGCACGTCTGCCTGCATTGCACACTCAAACTCATTGTTACTAAGCCATTATACTAGCAAACACTGAGTAAACTTAGTGGCATCCTAAACGTGGCTCTTGGTCTTCTGTATAGTCCCACTAGTGCAAAGATATTTGCAGCACGTCTGCCTGCATTGCACACTCAAACTCATTGTTACTAAGCCATTATACTAGCAAACACTGAGTGAACTTAGTGGCATCGTAAACATGGCTGTTGGACTTCTGTATCGTCCCACAAGTGCAAAGATATTTGCAGCACGTCTGCCTGCATTGCACACTCAAACTCATTGTTACTAAGCCATTATACTAGCAAACACTGAGTGAACTTAGTGGCATCCTAAACGTGGCTATTGGACTTCTGTATAGTCCCACTAGTGCAAAGATATTTGCAGCACGTCTGCCTGCATTGCACACTCAATCTCATTGTTACTAAGCCATTATACTAGCAAACACTGAGTGAACTTAGTGGCATCCTAAACGTGGCTATTGGACTTCTGTATAGTCCCACTAGTGCAAAGATATTTGCAGCACGTCTGCCTGCATTGCACACTCAAACTCATTGTTACTAAGCCTTTATACTAGCAAACACTGAGTGAACTTAGTGGCATCCTAAACGTGGCTATTGGACTTCTGTATAGTCCCACTAGTGCAAAGATATTTGCAGCACGTCTGCCTGCATTGCACACTCAAACTCATTGTTACTAAGCCATTATACTAGCAAACACTGAGTAAACTTAGTGGCATCCTAAACGTGGCTCTTGGTCTTCTGTATAGTCCCACTAGTGCAATGATATTTGCAGCACGTCTGCCTGCATTGCACACTCAAACTCATTGTTACTAAGCCATTATACTAGCAAACACTGAGTGAACTTAGTGGCATCGTAAACATGGCTGTTGGACTTCTGTATCGTCCCACAAGTGCAAAGATATTTGCAGCACGTCTGCCTGCATTGCACACTCAAACTCATTGTTACTAAGCCATTATACTAGCAAACACTGAGTGAACTTAGTGGCATCCTAAACGTGGCTATTGGACTTCTGTATAGTCCCACTAGTGCAAAGATATTTGCAGCACGTCTGCCTGCATTGCACACTCAAACTCATTGTTACTAAGCCATTATACTAGCAAACACTGAGTGAACTTAGTGGCATCCTAAACGTGGCTATTGGACTTCTGTATAGTCCCACTAGTGCAATGATATTTGCAGCACGTCTGCCTGCATTGCACACTCAAACTCATTGTTACTAAGCCATTATAGTAGCAAACACTGAGTGAACTTAGTGGCATCCTAAACGTGGTTATTGGACTTCTGTATAGTCCCACTAGTGCAAAGATATTTGCAGCACGTCTGCCTGCATTGCACAATCCAACTCATTGTTACTAAGCCATTATACTAACAAACACTGAGTGAACTTAGTGGCATCCTAAACGAGGCTATTGGACTTCTGTATAGTCCCACTAGTGCAAAGATATTTGCAGCACGTCTGCCTGCATTGCACACTCAAACGTATTGTTACTAAGCCATTATACTAGCAAACACTGAGTGAACTTAGTGGCATCCTAAACTTGGCTATTGGACTTCTGTATAGTCCCACTAGTGTACACATATTTTCAGCACGTCTGCCTGCATTGCACACTCAAACTCATTGTTACTAAGCCATTATACTAGCAAACACTTAATGAACTTAGTGGCATCCTAAATGTGGCTATTGGCTTCTGTATAGTCCCACTAGTGCAAAGATATTTGCAGCACGTCTGCCTGCATTGCACACTCCAACTCATTGTTACTAAGCCATTATACTAGCAAACACTGAGTGAACTTAGTGGCATCCTAAACGTGGCTATTGGACTTCTGTATAGTCCCACTAGTGCAAAGATATTTGCAGCACGTCTGCCTGCATTGCACACTCCAACTCTTTGTTACTAAGCCATTATACTAGCAAACACTGAGTAAACTTAGTGGCATCCTAAACGTGGCTATTGGACTTCTGTATAGTCCCACTAGTGCAAAGATATTTGCAGCTTGTCTGCCTGCATTGCACACTCAAACTCATTGTTACTAAGCCATTATACTAGCAAACACTGAGTGAACTTAGTGGCATCCTAAACGTGGCTATTGGACTTCTGTATAGTCCCACTAGTGCAAAGATATTTGCAGCACGTCTGCCTGCATTGCACACTCAAACTCATTGTTACTAAGCCATTATACTAGCAAACACTGAGTAAACTTAGTGGCATCCTAAACGTGGCTCTTGGTCTTCTGTATAGTCCCACTAGTGCAAAGATATTTGCAGCACGTCTGCCTGCATTGCACACTCAAACTCATTGTTACTAAGCCATTATACTAGCAAACACTGAGTGAACTTAGTGGCATCCTAAACTTGGCTATTGGACTTCTGTATAGTCCCACTAGTGCAAAGATATTTGCAGCACGTCTGCCTGCATTGCACACTCCAACTCATTGTTACTAAGCCTTTATACTAGCAAACACTGAGTGAACTTAGTGGCATCCTAAACGTGGCTATTGGACTTCTGTATAGTCCCACTAGTGCAAAGATATTTGCAGCACGTCTGCCTGCATTGCACACTCCAACTCATTGTTACTAAGCCATTACACTAGCAAACACTGAGTGAACTTAGTGGCATCCTAAACGTGGCTATTGGACTTCTGTATAGTCCCACTAGTGCAAAGATATTTGCAGCACGTCTGCCTGCATTGCACACTCAAACTCATTGTTACTAAGCCATTATACTAGCAAACACTGAGTGAACTTAGTGGCATCCTAAACGTGGCTATTGGACTTCTGTATAGTCCCACTAGTGCAAAGATATTTGCAGCACGTCTGCCTGCATTGCACACTCAAACTCATTGTTACTAAGCCATTATACTAGCAAACACTTAATGAACTTAGTGGCATCCTAAATGTGGCTATTGGCTTCTGTATAGTCCCACTAGTGCAAAGATATTTGCAGCACGTCTGCCTGCATTGCACACTCCAACTCATTGTTACTAAGCCATTATACTAGCAAACACTGAGTGAACTTAGTGGCATCCTAAACGTGGCTATTGGACTTCTGTATAGTCCCACTAGTGCAAAGATATTTGCAGCACGTCTGCCTGCATTGCACACTCCAACTCTTTGTTACTAAGCCATTATACTAGCAAACACTGAGTAAACTTAGTGGCATCCTAAACGTGGCTATTGGACTTCTGTATAGTCCCACTAGTGCAAAGATATTTGCAGCTTGTCTGCCTGCATTGAACACTCAAACTCATTGTTACTAAGCCATTATACTAGCAAACACTGAGTGAACTTAGTGGCATCCTAAACGTGGCTATTGGACTTCTGTATAGTCCCACTAGTGCAAAGATATTTGCAGCACGTCTGCCTGCATTGCACACTCAAACTCATTGTTACTAAGCCATTATACTAGCAAACACTGAGTAAACTTAGTGGCATCCTAAACGTGGCTCTTGGTCTTCTGTATAGTCCCACTAGTGCAAAGATATTTGCAGCACGTCTGCCTGCATTGCACACTCAAACTCATTGTTACTAAGCCATTATACTAGCAAACACTGAGTGAACTTAGTGGCATCGTAAACATGGCTGTTGGACTTCTGTATCGTCCCACAAGTGCAAAGATATTTGCAGCACGTCTGCCTGCATTGCACACTCAAACTCATTGTTACTAAGCCATTATACTAGCAAACACTGAGTGAACTTAGTGGCATCCTAAACGTGGCTATTGGACTTCTGTATAGTCCCACTAGTGCAAAGATATTTGCAGCACGTCTGCCTGCATTGCACACTCAAACTCATTGTTACTAAGCCATTATACTAGCAAACACTGAGTGAACTTAGTGGCATCCTAAACGTGGCTATTGGACTTCTGTATAGTCCCACTAGTGCAATGATATTTGCAGCACGTCTGCCTGCATTGCACACTCAAACTCATTGTTACTAAGCCATTATACTAGCAAACACTGAGTGAACTTAGTGGCATCCTAAACGTGGCTATTGGACTTCTGTATAGTCCCACTAGTGCAAAGATATTTGCAGCACGTCTGCCTGCATTGCACACTCAAACTCATTGTTACTAAGCCATTATACTAGCAAACACTTAATGAACTTAGTGGCATCCTAAATGTGGCTATTGGCTTCTGTATAGTCCCACTAGTGCAAAGATATTTGCAGCACGTCTGCCTGCATTGCACACTCCAACTCATTGTTACTAAGCCATTATACTAGCAAACACTGAGTGAACTTAGTGGCATCCTAAACGTGGCTATTGGACTTCTGTATAGTCCCACTAGTGCAAAGATATTTGCAGCACGTCTGCCTGCATTGCACACTCCAACTCTTTGTTACTAAGCCATTATACTAGCAAACACTGAGTAAACTTAGTGGCATCCTAAACGTGGCTATTGGACTTCTGTATAGTCCCACTAGTGCAAAGATATTTGCAGCTTGTCTGCCTGCATTGCACACTCAAACTCATTGTTACTAAGCCATTATACTAGCAAACACTGAGTGAACTTAGTGGCATCCTAAACGTGGCTATTGGACTTCTGTATAGTCCCACTAGTGCAAAGATATTTGCAGCACGTCTGCCTGCATTGCACACTCAAACTCATTGTTACTAAGCCATTATACTAGCAAACACTGAGTAAACTTAGTGGCATCCTAAACGTGGCTCTTGGTCTTCTGTATAGTCCCACTAGTGCAAAGATATTTGCAGCACGTCTGCCTGCATTGCACACTCAAACTCATTGTTACTAAGCCATTATACTAGCAAACACTGAGTGAACTTAGTGGCATCGTAAACATGGCTGTTGGACTTCTGTATCGTCCCACAAGTGCAAAGATATTTGCAGCACGTCTGCCTGCATTGCACACTCAAACTCATTGTTACTAAGCCATTATACTAGCAAACACTGAGTGAACTTAGTGGCATCCTAAACGTGGCTATTGGACTTCTGTATAGTCCCACTAGTGCAAAGATATTTGCAGCACGTCTGCCTGCATTGCACACTCAATCTCATTGTTACTAAGCCATTATACTAGCAAACACTGAGTGAACTTAGTGGCATCCTAAACGTGGCTATTGGACTTCTGTATAGTCCCACTAGTGCAAAGATATTTGCAGCACGTCTGCCTGCATTGCACACTCAAACTCATTGTTACTAAGCCTTTATACTAGCAAACACTGAGTGAACTTAGTGGCATCCTAAACGTGGCTATTGGACTTCTGTATAGTCCCACTAGTGCAAAGATATTTGCAGCACGTCTGCCTGCATTGCACACTCAAACTCATTGTTACTAAGCCATTATACTAGCAAACACTGAGTAAACTTAGTGGCATCCTAAACGTGGCTCTTGGTCTTCTGTATAGTCCCACTAGTGCAATGATATTTGCAGCACGTCTGCCTGCATTGCACACTCAAACTCATTGTTACTAAGCCATTATACTAGCAAACACTGAGTGAACTTAGTGGCATCGTAAACATGGCTGTTGGACTTCTGTATCGTCCCACAAGTGCAAAGATATTTGCAGCACGTCTGCCTGCATTGCACACTCAAACTCATTGTTACTAAGCCATTATACTAGCAAACACTGAGTGAACTTAGTGGCATCCTAAACGTGGCTATTGGACTTCTGTATAGTCCCACTAGTGCAAAGATATTTGCAGCACGTCTGCCTGCATTGCACACTCAAACTCATTGTTACTAAGCCATTATACTAGCAAACACTGAGTGAACTTAGTGGCATCCTAAACGTGGCTATTGGACTTCTGTATAGTCCCACTAGTGCAATGATATTTGCAGCACGTCTGCCTGCATTGCACACTCAAACTCATTGTTACTAAGCCATTATAGTAGCAAACACTGAGTGAACTTAGTGGCATCCTAAACGTGGTTATTGGACTTCTGTATAGTCCCACTAGTGCAAAGATATTTGCAGCACGTCTGCCTGCATTGCACAATCCAACTCATTGTTACTAAGCCATTATACTAACAAACACTGAGTGAACTTAGTGGCATCCTAAACGAGGCTATTGGACTTCTGTATAGTCCCACTAGTGCAAAGATATTTGCAGCACGTCTGCCTGCATTGCACACTCAAACGTATTGTTACTAAGCCATTATACTAGCAAACACTGAGTGAACTTAGTGGCATCCTAAACTTGGCTATTGGACTTCTGTATAGTCCCACTAGTGTACACATATTTTCAGCACGTCTGCCTGCATTGCACACTCAAACTCATTGTTACTAAGCCATTATACTAGCAAACACTTAATGAACTTAGTGGCATCCTAAATGTGGCTATTGGCTTCTGTATAGTCCCACTAGTGCAAAGATATTTGCAGCACGTCTGCCTGCATTGCACACTCCAACTCATTGTTACTAAGCCATTATACTAGCAAACACTGAGTGAACTTAGTGGCATCCTAAACGTGGCTATTGGACTTCTGTATAGTCCCACTAGTGCAAAGATATTTGCAGCACGTCTGCCTGCATTGCACACTCCAACTCTTTGTTACTAAGCCATTATACTAGCAAACACTGAGTAAACTTAGTGGCATCCTAAACGTGGCTATTGGACTTCTGTATAGTCCCACTAGTGCAAAGATATTTGCAGCTTGTCTGCCTGCATTGCACACTCAAACTCATTGTTACTAAGCCATTATACTAGCAAACACTGAGTGAACTTAGTGGCATCCTAAACGTGGCTATTGGACTTCTGTATAGTCCCACTAGTGCAAAGATATTTGCAGCACGTCTGCCTGCATTGCACACTCAAACTCATTGTTACTAAGCCATTATACTAGCAAACACTGAGTAAACTTAGTGGCATCCTAAACGTGGCTCTTGGTCTTCTGTATAGTCCCACTAGTGCAAAGATATTTGCAGCACGTCTGCCTGCATTGCACACTCAAACTCATTGTTACTAAGCCATTATACTAGCAAACACTGAGTGAACTTAGTGGCATCGTAAACATGGCTGTTGGACTTCTGTATCGTCCCACAAGTGCAAAGATATTTGCAGCACGTCTGCCTGCATTGCACACTCAAACTCATTGTTACTAAGCCATTATACTAGCAAACACTGAGTGAACTTAGTGGCATCCTAAACGTGGCTATTGGACTTCTGTATAGTCCCACTAGTGCAAAGATATTTGCAGCACGTCTGCCTGCATTGCACACTCAATCTCATTGTTACTAAGCCATTATACTAGCAAACACTGAGTGAACTTAGTGGCATCCTAAACTTGGCTATTGGACTTCTGTATAGTCCCACTAGTGCAAAGATATTTGCAGCACGTCTGCCTGCATTGCACACTCAAACTCATTGTTACTAAGCCTTTATACTAGCAAACACTGAGTGAACTTAGTGGCATCCTAAACGTGGCTATTGGACTTCTGTATAGTCCCACTAGTGCAAAGATATTTGCAGCACGTCTGCCTGCATTGCACACTCAAACTCATTGTTACTAAGCCATTATACTAGCAAACACTGAGTAAACTTAGTGGCATCCTAAACGTGGCTCTTGGTCTTCTGTATAGTCCCACTAGTGCAATGATATTTGCAGCACGTCTGCCTGCATTGCACACTCAAACTCATTGTTACTAAGCCATTATACTAGCAAACACTGAGTGAACTTAGTGGCATCGTAAACATGGCTGTTGGACTTCTGTATCGTCCCACAAGTGCAAAGATATTTGCAGCACGTCTGCCTGCATTGCACACTCAAACTCATTGTTACTAAGCCATTATACTAGCAAACACTGAGTGAACTTAGTGGCATCCTAAACGTGGCTATTGGACTTCTGTATAGTCCCACTAGTGCAAAGATATTTGCAGCACGTCTGCCTGCATTGCACACTCAAACTCATTGTTACTAAGCCATTATACTAGCAAACACTGAGTGAACTTAGTGGCATCCTAAACGTGGCTATTGGACTTCTGTATAGTCCCACTAGTGCAATGATATTTGCAGCACGTCTGCCTGCATTGCACACTCAAACTCATTGTTACTAAGCCATTATAGTAGCAAACACTGAGTGAACTTAGTGGCATCCTAAACGTGGTTATTGGACTTCTGTATAGTCCCACTAGTGCAAAGATATTTGCAGCACGTCTGCCTGCATTGCACAATCCAACTCATTGTTACTAAGCCATTATACTAACAAACACTGAGTGAACTTAGTGGCATCCTAAACGAGGCTATTGGACTTCTGTATAGTCCCACTAGTGCAAAGATATTTGCAGCACGTCTGCCTGCATTGCACACTCAAACGTATTGTTACTAAGCCATTATACTAGCAAACACTGAGTGAACTTAGTGGCATCCTAAACTTGGCTATTGGACTTCTGTATAGTCCCACTAGTGTACACATATTTTCAGCACGTCTGCCTGCATTGCACACTCAAACTCATTGTTACTAAGCCATTATACTAGCAAACACTGAGTGAACTTAGTGGCATCCTAAACGTGGCTATTGGACTTCTGTATAGTCCCACTAGTGCAAAGATATTTGCAGCACGTCTGCCTGCATTGCACACTCAAACTCATTGTTACTAAGCCATTATACTAGCAAACACTGAGTGAACTTAGTGGCATCCTAAACGTGGCTATTGGACTTCTGTATAGTCCCACTAGTGCAAAGATATTTGCAGCACGTCTGCCTGCATTGCACACTCAAACTCATTGTTACTAAGCCATTATACTAGCAAACACTGAGTGAACTTAGTGGCATCCTAAACGTGGCTATTGGACTTCTGTATAGTCCCACTAGTGCAAAGCTATTTGCAGCACGTCTGCCTGCATTGCACACTCCAACTCATTGTTACTAAGCCTTTATACTAGCAAACACTGAGTGAACTTAGTGGCATCCTAAACGTGGCTATTGGACTTCTGTATAGTCCCACTATTGCAAAGATATTTGCAGCACGTCTGCCTGCATTGCACACTCAAACTCATTGTTACTAAGCCATTATACTAGCAAACACTGAGTGAACTTAGTGGCATCCTAAACGTGGCTATTGGACTTCTGTATAGTCCCACTAGTGCAAAGATATTTGCAGCACGTCTGCCTGAATTGCACACTCCAGCTCATTGTTACTAAGCCATTATACTAGCAAACACTGAGTGAACTTAGTGGCATCCTAAACGTGGCTATTGGACTTCTGTATAGTCCCACTAGTGCAAAGATATTTGCAGCACGTCTGCCTGCATTGCACACTCAATCTCATTGTTACTAAGCCATTATACTAGCAAACACTGAGTGAACTTAGTGGCATCCTAAACGTGGCTATTGGACTTCTGTATAGTCCCACTAGTGCAAAGATATTTGCAGCACGTCTGCCTGCATTGCACACTCAAACTCATTGTTACTAAGCCTTTATACTAGCAAACACTGAGTGAACTTAGTGGCATCCTAAACGTGGCTATTGGACTTCTGTATAGTCCCAGTAGTGCAAAGATATTTGCAGCACGTCTGCCTGCATTGCACACTCCAGCTCATTGTTACTAAGCCATTATACTAGCAAACACTGAGTGAACTTAGTGGCATCCTAACGTGGCTATTGGACTTCTGTATAGTCCCACTATTGCAAAGATATTTGCAGCACGTCTGGCTGCATTGTACACTCAAGCTCATTGTTACTAAGCCATTATACTAGCAAACACTGAGTGAACTTAGTGGCATCCTAAACGTGGCTATTGGACTTCTGTATAGTCCCACTAGTGCAAAGATATTTGCAGCACGTCTGCCTGTATTGCATACTCCAACTCATTGTTACTAAGCCATTATACTAGCAAACACTGAGTGAACTTATTGGCATCCTAAACGTGGCTATTGGACTTCTGTATAGTCCCACTAGTGCAAAGATATTTGCAGCACGTCTGCCTGCATTGCACACTCAAACTCATTGTTACTAAGCCATTATACTAGCAAACACTGAGTGAACTTAGTGGCATCCTAAACGTGGCTATTGGACTTCTGTATAATCCCACTAGTGCAAATATATTTGCAGCACGTCTGCCTGCATTGCACACCCAAACTCATTGTTACTAAGCCATTATACTAGCAAACACTGAGTGAACTTAGTGGCATCCTAAACGTGGCTATTGGACTTCTGTATAGTCCCACTAGTGCAAAGATATTTGCAGCACGTCTGCCTGCATTGCACACTCAAACTCATTGTTACTAAGCCATTATACTAGCAAACACTGAGTGAACTTAGTGGCATCCTAAACGTGGCTATTGGACTTCTGTATAGTCCCACTAGTGCAAAGATATTTGCAGCACGTCTGCCTGCATTGCACACTCAAACTCATTGTTACTAAGCCATTATACTAGCAATTTATCCTGCCAGTTTAAGGGCCGTAGTTGCATTGTCAGGGATAATTATTCTTTATTATTCTGCTGTTAATAAAGCTAGACCACCGCTGCAATCTACACCACCTCTCAATTTTTACTACCACATTTTAAGTGCACAATCTTGTCGCAATCAACATGAGTGGCAAAATGACAGATGCTGGTGGAAAGGGGAAGAGGCGTGTTGTAAAAGGAAAAAAAGGGTTTGTCCGTGGGGAAGGTGGCAAAGCTCCATTAACAGCTGCTGAAGATAGACCATCTACCAGCAAAAGTAAAATGTCTACTACTTACCGTGGACAATCCGATGTGCTCCCTTTTTTACGGACACGAACAACAGAAACAAAGGTAGATGATGGCCAAAAAAGGAAAATGCTTGAATGGATCTCAAGTGGTCCAACAAGTGCCCTCTCAGCCACCTCAACTACCGCATCCAAAAAACACCAGTCCTCTGAGTTGTCATCCCAATCAAACTTGCTTTCTCCCAGCTCTGAAGTCTCCATCCGCCCTGCACAGTATAGTGGAACTGAGATGGCTGAGTCTGCAGAGCTGTTCAGTTACACTATAGCCTGGGAATCAGAGGTCTGCTCCCAAGCTACAGTGAGTACAGACCAGGAAATGGTCTGCAGTGATGCCCAGAACCTTTGTGACTCTGATTCAGGCCGTGAGGACCAAGTTTCTGAGCATAATGTTGACCCTTTGTCACAAACTGTAACACCTGTGGTTATAGACAATGAGGAACATACTGATGACGATGAGACGCAGATACCAGATTGGGATGATAACTTAAATATTCGGTCAGGGCAAGAAGAGGCTCGGACTGAGGGTGAGGGGTGTGCAAACACAACAATTGATGAGGAAGTTCTAGATCCCACCTACTGTCAACCCACAGTCAGGCACTCGAGGAGGTCAACAGAGGCGGTGGAGGAGGATGCAACCGACGACGAAGTTACCTTGCGCCTTCCTGGACAGAGTCGGAGCACTGGTAGCACGTCTACAACTGCATCATCAGCCACCACTCTGCCTCTGAGCACTAGTCGGGGGGGCTCAGCAGGTCGCATGCCCTCTAAGCCTTGCCTAGCCTGGTCCTTTTTTGACATAGAAAAAGATCGCCAAAATTATGTGATGTGTAAAATTTGTCGTGATTCTGTTAGTAGAGGTCAAAACCTCAGCAGTTTGACAACTTCTTCCATGAATCGTCACATGAATAAATATCATAGGTCCCAGTGGGAAGCTCACCGTGCTGCAATGCGGCCTAGCGGAGCGAACCATCCACGGCCTGCCCCTTCCAGTGCATCCGCGCGCTCTTCATCTTCTAGGACTGTGGGGACAGCTGTCACACCTGGTTTTCCATGCACAACTTCCACCACTGTAACCGCAACAGGCAGTTTGCTTGGTAGGTCGTCAGTTGGTTTGGAAGGGGAAACAAGTGCGTGTGTACAGCTCTCTCAGACATCGATAGCACCAACGTTGGATGAAGGCAACATCATGTCTCCGACTGAACTTTCCTCACAAACCTGCATTTTTTCAGGGACACCCTACTCAACACCGTCTACACACAGCAGCCAGATCTCTGTCCCTCAGATGTGGACAAATAAAAGGCCATTTCCTGCGACCCATGACAAAGCTAAGAGGTTGACTTTATCCCTCTGTAAGCTCTTGGCTACCGAAATGCTGCCTTTCCGCCTGGTGGACACACAGGATTTTAGAGACCTTATGTCTGTCGCTGTGCCCCAGTACCAGATGCCCAGTTGCCACTACTTCTCTAAGAAAGGTGTGCCCGCGCAACACCAGCATGTCGCACACAACATCACCGCTTCCTTGAGAAACTCTGAGTGTCAACGGGTGCATTTTACCACGGATACTTGGACCAGTAAGCATGGACAGGGACGTTACATGTTACTGACTGGGCACTGGGTAACTATGGTGATAGATGGTGAAGGGTCTGCTGCACAAGTCTTGCCGTCCCCACGACTTGTGTGTCAATCCTCTGTCTGTCCAAGTTCCGCCACTGCTTCTGCCTCCTCCACCTCATCTGTGTCCTCCACCTCCGCCCCAAGCCTGCCTGGTCATGCCACCAGCGTTCTCACTGCGCAGAAGAAATCACGCACCCCTCATTACTATGCTGGCAGCAGAGCGCAACGTCATCAGGCGGTCTTTAGCTTGACATGTCTTGGGAATAAGAGTCACACAGCTGAGGAGTTGTGGTCAGCTCTGCGGTCCGAGTTAAATAAATGGTTGTCTCCACTACACCTGCAGCCTGGTAAGGCCGTGTGCGACAATGCTGCAAACCTGGGTGCGGCCCTTCGCCTGGGCAAGGTGACACACGTACCTTGTATGGCTCACGTGTTGAACCTTGTTGTCCAGCAATTTTTAACACACTATCCCGGCCTAGATGGCCTTCTGACCAGGGCACGAAAACTGTCTGCTCACTTCCGCCGTTCAAGCGCCGCAGCTGAGCGACTTGCATCGCTCCAGAAGTCTTTCGGCCTGCCGATTCATCGCCTGAAATGCGGTGTGCCGACACGCTGGAATTCGACTCTCCACATGTTACAGCGACTGTGGAAGCACCGCCGAGCCCTGGTGCAATACGTCATGACGTATAGCCTGGGCCAACGAGATGCAGAGGTGGGGCAGATCACCCTGATGGAGTGGTCTCACATCAAGGACCTATGCACCCTTCTGCACAGTTTCGACATGGCGACGAATATGTTTAGCGCTGACAATGCCATTATCAGCATGACAATTACAGTCATTTACATGCTGGAGCACACGCTAAACACTATTCGGAGTCAGGGGGTGGGACAACAGGAAGGGGAGGAACTACAGGAGGATTCATATGCACAAGACATAACAACATCTCCAAGGTCCAGACGTTCATCATCACCAACGCGGCAGGCATGGGACCATGGGGGACAGGGATCAACAAGGGCGCATGGTAGCAGGCGAAATGTTGAGGAAGGTGCAGGAGAACATGAAGAAATGGAGGACGAACTGTCCATGGACATGGAAGACTCAGCGGATGAGGGAAACCTTGGTCAAATTTCAGTTGAAAGAGGTTGGGGGGAGATGTCAGAGGAAGAAAGAACGGTTAGCACCTCTATGCCACAAACACAGCGTGGACTTGGTCCACATGGCTGCGCAAGACACATTAGTGCTTTCTTGCTGCACTACCTCCAACATGACCCTCGTATTGTCAAAATTAGAAGTGATGATGACTACTGGCTTGCCACACTATTAGATCCCCGGTACAAGTCCAAATTTTGTGACATAATTCCAGCCATAGAAAGGGACGCACGTATGCAGGAGTATCAGCAGAAGCTGTTACTCGATCTTAGCTCGGCTTTTCCACCAAACAACCGTGCAGGTGCAGGGAGTGAATCTCCCAGTTGTAACTTGACAAACATGGGACGGTCTCGTCATCTTCAACAGTCTACCCGTACCAGTAGGACTGTATCTGGTGCTGGTAACAGCAATTTTATGGAATCTTTTCATAATTTTTTTAGACCCTCCTTTGCAAGGCCACCAGAGACAACAAGTCTGACACAGTCAACGGCTGGAGAGGATGATACAGGAGTATCTCCAAATGAACATCGATGCCATGACTTTGCAAATGGAGCCTTGCTCATTTTGGGCTTCAAATCTTGAAAAATGGCCAGAGCTCTCCACTTACGCCTTGGAGATTTTGTCGTGTCCAGCTGCCAGCGTTGTCTCTGAACGTGTCTTCAGTGCTGCCGGGTGTGTGCTGATAGATAAGCGCACGTGTCTGTCCAGTGATAATGTGGACAGACTAACGTTCATCAAAATGAACAAGTCATGGATCCACAAGGAATTTACTACCCCTGTGTCATCCTGGGGAGAGTAAATGCTTGTGGATTTGGAATGTGCTTGATGCAAATCAAAACATCCTGTTTGCAACTAGGGCACGAGTGCTGCCACTGAATGGGTGGGTGTGTGTGGGGCACAATTTTTGGAAAAAAAGGGAGACTTCGCTTGGAGTAACCCTTGCTTGCTGTGTTTTTTAAAAATGATCCAAGATGAACAGAGCTGGGATCAGGAAAGACTTTGCTACCTACCCCGGTGTCATCCTGGGGACGGTTAAGAATGGCATATTTTTGAATGTGCTTGATGCAAATCAAAACATCCTGTTTGCAACTAGGGCACAAGTGCTGCCACTGATGGGGTGTCTGTGTGGCCCAATTTTTTGAAAAAAGGGAGACTCCGCTTGGAGTAACCCTTGCTTACATTGTTTTTAAAAGGAGCCAAGATGAACAAGTCATGGTTCAGCAAAGACTTTGCTACCTACCCCGGTGTCATCCTGGGGACGGTTAAGAATGGCGTATTTTTGAATGTGCTTGATGCAAATCTAGCTGTGAAGTGTACAACTAGGGCACAAGTGCTGCCACTGAATGGGTGGGTGTGTGTGGGGCACAATTTTTGGAAAAAAAAGGGAGACTCCGCTTGGAGTAACCCTTGCTTGCTGTGTTTTTTAAAAATGATCCAAAATGAACAGAGCTGGGATCAGGAAAGACTTTGCTACCTACCCCGGTGTCATCCTGGGGACAGTTAATTATGGCGTATTTTTGAATGTGCTTGATGCAAATCAAAACATCCTGTTTGCAACTAGGGCACAAGTGCTCTTACTGAATGGGTGAGTGTGTGTGGGGCACAATTTTTGGAAAAAAAAGGGAGACTCCGCTTGGAGTAACCCTTACTTGCTGTGTTTTTTAAAAATGATCCAAGATGAACAGAGCTGGGATCAGGAAAGACTTTGCTACCTACCCCGGGGTCATCCTGGGGACGGTTAAGTATGGCGTATTTTTGAATATGCTTGATGCAAATCTAGCTGTAAAGTGTACAACTAGGGCACAACTGCTGCCACTGAATGGGTGGGTGTGTGTGTGGCCCAATTTTTGGAAAAAAGGGAGACTCCGCTTGGAGTCACCTTGCGGTGTTTTACATGATTTTAGAAGGGCGTGCCATGCCTATATCTGTTTCTCGTCCTCTTTTTCCTCGTTACGCTCTTTTGTTTTCGCATGAGAATTTGTTCTTGTCACTTTCCCATGTGTTTGTGTTGTGTTGTGAGTTGTTTGTCACCTTTTGGACACCTTTGAGGGTGTTTTCTAGGTGTTTTTATGTGTTTGTGAATGCCTGCCATTGTTTCCTATGCGGTTCGAGTTCGGTTCGTTGAACGTTCGCCGAACCGAACTCGAACGGGACCTCCGTTCGGCGAACCGACCTCGAGCCGAACCGCGACCGGTTCGCTCATCTCTAGTCAGCACACATGAGCGATTATTTTCTCAGGACCGAGAAAACAATTGCAGCATGCTGCGATTGTAATGCGATCATTGTTTCTCTCACACCCATTCAAGTCTATGGGACGAGAGAAAAATCGCACTGCACTCGCGTTACACTAGTGTACCGCGAGTGCAGTTCGAGAATGGCAATAGCCGGCTATGGAGGAGAGAGGGAGAGAAATCCCTCCCTCGTCTCCGCAGCGCCGGCCTGCCCCTCCTCAGTGCCGGCCCTCCCCTCCTTAGTGCCAGCCCGCCCCCCCGCAGCTGAGGTCCGCCTGCACGATCGGACCTCAGTCACAGAGACACTCGCATGACACTCGGCTCTGCTGTACTGCCAGTGTGAGCCGAGTGTCATGCGAGGGGATCGCAGTAATCCCCGTGTGGCCCCGGCCTAAGATGTCAAAATGGGCAGATACTTGGCAAATGAGATTTAATGTTTATAAATGTAAAGTAATGCACCTAGGACGGAGTAACCCTTTAGCTGCATATACATTAAATGGAAGTAAACTCAAGACTACAGACCAGGAGAAAGACTTGGGTATTCTGGTTACAAATAAGCTGAGCAGCAGTACTTAACGTCAAGCAGCAGCTGCAAAAGCAAACACGATATTAGGGTGTATAAAAAGAGACATTGGATCCCGTGATTTCTACAAATTGTTACCGCATTAAAAATTATTTGTAAGGCCACATCTAGAATATGGGATCCAGTTTTGGGCTTCACATTTTAAAAAGGACATTCAGAAGTTAGAGTAAGTTCCAAGGCGGCAACTAGACTACTACAAGGAATGGAGGCCTCCAATATGAGGAGAGGTTGAAAAAGTTGGATTTGTGTAGCTTAGAAAAAAGACTTCTCAGAGGAGATCTCATTTATATGTATAAATATATTTTTGGTCAATATAAAGGACTGGCACATGCCTTATTCATTCTAAAGACAATACTAAGGACCAAGTGAAAGAAAGGCGATTCCGGCAGCTAAATAGAAAAGGGTTCTTTACAGTTAGAGCAGTCAGACTGTGGAATTCCCTACCACAAGAGGTAGTAATGGCAGACACTGTAACAGCTTTTAAAAAAGGGCTGAATAATTTCCTCAGTGCACACAAAGTTGTTGGTTATAAATGATGTAGTGAAGAAATGTAGAATTGGTGGAGGAAGGTTGAATCAGATGGACCTGGGTCTTCTTTCAACCTATGTGACTATGTAACATCAGATGATCAGATGGTTAGCTGGTCCCACCAAAATAGGCAGTTTTCGCTACTTCTTAGACATTGGGCACCCCCACTGTTCAGCTATTTTAAGCTCTATCGGTGGCTAGGTGTAACTAATGAATGGAGCCATGTATGAACACACAGTGTATAGAGCTGTGCTATTTCCCTTTATTTCGGCATTTGCCAGAGTTAATAACAGCTGATTGTTGATAGGCCCCCTATTGTAAAGATATAAATATTATATGCCTGAAAAGTATACAGGCATAAATCTGAGAGTATCAAGGTGACAACTACTTTAGGACACACAGTGGATATAAAAAGTCTATACACCATATGTTAAAATGCCAGGTTTTTGTCACATTAGAAAATCATACCAAGCAGAATAATTTCAGAAGTTTTTTACACTTATGCCACTTATAATCTGGAAAACTCAATTGAAATCTTTTTGGGTACAAAAAGAAAGAACTAAATACTGTCATTGCATAAATATGCACACCCTTAAAGGCAACCTATCACCAGATTTGGTGACTATAACCTGCAGCCACCACCAGTGGGCTCTTAGATACATAGAGTAAAAATCACTTTATAATACTCACCTAAGGGCCGATGCAGTGCAGACTGGTCGAATGGGTGTCTCTGTTCTCCAAGTCCAATTCCTCCTCTTTCGGCCATCTTTGTCCTCCTTCTTCTGAAGCCTGGGGCATGACGCGTCCTTCGTCATTCACATGAGCCAGCATTGATGTTCCGCGCAGGTGCACTGCAATACTTTGATCTGCCCTCAAAGTGCACCTACGCAGGACCTCAATGCCGGCTAGTGTGCATGACGTAGGATGCGTCATGCACCCAGGCTTCAGAAGAAGGAGGACAAAGATGACCAAAAGAGGAGACGCCGGACTCAGAGAACGGAGACATCCATCTGACCAGTCTGCACCACACCGCCCGTTAGGTATTATAAAGTGATTTTTATGTTCTACACAGCGGCCTTGGCTCTTATATACAGCGTGTTAGAATGCTGTATATAAGAGTCCATTGGTGGTGCCACAGCTTATAGTCGCCAAATTTGGTGACAGGTTCCTTTTAAACTAATACTTAACACTCTCGCACCCCTACAACCTATTCTAAACTATGCTGCCCGACTAATCCATCTGTCGCCCCGACCTCTCTTCACTGCCAATCCCTTCACTGGCTTCCCATTGCCCAATGACTGCAGTTCAAAACCCTAATGTGACGCCCTAGCAAAACCAGGTAGTCACAGAGGTTGTACAAATCTCTCAGGTAAAAAACTTCATCCTCTTTGGCAGTCCAACACAAAACCCACACCCAGGTGCACAACACCAGCCAGTAAAGCCTAGTCACCCCCCATGAAAATAGGGACACACCAGTGGGCGGGACCAGGCACATGGGAGCGCCCACCCAGGGGTCCTGAGGTGTTCTGGGAGGGAGCAAGACAGTCAAAGTGGAGAGTTGAGCGCAGACAGTTGACAGTAGAGGAGTGTGAAGTGCAGTAGAGTCAGAGGTTGGGGTCCTTGGACTACCGGACTAGGTGGCGGATGGCAAGCAGGACCACAGGGGATGGAGATCCGGTCGCGGGAGACCTAAAGTGGACCGGGGCAGGGTTGTAGCCCGCCAGTGCTGACAGCGGGAATCCAGAGGCCGTGTACAGTCGGGGTACCTGGACCCTAGGACGAGGAAGGTTGCAAGCCCCTTGTTATTTGACCAGCTGGGGACAAGGTTTCAGGCCTTGTTCTACAGAAGCCCAGAGAGCAAAATGGAGGCCCAACGCTTGGGGATAAGGTGTCCATCAGAACCCACAGAGATCCCAAGGGTCAGATTTCGCGGGCCACAGCTCCCAACATACACAGTACTGGGAGTGGACTTCCCCGTTCCAAGCGGAGTCATTCCAGTGAAGACACAAATACTGAATACAGGAAATAGGGACCCCTGTTTGCTATACCCGGGGACCCGAATACACCCGCCGGAGGCGAACGGTCACTTGCAATTTGGTTTACCACTGAAGTTTGTGTGCAATTCTTTGGAACTGTGAGTACACCATTCATCCCCGGTCTAACCGTGCATGTCAGTCTCCGCAACCAAAACTCCCGTTCACTTGGGCCCCGGGACTACAACTCCCCTACCCGTGGAGGGGATTCCATCCTGCTGCCCCGCTCCATCAGCCCTGGGCGTCCCATCACCAGGCAGCGGCGGTGCTACCAACTCTCACCGCAACCCACGGGTGGCATCACTGACAAAACCAAATCCCCTGTAAATACCCACTTTCCTACGGTTGTGAGGACGGACGGCTGCACGAGCCTGGGTCCGGCTACCACTCGAGCCGCAGTAACAAACCCGGATCCGAGCAGCCCCTGCAGCGGCCCCGCCCCATCTGCAATGCTAACCATGACATACAAAGCCATCCACAACCTGTCTCCTCTATAAATCTTTGACCTAGTCTTCTGGTACTTACCTGCATGTAACCGCTGATCCTCACAAGATCTCCTTCTCTACTCCCCTTATATCTCCTCTTCCCATAATTACATGCAAGATTTCTCCCGTGCCTCCCCCATACTTTTAATGTCTCTGCCACAACATATCAGACTTTCACCTTCCTTGGAAAGCTTCAAAAAGAACCTGAAGACACACCTCTTCCGAAAAGCTTACAACTTGCAGTAACCCTCAGTCCGCTATAGTGCCACACATGGCCATCTCTATGTGCCACCCCCATGTCAGCAGCCGGGCTGCTCGGATCCGGATCCGCAGTGGCTCGAGGGGCGTCTGGACCCGGAGGTCACTCAAATAAAGGGGGTATTTACAGGGGATTGTATATTTAAAGTTCGTGACACCACCCGTGGTGTGTGGTGAGGTGGAGTACCACTGCTGCCATTGGGGAATACCCGGGGTGATGATGGGGGAAGCCAGGTGTTACAACCCCCCACGGGTAGGGGGGATGCCCCGGGACTCGGTGATGGAGTTGGGAAGTGCCGTCGGGAGTGAAAGGGTCAATTGCGTACTCACTCAGTCCATAAAGCTGACACCGACAAATTGGTAAACCAAAGTTTTGGACACCGCTGCTGCCGAGGGGAGCTAGTTTGGGTCTCGCCCCGATGGTGTTGCCTGATGATCTGTGACCTTCTCCCTGGCACTTAGTTTACTTCTTAGTTGGCCCCAGTAGCGTAAAACTAATCAGGTCCCGCTCCCCAGTGTGGCTAACTGTGGGAGCTTGCTCTCAGGGTTCACACTTGAGATTTTATGGACCATTTTTGTGGAAAGTCCTATCCCCCTCGTTGCACTAGTACCCCAATTTTGGAGCGGGTGGAGAACGGATCTTGAAGGCTCCGTTCTCGTCGGGTGAATTGTCAGGTTTCCTGAAGCTACTCCCTGACCTAGAGTCCACGTACCGCGTCGTGCCCTGGTCCCAGCCCGGTGATGGTACAAGGCTTGTCACAATCCCCTGCGACCGGGGGTCCAGCTGCTACTAGGCCCAGACAACCGTCTGCTACCTAGTTACTTCCAAGGAGCCCGGCTCATGACATCCTCTCTCCTTCACCTCCAACACTACACTGGTCTCCTCCTGACACTCCTGACCTCCCCTTACCAAACCCCCAAGTGGGCGACCCTATTCCACTCAGGCCGTCCACTGGTGTGTCTGGTAGGTGTGGTGCAGAGTGTTCCTAGGATTTTGATTAGCTGGTTGTGGCAACACCACAAGGTGGGGACCCATAACCAAGGAGGAGGTGGATATTGCACAGAAGAGCAGATTGCACAATACCCTGTGACGACCTGATAGGCCAGGGCATCACATCTACCCTCACCTACTTGTATCCTCACCCATCCCTTGTAGACTGTGAGCCATCGCGGGCAGGTTCCTTTCTGCTCCTGTACCTGTATGTGCCTTGTATTGTTCATAATTATTGTACTTGTCCCTATTATGTACACCCCTTTTCTCATGTAAAGTGCCATGGAATAAATGGTGCTATAATAATACTTTCTTAAAGTACCACTTGAATTTATGACAGCATTCAGTCTTTGTGGGTAGGAGTCTACCAGTATGACAATCTAGAATTATCATTTTAACAGGTGTGTTTACACTTATTTATATCCACTGTACTTGTCTATTTTTTAGGATAATTTTAGGGGCATTTAGGATTATTTTGGTATTTATTTTGCATCAGTATTTTTAAGACAAAAACATGTGGGACTAAAATGCAAGACTAGCTATTTTTTCCTTTATACTTATGACTTTGTAGGTTCCACTACTGAAATAAAGAAAGCTATGAATACAAAAGAACAGGAAAAAAAATCACGGTGTCTATCTACTTGCAATTTTCTTGATACAGGTAAGAATTGCTTTACCACATGGTAATTATTTTCCTTGTGTAATAAGGCTTCATTCAGACGTCCGTTTTTTTACACGTACAGAAGAAACGGAATTATTTTTTCAATCAGCGTTTGGACAGAGTGTGATTCAAGTGTCATCAGTTTTTCTTATATGTGGAGAAAAAACAAAATTTTCCCCATTCTGACAGTCTGAAAATATCAGACTACACTTGGATGCCACCCGAGTGTGGTTGGATTTTTTTCACGGAGCAATAAAACGTGCAATAGCAATTTTGATCCGACCCTCAGAACAAAATCAGACATGTCTACATGATTTTCGATGCACTGCTCAGTTTGTGAAAAATCACGGACTTGTGAATGACACAATAGATTATCACAGACATGAGTGCTATCCGTGAAAACCACAGATAGCGCTACTATGAGACTATTATTAGACGTCTGAATGAGCCCCACTCGTACATTTGATTTAGATAAATAGTAATAAAAGTCTGAACAAACTTCATGTGTCCAGGGCAAAATAGACAATAAAAGCATTAATCTCATGTTATTGAGGAATTCTGACTGCTATGACAAACAACAAAAGTTTCAATATATGAGAGCTTATGGCATATGGGGATAGGACATTATATTATATACTTTTAAGCAAAAAACAGGAAGAAAATCTAAATTTTTCAAGTTAATTGTCTTACATTTGTGTGTGTTGTACGATCCAGTCTATGAATTCTGTGACTTTAGTGTAAACTCCTGGCTTGTCAGGACGAGCGCAGCCTTCGCCCCAGCTAGTGATTCCAACTAGATACCAAGTCTTGTCAACTAAACAATTGAGGGGACCACCAGAATCACCCTTAAATAAAAAAGAAAGCATTTATGAGCGTATCAGGTTTTGATTTTATTTTAGTGGTTTTCTCATGATTAATTTTTACAGTCACACCGCTCCTCTGCCGATTCCTGCTCTGCAGCATCGGAGAAGTACAGGGGAACCCAACAACTCTGGCAGAGCAGTGTGAACTGGGTCTAAATATTGAATCTGGGACATGCACCCAACAAAACAATCTAAGACCACAGGTTTGCGGGTAACCTTTGTAATAAGCTGTACACGTTAAAACAAGGAAAGGAGAAGACTTATAATAAGAACTAAATTGCAAAGTTGCTTGTTTGCAATTTTACCCATTTAAAATTAGATAACCATTTCTAAGGGGTTTTCCGTCCTTTGCTTTTGTTTAACATATGATCTGAGTATGCTATATAAAAAATAAGGACCACATACTCTACACTCCACTATCGATCCATCAACACTCCTTTACCACTGACCAAGTCTCCCACGGGTCTCCTTTCTTTCTCTTTTACTGTTGTCGAATTGTGACTGTTGCAGACAATCAAAGACCACAGAGATGAGCCCTAGTGGCAGGGGATTGATAGATGATTATTCAATATGTTGCATGTTACTCAGTGGTATAATCAGGGAACCAATCATTGCTGGTTATGGGGGAATCCTGTAATCTCCTTTGATCCAATAACTGGGGTAAGGGAGATGGCATATATTATTCTCTTGCTTTACAAATATTATTTTGCTAAACAATATTATCTGAAGAGATGTGGAGATGATGTGTTGCGCTGCTGGTGTCTCAACAGATATTGATATAGTGAAGTTGATAATGTGGTTTTATTCCTTAACGCGTTTCGATGTGCAATCACTTCTTCATCAGGAGCCCCACAAGACTGTGGTTGTCCTAATGAAGAAGCAAGTACACTTTGAAATGAGTTGAGAAATAAAGTCACATCTACCTCACTATCTCAAGTGTTTTATGACATCTCTATCTGTTGAGACGCCAGCAGCGCTGCACATCCGCTTCTCTAAATGTCTTTATTTCCAAATTGGATCAACTAACCTGAGGAGCAGGAGCTCTTTCAAAGGCAAGTCCAGCAATACCTTTACCTTACCAGTCCATTCCTCTATTTTGAACAATCAGTTTGAATTGTTATACAAAAATGGCTTGAAGAGCTATAGTATATCTGAAGACTGTGTCACTCCGGTCATATTCCACGCCCAGTGCCACCTATTTCTGCTTGACAGACAGCTCCTTTGCCAGAAATTATACCGCATAGAGGTTTTCAGTCAAGCAGGAGGAGGTAGCACTGGGCGAGGAATAGAGCTGGAGTGACAGAGTAGCCTCATTTGCATATACATTCTACCCCTGAATTCTCAGTGATGGAAGAACGAACTGACCATGTAAAGGTATTAATGGACTTGTCTTTGATTAGAGTTAGGGGCACTTTGCACACTACGACATCGCAGCTGTGATGTCGGTGGGGTCAAATCAAAAGTGACGCACATTCGGGGTCGCTGTCAATATCGGAGTGTGTAAATCATTTTTGATACGATTAAAGAGCGCAAAAGCGTCAAAATCATATCAACGGTGTAGCGTCGGTCATTTCCATACTTTCGGAAGGACCGATGTTACGATGTTGTTCCTCGTTCCTGCGGCAGCACACATCGCTGTGTGTGAAGCCGCAGGAGCAAGGAACATTTCCTACCTGTGTCCTGCGGCTCACGCCGGCTATGCGGAAGGAAGGAGGTGGGAGGGATGTTTACGTCCGCTCATCTCTGCCCCTCCGCTTCTATTGGCCGCCTGCCGTGTGACGTCGCTGTGACGCCGCACGGCCCTCCCCCTTAGTAAGGAGGCGGTTCGCCGGCAAGAGCGATGTCGCAGGGCAGGTAAGTCCGTGTGAAGCTGCCGTAGCGATAATGTTCGCTAAGGCAGCTATAACACAATATCGTATGTGCGACGGAGGCGGGGACTATCGCGCTCGGCATCGCAAGCATCGGCTTGCAATGTCGTAGTGTGCAAAGTACCCATTACATGCACGTATATATAGTTTGGGGGGAGAGGTGAAATCCTGCTGACAGATTATCTTTAAGTGTCCAGGGGCTAAGTACAATAGGTTGTATTTCCTAGTTTTCAAAATAAAAGTTCACCCAAGCATAAGAGCATAACCCCCCCCCCTTAAATACTAACAGACAACTCTCAAGAATAAGCAATGTTCAATAAGCATTGTTTGACTACAGCAGCTATGGTTTCCCTTATTAATTGTTGATCAATATCATATAACAGAGATCCTTCAAATGTAACTTTGTGAACATTACAATCTACCATATATGAATTTTAATAGAAGATGACAGTAAGCCAATTTAAAGGGGAACACTGGCATTTTTCTTTGCATTCAATACACAAAAGGCGAAGACACTGCCCATAATGCCAAGCTCAATCTCTTAATGCTTCAAAGAAATAGCTCACTTACCTTGCATGAATCGATCTGACCATGTTTGTAACCAGCACATAGGACCTTATTGCCAATAGTTTGGGTGGAATAACTTTTCTGACATTCAGTGCTTGACTGCGGAGGAACCTCAGCCTTCTGGAGTACATCTGAAGTAGTTCCTTGTAAAAATATTTTATATTAGCATGATTACATTTATATTCCTGCTCAGGAGGGTGGAAGTTAATAAGCTTAATAATGTTTTCTGTTCTTACTTGCTATATTGCCAATGTTTAAGAAGAAGTAATAGGTAGTGGCATGTCAATAGCCATTGCAAGAGGTACACTTCGATCTAGGCCCTGAAGCAAAAGGGTCTCAAATGACCATCCGTACCACCCCTGTATAACAACAACCAGCACGACAGAATGTGACTTGTGGAACTGAATAAAAATCAGCATTAGGTTCCTCCCACCTGTTCAGATCTTCTACTGAGCCAGCTGAATATTTACTGTATATGAGAATTAAGGCTGCTTTACACGGTATGACCGATTTACCAATTTCACAATCGATCGTACCTGCCCCCGTCCTTTTTGCGTCACGGGCAAATCGCTGCCCGTGTCGTACAAAGTCGGTAACCCCCGTCACACGTACTTACCTCTCGTGCGACCACGCTGTGGGCGGCAAACGTCCACTTCCTGGAGTGGGAGGGACGTTTGGCGTCACAGCGACGTCACACGGCCGCCGGCCAATGGAATCGGAGGGGCGGAGATGAGCGGGACGTAAACATCCCGCCCACCTCCTTCGTTCACATAGCCGGCGGCGGCCGCGTGACGCAGGTGAGCTGCTGTTCATCGTTCCCGGGGTGTCACACGGAGCGGCGTGTGCTACCACGGAAACGAACAACTAAATTAAACGATATTATGGAACCTAGTAACCAGTACACGACTCATGATTTGTGAGCGATACTGCATCGCTAGGAGGTGTCACACAGGCCGGCATCGCCAGCGATGCCGGATGTGCGTCACAAAAACCGTGACCCCGACGATCTATCGCATGATAGATTGTCTGGCGTAAAGCAGCCTTTACTCTTTAACTGCATTACCCCCTTTCCCTTTGATATCAGCAACCAGCATGCTTCTCAGTGAAGTCCATTTTCAGTTAGCCATTAAGGAAAATCTGCCACCAGGTTTTTGTTACACCATCTAAGAACAGCATGATATAAGAGCAAGGACACTGATTAAAGTGATTTGTCACTTACTGGGCTGCTTGCTGCGGTTTTGATTCAAAACTTTTTTTTATCAGCTGCAGATCTAATTCTCGGTATAACTCCGCCCACACCACTGATTTTCAGCTGTCTGTGTGCACTGTGCATAGGCATAAATCTGCTAATAAGTTGTGAGGGCATAATTGGACTACCTGTCAGCAGGCCACATAGCCCTATAGTGATATTCTTCTGCACATAAAATAGTGATTTTAGAAAAATTGCACTAAGCTGACTAGTAAGTGACTCATCATTGGAATCAAGGTCTCTTTTTCTACATTTTGCTTCTATAAAATTTTAATTATCTGCTTTTTTTGTCAGTTGGCATGCAGTAAGAGGTCCAATCCAACTCACAAACCAACCTAACCTACTGTGGAGCAGTTTCCCTTTAAGTGAGAGATTACAAAATATATTACCAGTTTCATTGATGTATCCCCATCCTGTTATCCAGCATTTACTGGGAAGCACAAAAGAGTCTTGGATTGGCGGGAGGCAGATGGCTTGTTGATATTCTTAAAAAAAAAAAAAAACAATAGTAGAAAAATAATGACAACATGAAATTCTTACATTATACCTCATATTAAATTTCAGTAGGTGCAATAACTACTTTCTGGGCCATTTAAAATAAAAATCAAATGATACAATACTTGCAAAAGGATTAAGTCATCCTCTTTACGTAAGGGATTAGTGAAACATTGCCACACAAATAAGGCATGATATTGGATTAAAGAGGTATTCTCAAGTTGTCTCTTGATCAGCTCAGGGTACCGTCTAACTAAACGACGTACCAGCGATTCCGACCATGATACGACCTGGTCAGGATCGCTGGTATGTCGCTACAGGGTCGCTAGTGAGCTGTCAAATAGTCAGATCTCACCAGCGACCAGCGACTCGTGTAACGATGCTGCGCTTGGTAACCAGGGTAAATATCAGGTAACTAAGCAAAGTGCTTTGCTTGGTTACACGATACTTACCCTATGTTACCAGCGTAAACTGCTTACAGAAAGCCAGCGCTGGCTCCCTGTATACGTAGCTGGGGTACACATCGGGTTACTAAGCAAAGCGCTTTGCTTAGTTACCCGATATTTACCCTGGTTACCAGCGTACGCTGCTTACACAGAGTCGGTGCTCGTTGCACAGCGGGAGACCAACGAGCAAAAAATGAACCAGAACAGTGTGTAACGATCAGCGATTTCACAGCAGGGGCCAGGTCGCTGCTTAGTGTCACACACAGCGAGATCGCTGATGAGGTCACTGGTATGTCACAAAACCTGTGACTCAGCAGTGATCTCGCTATGTGATAAGTACCCCTAAGTTTCATTGCTATCTCCTTGTTGCCTGGTTTCTGGCATGGCATGCTTTCCTCCTGGAGTAACATATAAAGCTCAGCATGAGTTCTGTTGTAGAATATTAAGCGATCAGTAGTTTATTCTGGAGTCCACACAGTCATCACTGCATTTGTACATGAACAATCAAAACACTCCCTGAGTTCCCTGATTAGGACACTTGATGTGGGAGAAGCCAATGGTGATCATTTTGCAAGATGTATAATAGCAGCTTGTCAGGAGCTGAGTGGGAGAGCAATGAGCAGCTAATGACTGAATATATATTTTTAGGCTGGAGAGATGTGGCTGGTATATTATAAGTAAACTCCCCCTCTGGAAATGTAACTGCTAAAGACTGCACTCTCAACCAGGGTCTGGGCAGGCACTGGTGGCTAAGCACCATGGAAATTAGCTGTACACCATGAAAGATAAAAGCTCTCAGCAGGAGAATGACAGCAAATGGATAAAGAAAGTCATACACAAATTTGCCTATTTTCATCCTATTTAATTGAGTAAATAAATTGAATAACATGAGATTACCTCTTTTAACATTAACAATGACTGTTTGTTAAATATTGCAATTTACATAGAAAATAATGCATTATACAGTAAACATTAGCAAGAAATGCTTAATTGTTAAAATAACACCCTAAAGAGAGCTTCAGTTGTTGTGAAGGTGCCCCTAATTATTTAGATAGCCAATTAATATGAGGGTGCACTGACTTATGCAGATGGCACAACAAATTAGCCATTGCTGCAAATATTGTCTCAAAGATATCTGATTATCATCAAATTCCGCTGTCCTCCTAGCTCAGCCCAGACCACCCAAATTAACGATTATCCACCTGTTTATCCAACTTCACTCCTCATCATGATGTACTTCCCAATAAAATCCTGAACATAACAAATTGCATTGTGGGTAGTAGGGTAACACAGTTGCGGCTCCTGATGAGAATGAGTGGCTATTTGTCACAACTTATCAATCACCCCATCTAAAACTCTGCTATTATGAATTTATAATGTTACTTTTTTTAATTTTTGGTAAACTAAAAAGACAAATTTAACTTAAGGGGAATCTGTCAGCAGTATTTCAGCACCCCAAAATATTTATATGTGCATGTAACTTTTTCAAACACAAGTCCAGTAATACTTTTTATATGGACAGTATGTTCCCATGTTATTGAGAAATCAGAGTTTGAATTTATATGGAAATGATGCTGAAGAGTTATGGTAGATCTGAAGCCTCCGTCACTCCAGCTCTATTCTCTGCTGAGTGCCATCATCTCCTGCTTGACTGACAGCGTCTTGCTGTGTAACTTCAGGCAAAAGATCTATCAGTCAACCAGGAGCAGATGGCGCTTTGCAGGGAATCAGGCTTGGAGTGATGGAGACTTCAGATCTACAGCTTCATTTCCATATCAATCCAAAGACTAATTTTTCAGTAAGGCTAGGTTCACATTTCCGTTAAATTGTATCAGTCACAATCTTCGGCTCTGGTAAACAACGGAATCCGTTTGGCTGATGCCGTTGTTTCCCATAGACTTGTATTAGTGGTGGATTGCGACTGATTACCTTGTGTTGAATCCGCTGCGCCGTGGTCAGGCGTTTTTGGCCGGGCGGAAACAACGCAGAATGTAACGTTTTTCGGGCTGTCAAAATTAAAGCACCGCGCAGGAATCCGTCGCAATCCGTCACGCTTGTAATGTATGTCTATGGTGCTGGATTCAGTCATGCTCTACTGAGCAAGCCCAGCATGTTTGCACACCCACTGAGCTGTCCCAAACACAAACCGATCATGACTGATCCGTCAAAAAACGGACGCACAGAGGATGTAACGGATCAGTTTTCTCACAGGATTGCTGTGAAAGGAATCCTGTGAAAAACACATCCATTGTGTCAGTTGACATCTAAAAAACGACTGATCCGTTGCTGACGGACCTGACGGATTTAAAACAATGGAAATGTGAACCTAGCCTAATAGAGCAATAGACTGGTCATATAAAGGTATGGCTGGACTTGTGTTTGAATGAGCTACTTGCCTATATAAATAGTTGGAGGGGGTGAAATCTTGCTGATTCTCTTGCGGAGTTTCTAATATATTCATCTCAAGAAAATTCATCAGTAGCCATTTTATTACAAAGATATAGATATTGTTACAAAAATGAAAATGTAGTTATTTATTATGTGATTTTCTGATGATGCTTTTAAACCAATCTGTTGCATGAAGATCACATTGATCCCACTGAGCAGTGTGTGAACGGCTCCTTATTACATGAGCAGAGCACTTACCATTATAAGCCATGGGTGTTCTTAGCTTCAGTAACGCAATGTCATTGCCACCTTCTGCTCCAGTGTATTCTGGATGAATTATAATTTGCTCGATATCTAATACCGGTGTAGTTGGTTTGATTTCTGATTGGTTTAAAAAGCCTGCATAGATGCTCCAAAATCTTGGAAGGGGCCATCTATATAAAATACATAGACAAAGGATAGGAAGTAAGTTTGCTTATTAATTACATCTTGGGAAAAATATGCAGAAATTGTATGACATCACTCTAATTTATATTGCAAGCTATAAATTATCAGTGATTTTGAAAGCAAATTGTATTTCATTTAACGGTAATCTTAACATACTGTTCAAATTATCATACCATAGGTTCCTGAAAAGCTAAATAAGTTCCACAGAGGACATCTTGTGCACACTCCATTGTGTCTGCAGATTTTATTAAAGAATGTGGTAGCCTGGAATCACTAAATAGGGGCCCGTGCTGTGGATATATGGTTGAGGGTCTATCAGGCCTCCTACATCATTCTCACCTGTTCCACCTACAGTATCATTCTCCTCCACATGCAGGTGCTAAATTTCTATTTTTGTGGGCTGCACTGATGGTGGAAGGGTCAATGGGTCTTGGCAATCAAAGCTAATCAGTTTTGTTATACCTCCACTAGAGGAAAATTCATCCCTTCAGCTGGGCATACTCTAAGCCCAACCAAGTGTAAATAGTCATCCATCTATTAGGGGAGCAGTCACCCCTCAAGTTGAGCGACGAACACATCCTTCAGTCATTTATTAGCATTATTATGTATGTTAATAGGGACTTACTGACAGTCCAATTGATTTAATTACTGCACCAATAGAAGGGTAGGTTTGATGACCAACGAGGGTGCCATGCAACCTAATAAATGATGTGACCTCTGTTCTTTGACCGACATTGCATTGTATGCTCTGTTCCTGGTAAGCTTGTGGTGGTTGACTCTCAGTGTTCTGACCTCACTTTTTTGTTCCTACTACTCTGCTAATAAACCCTTGGATGCCTTACCGGCTTTGACCCTAGAATGTTTGAGACCTCCTTTTGCCTCTTCTCTGTGCCTCCTGAACTTGCCTATAACTCTGACTATGGTTCTGATTTCTGATTCTGTCATTGTCCTGACTTATTTTCTATTGACCTGGCTTTTTGATCATTCTATACTTAACCTATTCCACCGACCAGCAGCTACTCTTTGGATGTAACCCAGAAGCCCCTATAATGAATGACAGATCACTGAGTAAGGGTAAAAGGGTGAAAACCTGACCATTATTAGAACCTGGCAAGTGGAGGCTCTTGTGTTAAGTCTGTCAGTAAAAGTCCATTTTGAGTAAGTTGATGGTTACCATTGGATGTTCAAGAAACATCAAAATAATACGGTAAGTGGCGTATACATCCGAAAATAATACACAACAGATGAGAATTATAGTCAATGGCACTGTTCTGTGATATTGTTTGAATATGTTGTATGCACAGACAATATTGTTGTGAAATAATCCGGTGTACTAAAACATAACAATTAAAAATAAAACATCAAATGCCAAATTGTCAGTAAGTTGCTTGCGTTTGAGAGGTTTAAGAAAATCTACTGTTTGGGATTATCCAAACTATTGATGATTTACTTTCACAAAACCTATTACAAGGACTTTTTTAGCTGCACTATGATTCTAAATGGTTAAAGTACAAATACAACTAAATTTACTCTGAAGTTTTGACAGTGACCCTCTAAGAACCCAGAAGACTTTGGATTAAATAAAGGCAATTGAAGTTTATATGGAGAAAAGTGTGAGATCAGGGCAAACCACATGAGATTAAATTATCTTCTGTGAATTTCTTTAAAAGAAGTTGCTCGCGGGTCAAAAATGTCACATGGAAATAAAGAACTAGGACGAACAGAGACTGTATATTTTAGATTCTTACCTCCAAACTTAAATCAAAAGGTACCAAAAAAGAAACAAAATAAAAAGTCGTCTACTTGTACTTTTTTTTATTTCCAAAATAATATTTAGGTTTCTAGAAAACAGAGCACATTAGGGACAATAATGTATTTATTTTATGTTTTTTCCTTGTTTGTTCACCATGTGATAAGTTTTTGATCGTTACCACAAGTTTCTGGTAGCATCTCACCAAGGTGGCGATCCTTACTATATTATGTTTATAATAAACAAAAATTAATTCAGATACTATTTGTGTCTTTATCAAAATTGGTACCTGTGTGTGATCCCAGTCATTGTTAAAGGAAACGTTTGAGAATACATAGCATAAACTGCATTAATAGGACTATGAATGATTCCATTTCCGGTTATATTTACTTCTAGTGCCCTGTGACCACCTTGCCTACATTCAAATCACCAAAGGCAACATCTGCCTCCTACCTGGCTTGATTAGTGGCAATTTAGAGGACATTTAGGCTCTGTTCCTGTTTAATTTATAGAAGATACACTTGAAGAGGGGAAGAGTTTCTGGTGGAAGATTTTACAGATGGACTGGAAAAACAGCGTGAAGCAGAATTGTCAATATTTAGCACCAAAGTTGGAACAGCGTAGAAAGAATTAGTGGCAGAAATTAAATTGGAGCAGATAACTGATAAGAGTTGAAAGATATTTAATACCACCAATGGTAGAGCAGAGATGGCCTTCTGGTCTATATCCAATGTATTGTAACATATCTGCAACCAGTGATGCACTGTAACATTCCTGTGTTCATCTGATTTGTTTTGTATTTACCAAGAGCAAGGAATGGCCAAATCCAAGGAGAGTATCTGCAGCATTCATTAGAAACCTTGTGTGAACTATCAGCCGGGGTACGAAACCCGACATTCCCATGATCAGGTGTTCTCAGTGCTGGTGGCGGCAGCCTTTGGCTGGAAGTTCTCAGTTCTGGAGCTGCTACATTTTCTGATGGTAGCTACAGGTTTTTACTGAACATCCACCATCGATTCAAATCAATATGAAGCGGTAGTGCAGTACCCGGCTACGGTCGCTATCAGAGAGAATGGAGCAGCTCCAGAACGGAGACTTTCCGGCTACCTGCTGTAGCCACTGAAACTAACAGTTGATCCATGGAAATGTCAGAGGTCGGACCCCGGCCGATCATACATTGATGACCTATCCTAAGGATAGGCCATCAATGTTACAGTAGTGAACAACCTTTTTAAAGATTTCTACTCTACTGATCATGAGTGACTGTCTCTCCCATATTCTTCTCATTACATGCATTGAGATTGGGGCCTATGATTTTTTACTAAGTAACCCTAACTTCCCACAGGTTTTCAAAGAAAGTTTCAGAAATTTAGCCGATTCTTAGTGAATCTGTAGAGCTGTGCTGTAGACAAATGGATGTAATTTTTCAATTGTGGCAAAAAAACACATCACCATCGGAACTTGTGAATGCAGCCCTAGGCAAGCAACAGCCATTTTTATTAATGCATCTGGGTATTGTGTTTGTAAGAAAAACTAGACACAATAGCATGCAGACTCAGTGGAAAGTCTATAGGTGCCAATTCATCAAGAGAGGCATTGTTTATGCTGGTCTTGATGAGAGATAGAGCTGAAGTCAGAAGCTTCAGATTTATTAGGAGGTGCGTGCATCCTAATAAATTTGGTGTGTCTTAAAAGTGTTATGCATCACTGCACTGTAGTATGATGTACTTAAGTAAAGCCCACTTTACACGCTGCAATGTATCTTACAATGTGTCGGCGGGGTCACGTGGTAAGTGACGCACATCCGGCATTGTAAGGTACATTGCAGTGTGTGACAGCTACGTGCGATTGCGATTGAATATTAAAACGTTCATCACATACACATCGTACCTTTCTCTAGAATTGCACGTCAAATTGTTCATCGTACCCGGGGTAGCGCACATCGCAGTGTGTGACACCCCGGGAACGATGAACAGATCTTACCTACATCCTGCAGCTCCTGGCCCACAATGCAGAAGGAAGGAGGTGGGCGGGATGTTTACGTCTTGTTCAGCTTCGCCCCTCCACTTCTATTGGCCGGCTGCCGTGTGACGTCGATGTGACGCCAAACGTCCCTCCCACTCCAGGAAGTGGACGTTCGCCGCCCACATCGAGGTCGTATGGAAGGTAAGTACGTGAGATGGGGGTTAATCATTTGTGCGGCACGTTCAACAAATTGAACATGCCACACATACGATGGGGACGTTGCAAATCGCATATGATATCGTATGTGAAATTGCAACGTGTAAAGCAGGCTTAAGATTTGTGCTATTAGATATACCACAGCTTGTCGTGAATGTATAATTCTGTTTCGTCACATACCCATTCCCCCTCCCTACCATTTTTGTGGAGCTTGGTTATCTCAGAAAAAAAAATTGACTGAAAACAGGCTACGTAGGGGTCTTTTTGAAACTTGTTTTTGTGGGGGAACTCTTCCAACCTTGGCTGTGTGGGTCAACTGGGAAAATAGGATCTGTTGGAATATTTTTTTGAAAATGGTTGCTATGTGGGAGAAATCTTTCAATTTTGCCTGTGTGGGTCAACTCTGAAAACAGGCTATGTAGGAGCCTTTTTTAATTAATTGTTGTTCTGTGGGGGAACTTTGCTAATATTGGCTGTGTGGGTCAACTCTGAAAATGGGCTATGTAGGAGCCTTTTTGAAAATAGTTGCTTTGTGGAGGAACTATTCCAATCTTGGTTGTTTGTTTTAACTTTGAAACACGCCATTTAGGGGCCTTTTTTAAATTGTTGCTCTGTGGGGGAACTCTGCCAATTTTGGCTGGGGGACCTTTTTAAAAACGTTGTTGCTCTGTAGGGGAACAAGCCCTAATATGTCTATGTGGACAGAAAAATAAAAAAGCTATGGCTCTGGGAAGAAAAAAACAAAAACGGAAATTGACCCCGTCTTAAAGGGTTTAAACTAGGATAGTCAATTAATACAAAACCCTTTTAAGATTTATCTATATGACTTTATTACAGAAATCAGGGGATTTTGACAGATTTTGAGAGAAACTTCTATAAATGAAATAATAAACATAAAACAATAAGAACGACATATAAGATTTTAAGACTTTTGTCCACGAACAAAGTTAATTTTAATACATAGATTTTGGAATAATAGTAATAAGTTCCACAATTGGATGTGATTAAAAAAAATGTTCCTGTGCTGAGATAATCTGCTCTTGCTACAGTATGTACCGTGTAATGGCTGTGTCTGACTGTACCGGAACATGGTCTGATCATACCACATCTCCTGGGCAGGCGAGAACGCAAATAAAAGGATACAGATATTACAGCATGGAATTGCAAATTATTCTTTCTTTGAGATAAAATATTGCTGAAAAACGGGTAGGGAATTGCTTTACCTCACAAAAAGAATCCGCGTTCCCCTCCCTAGGAGATGTGGTATGGTCAGACCATGTCCCTGTACAGTCAGACACGGCCATTACACAGTTCATAGCAGGGACACATTTATAAGATTATCTCAGCACGGGAACATTTTTTTTAACACATCCCATTATGGAACTTATTTTTAATTCTAAGATCTATTGATTAAAATGAACTTTGTACGTGGGAAAACCCCTTTAATTAAGATCTTCATATTTGAAGGTATATTTTGGGATACTTACTGGGCAACACAGTGGGCAGCCGTTGCTATCCATTGATGGCTAATAATAGATCCACCACAAACATGTCTGTTTAAAGCTAATTTAAGATGCATGCTGACTTGCCACGGCCATTCACCGAGGATGCTGTCACTTCCGCCTACAATTCTGCTTGCCTGTTCAACAGGCTTTCCACATCCTAAAAAATAATCATGTATTATTCATGAAAACCCAAATGTGCACTGTGCCTTTACAACAATATTCTAATCTTCTTCAATGTATTTATTGAATGCACTGTATATTTACAGTATAACATTAAATGTTAGCATCGTTTTCTTAAGCCCGCTTTACAAACTAAAATATATCTTACGATGTGTCGGCGGGGTCACGTCATAAGTGACGCACATCCGGCATCATAAGGTACATTGTAGTGTGTAACAGCTACGTGCGATTGCGAATGAACGGTAAAACATTCATCGCACGCACGTCGTTCATTCCTCATGAATTGAACGTCAGGTTGTTCATCGTACTCGGGGTAGCGCACATCGCAGTGTGTGACACCCCGGGAACGATGAACAGATCTTACCTGCGTCCTGCGGCTCCCGGCCAGCAATGCGGAAGGAAGGAGGTGGGCGGGATGTTTACGTCCCGCTCATCTCCGCCCCTCCGCTTCTATTGGCCGGCTGCCGCGTGACGCCATGTGACGCCGAACGTCCCTCCCACTCCAGGAAGTGGACGTTCGCCGCTCACATCGAGGTCGTATGGACGGGTAAGTACGTGTGACGGGAGTTAATCATTTGTGTGGCACATTCAACAAAATTGAACGTGCCGCACATACGATGGGGGCAGTTATGATCGCATACGATATCGTATACAGAATCGTAACATGTAAAGCAGGCTTTAGTATCATGGCCTCCTATGCTACTAACAGGCATCATAAAAAGAGGACTGGCTTCAAAAGTAATATAAAAAATTAGTGAGTTCATTTTAACCCTAAAGGTACAAGCAGCAGCCTGAGTGAGGAAAAAAAGGCTAATTATTTTTCATTACAGTAGATTTCAAACAGTAAACATATTTCCGACTATACAGTAAGGTTCTGTTCATATCATGTATTAACACTATGTTCGATGAATCCACTGGGCAAATTTCTGCAACATAGTTGAATTGTATCCATTAGTGATGGGTGAGCGTCCTCAGTACAGCTCAATATACTCGATCGAGCATCGGAATACTGGAAATGTTTGATACTCAATCAAGTATACTGGCACATGGATGCCATACTCGAGTCCACGCCCCACATGCGGGGATAGCCTGCCAATAACAGTAATGCCATAGCCATGTTGGCTACTGGCATTACTGTGATTGGCTGGTCGCATCGTATCATCGGGTCTATATAAGACCCAGTGGCGCCATGCATGAAATAGTTTAGGGAGAGTTTCTGCTGGAGAAAAGACAGGGTGTGATAGTGTCACAGTACTTGCTGGCGCAACATTAAACCAACAATCCTTTTCAGGACTAATTTTAATAATGTTAAGCGCATTTAGTGTAGGGCAAGCTGTTGGCAAAGGGATAGTGTATTCCAGGCATGTAGGCAGAGATTCTAGCCTTACAGACCTTGCTACTGCTACGTAAAATATCTATTTTATTGTCTGATAATATCAATCATAGCTGCATTTAGTGTAGGGCAAGCTGCTGGAAAAGGGATAGTGTATTACAGGCATGTAGACATGGATTCTTGCCTTACAGACCTTGCTTCTGATACATAAAAAAATCTATCCTATTCTTTAATAATACTGCTCTTAGCTGCGTTTAGTTTAGGGCAAGCTGCTAGACAAAGGATAGTGTATTATAGGCCTGCAGAAAGGGATTCTAGACTTATACATTTTGCTTTTCAGGACAGGTCCCCCATACAGTTGCTGCTGAATATTTGCACTTGAATATACTGTATGTTGCAGTTAAATGAAAATGTTTACTATGTGAAATGACAAACTGTTATGTGATATACAAAGTGAAGGTTCTATCACACAAGTGAAAGTGAAGGTTTGATGAAAAACGAAAATGTTTTATTGCCTAAAAGTGAATGTTTTATGTCAATGTTTTATGCATTTACAGTGTCAACCAGTTCCATGTGACAAATGTGAAATGCATAATGCTTGCAACGTTCAAGAGTCCGTACCTCCCATAAAAAGAAAAAAATGTTATGGTTATTATGTAAAACCCAAATATTGCAGTTTACACAGTGTTGGCTTGTTTACAGCCCGCGGAGGTGCTGTGATTCGCTGTGGGGGTATATGGTGCCCCTGCGGCTTCAGACGCCACAGGGTACTGCACCTCACTTAAGGTGCAGTATTCATCTTGGATGCGGAGGAGGTCATTGCTGGTAACAACCACAACCAAACTCAACCAACACATAACACTGTCACTGGGACTGGGCTAGGGTAGGTGCTGGGGTGGCCATCACAATGTATGGGACTCCATGCCCACTAGTTCAGGGACACAGGACGTAGGGCACCCACAGGGGAAGTTAGGAGCCATCTTACACACAATATTCAGTCAGCCCCGGACAGTGTCTGTATGAGGTCGCACTTAGGAGTAGGAGAAAACGAACAGTTCGGGGCCCATGATCAGGAGCTGGAGGCTCGACCCGGGTTCTTAGGAAAAGAAGAGGAATCCCAGGGTTCGCGGGGTGTGCAATAGGCACCCGTGACCTGTTCCACAGCTCAGGAGCTGGGGTGGAGGGAAACCATTGAAAGGAAACTAACGGAAGAGACCGCCGGCCACTACCTCCGAAGTATCCGAGATCGGCTGAAGCCCATTACAGCGGGAATCGGCACTTCCAACGGCAGTGTGTGACTAGTGAGTAAAGAGACTTTGAACTGCACCGCCTGTGTCATCCCATTACTGCCGGAACCCTCACCATCGCACCACAGTGCTATCAACGCCTGAGAGACTACTACCACCCTCATCCTCCCTGAGGCCTAGCGCTACCTGTGGAGAGCTGCAACACCCAAGCTGCGTCTTCATCCACCCCAGCAGAGAAAGCACCCACAGTGGCGGATGATATTGGCCGCACACCACAGGTGGCGTCACGAACAACTACCTTCATCATCCCCATCCCCGTCTTTATTGACACTGCGACCCAGCAGAAGCACCGTGGGCCCCCCCGACCCCGTGGGCGCATCTCTTCCTTTATCCCTTTGTGAGTTGTTGTAAGAACATAACACTCCTTCTGGCCACCCCATTGCCTCTTCCTGACAATTGCGGTGCTGGTAATCTCGCCACCTCTGCACTGTTGTTCTCTCTCTACATGGCACTTTGCCAGGTTGGGGAACTAACTTCATCATCCACCACCTTATCTTACACTTTCGGACTTTGGTCCTCCTGCTAACTTGTTAATGTAACACCATCCCTTGTTGGCCACTGTTTAACATCATCATCAGCCTCTTGACTCACTGACTGCCATTGCACACCATTATCGTCTTCTAAGCATGGCTTCTCAAATATTTGGGCATCACTACACATGATCTCCTCATGTTCCTCTTCAAAGGTGCAAGGTGAGAAGCCAGAATCAATCAATGGAAATGTAAAGACACCCTCCTTGGAATGTTGGAGTGTGGGATCATTTGATTCCTGGGACTCGTCATGATGGGAGGAAGGAGGATCACATTGAGGATTATGCGCTCCAGATTCTTGGCTACTGAAACTGGACCATGTGGAAGACAGGGTGATGATGTGAAACAGGCTAGAAGCATTATCTGCCATCCAACCGACCACCTTTTAACACTGTTCTGGCTTCAAGAGTGTTGTCCATTCTCCCTTGTATAGTGGAACAGAAAACTTAGTCTTATGGATGACAATGTGCTCCCACCTGCAAAGTGTAAGGTTTTATTTTTTTAAAATAAAATATGTAGCCCTGAAAAATAATTTTTTGGGGAAAGCATGCTGCTGGTCCTCCAAAACGTGATTGAGGGCCACCTGCTGGCCCTCTAAATATAATGAGTAATGACCGGCTGCTGGCACTCTAAAAATTATTTGAGAGCCATCTGCCGACCCTCCCAAACTTATGAGTGAGGGCCAGCTTCTGGCCCTCTAAAAATTGAGTGAAGGCCATTTGCTGACCGTCTAAAAATTATGTGTGAAGCCTGGCTGCTGGCTGTCTAAAATTATGAGTGAGGGCCGCCTGCTGATCCTCAAAAAATTATGAGGGAGGGCTACCTGATGGCCCTCCAAAATTTATGAGAAAAGGCAGCCTTATGGCACTTCAAAAATTATAAGTGAGGGCCAGCTGATGTCCCTCAAAAAATTTAGAGCAACAGCTGCATGATAATCCTGGGGATATGGTGCAGGAGGAGGACAAAAAAAACCCTTAAACCTTATACCCTTTTTGGGATGGGAAGAAGTGCATGGGAATACAACAGGAAAAAAGTAACATTTGATTTGGCTTTATGTTCTGCTGCTATCATCTGCCAGGGTTAAGAAGTCATGGTCAGTCCAGGCCTTCTTCATTTTGAGAGCAGTCAGCCTGTCAATATTTTCAGTTTATCAGTAATTATGCCCTCGGTGGCACTAAAAACCTACTCTGACAAAACACTAGCAACTGGGCAGGTTTGCACCTCCAAGGCGTAGAGGGACAGTTCATGCCACGGGTCCAGTTTGGATACCCAATAGTTGTATGCCACAGAGGAATCATGGAAGATGCTGGTACAGTCAGCTAGGTACTCAATCACCATCTTCATAAACTTTTCCCTCCTTTTCAGACTACCCGACGCATCAGGGCCTAGGCACTGGGAAGGTTCAATGAAATTGTCCAAGATAGTGTTCCCCTGCCTTACACTTAGTGTGTCTCCATCATCACTCCTCCTTGGTTGTCCAAGGAACTATGACCTCTGCAGCCAGCATTGTCAGATGGGGAATCATTCAACTAGGCCCTTCTAGTATTGCACCATTTTACTAGATCTTTCCACCTCAGGAAGTAGAGATTAATTCTCCTTGTAGCATGGGTCGAGAAGTGTAAACAACTAGGAATCCATGTTGGCTAGTGATGGGTGGACGGGGACTGTAATAGTCTGGATCCAGATTAGATGCACCAATTCTGGCACTTTGCGTGGCTCTTCCCGGTTGCCCATATCCAGTGGCAATCGGGATAATGTTTTGGGTAGTTGATGTCAACTGTGAATTGTCATCTGACATCAAGTCCAGGGGTTAGTAATGGAGAGGGATATATCAAACACCCCCATTACTAACCCAGTAAGTGTAAAGTTATAAAAAAAACACACACACACAGGAAAAAAATAGTTTATTTGAATAAAGACCGCTCCACAATTTCCCTCATTCACCAATTTATTTATTTTTAAAAAGTGAAGATCTTACATAGTGGTCTCATGACGTCTCCCGAATCCATACTCCAATCTATGGAGCCTTGTTCAGAGAATAGGTCAGAGCCAGACATCAGTGAGAAATTCCGGGTTAGGCACTGACCAGGAGTTTCTCCTGAGGTTACTCCCGGTTAGCGCTTGACCAAGAATTTCTCATGCGCGGTGATGTCAGTATCATCACATGTGAGAAATTCTGGGTATGGTGCTGACTGTGAATGACCTCTAGAGTTACTCCTGGTCAGCACCAGACCCGGAGTTTCTCACACGTAGTGACGTTAGTAACTTAGTGAAGTCACTGAGCGTGAGAAGTTCTGGACCTGGCGATGACTGAGTGTGATCTCTGGAGTCACTGCCGTTCAGCACCTCACCCTACATTTCTCATGTGCTATGACGTTACTGACATCTGACATTATCGCACAAGCGAAACTCCGGTTATGACATGGCGTGACCATGGACCCTAGTTCCCTGAAGTTGGAGTACTGATTTGGGGGTCAGTGTGTGACCACTAAACAAGAGATTACATTGGATCTTCGCGGGATTTTTTTAAATAAATTGGGGAACAAGTGATAGTGTGGGGGAGTCTTTATTCAATTTTTTTTCCCTGTGTGTGCAATGTCTGATAGACACCACTCTATTACTAACCCCTAGACTTGATGCCAGCTGACAATTCACAGTTGATATCAAGCCCCCAAAATATTACCCCAATTGCCACCCCACCAGGGCAATCAGGAAGAGCAGGGGACAAAGCACAAGAATTGATGCAACTAATGGATTCACCAATTCTGGGGTGACAGCAGGCTGCTATTTTTAGGTTGGTAGGGCCCAATAACCATGGACCTTCTCAGCCTGATAATTCCAACCTGCAGCTGTCTGCTTTACCTTGACCGGTTACCAAAAATGGGGGGGACCACACACCATTTTTTTAAAACTATTTATTTATTCATAAATTAGTAATTAAAAAAAAGTCTGTTGTCCCCTCTATTTTTGATAACCAGCCAAGGTAAAGCAGACAGCTGTGAGCTGTAGCCCACAGCTGTCTGCTTTACCTTGGCTGGTTATCAAAAATAGAGGGACCACATGCCATTTTATTTATTAAATCAAATCTGCCTGAAAACATCCTTTAGTGACACATTGAGGGTACTAAGGGTGCAAGTGTAATACCCTGGTCTAATCTAACCTATCAATTCTACATCAACTCTCCCAGAACTGCACTGTGATAAGTATTGCACCCCAGGGTCTCAATTATGACCCAATGTTGTGATGCGGCCAGCCAATTACAGTAATTCCAAAATGGCTATAGCTATACTAGGCAATCACTGCATGCTTAGTGGCTGAAAAACAGCCATGAAGCATGCTGGGTGCGGACTCAAGCATGGCATTCAGGCCCTCTGCCAAGCACCTCGATCCAGTAACGAGCAGTGCCAAGCCCGCACGCTTGACAGTATGAACAAGCCTTGAATTTACACTTTACAATTTGCCTGTTTCATCATGAAGAGCTGACTTTTCACTTTCAGTCCTGCATATCCCACTTCTTCAGAGGTGTCATTGTTACAAGATAATGTGATTCCCTGCTAGTATTTTTAATCTTATGGTTGATTGGTATAAGGATATGCCAAATGAATGTACCTCTTCCAATGATGCAACAGCCATTGGGCAGAAATCTGTGTTAGACACTCATTCTAATATTCATCTCATGTCATGGCCGGTGCAGTCCTCCTGTGCAGTGGAATACTATACAGACTTCTGTTGAAGTTATACGTCAGAAAATATTGCTGACATAACTCCAACTGAAGCCTCAGATGTGATGGTAACAGAGCTTAACATACAATACACCATATATATTTCAGATCACATACACCGGAACTGAATAGTTCTCAAATAATATAATATAAATGTTCATTCCTATTTTTATGGAATATGCTCACTTTACCTCCAACTGTTCTGCTTTTGCACAGTCTCAAAGAGAATCCAGAAATTCCTCCTTTCCCATGTTCTATACCTGTTGGCAAGCCATTGGATGACATCCTCAATTGGCACTTACATCTAATGGAAAAAAGGTTTACTATTCGATGGTGTCCACATACTCAAGTGTTGCACATATCAATTACTATTAAATAGATGAAACAATTGGATTAGATTAGACTTTATATTCTACAACCCAATTAACAGCAGCATACATAGCAAAAAGTGATTGACCTTACTTCTTTCTATTACAATGATCTGGACTGTAGGTAAAGTACTGGCATTCGATGTTATTTGTACAAAGTTGCTGACAATCCTTATGACCATTAACGTCTTCAACATGAAGATCGGTGCCAAGAAAGACCGCATCATCCAGGACTGGCAATGGGCATACTACAAATAGGAAGCAAAACGTAAGTCATTTATGTCTTACAATATAATCCTATAATCTTTTGTATCTTTTTTTTTTTTTACCTGAAAAGGCCGATTTGCATGATAGAAGGCTAAATCCGGAGAAAACATTGTCTCTTTGGAGGATATTAGTTGGCGGCAAACTTTTGGATGTCTTTAAGTAACAACGATTTCTAAAGCAAACATGAATAAATTGTTATTACAGATCTTATAATTAAATTAATAGAGCAGTTTAGATAAGGGATCCACACACAACCACACACAGACCTTAGCTAGTATGCCTCCATAGTCCCTTTCCAATCTGTTGGGGAATTTCAAAGTACTGTTTCTCCGTGGGGGCTCCAACTGTGAGACCTGGGTTGCCATTGTGATTTTTTTACTTTTTTTGGCCAGCTTATCAAAAAATCACGGACAGACAATATTTTTTTTGGACGCGTTGGATAACCAAAATAAATCAGTATGATTATAAGTTTTGCCCATAATTCTGATATGAAGACATCAGCTGCGTTCACTGTGAACTGTAAAATGATGACAATTACAGTCAAAATAATTTGTATAAGTTTCTACAGCTTCAAAAAACTATAGACACGCTAAATTGTTTTTCAGAGATGGTAAAAAAGTGGCCTGTTTTTATGGGCTGTTCTGGAATTTTTGGATGCTTGGCAACCTAGTGTGAGACTCTCAAAAATTGGCAAACTATCACCTAATATGTGTTTTAGTGACGTCTTGCCAAGATATGACAAATGTTTAAAGAAAAAATGTCCATTAAAACCGACCCATATTGAACTTTTAGAAGAGAAACTCTTACTTCAATCATCCTATACATAGGAAAATCCTGGTGATTGGTTCACTTTAATTATGCTCCATGCAAAAAAAAACGGTGTTGGTAATACAGGGAGGAAGTCGAGAAAACACATTTCGGAGCAGATTTATGGTTCTGAGCCACAAAATAACATCATTAAAGGGAAGCTCACAGATCTACCATACCCTCCAACCCATTAGTATTTGTACAGTATATTTTTAAATGCCCTGCCCAACCATCCCTTTATTATGTTTTACACCTGATCACATATTTAAAAAAAAAAAAAGACTTTATAAACCCTGTTTTAATATGCTAGATAACCTTTTGGCTAGTTAATGAGGCATTAGTTTCCCCAGACTTGTCAGTCCTCCCAGCATGTTGTCATGGCCTTGTGGGCATGATGACATGGTTTGCAAGAGTTGATATCATCACCAGCTCTTTGCAAATTTTGCACGTGCACTCGGCTTTCTTCATGACATCATTGTGTTTCTGAAGTTGGGTATACACAAAGAGGCACACTGCACATGTCCAGAAGTGAAGTAGCTTTCCAATGCAATCTTTTCCTATTCCAACGCATTTCACCAAATCTGTTCACATTTTCCCATATTAGTATTAGCCTCATTTGCTCTTTAAAGTTAACTGACATTCTGCAGTAAGTTACAAATATATTCCTATTGACATCTACATGCATCCAGGCTATTATTTGTATGGAGGAATTTGAAGCTTTGCATTAAAAAACAAAGCTCTAACAATATATTAAGAATTACCGTATTTTTCGGATTATAAGACACACTTTTCCTCCCAAAAATTTGGAAGGAAAATGAAGCGTGCATCTTAAAATCCAAATATAGCTTACCAGGGGTGGGGGGGCTGTCTGTTCGGCGACCGGTTGCCTTTGGGTGGCCAGGTGTCTGTGACTGCGTGCGGCCAGCTGGGTGCCTGTCGCTGCTGGCTGCCTCTCTGTGCGGGAGGGTGGCCCATTGGCTGCAACTCTGTGCGGGCGGGCGGGTGGCTGTGCGGCAGGTGTCCTAGCATGTCTGCAGTCCCTGTTTCAAATGATGGCGCCGGGAGTCAGCACGTGCGCAGATGGAGCTCTTGGATGAGAGTTCCATCTGCGCATGCGCCGCTCCGGGCGACATCATTTGAACCGTGACCGCAAACAGACTGGAACACTGCCCACACCGGCCTTCTCCATCACTGACCCCCCTACCCCACTTCTGCGGCCACGGACCCCCCGCTGCTGCTGCCACTGACCACCACTGCCACCATGTGTTACGGGGGGCTGTCTGATAATAAAACCTAAAGGAATGTCAGACAGTCAGGGTCCACCGTGCAAAGACTCTGCTGCAGACTAAGGCAGAGGATAAGGGGTATATAAGTGTGCCACTGTAAAAAATAATAGCACAAGTGCAGAGTGCAATACCTCTGTTAAACTCACAGAGGAATATAATTAGAAAATAAAGCAATTCCTCCCTTACTTGGAGGGTGTGTGGAATGGTCTCTGTTAAAGATCACAGAGACAAAAGCAGTGAGTGTGAAATGGCACCTACCTAGGTCCGTTCCTCTAGTGGTGCCAGGAGACGGACAGCAGCGTAAGCCGCACAAAGCTCCTACCTGCGTTCGCTCCACTAGTGTGCGAGGACACGAACCACTAGATATGGCACCTGCCTAGGTCCGCTTTTCTAGTGGTGCAAAAGAGACGGACAGCAGCGTAAGCCGCACAAAGCTCCTACCTGCGTTCGCTCCACTGGTGTGCAAGGACATGAACCACTAGATATGGCACCTGCCTAGGTCCGCTCTTCTAGTGGTGCAAAAGAGACGGACAGCAGCATAAGCCGCACAAAGCTCCTACCTCTGTTCGCTCCCCTAGTGCGTGAGGATACGAACAACTGCCAGACGCAGTATAAGGAACGTTACCATAGCGGCAACGTCCACCTACGAGTAGAATCACAAGTCCCAGCCGGACCATGTGCCTCAGGCACCTGCCTATGTCCGCTCCACTAAGAGGTAAGGATACGGACTGCAGCCGAAGCTGTAAGGTATAAGAACGCTACCCTGCCGGTAGCGCTCACCTAACATAGACAGAGAGATGACTAGAGGGACGTGAACAGGGCGTCTACCCTCATGCATGAACCAAGAGGACTGAGCACCGGGCGGCGTGTGTCAGGGTCTTATATAGACTCTGTGCCTCATCCAAGATGGAGGACACCAAAGCCAATCCGCTGCCAGAATGACAGCAATGACGTCACGCTGGCCTATCACCGAGCAAAGTGTCACAAGCACATGACCAGCGACCAATCGGCATAGAAGGTGTCAGAGACATGTGACCACGTGTCACAAGCACATGACCAGTGGCCAATCAGCTTGGAAGGTGTCAGAGACATGTGACCTCGTGTCAGCGATGATGTCACCCGCACATGTGCAATGGCTCCAAGATAGGACTTAGTCTCCAGCGCTTGCACATGTGCAGTAGCAAGAAATCCGGACATAGTCTCCAGAGCCACAGCAACCGTAACACCATGGACCAGCCACGGCTGCTAGCACCTCTGCCTCCTGTGACCCCGCTTCACCAACACTGCTGTCCTCCTCTGGTAAGACAACACCGGAGTATAAGACAGACCCCATTTTTATTTTTTTACTTTTTTTATCTCTAAATTTGAGGTGCGTCTTATAATCCGGTGCATCTTATAAAACGAAAAATACGGTAATTGATGCAAAATTTTGGATAAAAATATGACATGATAAAAGTGCTATCAAGAATATACATTCATTTTCATCAGAATCCTATGTATCAACAAGTATAAAACATTCTGCCAGACTTCTCTTTGTGTGAGGTCATGCTCTGGATGGCAATAATACAAGCAAAATATTCCTAGTCCAGGGCATAATGGCTCCTGCCATACCAGTATCCGAGGTCCTACAGCATAACAGCATTTTGAAAGAGAAGATTTTTTCAAACTTTTGTTTCCACAAAACACTTCAACCCAATTAAGTATTACTTTGGTGTAGATACTTCTTTCAAAAAGGCCAGAAACATTTATTGGGTCTTTTTATTCCAGAAATTAAAATTTCACATGGTATATCACATGCTTTGGTGCTGTACAGCAGTACAGTACATGAAATCCCTATGTTCAAAGCTATACCTTCCAAAATTTCACTGGGACAAAATTGATTCTTTATCTGGACCCGTAAATCCCCAGCACGAGCCTCTTTAAAAGGCATTATTAACACCCTTAAGAAACAGGTACTGTTCAAAACTACAGCAATCACTCTTTGGAAGAAAGAGACTTTTGCTGCAAACAGGCCATCACTAAATGAGACATGGGGAGCGTAGAGTTAAAGGGGTATTCCCATCTCCAATATCCTATCCCAATATGCAGTAGGCATAATAATAATATTAGCAAATACCTTCAATTAGAAATGTAGGATAGTTCTCCTGATGTAGCCATATCTCTTACCTCATGTGCAGGGAATTGTAGCTTAGGTATCCATGGAGCTACAGCTAGCTGCCCATACATGGAGGTTTGTAGTCCAAATAGTGGCATTTTGCCAAGACACAGATGTTTTTAACCTAGATAGTGGCATTTAAGTTAGGTTCCTGAATTACAGAGATTACCTTGCCGTTGGTGTCCGGGCTTACATGCATTGGCCAATACATAAACTAAATATCTCTCTTTTGCAGTAATGCAGTGTCATATTTTCCCTTGTACATTTTTGGCTTTTTCAGTGTGCAGCTGTATGCATTTTATAGTTACTACGTTTTTTTGGCTAGCACCTGTTCACATTTGTTGGCTGTGCGGGTCAGTTTTTTGGATATTTGTAGTGAGTCTCTTTCTGACTGAGCACTCCGCCCTAAGACCTGGTTGTGTTCATAACCATTATAGCAGGAGCCTAGCTGCCCATACATGGAGGTTTGTAGTCCAAATAGTGGCATTTTGCCCAGACACGGATGTTTTTAACCTAGATAGTGGCATTTAAGTTAGGTTCCCGGATTACAGAGATATACTTTGCCGTTGGTCTCCGGGCTTACATGCATTGGCCAATACATAAACTAAATATCTCTCTTTTGCAGTAATGCAGTGCCATATTTTCCCTTGTACATTTTTGGCTTTTCAGTGTGCAGCTGTATGCATTTTATAGTTATTATGTTTTTTTGGCTAGCACCTGTTCACATTTGTTGGATGTGCGGGTCAGTTTTTTTGATATTTATCACTAAATGAGACATGGGGAGCGTAGAGTTAAAGGGGTATTACCATCTCCAAGATCCTATCCCAAAATGCAGTAGGCGTAATAATAATATTAGCAAATACCTTCAATTAGAAATGTAGGATAGTTCTCCTGATATAGCCATATCTCTTACCTCATGTGCAGGGCATTATAGCTTAGGTATCCATGGTTACGACCATGAGCAACTAACTGCCGCTATATGAGTGGACGTAACCATGCATACCAAAGCTGCAATGCCTGCACATGAGGTAAGGTCGCTTTCACACTGTGTTATAATCTACATTCATTGGTCCCGTTGAGGCTTCCGTGCGAATCCAATCCCGTAAAATGGATTTGAGACACATGCACCAACAAGGCCATTGACTAAAATGGTGCAGACGGAGTCACACAGTGCCCTGTCTTAGCCCATTTTCGGGCGTATACGTCTACTATATCTGGTTGTCCGCCTGCAAAAAGCATATATGACCAAAAATGGTGCAAAACAAAGAGCACACTGTGATCCGTCTGCTCCATTATAGTCAGTGGCCCCGTTGGCGCATGCATCCAAAACCCGTTTTGCTGGGGAGTTGGGACGGAAGCTCCAACTGGACCAGTGAACGTAGATTATAACGCAGTTTGTTAGCAGCCTTAGAGACCTGGCTATATCAGGGGAACTAGACTACATTTTTAATTAGAGATATTGGCTAATATTATTATTATTACACCTACTACATATGTGATAGGATCTTGGCGATGGTAAAAACCCTTTAAGTCTGTGGCATTATCAATATCCAATCTTTTGGAACAATATTTTTCAGGGGTATATCCCTGGAGTCACCTTTACAGCAAGGGTGGATGTTTAAAGCAGATACAACACACAGAAGTTCATTTCTGATGACAAAGGACAGAATACTAAAGTCTCCAGAAAGAGCTAATAGGAGTGCATGTAATTAGACTAAACCCTGCGCTACTTCTCCTCCACCTGTCTGCCAGGGATGAGAACTAATGCCGTCAGTTACTAACACTCAGTTCTGCAGTTCTCCAGCATGTCATCAGTGAGGAGAGCAGACTGTTTGTCAATACATGTCTCGCACTCAGCCTGTTCTAAGTTATTTTCTTGCTATTTCTCCAGTGTGTTGTTACCTGCCTATGACTGATCAGCATCACAAAAAGAAAACAGTATATGCTAACCCCCAATAATCTCCCTAACAATGCCCACTTGAACGTCACAAATTTACTGTTTAAGTGCCAACTGCTTAGATCATTAATATGTCCACAACAGAGATGCAAAAGAAAAAACAAACACTACTATGTAACGTCTATTTCATTGTCTGTCTAATTCAACTAATTTGGTGATAGGTACTCATTAAAGTAATGTGGATTAAAGTGACATAATAGATTAGTGCTATAATCCAGATTACACTGAATGTAATAGATACCTTTCTTAAGAAATCCATGTTCTTTTTGTTCAGAAATCACCCATTAAAGTTATAATGTACCACAAGTTTAGAGTCCAGCCTTACAGTACTTCTACCTTATTACAATATAACTTCAATGGGTGATTCCTAAAGAACAAGAACATAGATTTCTTAAAAAAAGTCACCATATTTCACATTTAAGTGCCATTGTAGACCGGTCCTACTTAACACAGTTAGATGTCATATTAACATTTTCTACACCTCTCGGCTCTCTATAAATAAATAAATGAATGAATAAATAAATATATATAAATAAATGTGTGTGTGTATATATATATATATATATATATATATATATATATATATATATATATATATATATATATATATATATATATATATATATATATATATAATATTATTAAACAGATATATATATATATATATATATATATATATATATATTAACATATATATATATATATATATATATATATATTAATATATTAAACAGAATAGTATATATATATATATATATATATATACAGTATATATATATATATATATATATATATATATATATATATATATTAATATATATATATACTATTCTGTTTAATCAAGGCCTCAAGTAGTGGAATGATTAAATGATTATGTCCTTTGCTGAACATGAGTAGCCATGGGAACATGTCAAAAGGGGGTTTAAAGTATTTTTCGAAAACCTACAATTGACTTTATCATGACCCATGCCACTCACCTCTGATTGACTTCTGATGAGTCCTTTGTTACATAGGTAAAATATAAACAGTTTGGATAAAATGTACAAATCTTCTGACACATGTGCACATTAGGTGCAAAAACACTTGTAAGACTTTCTCCAGAGAATTCAATTTCCTGAAAAATATCTCTTTGGCAATCTACAAGATATGAGCGGTAGAAGGTAATTAGCAGTTATAGTTAGGATATGCTTACATGGAGGTTTTAGCCACAGATTTTGCTCTTCAATCTGTTTGAAGACCACCGATAAACCAATTCCTAATGTTTTTAAAGAAAATTTGTTTTGTCATTCCAATGGCCTCAGAATTTTCTGAGGAGATTTGGAAAAAAAAAAGTTGTCACTTTTAAGAAGATTTCTGAAGGTATTTTGCCCAGAAACCACAGAAAATACACACACAATTAGCTGACTCTTTGGCAGTTGAAACTGCACTAGTCAGCATCAGATTCTGTCACCAACGATCAGCGCACCGCACCACGAGCATCCGTGTCGGACCCAGAGTTCAGTCACAAATTACAAATTCATTGATTTTTTTTTCTTGGCAAAATCCGCATCTCAGCATGTTATTTTTAGCACAACCTTGTAAAGACACATACTGTGATGGCCAAAAGTGTTGGTACTCTTGAAATTGTTTCAGAAAATAAAGTATTTTCCCATAAAATTCTTGCTATTATGCATGTTTTGTTATACACAAGTTTATTTCCTTTATGTGTATTGGAACAACACAAAAAACAACCAGGAAAAAAAAGGCAAATTGGACATAATTTCATACAAAACCAAAATGGGACAGGCAAAATGTTGGCACCCTAAATTTAATATTTGGTTGTACACCCTTTGGAATAAATGACTGCAATCAATCACTACCTATAACCATCAACAAGCTTCTTACACGTCTTACCTGGAATTTTGGTTCATTCGTTATTTGGAAACTGCTCCAGGTCTCTCATATTTGAAGGGTGCCTTCTCCCAACAACAATTTTAAGATCTTTCCACAGGTGTTCAATAGTACTAAGATCCAAACTTATTGCTGGCCACTTAAGAAGTCTCCAGCACTTTGTTTCCAACCATTTCTGGGGGCTTCTTGAAGTATGTTTGGAGTCATTCTCCTGCTGGTAGAACCATAACCTAGGGAGGAAACCCAGCTTTCTCACCCTTGGCACTATATTGTGACCCAAAATCCTTTGGTAATTTTCAGATTTTTTTTTACCAAAAAAGCTCTATCTGGATGTCATCTGTCCCCAAGATGCTTTCTCAGAAGGATTTTGGCTTTTTCATTTTGTCAATCTGCAGTCTAGCTTTTTTATGTCTCTGTGTCAGCAGTGGGGTCCTTCTGGGTCTCCTACTATAGCATTTTATTTCATTCAAATGTTGACATGAAATGTTGATAGTTTGTGCCGATCCTGATGCTCCCTGAGCCTGCAGAACAGCTTGAATTTCTTTGGAACTTGATTGAGGGTGCCAATATCTGAATTATCCTGTGTTGCATCCTTTCATCAATTTTTCTCTGCCATCCACATCCAGGAAGATTAGCTACAGTACCATGGGTTGTAAACTTCAGGATTATGGTGTGCATCGGGGACTTCAAGAGTTCTGGAGACAAGTCATGAGATTTCTTGATATATTTCAACAATCTTTCAACAATTTTGGTTCTCAAGTCCTCAGACAGTTCTTTTCTTTGTGTTCTCCATGCTTATAAAGACACAATTTTATGCACGTATCAACTCACACACGGGTAAAGGGGAAAATAAAGCCTATAATCCTGTAGTCGCACCCACACCCTACTTGTTCCTATACAGACTAGGATTCCCTAACCACATAACTAGAAACCACAGCACAGATGTGACTCCCTTAAAGACCATCAAGCTGTTTCTCCAGAAGAACCTGAGGGGGTTGTTTTATGCAACTAACTAGAACAAGGAAGGTGTGCAGGGGTAGGCGAAAAACCAAAGATGAGCAATCATAAAACACATACACATGTGGACAAAGGAGAAATAATAAATGCAAGCAAGTGTAACCTCCTACAAACCTAATAGAAGATAGATGTAAGTAAGGCAAATGAGAAATACAGAGAGCAAATACAATGCTGGTCTCTGCCTAAAATGTAATATCCATTAGCTGCGGGGCTGGAATGCCATAACAGAAAATCACATAGAAATATAACCAGCAGAGAATGCTGTAGAAAGAAAAGTATAAAAAGCCCCAGCCGGCATGTGATAGGACAGAGACACTTTTAATTTTTATGCCCTTAAACCAGATAGTTATATCACACAAAATAGTTAATAAATAACATTTCCCACATGTCTACCCTACATCAGCATCATTTTTGAAACATATTTTATTAGGAAGTTAGAAGGATTAAACGTTTATCAGCAATTTCTCATTTTTTCACCAAAATTTACAAAACCAATTTATTTTTTGAAAGACAGCATCACATTTGAATTGACTTTAATGGGCATATGTGACAGAAAGCACCTAAAAGTGACACCATTTTAAAAACTGCACCCCTCAAATTGATCAAAACTAGGGATGAGTGGACATATGGATGTTCGGGTTCACTGGGTTTGGCCGGACTTTAGTGAAAAGTTTGGAACCAAGCTTGACCCAAACGTGACCCTAAATCCTGAACCCCATATAACTCAATGGGGACCCGAACTTTGGTGCTATATGCACAGGACAATTGCTCTGTAAAGAAAAGGGGATAGGAAATGAATTTTTAAAAAATATATGTAAAGCAGACAGCTGATATCAACCCCAAAAGTATTACCCTGATTGTCACTGCACCAGGGAAATCAGAAAGAGCTGGACAAAATGCCAGAATTGGCATAACTAATGGATGTACCACTTCTGGAGCAGCTGAAAAACTGCTATTTTTAGGCTGGGAAGGGCCATATAACCATAGCCCTTCCCAGCCTCATACTACCAGCGCCCAACTGTCTGTGTCACCTGAGCTAGTTATCAAAAATAGGGGGGACCCCACATCAGTTTTTAACTGATTTGCATAATTTTTTTTTGATAATGCGTGGGATGTCCTCTATTTTTGATAACCAGCCAAGGTAAAGCAGACATCTGAGGTATCTGGTTACCAAAAAAAGGGGGGCCCACATCACTTTTTTTGTTCACAGTAGAATACAGGTATCTTTCCCATAAACATTCATGACCAATATTAACCTGATAGCATAAGTCATAGAATAACTTTGTAAGTAAAAACAGTAAATAATTGGTAGTTTAGTTCAAAATTTAATTTCTTTTGTTTAAACCCATAATGAAAATTTGTTGTCTATATGATGCATCCGGAGTATTACATAGGGGAGTCAACCAAGGAAATGAGGATTTGAAAAGTCAGTATGCACTGTACTACCTACTTCACAGTATCTTTGCATCGACAACTGAAAAGACAATGGTAGGCTTTGTTTTTACTAATATGTAAAATACATTGCATAACAATTCTAAATACTGCCCCCCTTATCTGTACAAAATAGATAAATATTTACCCAATGAAGACATTCCACAAGCCTTTAAAGAGAAGCCGGTCATGACATTGGGAAGTTGTCTTATTTTTGTCGGCAATCCTTTGCCAGAATATTTAAAATAGCACATGTTCCTGGAGAAATAATGGCATCATGGATTTTGATCAAATGTATAGTTTATTTATTTATTTATTTATTTATTTATTTGTCAAACTTGTATGCCGCCCCTCTCCAAAGACTCAGAGCGGCTCACAACATATAAATGCAAAGTACAAAGTTTTAAACAAATGGAAACATAAAATCAATTAAGCTTCAAAACATTAAAAACCCCTCCAAAACATACCCTATTTAAACTCATTTTTTTATGAATTATTAGCTGTAGTCAACACTAACGGTCCCAGGCCTGCCGACATAGGTAAGTCTTAAGGTCTTCACGGAAATTTCCAACATATCAATATAAAAAAAATGGTCACACAGAGTACAAATAAAATTCAGCAACCCTAAAGAAGGTTTTCTGGGTTATGACAATATTCATGAACCTTTAGGTGATTATTTTAGTAAATATATTATTGTGACTTAGACACTCAAAGACGTCACTCACCGGAGTTGGACGCTGTGGAATTTCTCTGTAACATAAGTGAAAAACTGGCAGTGTTCATTATTAGTGCAGCGTTCTCTACATTCCTCCACACTGGTTACTCTAGAAATGTTATAATTTGTCCCAATCATGTCAAGTCCAGAAAAAATCTTATCCCGGCAGGCTAGAACAAATAAGAGAAATGTGGAATTATTTATTTTTTTACAAACAAAAACATAAAAATGGCCCCAACTCATCAGCCGTTTTTGTCATTTTTCCAAGCTATAACTTCTTTATATGTGATAAAATGTTTGCAAAATGCAAAGCTATGTATAAATATTAAGACTTTACACCAGTCCCAGCTACGTCTGCCCACTTTTTAAAAGGGTAGAGGTAGAAATGATAGAAGTAGCTGAAGTAGAAATAGGTGTGATCAAGCAAGGCTGACAAATTTATTATAATTTACTTTAGCTCCTGACTTTGGAAGCATTTCTGAAAGGAGGGAGTACCATTTAAGAGGCTGATATAATGAATGTGAGTATCTTATTCCAGCACTCCATTTGTTCTGCCTCTGCATTCAATCCGCCTTTATCATTTATTTTCTGTAAACTGATATTTCATTTACAGGGGTCCACCTTGGCTCCTAGAGTTCTACTTTCATTCCTCTTTTTTATCTATTTATACATCAGATACAGGGCCGGCGTCAGCACGCGGCATACCCAGGCAAATGCCGGGGCCCTGGAGAGCTGGGGGGGCCCACTCGGCCTCGTCACTTCAGCTGCCCATGGGGCTGGCCCACTCTCCTTCAGTTCTGCTGCCCCCGGGCTGAGTCCCGGGGACCGCAGTCCTCGGCAGGAAACTGTGGCTGCCGTCCCTTAGCTAGTTTCACACTTGAGACTTGTGATAATAAAGGCCCCGGATTCCAGTGAAATAACGCCTTGCGTTAAGTTTTCTATAGCTGAGAGAGCCCTCATCCGCACCGCACACATCCCGACATCACCGCACACCTCTCGACATCACTGCACACCTCCCGACATCTCCGCACACCTCCCGATATTACCGCACACCTCCCGACATCACTGCACACCTCCCGACATCACCGCACACCTCCCAACATTACCGCACACATCCCGACATTACCTCACACCTCCCGACATCACCGCACACATCCCGACATTACCGCACACATCCCGACATCACCGGACATATCCCGACATCACTGCACACTTCCCGACATCACCGCACACCTCCCGACATTACCGCACACATCCCAATATCACTGCACACATCCCGACATTACCGCACACATCCCGACATTACCGCCCACATCTTCACCGCACACATCCCGACATTACCGCACACATCCCGACATTACCGCCCACATCTTCACCGCACACATCCCGACATTACCACACACATCCCGACATTACCACCCACATCTTCACCGCACACATCCCGACATTACCGCACACATCCCAACATTACCGCCCACATCTTCACCGCACACATCCCGACATCCCCGCACACATCCCGACACTACAGCCCTCATCCTCACCGCACACACGCCGGCACTACCGCACCCATAATCACCGCACACATCGGCATTACCTCAGTGACGTCACGCTGACAGCGAGATTCACCTCAGTTGCTGGGTGGAGCTCACAGGAGTAGCGGTGTTCTACTGCCGCTCCTGTCAGCTTCATGTAGCAGATCTGGATGCGGGACCTCATGTGGATTACGCCGGACCTGGAGGGGTATTTGGGGATTTTAATAAAGTGGTGAAAGAGGGTGGGTTTTTTGTCTTTTATTCCAAATAAAGGATTTTTTCGGGTGTATGTGTTTATTTACTTTTACTTACAGATTAATCATGGAAGGTATCTCGGGGAGATGCCTGCCATAAATAACCTAGGACTTAGTGGCAGCTAGGGGCTGCTGCCATTAACTCCTTATTACCTCGATTGCCACGCACCAGGGCAATTCGGGATGAGCCGGGTTGAGCCCCGGGACTGTCACATCTAATTGATGCGACAATTCCGGGCGGCTGCTGGCTGATATTTTTAGGCTGGGGGGCTCCCCATAACGTGGGGCTCCCCATCCTGAGAATACCAGCCTTCAGCCGTGTGGCTTTACCTTGGCTGGTATCAAAATTGGGGGGACCGCACGCCGTTTTTTTTAAATTATTTATTTTTTTACTTATTGTCCTGCACGATATAGACCCGCCCACCGGCGGCTGTGATTGGTTGCAGTGAGACAGCTGTAACTCAGCGTGGGTGCGGGTCTGACTGCAACCAATCATAGGCGCCGGTGGGCGGGGGAAGCAGTGAATACGAGATTGAATAATGGGCGGCTGGCATTTTCAAAAAAGGAAAAGCCGCAGGAGCAGTGTGAGTGTGTCTGTATGTAGGCAGTAGAGCAGTGTGTGTCTGTATGTATGCAGCAGAGCTGTGTGTGTCTGTATGTATGCAGCAGAGCTGTGTGTGTGTGTCTGTATGTATGTAGCAGAGCTGTGTCTGTATGTATGTATGTATGCAGCAGAGCAGTATGTGTGTGTCTGTCTGTATGTATGTATGCAGCAGCAGTGTGTGTGTCTGTCCATATGTATGCCGCAGAGCAGTGTGTGTCTCTGTATGTATGCAGCAGAGCAGTGTGTGCCTGTCTGTAGGTATGTATGATGTGTATCTATGTATGTCAGTGTATATGACTGTATAGATTTGTCAGTTTATATCTATTCTGTGAGTTTGTCTTTAAATATGTATATGTACATATCTGTGTATGTGTGTGTGTCTGCGTGTTTATGGAACCCACTGGGACTCTTCCGCCCAGGGCCCACAAAAACCTGGAGCCGGCCCTGTATATATATATATATATATATATATATATATATATACAGTGCAGACCCAGATAGAATTAGGTACCGTCATGTAGTATCAAGTCCCTATATAGCACAGTGCAGAGCCAGATAGCATTAGGCACCTTCATGTAGCATACAGCCGTATATAGCACAGTGCAGAACCAGATAGCATTAGGCACCCTCATGTAGTGCACAGCCCCTATATAGCACAGTGCAGAGCCAGATAGCATTAGGCACCTTCATGTAGTATACAGCCCCATATAGCACAGCACAGACCTAGATAGCATTACGCACCCTCATGTTGTATACAGCCCCATATAGCACAGTGCAGACCCAGATAGCATTAGGTACCTTCATGTAGTATAAAGCCTGTATATTGCACAGTGTAGACCCAGCTAGCACAGTGTACTGCAGATCCAGATAGCATTAGGCAACCTCATGTAGTGCACAGCCCCTATATAACACTGTGCAGAGCCAGATAGCATTACGCATCCTCATGTAGTATACAGCCCGTATATAGCACAGGGCAGACCCAGATAGCATTAGGCACCTTCATGTAGTATACAGCTCCTTTATAGCACAGTACAGACCCAGATAGCATTTGGTATCTTCATGTAGCATACAGCCCATATATAGCACAGTGCAGAGCCAGATAGCATTAGGCACCTTCATGTAGTGTACAGCCCCATATAGCACAGTGCAGACCCAGATAGCATTAGGCACCCTCATGTAGTATACAGCCCCATATAGCACAGTACAGACCCAGATAGCATTAGGCACCTTTATGTAGTATACAGCCCCATATAGCACAGTGCAGAGCCAGATAGCATTAGGCATCCTCATGTAGTATACAGCCTGTATATAGCACAGTGCAGACCCAGATAGCATTAGGCACCTTCATGTAGTATACAGCTCCTTTATAGCACAGTACAGACCCAGATAGCATTAGACACCTTCATGTAGCATACAGCCCCATATAGCACAGTGCAGACCCAGATAGCATCAGGTATCTTCATGTAGCATACAGCCCATATATAGCACAGTGCAGAGCCAGATAAAATTAGGCACCTTCAGGTAGTATACAGCCCCATATAGCACAGTGCAGACTCAGATAGCATTAGGCACCCTCATGTAGTATACAGCCCCATATAGCACAGTGCAGACCCAGATAGCATTAGGCACCTTCATGTAGCATACAGCCCTATATAGCACAGTGCAGACCCAGATAGCATTAGGCACCTTCATGTAGCATACAGCCCCATATAGCACAGTGCAGACCCAGATAGCATTAGGTATCTTTATGTAGCATACAGCCCATATATAGCACAGTGCAGAGCCAGATAGCATTAGGCACCTTCATGTAGTGTACAGCCCCATATAGCACAGTACAGACCCAGATAGCATTAGGCACCTTCATGTAGTATACAGCCCCATATAGCACAGTGCAGACCCAGATAGCATTAGGCACCTTCATGTAGTATACAGCCCTATATAGCATAGTGCAGACCCAGATAGCATTAGGCACCTTCATGTAGCATACAGCCCCATATAGCACAGTGCAGACCCAGATAGCATTAGGTATCTTCATGTAGCATACAGCCCATATATAGCACAGTGCAGAGCCAGATAGCATTAGGCACCTTCATGTGGTGTACAGCCCCACATAGCACAGTACAGACCCAGATAGCATTAGGCACCTTCATGTAGTATACAGCCCCATATAGCACAGTGCAGACCCAGATAGCATTAGGCACCTTCATGTAGTATACAGCCCTATATAGCACAGTGTAGACCCAGATAGCATTAGGCACCTTCATGTAGTATACAGCCCCATATAGCACAGTGCAGACCCAGATAGCATTAGGCACCTTCATGTAGTATACAGCCTCATATAGCACAGTGCAGACCCAGATAGCATTAGGCACCTTTATGTAGTATACAGCCCTATATAGCACAGTGCAAACCCAGATAGCATTAGGCACCTTCATCTAGTATAGTATACAGCCCTATATAGCACAGTACAGACCCAGATAGCATTAGGCACCTTCATGTAGCATACAGCCTCATATAGCACAGTGCAGACCCATATAGCATTAGGTATCTTCATGTAGCATACAGCCCGTATATAGCACAGTGCAGAGCCAGATAGCATTAGGCACCTTCATGTAGTGTACAGCCCCATATAGCACAGTACAGACCCAGATAGCATTAGGCACCTTCATGTAGTATACAGCCCCATATAGCACAGTGCAGACCCAGATAGCATTAGGCATCCTCATGTAGTATACAGCCCCATATAGCACAGTGCAGACTCAGATAGCATTAGGCACCCTTATGTAGTATACAGCCCCATATAGCACAGTGCAGACCCAGATAGCATTAGGCACCTTCATGTAGTATACAGCCCCATATAGCCTAGTGCAGACCCAGATAGCATTAGGCACCTTCATGTAGTATACAGCCTCATATAGCACAGTGCAGACCCAGATAGCATTAGGCACCTTTGTGTAGTATACAGCCCTATATAGCACAGTGCAAACCCAGATAGCATTAGGCACCTTCATCTAGTATAGTATACAGCCCTATATAGCACAGTACAGATCCAGATAGCATTAGGCACCCTCATGTAGTATACAGCCCCCATGGTCGTCTGGCCACAGTGATTGTATACACTCACTTCTCCTCATTCCCCCGCTGCTCCGGTCTCCTCGGCGCAGCCGTCCACTGCTGTCGCTCGCTCTGACCTCACTGCAGGCACGCAGTGATGACGTCACCGCCCTCCGCTACAGTCCTGTCAGAGCGCCGACACTCCAGACACAGCGGGGAGAATGATGAGAGAGGGAACCCGATGACAGCCCCCTGAGTAGCGGTGCGCCACTCTTGCCGCCACTAGTGGGCCCCCCCGGCAGCTCAGGGCCCCGGCATTTGACCGAGTTTGCCGGTTGCTGACGTCTGCCGTGTCCTCCCCCCATCTCATTATAGATTGTAAGCTCTCACGAGCAGGGTTGTCTCTTTTTTTTGTCATACTCTAATTATTGTATGTTCTATAACTGTTTCTTGTTTGTATATGATCCTCCTGAATTGTAAAGCGCTGCGGAATATGTTGGCGCTATAGAAATAAAGATTATTATTATTATTATTATTGTATTATTAACATAAACTTAAAGGATCACTATAGGAAAAAGCAAAATAAAGGTTATTATGCCAACAAAACAAATTGCAAGAACTGTATGAATACACTGGTTTACTAATCAATAATACTTTAATAAGCAGTTCAGGAAAATCACATTCCACAGTTCCTTTAATTGTGGCAAGCAGGAAGGTTGTAAAGAGTTTTGAAGTATATTACAATACAGTATGTGTCAGATCTTTAAACAGACTGATATTAAAGGCAACATGTTTATTTCTTATTCGATGGTTCAGTCATCACTAGGGGCTTTTCATTGGCAGAGATGAGCAAATCAATTTGCAGGTCTCTGGTGCAGCGTCCACTCCAGTTTTTTGGGGGTTTTGGGCAGGAGCCCTGGGATCTGCTTTCTACGTGTTGGCATCACCTGCTCCACTTTTGATTATCCAGCCTGTTATTAGTGCGATATTGCGCAGGCTGGCTAATCAATTGAGGAGCCGCAGATCCTGGCAGGGAGGAGTAATGGGATAATGACCTGACTGCTGGATCAGGGCCTTACAAAATTATTTACTCATCTCTCATTGGGTATAAATTCTCCATTTGATTCGCTTTATGTTAGACTAATTAAATGTTAAATATTACAACAAGCAACGTTCTTATTAGGGTTTAATAATAGGAAAACCAAGAAAACCCTAAAACCAATGAAGTCTTTATGAATCTATAAAAATAAACTGTGCAGGTGATTGTGAACACCATGACTTCACCCAGGTACCTATAGTAATGGGGTCAAAAAAGGTTGGGGACCTTAGAGGAATATAAATAGCTAGGAGAAAATGGACCCCTAAGATAAATACATAAAAGATATCCGCCCCCGTGTGGTTGTGGTTATGATAATGTACTTTACTTTCTTACCATATATTCTTTTTGTGCAATGTTTTAAGGAATGTCCTGAAATGGTTCCTAGCATTACCACTTTCTGTAATGTTAATGTTGGACTGGCCTTAAGAATGCATGCAAACCTACGGCACAAAAAGAAAATAAAAATGATTATATGCAGAGTATTCTGTAAAGGGAACTTGACACAAGTTTTTTTTATAAGCTGCAGCCACAACCAGTCAATCCTTATATACAGCATTCCAGAATACTGTATATAAGAGCCCAGGCTGCGCTGTATGGCTGAGGCCACATGGGGTTATGTGCGAGTCCTCGCATGACACTCAGCACACGTTCACAGCGAGAGCTGAGTCTCATGTGAGGGTCCTGTAACTGTGGTCCGATAAGACCACAGTTGCAGAGGGGAGGGCCCGGCGCTGCGGAGGGGAGGGATTCATCTCCCTCTATCCTCTGTTGCCGACTATTGTGATTCTCGCACTGTACTCAAATTACACCAGTGTAACGCGAGTGTAGTGCAATGTTTCTCTCGCCCCATAGAATTGAATGGGTGCGAGTGAAACAGGATTGCATTACACTTGCAGCATGCTGTGACTGTTTTCTCGGTCTGATTAGGGCTGAGATTTTATTATACTCACCTAGCCCTAGGAAGTGGTCATGTCTGCCGTCTCTTCCATCTTTTGAGATTGCCATGCTCCTGCCCAGCCACACATGCATGGTGCCTCCTATGCATGCACACTTTGATCTACCCAGCTGAGGGCAGATCAAAGTTCTGTAGTGCGCATGCATGGGCGGTCTTTGACCTTTTCTTGGCCTGCACATTACAGTACTTTGCTCTGCGCTCAGCAGGGCAGATCATAGTGCGCATGTGCAGGAGTACAATGGAGGCCTCTGTGGGAATGACGCAGGCTACACCATGCACATGGGGCTAGGCAGGAGGACAGCGATCGCAAAAAGGAGGAGGTGCCGGACCGAGAGCAGTTACACCCATTGTACCGGACCGCCCCCTTGGTGTGTATTATAAAAGTGGGTTTTTTTACGTTCTACAGAGTGGCCTGGCCTCTTATATATATAGTATTCTGAAATACTATATATAAGGGCTCACTGATGCTGGCTGCATAAGGGAAAAACCTTGTGACAGGTTCCTTTTAATTACTGCCTTAGTTTTGTTCCACAGTAGACAATTCACAAGCATTTTAAGCTAAAAAATGTTTTACATTTTACAGTATATGCCCCTATAATTGTCTTTTGTTAACCTAGAGCAGAGGTCTCAAACACGAGGCCCGCGGGTTGCATGCGCCCCCTGAGGCTGGTTTTTGCAGCCCGCAGACCCTGTGACGATCACAGCTCTATGCCGGGAGCCGGAGCCGGCAGGCACAGTACGGTTGAATCATTTGCGGTGCTGCGCAGAGGAGCTGTCTGCACTACACCAATGGGTGACGCGGCCAATCAGATGCAAGGAGGTGATGTCGCTGTATGATGTCACCTCCTTGCATCTGATTGGCCATTGGTATAGTGCTCAAAGCTCCTCTGCACAGCACCGCAAATAATTCAACTGTACATGCCGGCGCCGACTCCCGGCATAGAGCTACGATCGTCAAGGAGTCTGCAGGACACAGCAGGTATGTACTGTATGTACCCACGATCAGGACCCGCTGTGTCCTGGAAGTGGCGGGTCCTGAATGCGGGGCCGCGAGTTTCCTCTACAGAAGAATACAGGAGACCGTAGCTGCTCATACCCACTATCAAGGTTCGGGCCGCTGCGGCCTCCTCACTGTATTCTCAGTACAGAGGACACTTACAACCCTGTAAGCCGCACCGCAGGTCAGTGTTCACTCTGGGCCGCACACGTACAGTGAATGGGATTTCTAGAAATCCCATCCACTCTGCTTGTACTGTACAACACAGCGCTCTGGACGCAGTTGAAACATGCTGCCTCCAAAACGCTGCAAACACTGATCAGCACGCAGCCCTGAGGGAAAAGAGGAAAGGTGAGAAGAATTTATCTTGTTTTGTGTTTGTGAAGAGCGGCATAATAGGGGACAAGGATGAGGGCACAAGGATGGACAGAATACTACAAGGATGGGCACAATACTAGAAGGATGGGCACAATACTACAAGCATGGGCAGAATACTACAAACATGGGCAGAATACTAGAAGGATGGACAGAATACTACAAGGATGGGCACAATACTACAAGGATGGGCAGAATACTACAAGCATGGGCAGAATACTACTAGAAGGATGGGCAGAATACTAGAAGGATGGGCAGAATACTAGAAGGATGGGCAGAATACTAGAAGGATGGGCACAATACTAGAAGGATGGGCACAATACTAGAAGGATAGAATCAGAGGAAACAGAAGTCCAGCATCAAGGAGAGGAGGATGAAATAAAACTGGAGTTTATTAGTTGCAATTGCAAGTAAAATCTTACAGACTGTCGGGGAGCACAATAACACAAAGTGAAAGACGTGTGGATTATCCTACGCGTTTCGACCAAAGGGTCTTATTCATGGAATGTATATTATCTCAAGTTAGTTGTTATTTAAAGGATACACGGTTGAACGTCATAGGAGGGTTGGTGCTAATTAAAACTAACATGGTGCAAGATGTGCACACTTTCAAAACAGAAGCACCAAACACATATAATGAGATAAAAACATAAATATAGAAAACCACAATCTATGAATTAAGCAAAAAATGTTGAATCTGCAAAATTGTCATAGGAAAATCTATCCATAGATAATTGTTAATTTTGGTATAGAGGAACCAAAACATGAATATATGTCCAAAACATAATGTTGTAAACTGATAAAATAGCAATTTTTATACATGAAGAAACATGATAGATGTTTATTTTATTGCATAAAGAAAAATTGTTATAAAAAAGATAAATATTGCCAATAGAAGAGGAGACCAGAATCTACTTCATTACGTGTATTGTAAGATTAGATCTTGACGGGTATTTAGACCATGCGGTACCCGAGTACCTAGTTTGAAAATCCAAAAAGATTCTCTGTTTAGGAGCTTTCTCCTATGGTCTCCCCCTCTAGCTGGCTTGGTAATTTTCTCTATGCCCATAAATAAAAGAGAATCAAGACATCTGCTGTGAGTGGTTACAAAGTGCCGACAAACCGCAGAGATGTTCACTGCATTTGGATTCAAAGTGTCAGACATATGCCGTCTGATTCGCTTCTTTAGAGGATTTCCTGTGCAACCAACGCATTGAATCTTGCAGGTAGTGCACTCTATAAGGTATATTACATATGGCATATTGCAGTTAATGTAGCCATTAATATTGTATGTTAAACCTGTATGATTGTAAATTAATGTTTTGCTCTTATTGGCATGTTTACAGGCTATACACTGGTTGTGTCCACAGCCATAAAAGATGGTGCAAGAAAGCCAGGTTTTGTTTGTTGTGTGACTGGTGACTACACTTGGTGAAAGAATGTTGGCAAGATTCAAGGCACGTTTTGCTACAAAATTAATTTGATATTTGTTGAGAATACTGTTGAGATTTTTATCTTGGTGTAATAATGTAATATATTTTTTAACAATTTTGACGATTTGGTTGTATTGTGGAGAAAAAATGGTGCTGAAAGTGACCCTATAAAAACTTTGATTTTTGTGCTTGTTTTTGTTTTTAAGCAGCTCAGTTCTATCAATAGCATGAACGATTTTCTGTGCTCTACATAGTCTCCAGCTGGGATATCCTCTATATTTGAGTTTATTCAAAGTTTTATTAGATTCCTGAAGAAATGTATCTGATTTGGAACAATTTCTTTTGGTTCTAATTAATTCTCCTACAGGGATGTTTTTAACCGTATGTGTGGGATGACAAGAGCTGGCTAACAGTATAGAGTTACAGTCAGTGTCTTTACTGAATGGTAAAGCTTCTATACGGTTAGAATTTCCTATTAAAGTAACATCGAGGTAGTTAATTTTATGTGGATGTGTAGAAAACGTAAATTTGAGGTTAAAGGGATTAGTGTTCATATAATCCATGAAATTCTGTACTGAATCAAGATCACCCCTCCATATTAGTAGCAGATCATCTATGTACCTAGTGTAAAAAATAATATGATCGGCAAAAAGATTGTTTAAGGGGTTGAAAACATATATCTCCTCAAAAAACGCTACCACGATGTGAGCTAGAGAGAGGGAAAATTTGCCCCCCATACTAACTCCACACTTCTGTAAATAGAATTCCCTGTCAAAAGAAAAATAATTGTGAGTAAGTAGAAAATTGACTGCTGATACAACAAAATCCTGATTATTAGATAGATAGGAACTGTGTTTTGAACGGAATAATTCAAGACATTCAATGGCAATGTGGTGAGGGATAGAAGGATATAAGCTGACAATATCACTGGTGATCCAGATGTAATCGGATTGCCAAGTGATAGAATCTAGATTGAATATAAGTGCCTTTGTGTTTCTTAGGGGTACTTTGCACACTACGACATCACAAGCCGATTGTAGCTATGCTAAACGCGATAGTCCCCGCCCCCATCGCACATGCGATATCTTGTGATAATGTTCGGTACGGCAGCTATCACTACGGCAGCTTCATATGCACTTACCTACCCTGCGACATCACTCTGGCTGGCGAACCGCCTCCTTCCTAAGGGGGGGTGGGTCGTGCGGCGTCACAGCGACGTCACACGGCAGGCGGCCAATAGAAGCAGAGGGGCGGAGATGAGCGGGACATAAACATCCCGCCCACCTCCTTCCTTCCTCATTGCAGCCGGGACGCTGGTAAGGAAATGTTCCTCGCTCCTGCGGCTTCATACACAGCGATGTGTGCTGCCGCAGGAACGAGGAACCACATCGTACCTGTCGCTGCAGCGACATTATGGAAATGCCTGACACTACACCGATCATACAATTTCAACACTTTTGTGCTCGTTAATCGTAGTAAAAAGGATTCACATACTCCGATGTCGACAACGACGCCAGATGTGCGTCACTTTTGATTTGACCCCACCAACATCGCAGCTGCGATGTCATAGTGTGCAAAGTAACCCTTAAGAAGCCAGGAATCTCTTTAACTAGGGGCTGTAGGAGAAAATCGACCCAAGACCCCAGTTTTTCTCCTAGAGACCCTATAACTGAGATAATTGGTCCGAAGGGAGGGGGAAAAATTCCTTTGTGGATTTTGGGGAGGGCATGGTAGATAGGGATTACCGGAAAATCTACCTTCAGATATTCATACATTTTTTGGGAAAAAACTTCCCGTATGAGCCCATCTTCCAGTAATTTATCATTTTTTTCTTTGAAAGGAATAGTGGGATCTCCCTTGAGATGAATATATGTATTTTTGTCCTCCAATATTTCCTTGTTCATTTTGATGTATAATGAAAAATCAAGAATCACAATCCCTCCCCCCTTATCAGCTTCTCTGAAAACCAAGTCAGTGTTTGATTTGAGAGTATCAAGAGCTATTTTTTTCTAGAAAGGTTAAATTATTGTGTTTTTTGTCATTTATTTTGTCCAAATGAACAAGTTCAGATTCTATTTTTTCTTGAAACACATCCAAAATAGGAGGTCGCGTTTGTAGGGGGTAAAAATACGGATTGGCAGTTCTAAAGGGCTGTTCTGGTTGTTGATCTTGAATTCTAGATTCAGACTCCAGGCTTCTTAGGTCAGTAAGTTGAATTAACTCTTTAAACGCTGGAATGACATTGGTTTCTGCAGTGTTGTGATTTTGTATTAAATCCATGTTCTCATTTGTTGCAGTCTCCAAGTCAAAGTGGCATTTAAGAGTTAAATTTCTTGCGAACTTGTTAATATCGAGCAGAGTTTTGAAAATGTCAAATTTATTTGTTGGGCAGAAATGTAATCCTTTGGAAAGAACAGACATTTGATCCTGGGAGATAATCTGTGCAGACAGATTCCAAACTGGGCATGTTAACGTTGTTTTTTCTTCTTCTTGCGGCAATCTGGATATCTGTTTCCTCCTATGCTTTCTTCCTCCTCTTTGTGAGTGTTTTTTGAAGATTTTTTTGTTGTGGTTGCGATTTACTTCTGCTTTACTTCACCAAGTGTAGTCACCAGTCACACAACAAACAAAACCTGGCTTTCTTGCACCGGCTTTTATGGCTGTGGACACAACCAGTGTATAGCCTGTAAACATGCCAATAATAGCAAAGCATTCATTTCCAATCATACAGGTTTAACGTACAATATTAACACTAGAAGTCCCAGAGAGGGATCATTTAAATTCCTACCTTTGGAACCCAGAGACGGGTCGAATGACCTGAAGGAATTTAGCTAACATTCTATAAGCACCGTCTTTTGTTCTGTAATTAAGGCCATTACTGTTGCACCACAGGAGGTTGTTGTTCTCCAACCTCCTGTGGTGCGACAGTAATGGCCTTAATTAGAGTTTGGACTAATGGTCATTTGACCCTCCTTCGGGACTTCAGGGGGGAGCTTGAAATTTCTGGGACTTCTAGTGTTAATGGATACATTAACTGCAATACGCCATATGTAATATACCTTATAGAGTGCACTACCTGCAAGATTCAATACGTTGGTTGTACAGGAAATCCTCTACAGAAGCGAATCAGACGGCATATATCTGACACTTTGAATCCAAATGCAGTGAACATCTCTGCGGTTTCTCGGCACTTTGTAACCACTCACAACAGATGTCTTGATTCTCTTTTATTTATGGGCATAGAGAAAATTACCAAGCCAGCTAGATGGGGAGACCATAGGAGAAAGCTCCTAAACAGAGAATCTTTTTGGATTTTCAAACTAGGTACTCGGGTACCGCATGGTCTAAATACCTGTCAAGATCTAATCTTACAATACACGTAATTAAGTAGATTCTGGTCTCCTCTTCTATTGGCAATATTTATCTTTTATAAAAAATTTTCTTTATGCAATAAAATAAACATCTATCATGTTTCTTCATGTATAAAAATTGCTATTTTATCGATGTTTACAACATTATGTTTTGGACATATATTCATGTTTTGGTTCCTCTATACCAAAATTAACAATTATCTATGGATAGATTTTCCTATGACAATTTTGCAGATTCAACATTTTTTGCTTAATTCATAGATTGTGGTTTTCTATATTTATGTTTTTATCTCATTATATGTGTTTGGTGCCTCTGTTTTGAAAGTGTGCACACCTTGCACCATGTTAGTTTTAATTAGCACCAACACTCCTATGACGTTCAACCGTGTATCCTTTAAATAACAACTAACTTGAGATAATACACATTCCATGAATAAGACCCTTTGGTCGAAATGCGTAGGTAATCCACACGCCTTTCACTTTGTGTTATTGTGCTCCCCGACAGTCTGTAAGATTTTACTTGCAATTGCAACTAATAAACTCCAGTTTTATTTCATCCTCCTCTCCTTGATGCTGGACTTCTGTTTCCTTTGATTCTATCCACCGCCAGGGCGTTTCCATGCATCGCTGCACTATCCTGGAGTGAAGAGGGGTGAGCTGACAATCTCCTACTTTTTCTTTAATACTAGAAGGATGGGCACAATACTAGAAGGATGGGCACAATACTAGAAGGATGGGCACAATACTAGAAGGATGGGCACAATACTAGAAGGATGGGCAGCATACTACAAGGATGGGAACAATACTACAAGGATGGGAACAATACTACAAGGATGGGCACAATACTACAAGAATGGGCACAATACTGCAAGGATCACCACAATACTACAAGGATGAGCACAATACTACAAGGATGGGCATAATACTACTGGGCACAATATTACTGGGCACAATACTACAAGGATAGGCACAATACTGCAAGGATGGGCACAATACTACAAAGATACAAGGATGGGCACTACAAGGATAGGCATGGGGATGGACACAATACTACAAGGATGGGCATAGTACTACAAGGCACAAGGATAAACAATACTACAAGGATGGGCACAATACTACAAGGATGGGCAAAATACTACAGGGCACAAGGATGAGCACAATACTACAGGGCACAAGTATGGACAATACTTCAAGGATGGGCACAATACTACAGGCAACAAGGTTGGCAGACATTATTACAGGGTACAAGGATGGGCACATTACTACAGGGCACAAAAATGGGCACATTACTCAGGGTACAAGGAAGGGGCACATTACTATAGGGCACAAGGATGGGAGACATTACTACAGGGGACAAGATGGGGACATTACTACAGAGGACAAGGATGGGGGACATTACTACAGGGCACAAGGATGGGGACATTGCTACAGTATGGGGGACATAACTACAGGACACAAGGATGTGCATATTATACAGAACACAAGGGGGATATTACTACAGGATGGCGAACACCCTCAATTTTTTTTTCTATGTGTGTCCCATTCCCTCAGCTGAGTTTGAGACCCCTGCCCTAGAGTGTTATAGAGCAGGCAAATAAACTGTTGCAGCATGCTGGGAGTTTTAGATTCACAACAGTTGAAGAGTTACAGTGTGGAGAACTGGGAAAAGTTTACATACCACCAATGACCCTTATCATCGAAAATCTCAGCTTATTCTGGGCTTAGCAATAAACTGGGTGGTTCTTGACAGCCAAGTCTGTACACAAACATACAGAGATTACTGTCATCCTCTGATAAGGACCACCCCTTTGACTCATACCTTCTATAATTGAAGACATTTTAAAGGGAACCTGAGAGGTGCAATATGTACCCAGAACCACGAGCAGTTCTAGGTGCATATTGCTAATCCCTACCTAACTGTCCCTGTATCTACTAGCATAGATAAAGAGATCTTTAGAAAAAGTACGTCTAAAGATCTTTTATGATATGCTAATGAGCGCAGGGACTAGTCACAAGGGTGTGAGTTCTTACGCTCATTCCGCCCTCTTAGCCCACAGCGGTGTACTAACATGCTATGCAATGCAGCATCACCAGTGGTGACACGGATATTTGTGTCCTTTGGCACCGCTCATCCGAAGTCCTGGCACTTCCAGTCATGCGCACTAGACCTCTCTCAATCCGGGACGCGTATACCCAGCTTCATAGCGCACATGACCAGAAGTGCCAGTGTAGAACCAACAGGGCAAGGGGTTAAATATATTCGTCGCCGGGCCGGTGATGTCGGGTTTGGGATGTCGGGTGGCCCTGCCTGGCTTCGTGGCCCTGAGGCATACAATAAAAGGGAGGATGATAGGATGGTAGTTTTTCACATGACGCCACCTGTGGTACGCGGCTAGGGATTACCCGCCACTGCGGGTGATGTCCTCCGGCGCTGATGGTGTCGCAGAAAAGATGGTTCTGATCCCCACAGGTGGAGCAGGCCCCAGGCGGCATGCTGAGGGTTGTAATGGTGGCCGTTGGCGCTGAAGCGCGGGGCGATGGCGATGGCAATAAGAGGCTGAGTCAGCTTCTGCAGTTCCAGGTCTTTTTGCTCACAGTTTAAGTGCTGCCTCAGGGTACTGGTCTCTGCCGTGATGGGCCCCAGCCAATCCCGGATAAGTTGGAGATACCACCAGTATTTGGATATGTCCTTTCCTAAGGTTTGCCCTTGTGGAAGTCAGGAACCCGAGCTGAGCTTCTCGCTCCAAGCCACAGGCCCCGTGAAGAAGAAAGAAAGAGAATGGTGGTGTCATGTTGCACGTTAATTGTGACAGATTCACTTTTATCTTTACTCCAATCTATCAGCCATGTTTTCTCACCTTTCATTATCATTTGGCCAACTTGCTGGTAGGTAAGAAAACATCAAGCAACGTGGGCTAAAGGTACAGACCATCTGACAATATTCAGCATCCGGAGTAAACACAGTGCTCAGGTCTCCTCCTTGAAGGAGCACGTCATGTTGGAGTTCTGGTACACAGTCTAGCACACATGAATAAACTTTATTAAACAGATTGTATGCAGTGGGACAGCATTGTTTATATCACAAAGGGCGGCTTTGCACGTTGCAACATCGCACATGCGATGTCGGTGGGGTCAAATCGAAAGTGACGCACTTCTGGCGTCACTTTCGAGATCGTAGTGTGTAAATGCTAGATGATACGATTAACGAACGCAAAAGCGTCGTTATCGTATCATCGTTGCAGGCTCCGACTTTTTCATAATTATGCTGCAGCGACAGGTACGATGTAGTTCCTCGCTCCTGTGGCAGCACACATCGCTGTGTATGAAGCCGCAGGAGCGAGGAACATCTCCTTACCTGCCGCCGGCGGCTATGCGAAAGGAAGGAGGTGGGCGGGATGTTTACATCCTGCTCATCTCCGCCCCTCCGCCGCTATTGGCCGCCTGCCGTGTGACGTCGCTATGACGCCACACGACTCGCCCCCTTAGGAAGGAGGCGGGTCGCCGGCCAGAGCGACGGTCGCAGGGCAGGTGAGTGCATGTGAAGCTAGCATGGCGATAATTTTCGCTACGCCAGCTATCACAAGATATCGTACCTGCGACGGGGGCGGGGACTATCGCGTGCGACATCGCAGCATCGGCTTGCGATGTCGCAACGTGCAAAGCCCGCCAAAGAGTGTACATGAGAAAGCATACCTACAATTCTATCATGGTAGTCCATTTGGCTACAATGGGGCCGCTGTAAAGAGGTGGCCTATCTGTGTGTGACTGCACCTATTGTTAATTCCACCATTACATGATATTTTAGCATTTTCTTTACAATTTAAAATGTTAAAAATATAAGAAAAATACTTTGTATTAGATAAATTTCAATGTGATCAATCATTATAAAACAGAAATGTTGCTTTATGCAATAGTTAGTAATTGCATCGTTAGTATTTTACATCATTAGTTATGTAACAGAAATGTTGTATTACCTCCACAAGAGAAATCAAATAGCAGGAAAAGACTTGCCACGGTATAATAAAAAGTCATCCTGTAACAAAGTATAATGGATACATAAGCCCTTTATAAATAAATTGTATTATGAGAATAATTACATTTATTTCTAGTAGAAAAGGAGCACATAAAGTACCTGATTTGAGCAGCTTTGTCCTCAGCGGTGACTGAGGCATCTCACCAGGTTCTCAAGCTTTTCATTTTCCAAAGGGGCATGTTTACATTGCATTACAAAATTGTGTGTGGGCAATGTTTAACTGTGATAAGGCTAGATGTTTGGTTTTGCAATAGCACTTGTTACTTAAAGGGGTTGTCTAAACATAGTTAAAACCAATCAACTTTGCAAATTTAATCTTATTAAAAATGTTTGTAGTTCTCAAGAATGATGGGAGTTTTAATATTATTGTTTAGGTTACCAGCTACCGCTGCGGTCTTCCAGCATAACCAACCATCCATAGTGTATGCCAGGGGTCTCAAACTCTGCTGGGTATAAGGGCTGCACATAGATAAAAAAAAATTTGGGGGCCGCATTCTTTTCATGACAAAGTGACATTTTTAATGGTACTATAATTTTTCTCTATACACCTTTGGATTACTGTTTTTGAACATTTTTCATTTGTTTATTAGAACAGATGTACCCTTCTTTGTTTGTATATATATATATATATATATATATATATATATATATACAGAACAGACCAAAAGTTTGGACACACCTTCTCATCTCTAGAACAACTGTTAAGAGGAGACTGTGCAGCAGGCTTTCATGGTAAAATAGCTGCTAGGAAACCACTGCTAAGGACAGGCAACAAGCAGAGGAAACTTGTTTGGGCTAAATAACACAAGGAATGGACATTAGACCAGTGGAAATCTGTGCTTTGATCTGATGAGTCTAAATTTGAGATCTTTGGATCCAACCACCGTGTCTTTGTAGAAAAGGTGAACGGATGGACTCTACATGCCTGGTTCCCACCGAGAAGCATGGAGGAGGAGGTATGATGGTGTGGGGGTGCTTTGCTGGTGACACTGTTGGGGATTTATTCAAAATTTAAGGCATACAGAACCAACATGCCTACCACAGCATCTTGCAGCGGCGTGCTATTACATCCGGTTTGCGTTTAGTTGGACCATCATTTATATTTCAACAGGATAATGACCCCAAACACACCTCCAGGATGTATAAGGGCTATTTGCCTAAGAAGGAGAGTGATAGGGTGCTACGCAAGATGACTTGTTCTCCACAGTGACCAGACATGAACCCAATCGAGATGGTTTGGGGTCAGCTGGACTGCAGACTTAAGGCAAAAGGGCCAACAAGTGCTAAGCATCTCTGGGAACTCTTTCAAGACTGTTGAAAAAACATTTTTGGTGTCTATGTCTTGAAGCTCATCAAGAGAATGCCAAGAGTGTGCAAAGTAGTAATGAAAGCAAAAGGTGGCTACTTTGAAGAACCTAGAATATAAGACATATTTTCAGTTGTTTCACACTTTTTTAAGTATTTAATTTCACATGTTTTAATTCATAGTTTTGACGCCTTCAATGTGAATCTACAATTTTACAAGTCCTTGAAAATAAAGAAAACTCTTTGAATGAGGTGTGTCCAAACTTTTGGTCTGTACTGTATACAGTACAGACCAAAAGTTTGGACATGCCTTCTAATTCAAAGAGTTTCTTTATTTTCATGACTCTGAAAATTGTAGTTTCACATTGAAGGCATCAAATATGAAGGCATCAAACTATGAATTAACACATGTGAAATGAAATACTTAACAAAAAAGTGTGAAACAACTTTTCTGCGTCTCACAAAGACACGGTGGTTGGATCCAAAGATCTCAAATTTGAACTCATCAGACCAAAGCACAGATTTCCACTGATCTAATGTCCATTACTTGTGTTCTTTAGCCCAAAAAAGTCTCTTCTGCTTGTTGCCTGTCCTTAGCAGTAATTTCCTAGCAGCTATTTTACCATAAAGGCTTGCTGCACAAAGTCTCCTCTTAACAGTTGTTCTAGAGATGTGTCTGCTGCTAGAACTCTGTGTGGCATTGACCTGGTCTCTGGTAATCTGAGCTGCTGTTAACCTGTGATTTCTGAGGCTGGTGACCCGGATAACATTATCCTCCGCAGCAGAGGTGACTCTTGGTCTTCCTTTCCTGGAGCGGTCCTCATGTGAGCCAGTATCTTTGTAGTGTTTGATGGTTTTTACCACTGTACTTGGGGACACTTTTAAAGTTTTCCCAATTTCTCGGACTGACTGACCTTCATTTCTTAAAGTAATGATGGCCACTCGTTTTTTTTTACTTAGCTGCTTTTTTCTTGCCAAAATACAAATTCTAACAGTCTATTCAGTAGGACTATCAGCTGTGTATCCACCAGACTTCTGCACAACACAACTGATGGTCTCAACCCCATTTATAAGGCAAGAAATCCCACTTATTAAACCTGACAGGGCACACCTGTGAAGTGAAAACCATTTCCGGTGACTGCCTCTTGAAGCTCATCAAGAGAATGCCAAAAGTGTGCAAAGCAGTAAAGGTGGCTACTTTGAAGAACCTAGAATATAAGACATATTTTCAGTTGTTTCACCCTTTTTTGTTAAGTATTTCATTCCACATGTGGTAATTTATAGTTTTGATGCCTTCAATGTGAATCTTCAATTTTCAGAGTCATGAAAATAAAGAAAACTCTTTGAATGAGAAGGTCTGTCCAAACTTTTGGTCTGTACTGTGTATATATATATATATATATATATATATATATATATATATACACTATATGGTGCTAATTGTAAAACTGTATTACAAATATATATATAATATAATACACAGGAGAAAGAGAGTAAAGTGCAATTATAAATATTTTTATTGAGTACACAACAAGAAAATAGTAGTTAAAATGGTACACTACCAAAAAATCTTCGGGATACAAGTATATAAGACCCGAGAAAATTCATAGTAGCCCATCCAATTATATCTGGAGTATTAAATATAGAAGTCTATGTTAAATAAGGGCTAACAAGTGGAAGGGTCTAATAAGGACAATATGAGTAATTAAAAAAGGAACTGCCATACAGTTAATGTGCACAAATCGAACCATGATTCCCCATCATGTATTGGTAGGAAATCATGGTGATTATGCTGGAAGCACCGTGAGGGAATAGATGTTAGTGCTAATCCAATAGGGGTAGCACCAACTGATGGTACAACCAAAATGTGCAGGGTAAAAGAATTCTCTTACCTAAAGTGCTGAAGTGCAGTGTCAGTGCAAAAAAGTCACGATACGGCCAGCAACGAAAAGACGCAGTCCCAAATGGAATGAAAAGGTATCCCTATAAATGGCCAAAGGTCTCCATCCGACGCGCGTTTCGCGAGGATTCTGTAGCTTTATCAAGGTGGGGAACCAAGGTAGTGAGCCCAAGACCTGCATGCCTCTTTATACCCCTCCTAAAGTGGAATCTACAGGTGTGTGGCTGGGAATTGACGTCAAACCGGAAGTGACCTATGTTATGTTACCACAAAGCGTTGTTAGCAACATACATCAAAATAGTCAGAATATATTAAACGTATTTGTCGATAGTACATGTACATTATTCACAATTCGGCCGCTAAGTTTGTTAAATATCCCCAGATACCATGGACTGGGTAGACAGGGTTACTATCAAAATCACGGCCCGATTAGCGTGGTAACCAAGGACGCACTTCCTGAATGAAAACCGGAAGTCGTCATAAGTCCCAGAGTTCACTTCTCCCAATCGTCAGATGAGTGCTGTGCAATTCAACCAATAGAAATCCAGGTTGGAACTTTTACAGGTTGTCATACCCGACAGGAAGGTCCCCACGTGACCGCTGGGGACGCGTCAGCCCCACAAACACGCCCCACCATTCCCAATCGGGTTAGACATAACCAGAAGACCAAAGTATGCCCTATCACGTGTCGAGCCAGATACAATGGACTGGGCAGACAGGATTACTATCAAAACCACGGCCCGATTAGCGTGGTAACCAAGGACGCGCTTCCTGAATGAAGACCGGAAGTCGTCATAAGTCCCAGAATTTACTTCTCCCGATCGTCAGATGAGTGCTATGCAATTCAACCAATAGTGATCCAAGTTGGAACTTATGCCGGTTATCATGCCCGACAGGAAGGTCCCACGTGATTGCTGGGGACGCGTCAACCCCGCAACCACGCCCCACCATTCCCGATCGGGTTAGACAGAGCCAGAAGACCAAAGTACGCCCTATCACGTGTCGAGCCATGTCTACACCCGCCCACCTGATCCAAGGGACGCGTACCCCTGGAAACAGAATGAGCGTATGTGTTAGACAGGCACCGAAAAGGTTAGGGGAACTACCACAGGCATAGCAATTAAGGTGGTCCAAGAGTGAACCACAATAATAATACATAAATATACAGTTCAAACAGTGTAGATCATAGAATATGAAAACTTATACACTTGCATTATTAGAGAACTTTGGACCACTGCCGATCACTCAGGCAATTAATGCCAAATTCAAAGAAAGTCCAACAGGAGAATGATATAAATATAATCAGTAGAGGGACCACTTGAGGACACACAAATAATTCATCAGGTTTTCTGGATGTGATACATCCAGCAAAGATCCACATCACACAGTAGACCACAAAGACTGGAAAGTCATGCAATTCACGCGAATGAGGGAAGATAGATGATTCTTCAGGTTTTCCGGATGTAACACGTCCAACAGAGATCCAAATCGCACGGCAAGCCACAAGGACCGGGAAGTCAAGCAAATTGCACAAAAGAGGGGTAGATCTAAAGAAATAATATAATCAGAAGTTAATAGCAGGTCAGGCATCAATACAAAAATGAGCCACACGAGAATTCTTTTACCCTGGACATTTTGGTTGTACCATCAGTTGGTGCTATCCCTATTGGATTAGCACTAACATCTTTTCCCTCACGGTGCTTCCAGCATAATCACCATGATTTCCTACCAATACATGGTGGGGAATCATGGTTCGATTTGTGCACATTAACTGTATGGCAGTTCCTTTTTGAATTACTCATATTGTCCTTATTAGACCCTTCCACTTGTTAGCCCTTATTTAACATAGACTTCTATATTTAATACTCCAGATATAATTGGATGGGCTACTATGAATTTTCTCGGGTCTTATATACTTGTATCCCTAAGATTTTTTGGTAGTGTACTATTTTAACTACTATTTTCTTGTTGTGTACTCAATAAAAATATTTATAATTGCACTTTACTCTCTTTCTCCTGTGTATTATCTGTACTATGAGTAGTGCTGGCACCCTCCCTGCCTTAATCTGGTAGGCCTGGTGCTCACATTTAATGGCTCTTTTTGTGAGTTATGTGTTGTTAATATGTGTTCCTGTGCTTCTCACAGATTACTCGCAATCGAGCATGGATTTTCGCGCCCGTGATCGGGCCTGGTCGGCACATTTCGACAGTGTTCTGAATGATCACAACAAGAATACCACTAGTGATGTCAATTCGTCTAACTGTGATACTTTGATTTTTAAATACAAGGAATTATTGAAAAGGAGATTGAGAATTTGTTGGAACCGTGCATTGCTTTCCAAATACCTTGACAGAGACATGATCCCTCATGGCTTACGGGTCCAGATATTCCCATCCTTTCCGGTAGAAGATCCTTCCTTCCGTGATAAGTGGGAGTGTCTGGCCCAAACATGCTCCTTGGGATTCCTGTCTCTGTTGAGGGATCATAATACCACAACCCTCTCCACTATGGAGGTGGAATTGGAGGAACTTGAGAGAACTATTAAGAGCAAATGCACAGCTGATGTTGTTACTGGGATGGAGGGTGAAATTGAAAAAGAATTGTCCAAATTGGAGAAAGAGATCTGTGGTCAAAAATTAAAAAAGTTTAACAGGTATTTGGGTGATTATGCCAGTTCTACAGCATATAGATGGCAGATCAGATCCAGAACGGGTCCTCGAGGTAGAACTATTTCTCGTGGTCACTCTGCTTCTATGTCATCCCTCACCTCGCTTGGAGATTCATCGGAGGCTTCGGGCGGTGTTAATGAGGTCGAATCGAGTGTTGGTGCCCGAGTAAAAACTACCCGCAACAAGCAACAGGCCACTAGGCAAGGGGGAAGGAATAGACTCCAGGTGATCAACCTTTCTACACATGTATTTTCTAATGATCAGCTGGAATTATTATCAAGGGGTCTAACCTTCTCCCCCACCAACAATTTTGATTTTTTCACAGCCTTAAAGGATACCCACCTATTTGCACGTAAGCTGATACTGAAGAGGCTCCACCACAGACGGGAAAACACGGGACTGGATAGTCCTGCGGAGAGGGAGGCTCTACAGGTGTTAGAGGACCTGCTTGAGGAGCAGACCAGCGCCACAACAGGTGTGTTCCCTAGGTCACTACTGCCCAGATCTACCAGGTTTCCCCCCTTGTCCCTTTGCCCTGCTATTGAGGTTTTCACCTGTCTTGTGTCTAATGACCTCAAGCAAATTCCATCGCGAAGACGGTGTGATAACCTCACTCATAGACAGAGATTAGCATTAAATGAGTTAAACAACATACAGGATATAGTCATAAAACCAGCAGACAAGGGGGGCAACATTGTGATCTGGGCAGTAGAAAATTATGAGAAGGAGGCCTTTAGGCAGTTACGTGACAGGAACACCTATTCTAAGTTATCTTACAACCCTGTGCAGTCTTTCTCGCTTGGTCTTTCCAAAATCCTTGAATCGGCATCTGAGGTTGGTTTAATTACCAACAAAATGGTAGACGGGCTCTCCACCAAATACCCTAAGGTACCTACCTTCTATCTGTTGCCTAAAATCCATAAAGATGCCCTCTGCCACCCGGGGCGCCCCATCGTGTCCGGCATAGGAGGCCTGTGTGATCCCATCTGTAAATTTATTGATTACCATCTGAAACCCTTGGTAGAAACCTTGCCCTCCTATGTCCGTGACACGACTGACGTGCTCCGGCGGATCGATGGCATCTTTATGGATCATAAAATGCTGTTTGTGACAGCTGATGTGGAGAGCCTGTACACCTGTATTTCCCATCATGATGGGTTGGAGGCTACCCGCCTTTTTCTGGAGATGGGCAGTCGGGATGGCGAACTTAATAAATTTATCCTCGAGCTGCTCCACTTTGCCCTTACACATAATTTTTTTATTTTTAAGGACCAATTTTATCTGCAGCAGCGTGGCACTGCCATGGGGGCGGCCTGTGCCCCCTTGTATGCCAATCTCTTCCTCGGTATGTGGGAGAGGTTGGTATTTGGTGAGGGTGGCACTGGGCTTAGCTCCCATGTGCAGTGCTGGCTCAGATATATTGATGACGTTTTGTTTTTTTGGCAGGGCACAGTAGAGCAGCTTGACGAATTTATGGGGCATTTGAACACTAATAATTTCAATATTAAATTAACCTACAAGCATAGCAGCAGGTGCATTGACTTTTTAGATATTAACATCGAGGTGGACCCTATGTCGGTTATTCAGACTAGTGTCCATCGGAAATCTACTTCAGTCAATGCCCTGCTGCATGCCTCATCTGCCCATACACCTTCTACAATACGCGCCATGCCGACTGGCCAGTTCTTGAGAACGAGGCGGATTTGTTCCTCCAACGACGCATTTGAGTTACAGTCGGCCGACCTCAGATGTCGATTCAGGGACCGAGGATACAGCAATCGCTGTATTCGGAAGGGGTATTTACGCGCTAAGCGGACTCCTCGTCAACAATTACTTCAATACATTCCTAAGTCTCAAAAACCTGACCCTCCCATTCGTTTCATAGGCACCTACAATGGCCATTGGCAGACCATGCGAGAGATTCTAATCAGGCACTGGCCTGTTCTTCGATCGGATCCTATCCTGGCAGATGTCCTCCCCTCCGGTCCTCTCATGATGGCTCGCCGTTCCAAAAACCTTAAAGATATTCTGGTAAGGAGCCATTATATACCACCTATTTCCAACCCTTTTAGTACCCGTGGCCCCTTGGTTGGGTGTTTCCCATGTGGTCGATGTTTGGCCTGCCAGAATATCATCCGTACCTCTTCATTTATGTCATCTAATGGAACCAGGACATTCAATATCCGGTGTCATATTACGTGTGCTACCACACACGTTATCTATTATGCCACGTGCCCATGCTCCCTCGTGTATATCGGCCTCACCTCACGTGAGTTGAGGGTACGCACGAGGGAGCATGTGCGGGATATTAGTGCCGCTAGGGATGCTGTTGATCTTACTACACTGAAAACACTCCCTAGGCATTTTCATAAATTCCATGGGAGTAACCCGTCTGGACTTAAGATACGGGGCATTGATCACGTCCGTGGTGGGTCTCGTGGAGGCGATTTACCCAGGTCGAGGCCCGTTGGATCTCCACTTTGGACACTTTGGTCCCTAATGGGCTTAATGAGAATATCAGCTTTGTGTCCTTCCTATAATGTAATACCATCAGTCCTTCCTATTCTCTCCCTCTCTTCTCCTTTTTTGTATTCCTTATTTTAACCTAATTGTTTGTTATTTTTTAGTGTTTTTTATTTTGTGTTGTCATCTTAATTTTATCATCTCCTGCACTACTATGAGCGACGTGTGGCTCATTTTTGTATTGATGCCTGACCTGCTATTAACTTCTGATTATATTATTTCTTTAGATCTACCCCTCTTTTGTGCAATTTGCTTGACTTCCCGGTCCTTGTGGCTTGCCGTGCGATTTGGATCTCTGTTGGACGTGTTACATCCGGAAAACCTGAAGAATCATCTATCTTCCCTCATTCGCGTGAATTGCATGACTTTCCAGTCTTTGTGGTCTACTGTGTGATGTGGATCTTTGCTGGATGTATCACATCCAGAAAACCTGATGAATTATCTGTGCGTCCTCAAGTGGTCCCTCTACTGATTATATTTATATCATTCTCCTGTTGGACTTTCTTTGAATTTGGCATTAATTGCCTGAGTGATCGGCAGTGGTCCAAAGTTCTCTAATAATGCAAGTGTATAAGTTTTCATATTCTATGATCTACACTGTTTGAACTGTATATTTATGTATTATTATTGTGGTTCACTCTTGGACCACCTTAATTGCTATGCCTGTGGTAGTTCCCCTAACCTTTTCGGTGCCTGTCTAACACATACGCTCATTCTGTTTCCAGGGGTACGCGTCCCTTGGATCAGGTGGGCGGGTGTAGACATGGCTCGACATGTGATAGGGCGTACTTTGGTCTTCTGGCTCTGTCTAACCCGATCGGGAATGGTGGGGCGTGGTTGCGGGGTTGACGCGTCCCCAGCAATCACGTGGGACCTTCCTGTCGGGCATGATAACCGGCATAAGTTCCAACTTGGATCACTATTGGTTGAATTGCATAGCACTCATCTGACGATCGGGAGAAGTGAATTCTGGGACTTATGACGACTTCCGGTCTTCATTCAGGAAGCGCGTCCTTGCTTACCACACTAATCGGGCCGTGGTTTTGATAGTAATCCTGTCTGCCCAGTCCATTGTATCTGGCTCGACACGTGATAGGGCATACTTTGGTCTTCTGGTTATGTCTAACCCGATTGGGAATGGTGGGGCGTGTTTGTGGGGCTGACGCGTCCCCAGCGGTCACGTGGGACCTTCCTGTCGGGTATGACAACCTGTAAAAGTTCCAACCTGGATTTCTATTGGTTGAATTGCACAGCACTCATCTGACGATTGGGAGAAGTGAACTCTGGGACTTATGACGACTTCCGGTTTTCATTCAGGAAGTGCGTCCTTGGTTACCACGCTAATCGGGCCGTGATTTTGATAGTAACCCTGTCTACCCAGTCCATGGTATCTGGGGATATTTAACAAACTTAGCGGCCGAATTGTGAATAATGTACATGTACTATCGACAAATACGTTTAATATATTCTGACTATTTTGATGTATGTTGCTAACAACGCTTTGTGGTAACATAACATAGGTCACTTCCGGTTTGACGTCATTCCCAGCCACACACCTGTAGATTCCACTTTAGGAGGGGTATATAAGAGGCATGCAGGTCTTGGGCTCACTACCTTGGTTCCCCACCTTGATAAAGCTACAGAATCCTCGCAAAACGCGCGTCGGATGGAGACCTTTGGCCATTTATAGGGATACCTTTTCATTCCATTTGGGACTGCGTCTTTTCGTTGCTGGCCGCGTCGTAACTTTTTTGCACTGACACTGCACTTCAGCACTTTAGGTAAGAGAATTCTTTTACCCTGCACATTTTGGTTGTACCATCAGTTGGTGCTACCCCTATTGGATTAGCACTAACATCTATTCCCTCACGGTGCTTCCAGCATAATCACCATGATTTCCTACCAATACATGGTGGGGAATCATGGTTCGATTTGTGCACATTAACTGTATGGCAGTTCCTTTTTGAATTACTCATATTGTCCTTATTAGACCCTTCCACTTGTTAGCCCTTATTTAACATAGACTTCTATATTTAATACTCCAGATATAATTGGATGGGCCACTATGAATTTTCTCGGGTCTTATATACTTGTATCCCTAAGATTTTTTGGTAGTGTACCATTTTAACTACTATTTTCTTGTTGTGTACTCAATAAAAATATTTATAATTGCACTTTACTCTCTTTCTCCTGTGTATTATCTGTACTATGAGTAGTGCTGGCACCCTCCCTGCCTTAATCTGGTAGGCCTGGTGCACACATTTAATGGCTCTTTTTGTGAGTTATGTGTTGTTAATATATACAGTTAGGTCCAGAAATATTTGGACAGTGACACAATTTTCGCGAGTTGGGCTCTGCATGCCACCACATTGGATTTGAAATGAAACCTCTACAACAGAATTCAAGTGCAGATTGTAACGTTTAATTTGAAGGTTTGAACAAAAATATCTGATAGAAATTGTAGGAATTGTACACATTTCTTTACAAACACTCCACATTTTAGGAGGTCAAAAGTAATTGGACAAATAAACCAAACACAAACAAAATATTTTTATTTTCAATATTTTGTTGCGAATCCTTTGGAGGCAATCACTGCCTTAAGTTTGGAACCCATGGACATTACCAAACGCTGGGTTTCCTCCTTCTTAATGCTTTGCCAGGCCTTTACAGCCGCAGCCTTCAGGTCTTGCTTGTTTGTGGGTCTTTCCGTCTTAAGTCTGGATTTGAGCAAGTGAAATGCATGCTCAATTGGGTTAAGATCTGGTGATTGACTTGGCCATTGCAGAATGTTCCACTTTTTTGCACTCATGAACTCCTGGGTAGCTTTGGCTGTATGCTTGGGGTCATTGTCCATCTGCACTATGAAGCGCCGTCCGATCAACTTTGCGGCATTTGGCTGAATCTGGGCTGAAAGTATATCCCAGTACACTTCAGAATTCATCCGGCTACTCTTGTCTGCTGTTATGTCATCAATAAACACAAGTGACCCAGTGCCATTGAAAGCCATGCATGCCCATGCCATCACGTTGCCTCCACCATGTTTTACAGAGGATGTGGTGTGCCTTGGATCATGTGCCGTTCCCTTTCTTCTCCAAAGTTTTTTCTTCCCATCATTCTGGTACAGGTTGATCTTTGTCTCATTTGTCCATAGAATACTTTTCCAGAACTGAGCTGGCTTCATGAGGTGTTTTTCAGCAAATTTAACTCTGGCCTGTCTATTTATGGAATTGATGAATGGTTTTCATCTAGATGTGAACCCTTTGTATTTACTTTCATGGAGTCTTCTCTTTACAGTTGACTTAGAGACAGATACACCTACTTCACTGAGAGTGTTCTGGACTTCAGTTGATGTTGTGAATGGGTTCTTCTTCACCAAAGAAAGTATGCGGTGATCATCCACCACTGTTGTCATCCGTGGACGCCCAGGCCTTTTTGAGTTCCCAAGCTCACCAGCCAATTCCTTTTTTCTCAGAATGTACCCGACTGTTGATTTTGCTACTCCAAGCATGTCTGCTATCTCTCTGATGGATTTTTTCTTTTTTTTCAGCTTCAGGATGTTCTGCTTCACCTCAATTGAGAGTTCCTTAGACCGCATGTTGTCTGGTCACAGCAACAGCTTCCAAATGCAAAACCACACACCTGTAATCAACCCCAGACCTTTTAACTACTTCATTGATTACAGGTTAACGAGTGAGACGCCTTCAGAGTTAATTGCAGCCCTTAGAGTCCCTTGTCCAATTACTTTTGGTCCCTTGAAAAAGAGGAGGCTATGCATTACAGAGCTATGATTCCTAAACCCTTTCTCCGATTTGGATGTGAAAACTCTCATATTGCAGCTGGGAGTGTGCACTTTCAGCCCATATTATATATTTAATTGTATTTCTGAACATGTTTTTGTAAACAGCTAAAATAACAAAACTTGTGTCACTGTCCAAATATTTCTGGACCTAACTGTATAATATAGTATATATATATATATATATATATATATATATATATATTGTGAGGTAGCGTGGTCGGCTGCGCAGCAGAAGACACGGGATCCAGGCATTAAGGTTCACAGCACACGGTTTAATGTCCAAACAAAAGTCCACAACAATATACATGTGCCTCTCCGGCAGAGAACTCAGGGAGTTCTGTTCACTCCCTCACACCCGGCACACCTGCCCTTGTTCCTGTTTCCATTTAACCCTTCCTTCAGCCTGTAGGGACACAGCATTAACCCTAGAGTGGATTTACTTTCTATCATGGAGTGAGCACAACCGGGGCGAGACATACCGGCCGTCATAGATAACCCCGGTCACAGTCTCACATACCCCCCCCCTCAGTTCAAGCATGCGGGGTTGAACTCCCGCCATCAAACACGGGCCGCGGGACAAGGCATCGGTGTTGCCCTGCAACCCACCGGCCCTATGTTCAACCGTAAACCGGAAGTTCTGCAGAGAAAGGAACCAACGGGTAACCCGGGCATTCCGTTCCTTGGCGGACCTCATCCAGACCAGTGGAGAGTGATCCGTCACCAAGCGAAACTGCCGTCCCAGCAGGTAATAGCGTAGGGACTCCAAGGCCCACTTGATCGCCAGGCACTCCTTCTCCACTACGCTATAATTCCGCTCGGGAGGGGTGAGCTTCCTACTTAAGAAGGTGACGGGGTGTTCCTCCCCCTGAACCACCTGAGACAGCACTGCCCCCAGGCCGACCTCTGAGGCGTCAGTCTGTACTATGAACTCCTTCCGGAAATCAGGGTGTACGAGAACGGGCTGTCCGCACAGGACCCCCTTCAGGGCCCGGAAGGAGTCCTCGGCCTGCGGAGTCCAGCGCACCATGACGGACTTCTTGCCTTTGAGAAGGTCCGTCAAGGGGGCTGATAGTCCCGCAAAATCCTTTACAAACCTCCTGTAGTACCCCACGATACCCAGGAAGGCCCTAACCTGCTTCATGGTCAGGGGTCTAGGCCACTTCTGGATCGCCTCAACCTTGTTAATTTGGGGCTTAATCACTCCTTGGCCTATCACGTAGCCCAAGTAGCGGGCTTCCGTGAGTCCCAACGCACATTTCTTGGGATTGGCTGTCAATCCGGCTGTTCGAAGCGCGTCCACCACCGCTTGTACCTGTTCCAAGTGGGTCTGCCAATCGGAGCTGTAAATAATGATGTCATCAAGGTACGCTGATGCATACGCCTGGTGGGGTTCCAGCACTAAGTCCATCAACCTCTGGAACGTGGCCGGAGCGCCATGTAACCCAAAAGGCAAGACAACATAGTGGAAGAGACCCTCCGGCGTAACAAAAGCGGTTTTCTCCTTGGCGGACTCAGTTAGTGGCACCTGCCAGTACCCTTTGGTCAGGTCGAGCGTGGTAAAATATCGCGCCTGTCCCAGCCTATCAATCAGCTCATCCACCCGGGGCATGGGGTAGAGATCGAACTTGGATATTTCGTTCAATCTCCTAAAGTCATTGCAGAACCTTAAGGAGCCATCGGGTTTTGGTATTAGGACAATCGGACTAGCCCATTCACTCCGGGATTTTTCGATGACCCCCAGGCGTAACATTGTCTTTACTTCCTCCGATATGGCTTGTCGTCGAGCCTCTGGTACCCGGTATGACTTCAGGCGTACCTTCAGGTGGGGCTCGGTGACAATATCATGTCGTATCAGACTGGTCCTACCGGGCAGCTCGGAGAGGACATCGGGGTTCTGCTGAACCAACCGTCTGGCATCTCGCCTCTGAGTCTTGGTGAGGGCTTCTCCAATCCTTACTTCCGGTTCGTCCTCTCCGGAGGTCGCTGGAGCCGGAGGTGAACAACCCGAAGAGGAGGGAGATGGGGGAAAAACAGCCATCAGGCTTTCCCGTTCCTGCCAAGGTTTTAATAGGTTGACATGGTATATTTGTTCAGGTTTCCGCCTACCGGGCTGCAATACTTTATAGTTAACCACCCCAACTCTTTCCTTTATCTCGTAGGGGCCTTGCCACTGAGCCAGGAATTTACTCTCCGCCGTGGGGATTAATACCAACACCCGATCCCTGGGTTTAAAGGTCCGCACGGTGGCTTGTCTATTGTAGCGGCCGCTTTGCGCGGCCTGAGCCTCCTGTAAATGCTCCTTCACAATTGGCATGACCGCGCTTATGCGGTTCTGCATACCCAAAATGTGTTCAATCACACTTTTATGGGGGGTGGGCTCTTGCTCCCATGTTTCCTTTGCCAGGTCCAACAATCCCCGGGGATGTCGCCCGTATAACAATTCAAAAGGCGAAAACCCCGTGGATGCCTGTGGCACCTCACGGATGGCAAACATCAAATAGGGAAGCATCATATCCCAGTCTTTCCCGTCTTTTGAAATCACCCTTTTGAGCATGGTTTTCAGGGTTTTATTGAAACGCTCGACTAAACCGTCCGTTTGAGGATGATACACAGACGTACGCAACTGCTTGATCTGGAGTAGCCGGCATAGCTCTTTGGTCACTTTAGACATGAATGGGGTCCCCTGATCCGTAAGGATCTCCTTGGGCAACCCCACCCGGCAGAAGACAGCAAACAACTCCCGAGCTATAAGCTTTGCTGCAGTATGTCTGAGAGGTATCGCCTCGGGATACCGGGTGGCATAGTCAACGATCACTAGGATGTGTTGGTGCCCTCGAGCGGACTTTACGAGGGGCCCCACCAGATCGATCCCTATCCGTTCAAAAGGGACTTCTATAATGGGTAACGGTACCAACGGACTGCGAAAATGGGTCAGGGGTGCGGTAAGCTGACACTCCGGGCAGGTTTCGCAGAACCGTTTTACCTCCCCAAAAACCCCGGGCCAATAGAACCTTTGCAATATTCGCTCCTGCGTTTTCTTGACCCCTAGGTGGCCACTCATCAGGTGTTTATGAGCCAAGTCGAGGACCCGCCGGCGATACGGCTGGGGCACCACCAACTGTTCTACCCCCACGCCCCGTATTTCATCTACCCGGTAGAGTAAATCTTGCTTAAGAGCGAAATGGGGGTACCTTACCTGGGCACCGGGCAGCTGTGCCACCCCGTCAACTACTGTCACCCGACTCCGGGCATGTATTAACGTAGGGTCCTGGAGTTGGGCTGTCCCAAACGTATCCGGGGACGCCTCCAACTCCGGGATGGGCTCGACCATTTCAGCCTCTCCTGCCAATACCTCTAGGGGTGACCTATCGGGTTCACACTCTGTCCCTATCATGGTGACCCCTACGGCAGGCGTCCCGGATTCAGGATTGTAGGGCTCAGGTCCCGGACTGACCAATATCTGAGGGGACTTAGGGGGTCCCCTCCATAAAGTCCAAAAATAGGGCAGATCCCTTCCTAGGATCACATCATAAGGAAGAGTGTTAAGAAGTCCCACCTCATGTTGCACCTGACCGCAAGGTGCTGTGATGGTGACAATCCCCGTGGGATAGTCTCGGCGGTCCCCATGTATGCAAACCACCCCCACGGTACGTCCTGTGGCCTTTACTTTAGCCCTCAAGGTGGATCGCACAAGGGTCACTAAGCTCCCGGAATCCAACAATCCTGTAACCGGACATCCATTCACCTGTATTTGGCACAAGTGGGGCTCCGTCTTTGGGGAGACCAGGTCAGCGGTACACACCACCTGAGCATACATTGAACCCCGCCGGGTAACCCCACAATGCATGGGCTCCGTGGTGAGTGGACACTGGGCTTCCATATGTCCCACCCGCTGGCACCTCCAACATCTAATGGGGACGGAAACCCCCTTGACGGGTTGTCGTTTAGGGTACAGAACCTTCCGGACCTCAGGAATGGCGGGCGCGGCCTCTGACGGGACGGTAGGGGACTCCTGCACCGTTGTCAGCGGTGGGTCCTTGGCCCTAGGCTTGGAGGGGCCGGACCGACGGGCGGTACGCAAAGTCTCAGTGTCCCGTATCAAGTCCTGCGTAGCCACATGCCGCTCTACCAGGGACACTAATTGGTCCAGGGTACTCGGGTCACCCTGTCCTACCCACCGTTGAACGGTGACGGGTAAAGTGCGCACAAAACGATCCACTACTACCCTTTCCACCATTTGCGCCGGGCTCAGAGTGTCAGGCTGCAACCACTTTTTTACAAGATGCAATAAGTCATAGGCCTGGGAGCGTACGGGTTTGGCTTCCTCATAGAACCACTGATTTACCCGCTGAGCCCGTACATAGGTATTCACCCCCAACCGAGCCAGTATTTCGGCTTTCAGGGTCACATAGTCAATGGCGTCCTCGGTACAGAGGTCCAGGTACGCTTTTTGGGGTTACCCCGTCAGATAGGGCGACAATACCTCAGCCCACTGGGGGGTCGGCAGCTTTTCCCGCTCGGCCACCCGCTCAAACACCGCCAGGAACGCTTCCACATCATCCCCCGGGGTCATCTTTTGCAACGCTTGTCTCACCGCTTTCCGGACGCTGCCGTCGTCACCCGGTCCCGGGGTTGTTGCTGCCGGTCCGGCACGGATCGACTTGGCCAGGAGGACCATCTGTTCTTGGTGCCTCTGTTCCTGCAATTTCAAGGATTGCTGGTGCTGTTGCTGCTGATGATCCAACGTCCGGAGCAGGTGTGTATTTATCTGTTGTTGCTGTGCAGTAGCCTGAGCCAGCTGCTTTAGTATGTCCTCCATGGCGTTGCCGGGTTTGGGCTGTAGTATAGCCGCTTGAATCCAGGACATGTGCTACCGGGTCACCAGAAATGGAAGCTACACCTCACCGGGCTGGCATGCCCGCATTCTCCACCATATGTGAGGTAGCGTGGTCGGCTGCGCAGCAGAAGACACGGGATCCAGGCATTAAGGTTCACAGCACACGGTTTAATGTCCAAACAAAAGTCCACAACAATATACATGTGCCTCTCCGGCAGAGAACTCAGGGAGTTCTGTTCACTCCCTCACACCCGGCACACCTGCCCTTGTTCCTGTTTCCATTTAACCCTTCCTTCAGCCTGTAGGGAAACAGCATTAACCCTAGAGTGGATTTACTTTCTATCATGGAGTGAGCACAACCGGGGCGAGACATACCGGCCGTCATAGATAACCCCGGTCACAGTCTCACAATATATATATATATATATATATATATATATATATATATATATATATATATATACAGTTAGGTCCAGAAATATTTGGACAGTGACACAAGTTTTGTTATTTTGGCTGTTTACAAAAACATGTTCAGAAATACAATTATATATATAATATGGGCTGAAAGTGCACACTCCCAGCTGCGATATGAGAGTTTTCACATCCAAATCGGAGAAAGGGTTTAGGAATCATAGCTCTGTAATGCATAGCCTCCTCTTTTTCAAGGGACCAAAAGTAATTGGACAAGGGACTCTAAGGGCTGCAATTAACTCTGAAGGCGTCTCCCTCGTTAACCTGTAATCAATGAAGTAGTTAAAAGGTCTGGGGTTGATTACAGGTGTGTGGTTTTGCATTTGGAAGCTGTTGCTGTGACCAGACAACATGCGGTCTAAGGAACTCTCAATTGAGGTGAAGCAGAACATCCTGAGGCTGAAATAAAAGAAAAAATCCATCAGAGAGATAGCAGACATGCTTGGAGTAGCAAAATCAACAGTCGGGTACATACTGAGAAAAAAGGAATTGACTGGTGAGCTTGGGAACTCAAAAAGGCCTGGGCGTCCACAGATGACAACAGTGGTGGATGATCGCCGCATACTTTCTTTGGTGAAGAAGAACCCGTTCACAACATTAACTGAAGTCCAGAACACTCTCAGTGAAGTAGGTGTATCTGTCTCTAAGTCAACAGTAAAGAGAAGACTCCATGAAAGTAAATACAAAGGGTTCACATCTAGATGCAAACCATTCATCAATTCCAAAAATAGACAGGCCAGAGTTAAATTTGCTGAAAAACAGCTCATGAAGCCAGCTCAGTTCTGGAAAAGTATTCTATGGACAGATGAGACCAAGATCAACCTGTACCAGAATGATGGGAAGAAAAAAGTTTGGAGAAGAAAGGGAACGGCACATGATCCAAGGCACACCACATCCTCTGTAAAACATGGTGGAGGCAACGTGATGGCATGGGCATGCATGGCTTTCAATGGCACTGGGTCACTTGTGTTTATTGATGACATAACAGCAGATAAGAGTAGCAGGATGAATTCTGAAGTGTACCGGGATATACTTTCAGCCCAGATTCAGCCAAATGCCGCAAAGTTGATCGGACGGCGCTTCATAGTACAGATGGACAATGACCCCAAGCATACAGCCAAAGCTACCCAGGAGTTCATGAGTGCAAAAAAGTGGAACATTCTGCAATGGCCAAGTCAATCACCAGATCTTAACCCAATTGAGCATGCATTTCACTTGCTAAAATCCAGACTTAAGATGGAAAGACCCACAAACAAGCAAGACCTGAAGGCTGCGGCTGTAAAGGCCTGGCAAAGCATTAAGAAGGAGGAAACCCAGCGTTTGGTGATGTCCATGGGTTCCAGACTTAAGGCAGTGATTGCCTCCAAAGGATTCGCAACAAAATATTGAAAATACATTTTTTTTTTTGGGTTTGGTTTATTTGTCCAATTACTTTTGACCTCCTAAAATGTGGAGTGTTTGTAAAGAAATGTGTACAATTCCTACAATTTCTATCAGATATTTTTGTTCAAACCTTCAAATTAAACGTTACAATCTGCACTTGAATTCTGTTGTAGAGGTTTCATTTCAAATCCAATGTGGTGGCATGCAGAGCCCAACTCGCGAAAATTGTGTCACTGTCCAAATATTTCTGGACCTAACTGTATATATAAAATATATATATATATATATATATATATATACATATAAATAATTGTAATACAGTTTTACAATCAGCACCATATAGTAATTTAGGCCAACATCTTGCAGTAGTGTTCCCATCCTGGTTCTCATCGTTTAATGTCCCCCTTCTTTTAGCAATGTGAACTATCCTGTTCCCCATTCTGTAGTAATGTGCTCATCCTTGTCCCCTTGTAGTGTTGTGGTCATCTTTATTTCCATCCTGTAGTAATGTGCCAATCCATGTTCCCTTGTAGTGATGTGCTCATCCTTAATTCCATCTTGTAGTAATGTGCTCATCCTTATTTGCATCCTGTTGTAATGTGCCCATCCTTGTCCGCATCCTGTAATAAAATGTCCATCCTGGTCCCCTTCTTGTAGTAATGTGCCCCTCCTTGTTCTCATCCTGTAGTAATGTACCCATCCTGTAGTAATGTACCCATCCTTGTCCCTATCCAGTAGTAATGTCCCCATCCTGTAGTAATGTGCCTTAGTAATGTGCCTATCCTTGTCTCCTTCTTGTAGTAATGTGCCTCATCCTTGTCCCCATCATGTAGTAATGTCCACATCCTAGTCCTCATCCTGTAGTAATATGCCCCATCCTTGTCCTCATCCAGTAGTAATGTGCCCATCCTTGTCCCCATCTTGTAGTAATGTGCCCCATCCTTGTCCCTATCTTGTAGTATTTTGTCCATCCTTGTTCCCTCCCTATCCTGTAATATTGTGTCAATCCTTTGGCCCATGCTATAGTAATATGCCCCATCCTTGGGCCTATGCTGTAGTAATGTGCCCATCCTGTGGTAATGTATCCATCCTTGTGCCCATACTGTGGTAATAAGTCTATCCTTGTGCCCATCCCGTAGTAATGTCCCTTTTACTGGACCTCTTTTTGCAGCAATATGCCCCTTCTGGTCCTCATCATGCAGCAATGTGTCCATCCTGATCCTCATCAATGTAATGTGCCCATCTTGTAATATTGTACCCCATCCTTGTCCCCATCGTGAACTAATATGCCTATCCTTGTCCCCATCCTGTAGTAATGTGCCTATCCTTGCACCCATCCTGTAGCCATGTGACCTTTCTGTAGTAATGTGCCCATCCTTGTCCCCATCTTAAAATAATATGCCCATCCTTGTACCCATCCTGCAGTAATGTGCCCATCCAATAGTTATGTGCCTTTCCTGTGGTAATGTGCCCTTGCTTGAGCACATCCTGTAGTAATGTGCCCCATCCTTGTCACCATCTTGAAGTAATATGCCCATCCTTGCTCCCATCCTGTAGTAATGTGCCCCATTCTGTGGTAATGTGAACATCCTTGTGCCCATCCTGTAGTAAGGTGGCCATGGAGGTCCTCCTCTTGTAGTAATGTGCCCATGGAGGTCCTCCTCTTATAGTAATGTCCTCTTTACTGGACCTCTTCTTGTAGCAATGTCACATCCTAGTCCCCTATTGTGTCATTACACACACACCCTCTCCTGTGCAGCCTCAGCAGGCAGCACACACACGCACACAAAGGCCAAAACTTTCTTCTCATCTGTCCTTCTTTCCTTTGGCGTCCCCTTTCCTCCTTTATCTGGCCCGCATTCATGTGTACCCGGTAACAATCGCAGCCACTGTCAGCATTATGCTTTGCCGCCGCTGCGCAGAGTCAAGTTCTCACTGCACAACTATTCCCACAGCAGCCGCTAGCCAATCCGAACAGCTGAGGACATACGCATCAGTGGCTTGCCTCTGATTGGCTAGCAGCTGCTATGGAAATAGTTGTGCAGTGAGAACTTGACTCTACAGCGCCAGCAAAATGTTAATCTGAAATAAAGCGTTGATGGCTGCAGCCCAGCATCAGCAGCGGTCATTACCGGGTCCACGGCCTGCGGGCCACAAGAAGAATCTTGAGGGGCCACATGCGGTCCGCAGGCCGGGTGTTTGAGATCTATGGTGTATACAGACTCTTTTCAAAAGAGAACGGCTCTAAACCTATTGAGAGCATGATCTGACAAGCTATAGTCTTCCGGCGTTCCTTCGCTGTACAGTGTGGAAAAGTGAAAAGTTCATATCAGCAGTCAACCATGCCACGTCAGAACTGATAATCTGCAGGACTACGTCACGCCATGGCAAACAGAGAATCGGTGCACTCCCCAAGATGACAAATTAGAACAACCTGTCATGTCTCCACCAAATCCTGCTTCGGTCACCAGGCACTGCCGTGTTCTTGCTGTAGACATTGCTGGTGATAATGGGTGGAGCCTGCTTCCTCCTCTAAGTAAGCAAGGTATCACTGGGACCTGCAGTACCAGTGGCTGACTGGTGGTGTGTGCTTTCCAGGTGAAGTTATCATCTTCTAGCTCCAGCCAATGGGAAGGTACCACACCCTTCTTATACCTTCCGTGGTCTGCTGGAACCTGCCAGATATAGGTTAGTGTTTGTTAGTGCTATACCTTTGTTTGGTCCTGTCCACACCTTGCTGTTTTTCTCCCGTTTGAAGTCGGCCTGTTTTCTGATGATTGTCCTGCCTGCTGTTTTGTACTTTGCTCACATCTCCGTTTTGACCTTGGCTTGATTACCTGACTACTCTTTTGCCTGCTGATTTTGCCCCTTTTTTACCTCCTGCTTTTTGACCCTGCCTGGTGACAGGCTTGCACCTATATTGTCCATGATAGCCGTTTTGTGCCTGTTCTCCAGACAGCCATCACACAACCCTTCAAGAATAACCCACCGCGTTAGAGTACTTTAACACAAAGGGGTTTTTGTTCTTCTCTATGTACAGTGTTGTTGATGCCAAGTTGTTTGTTCACCATAAACTTAACCATCAGGGAATAAAAATCAATTAATTTGAATAAGCACAAGATTATATTTTAATTTCCAGAGGAGCATTGCATGGCATATGTCATGTTATGCCAACTTGGCACTCACCACAAGGAGACATTTTAGTGCCTTCTGTCAGAGTCTCTTGCACAGCCAAACTAGTTATCCTGCTTGGCATTGATGAGGGAACATATATCCCAAGACATGTCTGAAAACATGTTTCATGGTTTCACTTCTTTTCCTGGCAAGTTAAAGGCTTGATTGACACATAGGATTGCAATCTCCAATTCATGGCACTTGAGTTCCTGTTCTCATCATCGCTTAGAAGATTTATATTACATAAGTGCAAATATGAAAAATTTGTTTGGTGTTATCCTTCTTATATACATCCCTATCCCTATTGCACATTTACTGTGCCCACAATGTAACTGTGATGTATAATTATGGTAGTTTACATTAAAGGGGTTCTTCAGTGAAAATAAAATATCACCTTCTGCAGTATGTGTGATAACTTACTGATCGGTGGGAGTCTAAAGGGGACTTTACACGCTACGATATCGTTAATGTTTTATCGTCGGGGTCACGCTGTTAGTGACGCACATCCGGCGTCATTAACGAAATCGCAGCGTGTGACACTTTTGTGCGACCTAAAATGATAGCAAAAGCGGCCAAAATCGTTTGCCGCAGAGAGGTCGTTCTAAAACCAAAAATCGTTTAACGCTCATTAGCTATGTTGTTCCTCGTTCCTGCGGCAGCACACATCGCTGTGTGTGACACTGCAGGAGCGAGGAACATCTCCTTACCTGCCTCCACCGGCTATGCGGAAGGAAGGAGGTGGGCGGGATGTTACGTCCCGCTCATCTCCGCCCTTCCGCTTCTATTGGACGTTTTGCCGTGTGTTCGCAGGGCAGGTAAGTCCGTGTGACGGGGGTGCGTGATTTTGTGCGTGACGGGCAGCGATATGCCTGTGTCGCACAAACGATGGGGGCGGCTATGCACGCTAGTGATATCGGCAATAATATCGTAGTGTGTAAAGCCCCCTTAACTGCTAGTACCAGCACCAATTGAAAGATCTTTTATCCCTGTTTCAATATGGAATGACAGGTTGGATGTCTGACCGCCACTTCATTAATTCGCTATTGGGCTGGAAGAAACAGCCAAGTGCTATGCTTGACAACCACAGAGGGAATGAATGGAGCAGTGGTCGAACATGCTGTTTCATTCTCATGGGGATAACAATTCCCTACTTTGTCCGTGTGGTTTCCAAGAGACAGAAACCCATCAATCAATAAGTTATCATTTGTCCTGTGCATAAAGTGATTACATATTCAAATAATAAATGTAAATAAAGAATCTTCTCCTTATTGAAAATAGACTCCACTCCTCTCCAAACTAATCTCTAAACTGATCTGCCTGCTTTTCCCGCCTCCAGGACTGTGAACTCCTCGGTGGGCGGGGCCAACCGCCTGGCCCACCCCCTGGTGTGATCATCAGCCCCTGGAGGAAGGCAACAAGGGTTTTGTCTCTGACTTAGGTGTGCCTGACCGGGAGTGTGGGGTGTGTTGGTGTTGTTCTCTGTGGCCCCTGGCTTTTCCAGGGCGCCACATAACCAACTTTTTAGACCATTATAGTTTTTTCTTAGTTGGCTAAAGGTTTTTGTTTTTCCGTTTTCATTGAAATCATGTGAAGATAAGCCACCTCTGTAGCCAATTCAGCTGGTCTGGGACCCATGGAGGAGGGGTGCCCAATAACACTACAGGTTGCTCAGACGCTGCTGTTCTTACATTCTCCTTCTCCAGCGATGAGGAAGGAAACCTTTACAATTTATCAAGTATATGCTTTTTTTACAGTGTGGTTGGTCTGTCGAAGAATTCAAAGTCAACCTTTTTCATGACGGGCAAAAATTTTAGCAATGAAACACAGGCTTTGCATCAACATTTAAGGCTCTCTTCACACGTCAGTGTAAAACACACACATTTTTCACTGACGAGATAAAGGTGCGCATGTCCCTCCATGTGCCGGGATATTGGCACATGTGTGATCTCCATGATAATACACAGAGAAGAGGACCTTATACTCACCTGCCCACACCGCTGCTGTCCGTGGTGCTGAAGTCTCCAGCGATGCTGTGTCCGTCCGCTGCTGTCTCACTGCTGCAGCTACTGTGCAGTGAATATGCATGAGAATAACTAGCCAGCCTGGAAGCAGGAGACAGCAGCTGCTGAAGACAGCATCGTGGAGACGGGTGAATTTAAAAAGCTTTTTATTTTAAATGTACCGTATTTTTCGCTTTATAAAACGCACCTGATTATAAGACGCAACCCCAAATTTGGTGAAGGAAAAGAGAATTATTTTTTTTTTAATGTTAAATGAGGTCCATCTTATAATGCCAGTGTCCGTCTAACAAATCATATAGGGTATATGTCCCTCATAGCCCCCCATCCTAAAATTAGCCCCCCTTAATCTGGTTATGGCCCCCTTATATTGAATATAGCCCCCTTGTGCAGGGACACGTCCCCCTGTGCTGCCCATGGCCCCTATAGATGGTACACCTCCCCTGTGTTTGATATGGCCCCCATGTGTGCTGCCCATGGCCCCTATAGATGGCACACCTCCCCTGTGTTAGATATGGCCCCCATGTGTGCTGCCCATGGCCACTATAGATGGCACATCTCCCCTGTGTTTGATATGGCCCCCATGTGTGCTGCCCATGGCCCCTATAGATGGCACATCTCCCCTGTGTTAGATATGCCCCCCATGTGTGCTGCCCATGGCAACTATAGATGGTACATCTCCCCTGTATTAGATATGCCCCCCATGTGTGCTGCCCATGGCAACTATAGATGGCACATCTCCCCTGT